>NC_140123.1:35582124-36288653 GCF_964035555.1 Netta rufina | reverse complement strand
CTTTCAAACAGCTCAGCTTTCAAAGAAATTTTTATCCTACAAGTGCAGTAAAAAAGAGCACATGATGTTTTTCTGGGAGCAGAGAAGAAAGTTATACATGATTAAAGTATTTCAAATGTATACTAACAAGACAGATCCCTTTCTAGACAGCATAGCAGAACTAGAATCAGGACTTCAGACATAAATTCATAAGTTTATACTAAAAAGCCAAAAAACAACTTTGGCCATGAATGTTCAAGTAGGCTCACATTCCATAACTAGCCACCTCGCTCAGATAATTAATGCATTTAATAGTTTCCTACTTATAGTCAATATCCCATGTCCTCCCTTGCAACCACTTTTTAATGCATAATTTTAGGTAACAGACGTAAATGTTCAAGTTATTAGGTAGTAGTTAGTAGTAGTAGTTAAGTCTAAATTTACCTTGAGCAGATTACCTTGCTGTGCAGATGAGGAAGATGAGGAGAGCCCCAATGCTCCTAGCTTACGTACCTAATACTAGACAGCTTAATCCAAGTCAGTCTGGCCTGACACACCTATACATTGCCTATTTTTGAAAACAAAACAAAACAAACATTTTATTTTATTTTTATAAATAAATAAATAAATTCCACTTTCAGTTTTCTGCTCATGGAGCCAGTTTTGCACTGGGAAGGCCTTGAATCACAGTGAAATAACCAGGTCTCTAACAGGGCAAGACCAGCAGCTGGCTCATTTTTCCTTCAGCAGCCCAGGAGAATTCATCAGGCAGCTGATAGACCAAGGCTAGCAAGTTGATGTGAATACATTTGGACAGACAGAGATGATTGAAATTGATTGCTGGCCACCAACTCATGGCAAGTGTTGCATGAACCATCCATGGGGAAGAGGTACATGCTTGTGTGTGTATGTATGTGTGTGTATACAAAGATTGCAGCAGAAGAATAGAGTTAAAATTGTGCAAAAAGATGATGTGCTAATCTCCTCAAGAGCAACCCAACATGTCTGCCAAGAATTAAAGGAGCTACTTTAAAATGGAAATATGAGAATCAATAAACAACCTTCCATAACCTCCATAACTTGCTATTCTCCAGGTTTTGAATGCAAAACTCTTTGTGGGAAGGAGACGCCTTCCCCTGCTCAGGCTTTGAAGGCATGAACTGAGGGTTCTGTGCCTCAGGAGGAATAACCCCAAGCACCAGTACAGTCTGGGGGCTGACCTGTTGGAGAGCAGCTCTACAGAGAGAGACCTGGGAGTCCTGGTGGACAGAAGTCTGATCATGTGTCAGCAATGTGCCGTTGTGGCCAACAGTATTTGGGGGTGCATTCAGAAGAGTGTTGTGAGCAAGTCTAGGGAGATGATCTTCCCCCTCTACTCAGCCTTGGGGAGGTCACACCTAGAGTATTGTGACCAGTTGTGGGCTCCCCTGTACTAAAGGGACATAGAACTGCTGGAGAGAGTCCAGAGGAAGGCTACTAAGATGATCAGAGGACTGGAGCACCTGTCAAACAAGGACAGGCTGAGAGAACTGGAGATATTCAAAACCCACCTGGATGCCATCCTGCACAATGTGCTCTAGGTGATCCTGCTTGGCAGGGGAGTTGGACTAGATGATCTTCAGAGGTCCCTTCCAACCTCAGACATTCTGTGATTTTTCTGTGATAACCTCTTTATGTGACCCCATAGAGTAGAATTCCTCGCTACAGAGGGCTATCGATGCTAGAAGTTAAGGTAGGCTCAAAAGTAACAGGACAATATATGGAGAAGGGGGAAAATAAATAAATAAATAAACACCAAAGGCTGTAAAATGCAGACACACCTAGCGCCAAAAGTCTACCAGTTATAAATAGGAATTTCGAAGAGTTATTCTCGAAAACAACAAATATTGACTTTATTCATATACTTTTCCTTTGACTACTGTTAGATAACAGATATTCACTCTGACACAGTATAAACATTGTTATGTTGCTTGTCATATTCTTAAATACTCTTACCAGACTGAGGGTTCTTTTCTCACTTCCTAGAAAATCTTTTATCACTGTCTTCCTCTAGAATGAACCTAGTTCCAGTGGGAACACAGGAATGTTTGAAAAAAAAAAGTCTCCCTTCATCAAAGTGCTTCAAAGAGAAGAAAAGGTGAAGGACTTGTTTTTCATAGATACAAAGAAGATGGAAAGAAGATATGCCACACAACAAGCAAACAGGTCAAGGGGAAGAGATTTAGTCTCTCTCTCTTACACTGACTTTTATACTTTGGATATAAATGTGAATCTCTGGATTCAGGACTGGCTACCTAACTTGATCTGATTTTCTGATCTTCATCCTGTCATCTAAAATATTTTAAGTCAACGTTCAGACACTCCAAAGAACTACCAAAGCACCAAGAGATTCCTGTATCTGTTGACCTTCAGCAATTCATCTAGATATTTGACTGAAAGCATTGTGAAAGAAACAAATGCTTGGTCAGCCCAAAGGTGCACTTCAATAAAAGACTTACCTTTAAGCTATGTCGCAGTTCCATTTATTTCACTCAGACCTAAGTAAATAGTGAAGTGCTTTACTGAATCAGGGTCCAAGTATGGTATTTCTCTGAAATACTGAAAGTACGTTTCCTGGAATTTTTCTAACAGTCTGGAAAGTGACTGTGGTAATGTGAAAATATTTTGGTATATATAAATTCTGGTACATGTAGTACTCTGTTGAAAATATTTCTCTACTTTACTCTGCTCTACTCTAGAGCAGTCAGCTAGCTGTCCAGCAGATTAAACTCTGATGGCTGCATACAGATTACAAGCGAGAGTCATTTTCTTTTTTTTTTTTTTTTCTTTTTCCTGTATTCATACTAGGCAGCTCTAAAATAATTGAAAGTAGTTGAATTGGGTGTAGGTGCCAAGGCATTCCTAGCACAAGAGCTGCAGGGTGGCTTCTGTTAGAAGAGTCTGGGGCTGCCTCATTGCAGAAACAGCTGGTTCTAGCCCACTTCAATAGCCCCACTGCAGAGCATGACTGGGCCAAGCAGCCAAGATGGTGGTGCCCTGGGGAGAACTTGCTTAAGAAATGGCAAGATCTTGCATGGCCATGAGGAGTAAGGGAAAAGTGAATGATATAGCCCTGTGAACACCAAGGTCAGAGAAGAAAGAGGGGAGGAGGTGCTCCAGGTGCCAGAACAGAGAACTCTCTGCAGCCCTTGAAGACCACAGTAGAGCATGTATTTCCCTGCAGCTTATGAAGAGGAGCACATCACAGTAGTTGGATATTGGATATTTTCTGAAGGAATTGTGTTTCATGAAGAATGCATAAAGGAGCAGATTTTTCCTGACATAACTGCAGCCTATGGAAGAGCCCATACTAGGGCACAAGAAAAGTGTGAGGAGGAAGGAGTGACAGAGAGGAACTGCTATGGTCTGACCACAGGCCCTCATTCAACCTACAAGATCTTTCATCCTATTTTCATCAGTCCTATTGAAGTACTGAGTGAGCATCTGGGAGGTTAAGTGACTGATGGGTAAGATTAACTCAATAGGAGAGGGCACTTTTTTACTGTGAGAGTGACAGAGCACTGGAACAAATTGCCCACAGAGGTTGTGGCGTCTTCTTCTGTGGAAATATTCAAAACCCACCTGGATGTCATCCTGCACAATGTGCTCTAGGTGATCCTGCTTGGCAGAGGGTTTGGACTAGGTGATCTTCAGAGATCCCTTCCAACCTCAGCCATTCTGCAATTTTGTGAAGTTAATATAATTTATTGCCTATCACAAACAAACTGGAACAGTGAGAAACTGAAAGGAAACTTAAAACAACCAACACAACCAACATCACTCAATCAAACCAACATCACTCAATCACAATCAGTCACAACCAACATCACTCAATAGCTTGTCTCTGGCCAGCAGCAGTTCTATTTTAGAGCTAGCTGGATCACGGAGCAGCTTCTGGACTGTTCTAACAGAGGCCATCCCTGCAGTACCCCTGCTAATTAACCAGTATAAACCATAAATCCAATAAAATAGCAACACTTAACACAAACACAGAACAAAAGATCATAGACATCATAAGAAAAATTACTAAAATGCTGCGTCATACTTTCTGCTGCACTAAACTCCAGGAGCCAAATCTAACCTTTCTTACACAGTAGCTCAATAAAACATAAGCATATGCTTTTCTCCTTCTCTGTTCAACAAGCATTGTACTGTACACACATGCTTTAAAGATTCACAATTAAGGAAGATTGGTTGAACCAAGGTTCAAACAGACACACTTCTTCATAAATCAGAGTGTTACTTAAGCTCTGATCTATAGCACAGTCCATTGCTATAGCACAGTCTATTTTGTCATGTAATACAGGCCCTGTGTTTTAAATTCTGCTTTGGGTTCAGTAACCATGATTGAGCCAGAGCATATCAAAAGGGTTTGGCAAGAAATAATTAAAAAGGGAACAGGGCCAAGATACTAAACTTTTCAAAGCTGCAGAGAAATGACAGTTCCTAGAGACAGAAAAAATATATCCCAACAAAGAAATCTAAAACATGAGTGAAACTGAAACTGGAGAGTTATAAAGATAATTCAGTCTTATGTGTTCAATGAGACAGAAAGCAATAAAGTACTCTAACTATGCTAGACCTAGATATTTCAGTTTAAATTATAACCCTAAATTGGAAATGTTAGTTTCCTTCCAAAGGCAACCAGAATCCCCACAGCATCTGGCTGTTTTGAATAATACATAAAGAGGAAAAAATTATTTTAACATCCTTAGAAAAACAAGCAGCTTTTTTGTTAGAATTATAAACTTTACAGGACTGTTTCAGGAAAAATAAAAATGTCTTGAGAGACATAAAACATTCTTAAACTAAAGCATATATATTAATTTAAACAATTCATTCTGGTTTTATTCAGTAATAATTGATGCACCATATTTAACTGAGACAAACTGTACATACCAGTTAGTCAAAGGCTAAAGGGAGCTAAAAGTTGACATGTTAGCACTGTTTTTACTTCTAATTGGCTTATTTTAATAAAAGTCTGATATCACAAATATTTACATGTGTGCTTCATTGTTTGCACTGTGAGTAGTCTTATCCACTTCAATAAGAATAATCACAAAGTATAAAACTGAGCATGTCTCTATGTGGGATGGGAGTTCAATACAGCTGGGTGAAATAATTTAACTATTAGCCTCCAGGCAAGAAGAATGTGAAAGGCAACAATTCCAAAAGAGATCTGAAGATTTTAATTGGAAATGAATTATATTACTACGTAATATGAGAGGAAAACAAAAATGCACTGCAATTCTTATTAAGGCATCTCATCACAGAAGTAAGAAGAAAATAATCCACTCTGTTTTGGTCAGATAAGGAAAATAATAGCTATATTTAGGGGAAAAAAATACATATAATTACATTAATGAAAATGAAAAGTTTGAATAATTATTTGAAAAAAAAATATTCTGATAAGGGGAACTATTAAGCTGTGGCATAATCACTTGCAAAAAAGCATTAAAAAAAAAAAAAAAAAAAAAAAAACAAAAACAGCAGCACTTAGGAATTTCAAACTCCACTGTTAGAACACCTACTCCCAGGACAAGTCTTCATGGGCTGGAAAACAAGGTAAGCAGCTTCTTTTCTGTATTTCCATTTTTTGTTATTCCATGAACTTCCAGCTGTATAAATAGCACTAGAGACTCTCAGCCAGTTTTGGATGCAGTAGCTTACACAAGATATAGACACACTATGTCTGAGAGTATTCCCTCTCTGTGGACAAGACACCAAACATGTCTCAAGACTGAATCCAACTGTGCTGAATTATGGCATAATTAAATAATTATAATTACTTACATTAAACGTAATTTAATATAATTAACTAAATGCTCACTGTAAGTTTGTCTCAAATTAGCAACTTTTTCTCCTGTTCAAAGACAGATGTCCTTTGTGGTAACTGTCAATGCAATTTTATGTTTGTTACAACCTGTCTTCCCATGACAGTTTAACTGAATAACAGGTATTTCAGATAATAGAATATATAGAATAATAGAATAGATACCTCAGATAATTCAGCTCATTAGTTAAAAAATTTTGAATCCAACTGTCATAAATAAATTTGGAATTACAACTCCTGTGCAACTGTAACAGCACAGAGGACTAAGGTTTGCAGCATTTCCTATCGTAGAAATGATTTTTGTTTTTTTATGACTTTAACAAATTGAACTATTTGGGTCAAAATGTTCTATGTGCCATGATTTCAATTTTAATGTAAAACCCATCAAATACTCAATAACCACTGAAAAAACTTCGTCACAATTTTCCATCCACGTAGAATCACTAACTCCTTCCAGTTAGGAGCTATTGGAGACCAAGACAGCTCCTTCTTGGATAGTTCATGACATTTGCTTGGACAGATAGCAAAATTAAAAACAAAGAACCTGACCCACTTCTAGTATAAGAGACAACCAGTTTCCCCTCAGTGCAGAAAAAAAAAAATATTCAGAAATAAGAAATTGGGAGGAGGCGGTGGAAAGAAAAGAATGGATTGCTGCCAAAGGAAAAAAAAAAATCTGGTAGGGCTGAAACTGAGAGCTTAATGAGAGAAGACGATGACTGCCTGTTTCATAATTTTATTTGGAAAGAAGAGACTAGAGAAGAAAGCTGTAACTACAAAAATCAAGGCTGAGGAAAGAAGAAACTATTTCAGCGGAGCTAGTTAAGCATACACATGAAGCCCAGAGCACAGCACCATGCTTGCAGAGCTAACCAACTCTAAGCAAGAGGTGAGTTGTTTTGGCCCAGCACATGGCACTAGTGGCACAAACACAACCAGTGAGTTCATTCACATGAACTCTTACAAATAGTTTTGCCCTTTCAGTTGGTGGGAATCAGCCCTCCACAACACTGAGAACATGAAAAATAATGGCTTTGACTTCTCATGCAAAGTAATTATTCTACATAAGGAGATTTCATTAGGGAGCATGTTGTCTCCAGACCTATAAAGTGTGCAAAAGGAATAAGGCATATTCCCCTGGGTGCCCCAAGGAGCCAGCCAAAAGGAAAAATCATGGTACGCAACAATGGCTTTCAGGAGGCAACTAAGGCAGAACATCTGAGAAAGCTGGGCAAGACAGCACTGAAAGGACAAGATCAGGAGCTCAAAACTCTATTAGAAAATGTTCTCACTTGAATAATTTGGCAAAGGTTTCTTTAACGTCCCATTTTTCTGGGTTCATATGAGCTTAATAACCTAGGTTAATTGGTTACATCATCTAACAAGTACTACACAGAGTAGATATCATGTATAGAATAGTTGGATACGAGATTTAGAAGCTCTTTAAAATAATATGAATTCGTAAAAACTTCAATGCATTTCTAGCTCACTACACTAAAAAAATATACACAGCTAATAGAATTCTCTATGTTGTGAACACAGCAAGTTTCTTCTACTTCTCTGCAAGGCCCAGATCAACATGCCCGTGAAGCATGAGACAGTGTCTTCAGCAGTCCTTGGATCAAATCCCTGTTCTCCTTATCTGATAATATCAGTGTCTGGGAGAAATCAGAGAAAGGGATATATATGTGCACTTTATATAGAAAAGTCATTTATTTTTGTTCTGTTTCACTGAAACATACTCTGCCTTTAGCCCCAAGAGGAGAATGCAGGAAACAAATAAACTGGATTCTGTGATCTAGCATGCAGCTCCCCAGCCCCCCAGAAAAACTCAGTTTCAATAAAGTCATTTCTCCAACTGCAGCACTAATTTATAATAGCAAAGTGATCATTGTTATAACATCACATTTAAAAAAGAAGGAGTTTGGCTTGCACTGTTGTTCAAAAAAGGCACCTTAATAAAGTGAGTTCCCCTATTCTTTACACTTTATGACTTGTGATTCTTCTGCTTGTCAGTTCATTTTCGAGTCTCTTTATTCTATGAAAATAACTGGTGACACAATCATAAGAAAGGAAAGTCTCTAAGGATTGCAGAGCAATGTTAGCAGATATATGAATGAACCACCCTCTACAAGCAGGAGGTTTAAAAATGCTTGGCAGTAATGGATCCATCTCCAAAAATATTCTTACACATAAGTTGTGGGTTTTTTTGTTTGTTTTGTTTTGTTTTGTTTTTAACAAAGAGCTTCACTTGCTTAGATTAGAGTTCTCTTTTAGAAGCTGCTGAATTTCATGGCTGGTATGCATAAAGGTTCTGCAGCTCTGTGACCCCATCTCCAGCCAGCAGTGAGGCTGAACATTCATTCCCAATAAGCACAAGTACACTGTATAGTGTACATATATAGATGAATATCTATCCACTCACATAAAGCTAGCCACACAGATAAGCACTGATAAAAATACGCAGCATTCACAACAAATATTAAGAGCACAAGCAGCCTGATCCCTGATCCTTCTCTCTAGATATCAGGATTGGAGACTGTCAGTAGAATATAGCATAGTGTATGTCCATATACGTAGTTATAAATACATATGCTTGTGTATCTGCGTGTACAGTATGGATCACTCCAGCAGCTGGCCTTTGACGCTCAGTCTATCCCAGATGCTTTGGTCATCCCTGCTCTTGGCGTACAGACTTATGAGCCCCTAGAGTTTCATGGTCCCACTACAGTTGCTGGTACTAAATCCTCTTCTCCTACTCGATGGCTAGTCTGGTTTTAAATTCAGTCATATTCACATACATGCATACATACAAACACACACACTCAGGATGATGAGCTCACCCACACAGACAGTAAAAATAGGATTTAATAAAAAGATATGGCAAACTATGGTAATCAAGCACAGGGCTCAATCATACAACCGCATTGACCAGCAACCTGAATACATTTGACCAGGTCTTTTACCCCCTTCTCCTGTTTTCCCATATTAGTTCCTCCCCAATCTATCCACCTTTCCCTACCTTTGTCTGCCCCCCAAATAACATAATAAGTCCCACATTTTGACACAATGCCCTTAAAACATCCCATAATAAGTTTTACACAATTGTCAAAATGCTCTTCTGCCTGTATCTTACAATACGTCCTATTAGCCCTGTAGGCAGTAACATACAATTAAAGAAGTGAAAGACTACATTTCCTAAGCCTTTTCCAGCTCTCATATAACTGGCATATAATCAATTAAATGTTTAAAGAAATCTGAAACTGAGCAGAATATAGTAAAAAGAAAAAGAAAAAAAAAAGAGAAAAAAAAAAAAAAAGAAGAAAAAAAGGAAAGGATTTGCTAATACACAAATCATTATATTCATATTAGCAATTCTTTACTCTGTGGGGTGGATGAGACAGTGGCTGCAAAGCATATATTTATTAAACTCTTTAATGCAAAGTGTTAAATAATGAAAGCATTTCCCTACTGAGGGTTAATTACAGACACTTCACCATGCAGCTAAGAGGACTAAATGTTTGCATTAGCCTCAGAGAAATTAGCAGAGAAACTGTCTGTACTGGACATAATCTTCCTACCTTTATGCAAAAGGTGTCTGGAAATTTTGGAATAATCATTAAGCATCCTCTTGTGAACATGATGTTTAACTGCACTAAAGCAGACGCAAAATAGGTTGTTATATCTGAAGCTATTTTTTTACACTGAAATGGTGAAATGGACTGTGTATTTCTTCTTGAAAGGGTATCTAGTTGTTCCCAAACATACCGAATTTCGTTTCCTTCAAAACACAAGGCAATTCTGAACCTGCAGGTAGTACAGATTACTGCAGTTTGCTTTCATGGAACTCTCTGGTGAGGAGCTCTGCTTTCTGATTTTCCAGTAAACAACAAGTTTCTCAGCAAACTTCCTGCATTTTGATATAAGACTTTGACTTTAACCTGTAAGACTCTAAGTGATTACCTTCAAGTGACGATATGAAACTGTTTATAGCTACAGCAGATAGTAACAAAAGGACTTGATCTGAACCCCCCTCGCTGGTGGCAGGACTTTCTCTGGAAGACAACCTTAGCTTTTTGCAACTTGTTTGCCTTTAATCTCTTCCTTTCCCCAGAGCACAAATTTGTTTAGGTTTTCAGATATGCAGCACACCCAACTCAGACTATTTCTCAAGAGCAGGCTGAAATGATTAACTTCACAGCCCCTGCTTTTCTCTCTTCTTAACCCATGAAATTGAATACATTAGATAAATAATAACTAAGGTTCATGTTGCAAAGCAGCCAGGCAGGGGGAGGTTTTATACCCATGGCTATCTGAACTGTTCATGCTGGGTACTCAGGAAAATGAGGCCATTTTGCTTTGAATGGAAAGAGAGAGGTGCACTGTGAGCAGAAATGATCAGTGCTCAAACATAAATAAATAAAAAAAAAAAAGTTGAATTTTCTGAGCATTCATCATACTTCATAAAGCTAAAGAGGAAGGAGGGATAAAGCTTCCTTAGTCTGTCATCTGAGCCCCCCTAGGAAATCAGCTTTCAAGTCTGTCAAGTGGAATGCATCAAACACATACTAGACTCTTGATCCTGAGTAGCTTACAATTCCAAGAGACCTTTCAACATCTACTACAGGTACATAAAGCAATAATAGAGAATGAGATTTAAAAAATATTATTAGAAGTCAGAATTAAGGAAAATATAGTACAATTTTAAGAATAAATTGTAAGTTTACATACAGTGCTCAACTATAAGCTTACTGGATTCTGCATTATTGTAGATGTACAGTCATAACTGTAAAAATATCTCAGATTATTTTGATGTGATAAATGTCATGCCTCGAGTATTTTTCAAGTAATACTGCTTCTCAAATAGCAAATAAATTCATTTGTCTTTTAAATTTGTATAGCTTTAAATTTAAAAGATCTAATTTTATCTCTTTAAAAGATTTACAAAATATTTTTTTTCAGGACAACAAATTTGGTCATAATATGAAAGGGGAATTACATACATTTTCTAATTGCATATATATGTATGCATATATGTGTGTGTGTAGATATATATATATATATATATATATACATGCACACACAATTTTGTAGTTTCCTCTTTTTTTATGGAAAGAATCTATCAAAAGGTCCATGAACCTGAATTATGAGACAGCCTTTTTTAAAGCAAACAAGTGAACCCTCAACTATTAAAACAATAAATCTCTTAGTGTTTCCTAGTAAAATTGTTAAATGACATTCATCACCACACTGCATGTTTTAATATATTATGGTTTTCTATTAATATACAATAAAACAATGCTAAATACTGTTTTATTCAAGGACAGCTAACAAAACTCATCCAGAGTATTCATTGTTTTAATATTCTTTTCTAGATATTGTGGATAGAAAATGACATCCATGGAAGAGCTGTTGTTACACCCATAGATGATAGCTTCCAGCAACATACACCATGGCTCTGTAGCTCCAGAATGGAACACACAAGGGAAGAGACAGCTTTTCTTTCAGCTCAGCAAATCTACCAATGGTTCATTCTACAGATGACTTTGTTCGAGAAAAATCATAAAATTCCCTCCTAGCACTCTCAGTCACTATATTTATTCTTTTTCATTTCTTAAGACATCATGTTCACATAATGTCAGGAAAGCCTTTAAAGACCTTTGATACTTCCAGACTTACAGCTTGAGAGTCATTACTTCAGCTATGGTTCTCTCTTTGTCAATCTGCTCCCATAATGTTCTGAAGTGCACTGTGTTGCTCAGAGGGTAGGACACAAAACTGAGTGACAAAATGAATTAGAAATAAAGAGGAGATGTGACTTTGAGGTGGGAGGATGAAGTAAGAGGAACAGACAGACTGATTAGAAGGGCCCTGATTTTTTTTTCCCTGTACATCAGCAAGCTTTCAACAGTAGGAGAGGAAATATTGTCTGTTCAGATGGACTATTGCCTAATACTTTAAGCAATCTGTGGGAGATACAAATATGATTCCTATAAATGGAGGAGAGACTTTCACATTAACTGTGAGTACTCTCACATCATTACCACCTTCTTCTGTTAACGTTCTGTCATGTTTTAATACAGGAACATAAATAGAAGAAAAGTTCTGATCTTCTCTGGAAAGTTCGGCAAGTGGTAAATACTAGCATAAGAACAAAGTTTAAGACATTTCTAGACATTTTTGAAATTTAGGATATGAACAAAGCAACAACAACAAAAAAAATGTTTTGTTTCTGCTGCCGTGGCAGTGTTGGCAGTAAAATGTAATCAATACAGTTCTGTATGCAAACTTGATATAGTTTCAGAAAGGCATATAATTGGAGTATCTATTGAATTGTAACCTGAGAACAACTGCAGCTGTGGCTTCTTCTATCTTACTCAGTCAAGGACAGGTAAAGTATGAAGGCATGTTATTGAAAACAGGAAAATTTATTAATATGTATGTCCCATACTTTTCAGTATGACTTGAATCTCCTTAAGTCTGAAATCTTAATCTTTCCTTTTCATTTTTTTAGCAGAGTAGCTTTACCTATATGAACAAAGGAAAATAAAGGAAAATAGTTAATGAGAGAGGATGCGATCTAGGAATAGTCCTCTCTTCCTACTCCTCCATCCCTACCTCCAGAAATTAGATTTTTTCCTTCTACGCATTCTGCTAAGGACTAAAGAGCTCATTAGTTGTCAGATAACAAAAACAAAAAAAAAGTCTTTTAGCTTTCACACATAAATAAAAATTAGGAACTATGCTAGCATGTCAGGCTACAACCTGGCTTTTGCAGATTAGTTGGATTAGTAGCACAAAGCAAAGCACCTAAACATTACCTGAAGTTTACCCTACAAGCTTGTCAGTCAAATTATTTGTGAAGCTCTCCCAGCTTCTTGGCTGGGTACAATATCCTAAATACAACCCATGAGTAAAATCTTTACGTCTTTTATCTACTGTCCGTTGGAGGGCGATAGAAACTTCTGTACTATTTCACAGGAACGCTGATTTTAGTAATAATAGTCATATGAGCTAATTACATAGGACTGAAATTTCCCTGAGCACTTTAACTAATGAGTTCTCAATTTAGAGAAAGGCAAAACCAGGAACTAGTGGAACTAGTACAAATATTTGAAAAGGCCACATTTGCAGCACTATCCTCCCCTAAACTCAAGCAGCTGAGACCAGAAAAGAGCCCTTGGTAGTGGTGATGGGAGAAGAACAGTTATAGGGATAATCTTTTTGTACACTAGGACATAACAGCTAAACGGGGGGAAAAAATAATAAATAAATAAATAAATAAATCTCTTTGTTGCTTTCTAAAATGCTTCCTTAGTTTTGAGACCCTTATTCTTATGTGGTTGGTTGTGCGGTGTGTTGCACAGGGAAGCCCCACTACCTCTTTCAGGACTAATGCTGTCTTTTGGTAGTGAAGTGTGCATGTAGTCCAAGGCACTTCCAGGTCAGAAAAGGAATGGTGTTGAGGAGGATGAGAAGAAAGAGGATTGTGCCTTTCTATAGGCTTCATTCTATGACTCAGCACACAGCAAGACACTGTCACAGCACCTCATGCTGACAAGTCCCAATATCTCAGTATGTCATAGCCAGAGAACTACCTGCTTAGGCTTAATTTTACTACTACTACTACATCCATAACCAGCTTGGTTTTCCATGTTTATTCTGCTATTTATTCTGCTAGAGAAGTTAATATCCTGATGTACTTTTTATTGCTGGGTTATGGCAGGAGCCTGTAGATGAATAACTGTAGATTTTGGAATATCCCAGTAAATATTACTGTGAAATAGTCACACCAGCAATTGGACAAGAAAAGCAGAAAAAGGCTGAAATTCCAGGACCACATTCAAACCCACTCTGTTATTATGTTGTTTACACTGAAGCCCGTGGCTCTGCTGCTGTTAAGGGTCCTGTCAGCTTTTCCATTATTCGTTCTTATTTTAGGGAATTTGTTGGTCAGAGATTCACTCCAGGCAGAGTGTGAATGTTGAAAAACTAAAATTTGGCCAAAGGCAGAGTATATTGCTTACAGCTTATAAATTTACAGCTGGACCAACTCTCTGCTTTAACAATGTCACAAATAAATGAAGAAGAAAGCATGTCTTCCGATAACATGAAACACTAAGAACCATAGTCTTTTTGTTGTTGTTGTTTTGCTGTATCAGAACATATTAAGCATTAAAATGCTGGTGAACAAGATGAATATTCTAGGCAGAGCTTTTCGGTATGGCCATATGCATTGTCACACTTATCCCAAAATCAGGATTACAGGGTAGGAGCGAGAGTACTTTAACATCTTCATCCATAGACTCAGTCTGTATGCCTGCACATACAAATGGCATTCAGTTAAATACCTAGAAGTACAATATAATCAGTTCAAAAGAAAAAAAAATGTTCACAGGTCTTCAAAGGCAGCAACAATCCAGGTAAAATGGATTGTCCTAAACTGTAAACGGAAATCAGAATATCCACAGACTTTGGATACAGTCACACTTCAGTTCACATGGCATCACTGGTATGCATGAAATCAGAAATATCTGCAAAGCACCTCTGACCAAAAAAAAAAAAAAAAAAAAAAAAAAAAAAAAGTAACATTTAAGTATCACCTAGGTATACCTGCAGATAATGGTTCTCTACACTTTTATAAAAGTAATTCTTATTAAAAGATATATATTAAACAATCTGTTAAAGATAGCTATATGTTTTGTTTCATTTTTAATGATGACAAACATAAATGCTGAAAAAATTTTAGATCATCACTTTTTCAGAGAAACTATTCCAATATTTTCATCACCTGATTGCTATCTAGAAAATAAACAAATGGCAATTCACATATAAGTTTACTGAGAGACAGAGAGAGCAATTTAGGAAAAATAGTTTTTAAAACAGTGCATGTTTCTGAATAGCTTCTTAGGTTCAGAGAAGCATATAACTGCAAAGTCACAAATACTTGGATTTAAATAGGTTTCCAAGATTTCTTTTTTATTTAATCATGTCTCATGATGCTCTCTTTTGTATTTACTTTCTCATGGTGCCAGCAGGGAAAAGAATGTAACACAGGGCCGGGAGTGAGGACACCAGTTTTAGTTTCTGAATGTGCTGTTTATTTCCTTTGTGACCCCAGACAAGGTCCTCTGCTGTCCTATAAAATGGTGTCATAACAACTCTTTCTGCCTCAAGGTGTAATGAGATGTTCAGAAACAAGAGGCAGAAAATTCATCACATTAGAAAAGAAAAAGAAAAAAAAAATAAGCATGGCTAAATTCTAACAAGAAAATACTTTTTTTTCCCCCACTTTGCTCTTCAAATAAAATGACATTATCAACTCAGGGGAATACATAGAACCATTCAAGCTCTAGAAAATGCATGTTTTTTTCCCAAGTCCTTAGTTTATAAGCAGCACATTAAAAACTATTTACCTGAATGTTTTGATTATAGTCCATTCCTGTAACACTTACAAAATAAACCATCCCAAAGCTTTTATAGAGTGGCAAATCCTCTTGGACCTCTTGGTATTAGAGCACCACAGTCATCCTGTTAGATTTGAAACCTGTGCAATTATTTACAACATCTTTTCAGCTCACCTCCAAGTTCTAAACCTTAAATCTCTAGGTTTCAACCTAGTTACCACAGAGATCTGCAAACAGTGGGAGGTCTCATGTATCATGTTAATACTTTTGGGACAGCAGCAGGAGACACTATAATTGCCTCAGCTGAATTCCTTCATTTATGTGTGTACATCACTGAAGGATTTGCAATTAATTTTAAATATCTGCTGGTGAGTCTTTTAAAATACATTTATAGAGCTAACATTTTGTGCAACTCAGAAACTATAAACTGTACAGTCTTTTCATTTCTGTTTTGTGCGTTTCACTTCACTGGCATTACAGTGTCTGTAATGTAAAGGAACCCTGGTACTTCTGGTGCGACATGAATTTTAGCAGGGTTTCCAGACCATGCAGGTATTCTTCTTCAACTCTCTAAAGGGTCAGCATGAGCTGCTGCATTTCTAGTGGGCTATTAGGATGAAATAGAAATTATAAAGCACATAGGGTGTATAAACCAAAACGAGTACTCCAACCTCCTGAGATTATACTCATCAGACAAGCCACTGTGCTAAGATCTCCTTCCATTTAATACGTATTCTTCATATCTTCATGATCAGGATAATTAGGAAACGTTCTCTATACTGCTCTCTCTAAGTGAAGAATATTGCACATCTTGATAGCTTTATGATACCTCACTTTGCATATTTTCATTTTTCAGGGCAAACTGGAAGGAAATATTATTAGAGTATTAAGAAGGATGAAGAAAAAATTATTCACAAGCACAAAATATCCTTTGACTGAGAACTGGGCTGAATGGGAAAGTTTCACCGATAACAAAACCGTTACAGCTGAATAATTCCAGTTCTGGTACAAGAGGAGATTTTTAAATCATGGTTTGAAGACCCTTCCTAGTAACATACATGGAATTTAAAAATGATAATTCTTTTTAAATCCCAGAATAAGTCTCAGCATTTGCAGTGGGTGGGGAGATGTGAAGGCTGCAGAAAGTTGCTTTGTGAAGCAAAAAGAAAGATGTACCACTGATGGTTTAAAAATAATTGTCAGAGTGAATAAAAAGATGCATTTGAATGCTTATTTTTGGATATCTATAGGTAGATGATAGTGAATTCCTACTGGAAGGAATCATGATTTAAAGTCAATGGCCACAGGAGAAGTATTTTTCCACCAGCTAACAGTCAGTAAAAATGTAGTGGGCTCAGGTAATTATTATGGTCTTAAAGAGAAAACCAAAGGCTACCTACCATGTTATAGCATGTAAAGGGACTCTCCTGGAGAAGCTGAAATTTGCATTCGACTTCAAATATGACATTTGAAATACTATGCAATCAATGAGGGGTAGGGGAGAAGAATTTAAAAATAACTAGGTATATCAGCTAATTAAAATCCATCCTGAAAGTAGAAACAAGTATTTGTAAATAAAATGTAGAAACTGCCAAGAATGAACATTTTTAAGAGCAGCTGAAAAGTTGCAGTAGTCACAAAAACTCATTTATAATTCCTGGATTTTTCCAACGTGTCATGCCACATCTAACTCATTCCAGATGAAATGGAGGACTGTAGAAAGCTATGCACAAAGCACATCACTGACTTGCCTTCAGACACCTCACCACAAAATCACTTGAGCTTTCTAGTCAGAGCATCTTTCTAAAGCATTTTTTTTCTTTAAGTTTCAAAAGAGACACCTGAAATCTCAACAGAAACTTAAAACTGTTAATGAATTAAATCAAGCTATTATTTTAAGACTAAATGAAATTAAAAGCAACACAACTGACCAAAAAAAAAAAAAAATCTAAGTAGCCAACCAAGTTTAGTCACTTTCCCTTTAAAGCAATCTTAGGTAGCTTGATTATATTGAAGGTATCCACTAAAAATTATAGTACAATAAATGGAACAGTTTCAGAACAATTGCTATTACCTTTCTATTTCTATTAGCAGTGAATATATTTAGTTGCTGTCAATATGTTTAGTTTTGTGAATATATTTAGTTGTATATATTTCTTGCTTAGAAATTATCACAAAATTTAAAATAAAATTAGCACTAAGTTCTGAATCCTATTTAGCACGCAATTCGCTCGATAACAACACTGACAGGGGTGATAAAACAAATTGGACTGCGGGAATGAATCTTGCACCCCCCACATCTTTAAGCCCATTTATTCTGCTGCAAGGGAACTGCTCTGCATTGCACTGCAGGCAAGAGACAGCCATAAAACTGAGATAGCCATTAAAAAGGAAGATTACTTCAGTGCAGGGGAGCCCTCCAGTGGGACAGAGTTATTATAGCGCTTGCTATAAACTGCCTCTGGCTCCAACTTGCAGCGGTGTACTTTGATGTTCAGATGTTCATCTGTGCAGATGAACTCCCTGGGGAGTCAGTCACATCTGGAACAGTGAACACGTTGTTCCAAATCACATAGGGAATTGTCCAGCACATGTAAAAATAAATAAATTAAATTTAAAAAAATATAAAAGCATTGAAAAAAATGAAAGAAACACACTTGTTTACTGAAAAGCTGTGAGCCTGTCCACAAAGAATGTGAGCCCTTTGGTTAGAAGATGTCTTTGCATTCATGACAGCAAAGTTCAAGGCCAAAGTCTGCTAGACAAATCATGCCAGAAGCCCCCCTCTCTGCTGAAGGATGGTGATCTAACTATACAGGAGAGTTTTTAAAGCAAACACATTCCAGGCAGTTGCAAATTACTGTGTAATAGTACTGTATTGTCAGACTGCATGCATGTATAACTACATAAATACCACAGAATTTTCTAAGACTACAGACACCTCTTCTTTGGATCATTTTTCTCGCTGTGAGTCCTTGCCTCATTTCTTAGTTACTCCAGCCACATGTCTCAGGAAAAGCCATTAACTCTAATGACCCAGAACAGTGTCACAGATAAAACTTTTTTTTTTTTTTTTTTTTTTTTTTTTGGTCAGAATTGCCGGTAGATTAATGGAAACATCAAAAGCATTGATCAGTGTTTACCTCTCTTGTGTTAGGCAGCTTTACAAAGCTTAAGTTGAGGTCCTAAGACAAAAAAGAAAAATCTCAACCAACAAGGGAGATCTCCACAGGAGATACCAAGAGACCAGCTCAGTCAGCTGGCATTACCAGGTATGGTGATAGTGTTTACAGATCAAGGGAATCACAGAATCATCGAGGTTTTAAGAGACCTCCAAGATCACCCAGTCCAACCTCTGACCCAACACTAACAAGGCCTCCACTAAACTATATCACTAAGCTCTACATCTAAATGTCTTTTAAAGACCTCCAGGGATGGTGACTCCACCACTTCCCTGGGCAGCCTGTTCCAATGCCTAACAACCCTTTCAGTAAGGAAATTCTTCCTAATACCCAACCTAAACCTCCATTGGCACAACTTTAGCCCATTCCCCCTCATCCTGTCACCAGGCACGTGGGAGAACAGACCAACCCCCACCTCGCTACAGCCTCCTTTAAGGTACCTGTAGAGAGCAATAAGGTCACCCCTGAGCCTCCTCTTCTCCAGGCTGAACAAGCCCAGCTCCTTCAGCCGCTCCTCATAGGACTTGTTCTCCAGACCCCTCACCAGCTTCATCACCTTTCTCTGGACTCATTCGAGTACCTCCATGTCCTTGTAGCGAGGGGCCCAAAACTGAACACAGTACACAAGATGCGGCCTCACCAGAGCTGAGTACAGGGGGACAATCACTTCCCTAGACCTGCCAGCCACGCTGTTTCTTATGCAAGCGAAGATGCTGTTGGCCTTCTTAGCCACCTGAGCACACTGCTGGCTCATATTCAGCCAACTATCTATCAATACTCCCAGGTCCTTCTTTGCCAGGAAGCTTTCTAACCACTCATCTCCCAGCCTGTTGCACTGCTTGGGGTTGTTATGCCCCAGGTGCAGGACCCAGCACTTGAACCTCATACAGTTGGCCTCAGACCATCGGTGCAGCCTATTCAGATCCTACTGCAGAGCCTTCCTATGGCAATATTTAATCACAAAGCAAATGTGGTACTTCTGCTTGCTCAGTTTTGTCCAACTCCACTTCACTTTTTCTTCACAGTAACATTTGTGAAGGCTGTACCTAAACATCCAAGGACAAACTAGGTAAAAGAAAGAAGAGTTTGAAATCCTTTGTTTTTGTGAGCTTAGAGGCAAGCTACTTTCATAAAATAGTCCTAGCATTAAACTAGTTTTATATGCTCCCCCTCTTTGGTAATTCCACTCATTTCAATTTCATGTCACTTCAGTCACTTCAGAATATCAACCCTTCCACCTTGTGCATGTCACATGAATTTCAGTCCTCTTGCAGATGCCTTCTTGACTTCAAGAGAAAGTACAAGCATATTCAGTATATTCAGAAGTGACCCTCTGTTGTTGCGCTTCAAACTGCACATTTTACAAAGTAGAAAAACAGATGGGGTTATTCCTGAACACTGTATTTCTAAAATGCACAAATAATGAAGAAATTAGGCCTTGCTCAATTATGTGACTATTTTTTTATTTTTTTTTGGTAAAGCACTGGAAGTGTTATTACATTCTAAGAACAAAATGACAGAACATCGGCATTTCAAAAAGAAGGCAAAGACTAATTACTAAGGAGTCAAAGGAAAAATGTGGTTTTGTTCTACACTTTCATTTTCTTCCATTCAGCAAGAACAAGAGTTGATTGTATTAAAATATTTCATTAAGCCTTGAATTTTCAAAGGTTGAAACAAGCTGTTCAGTGTTTAAATGCTCACAATACAGGAAAAATAAGAAGTAAGTATAATCAGTATAATTACAGAGGGAAAAATAAGCTTTGCTTTCACTGATGCCAAATTCCAACTAATGTGCAAAATGAATGGTTGAATCACATGATGTCTTAATACTGTATCAATTTATTAATATTAAATTAGAATACATGAAAACAAATATTTATACAATTAATCTCTTCCAAACTAGACCAAATCCCAAGGCAATAGAAAAAATATAATTCACAGGGGAAAAAAAAAAAAAAAAAAATGTCTTATTTGACTGTAAGATGTGAGCTTTATATTTCTTATTACATTCTCACCACATGCATGGAACAGCACTCCATGCATGCATGTATTTTTTCCCTTTTTAACATCTTTATGTCTTTAACATAACTATGCCACAAAAAACACAGCTGTTGAGTTGAACTCTGATGGTAGCAGTGATCTGACAAAGCATGAACTTTCTGATTAGAAAGTCTGATCAGACCATTTTTATGAGCTAACTCCACTTACAAACTGCTTAGACTATATATTGTCTTCATACTATATCAATTGATTAATATTAAATTACAGTACTGTTAAGTAAGACCATTTTGGATACGTTGATGTTTTCACTGGGTGAACTCTGGAAAGTGCTTTAGGGTAAGTGAGATGGTTCCTAGTACTGAATATGCCAAGTTTCCAATTTTTTATTTTTATTTTTTTTCTATATGCAGTGATACAATATACAGTGAAATGACTCTGACAACATTTTAATTCCAGATCAGGGTCAGGCTGCAGAGACAGGAGAGAGGCTGCAGAGAATCAAATTCTGGGAGTGCATGATGCCATGATTAGGGTATAACTCATGTGGACAGAGCTCGAAGTTGATCTGTACTCTTATTTTGTTCACAACCTGCTCTGACCCCCAAGAGGATATTTTGGTCAAAAAGTTCAGAGTCCTCTCATTTCAAAATCAGCAACAAAACAATAAATAAATGCATAACCTGGGGGACTGTCAATTGCTTTTGCCACATTCAACTCAGTGTACTTATGCTAATTTACACCAGCTGAGAACCTGCCCCACTGTATTTCATTTACCCTTGTAGTCCTTTAAAAAACAGGCAAGTTCACCTGGTAATTTTCCCCAGACTTTTGAAATCAGTCACCAAACTACTTCTGAACTTCTTTTTGATTCTGTTCTCTGCAGTTTCTCTGCATGGAAAAAACTTCTTTCTAATTTACAGAGATTTCAGTGAACATAGTGATTATTCCGTCTACTGTGTTATCTCATAAACTCAGCAGCAGAATCAGTGCTCTTGCCAGCCATTCCACAGGAAGCTATCATCCACACTAATGGTATATCAATATGCTTAATTAAAGACTAGAAAGCAGATGAAAGCTCATGTTTATAGAATGTTTTCAACACAAAGACAACTAGTGGATGTTTGCATCCCAGCAGACAAATTAATCAAAAGATAGCAAGCCACTAAAATAAATAAATAAATAAATAAATATCACAAGACAAATAGTGATATGATCCATGCAAAACCAGCTTAAAAATAGTAAGTCATTCTACCAGTACATCAATTGAAAACATCTTTTTGAAGGACAGAGGTAAAATGGAAAAGATGGTAATAAAAAATTTGCAAGCTTGGAAGCTTATACAAGCTCACTCTCAGTGAGACTGACAAACAACTGACTCTATTATAAAGGTAAAAATACATTCTTGTGGTTTTAGCTGTAATAGCTAACTTTCTTTGCAGAGGCTCACACAAAAGTGTCTTTTGGATTTTTGATTAAAATAGTGGTGATAATTCACCATTGTTTTAGTTGTTGCAGATCTGTGCTTACACAGAGCCAAGGACTTTTCAGCTTCTTGTTCTGCCCTGCCAGTGAGAGGGCTGGGGGTGCACAAGGAGCTGGGAGAGGACAAAAACAGAACAGCTGGCCCAAACTGGCCAAAGGGACATCCTACATGGCGTCATACTCAGCAATAAAAGCTGGGGGAAACAAGGAGAAAGGGGCACATGTGGAGTGGTGGTGATTGTCTTCCCAAGAAACCATGACATGTGATGAGCCCTGCTTTGCTGGAAGTGGCTGAACACTTACTTGTCTGGTGATGGGAAGTAGCAAATGGATTCTTTATTTTGCTTTACTTGTGCACATGGTTTCTGCTTTCCCTAGCAGACTGTCCCTGCTTTCCCTAGAGATAATGACTGATATAGGCAAATGAACATACTGAAAAGCTTTCTGCCAAAACAAAATAAAATTTTGCATTTTGTATCACCCATGATGAATAGCATTTGACTGTTGAAATCACATCCTCCATTCCCCATAAAACAAATAATTATCAGTGTATCAAAGACAGGAAAAATTCCTAATACAGACTAAAAAATTCTTTCAACTGCAAAAGATTGTGGAGAGAGGTAAGAAATATTACATCATACTTTATACTCTTCTATAGTTCCCTGGGTATGGATTAGAAGGAGCTCCTGAATCAAGGCCAGTAAATCCTAAATTGGGCAATCAAACTATTTCACCTTTGGTAAATGCATGGTAATGCTTTGGTAAAACCTAAGCCCTTTCAAAGGTTAGTGACCTTATCCTAGTTTCTAGCCTGACTTTACCCATAGCAAAATGAACACATTTGGTTCCTCTTTTACCATTCTCCTTTAATTCATTTCCTAGCATTTACCCTGGATGCATTGCCACTATGCAATCAAAGCTTCTCTTGCTAGACTAGAAAAGCCTGTTTCTTTTAACTCATTTTAGAAAGATTGGCTCTCCATTCCTTAATCATCCAAGTACCACTTTTTTGCAGGTTTTGCGTTTTGAAATCATTTGATGTCAGTGAGGTTATGTAGAAGTAGTTCTGTAATAGAAAGAAATAGAAGATGTTCTACAGGAAAGACTTAATGATACTTGTGTGCCCTAGAATATAGTTGTTGGTTATAATGGAAGGAAATAACTTTAGGTTAATAACTTGGCCTTTCTAGACTCGAGGCTTTCTTTTGTTTCCTCGCAAACTGCTTTATTATTAATTGCAAAGAGCAAATCATAATAAAATTGGAATGCATAAACTCAGCTGTGCCAAAAACTCTCCCTAACCTCAAGGACGTTTTGCCATTAGCGAATGCCTCACACAAAACTAAAAATAAAAGCATAGACTCAGCTTTCAAGATTCGCTTTCTACAGCTTCTCCACTCTGCCAGACCACAAAAACCAGGCAATAACTGTATCTACAGCATAGGATACTCTATTTCCTCTTCCTAAAGGTTATAATTGCTTATATATCAGCTTATGCTTCAAGAATTTACAGTGTAGAGTGATAAACTCCTTATTACATTATTTTGGCCTAGCTTTTTCATTCTTTGGATTATTATTAGATTTAAATGGAAATGTATTCACATAATTTTGTGTTCTATTTGACAGAACCCCAAAGCCTTATACTTTTATATGTGGAAACAGGTGATAAGCAGCCTCAGATGTCACAGTTAGTCTCAGATCATGTTTTCCTTGTCTTTAGAAGATTGAACTAAATTTTGCAGAAAATGCCAACAAGCCCTGAATCAGCTCTGTTGCTAACACAGGTTACACTGTTAGATCAAAATTTGCCACATGAGCAGTTCTGTCAGCAGTGGCAAAAATGTGGCATGAAGTGAATTCTTTAGTATTTTCATAGACCAAACGACTCAGATTTTAATAAGTTTCACCCTGGGTCTTTTCTATTTCTTCCTGTCAACATATAACTTTACAACCTGGATTCATACAGTTGGAAATAATAATAATAATAATAATAATAATAAAATATCTACTCCCTGGCCACATAGTTGTAAAAAACAGACACAGTAGCACAAAAACATTAATTGACACATCAGTGGTAATTGGTAAGGAGATAAGGACCACTTATATCATCTTAGCTTTACTATGCAACAGGTAACAGACCTAGACTTGGAAAAATTTTGCGTATTTTTGTATTTAAAGTCCTTTGCTGACTAAATGAAGCTTTCAGTCAGCACGAGCAACTTGGTTATTTCATGGTATTTCAGAATCGTATACTTATTTAAGTTGAATGAGACCTTAAGAGGTCATCTGGTCCAACTGTGACACAAGGGCAGCATTGCCATTAGATCAGGTAGCTCAGGGCTTTATCCAGCTAAGTTCTGAGTATTTTCAAGCATCTTCCACACCATTTGCAGCAATGTGTTCCAATAGCTGATTGACTTCAGTATGACTTTTTTCCTAATATCTAATTAGGATTTTCCCTGAGGTATCTTGTGCCCATTGCTTCCTATCATTTCCCCATTTAAAAAAAAAAAAAAAAAAAAAAAAAAAGACTGGCTCCATCTTCTCTACAGAAGAAAAAAATTGTTCTCCCATTAGATAGCTGAAGACATCCATTTATACACAGGAAGCAGGTGGGGAGAAAAGTAAACAATACTATTTTATTGTGACACTTCAGAATACTGAAAAATCCTGTTATACAAGAACTGAGAAAAACAGGATCAACCCACAAATAAAAGCATCTGTGGGTGATTGCTAAATTAACACCAGTTAATTTCTCAAGAACAGGAAAATATTTTACAAGGTTTCCTATTTCAACAAAATGTGTTTAATAAATGGATTTTCTGTTTCAGTCCTGTTATCTTGCTCTCTGCCAACTCCAAAATGATATTGCCATCACATGAGAAGTGGAGAACAATGAGGAAAAAAAAAAAGATTCAGTGAACTTTGGCATGCACATTATTAAGATAAAACTCATACTCCTCTTTCAGCCAAGCTTTAATGAATTGTAAATTTTTCCCCTGAAAGAACAGTGATTAGCTATTGATTTAGAAAAGGTAAAGGGATGTGATTAAAAATAAACTACAAATGAATCAAATTACAACAATGTGGAATGTCATTGTATGAAAAAAATTGAACCATCCTATATACACTATATCCTATATACTAGCCTACAGCATGGGAAGAAAAAATGTAGTTCTTTATCTCAGAATGCACAAAGTACAGATAGAAGAATCATCATGTGTTGCAGAACAGGTATAATTCATTCCTGGAGTGAGCTGTCTGAGGCTTTTCTCAGGATCCAGATGTATTTTATTAAGCCTCCTATTTCTTTCTCTCAATTGTGTCTTCATTTTTCTCCTGCTCAAATGATGCAGGGAAAAGGAAAAAAAAAAAAAAAAAAAAAAAGTATCTTTTATTCTTTTCAGGAAAAAGTATTTTTCTTGAGCTTGCACTGCTCAAAGACTAAGCAGATTCAATATTTGTTTTTTGGATGGCTTGAATATCACCTCTACATGTATGTCTATACTCATAGATGGCAGGATAAATGTACTACGAATCTTAATTGGAAAGTATCCTTAAATTATGGTGGTAATCTGGCTTTCAGGAAATAGATAAAAAGCATTGAAGTGACACATGCAAACCTAAAAAATATAACATTGTTTTCTATTTGATTTCAGCTCATCTGTCTCTTTAACATCCTCCTCTCCCTCAGGATGTCTCAGTATTTTAGTAGACATGAGATATTATGCCATATTTTCCCCATTCCAAACCTGACCCCCATCTTAAAACAGCATCCTAGAGCTGACTCTGCCTTACCAGAACCGGAATCTGTCTTAACTCTGCAAAGGTTTCAGATTCCACAGATTCCACAAATAAACCAAGTCCTTCAGATTCTGATACCTCTAAACTTAAGCCCAACCCTGACTGCTAAATTATTATAGTGACTCCTGTCCACACCAGGTCTAGCCAGAGGTGACTTGTTCCCTTTAATAATATTTTGAGTAGACTGAAGTTCCACCCCACCATGCTCCCTTGACATACAATGAAGCAAATATAAATTGAAATCCAGAACTCTGCAGCGTGGAGACCTATTTTATTCTTCATGTCGGCAAAGTAATCTAGAAAGCAACAATAGGTGGTCATTAAAAAAAAAAAAGAAAAAAGTTTTCAAGAGAAAGCTAATTTTGATTCAGAATTTGAGGTTTGGATAGTTTTTGATAAGGGTTAAACTGGAATTAGGGTTCATAACAGTGTAGGCTAATGACTTTAATTTCCTACTGGTTTATATAGAATAACACAAGACATGCTGTCATAGAAAGGTTGTCTTGTGGTCAATCCTGGGGCAGATAAGAATGCCTATATAAGTATTGGGGTTGGGTATATACAGGGTTTAAAACAGAGCCTGGAAAACTAGCTTCACTGTTACCTCTTTGTTGTAGTGCTCTATACTATAAATGTAGTCTAAGTCTATAAATGTACTATAAATGTAGTCTAAGGGTCAGAATTCATAAAAAGTAATGATTTTTAGTTATTTTTGAGACAGACCATGTTTGCAAGACTCTGCCTAAAGTTAGATTTAAATCTATAAATTCAGTAATGCTTTGGAATAATAAGAAGAGGACACCTATGGTTTGTGGAGTATACATATCAGAGGATAGAAAAAACATGAAAAGCATATTGATAGTTTTTGCTTTAATCCTAGCCAAGAAGTATATGAGTTTAGGTTTCTATAAGGTCAGAATAGATTAAATTTACTAGTGAATCATCTGCAGCACACAGAGCTAAAATGATTTACAGCACCAACGTGGACAACAAACTGTGGGATGGATTAGCCTGCTTGGTCACAGTAGTTGTACTCAAGGAACAGTTATGAGTCTGTATAACCTTCAGGGATAACCCAGATAGAACGGAGGTAATGTAAATAACAGAATTGTTTGCCTACGTAATTCTAGCCAGAGATTACTAGAATTAAGCAAAACTGAGATTAGGAATTGTGTCACCATGAGTAATAATGTTGAATCTTGAAAGACCAACATGGGTAGGATGAAAGGAGGGGTGGCAGAAACAAGACCCTCATCTGATGTTAGCAGTTATTTCAAGTGTGATTAGTCTAGAGGCTCAACTAAATAAAGATGAGAGATGGAGAACAAACATTTTTTACTGAATTGAGCAGACCTAGAAGCCGAAAGTTGTTGCCAGAGAAGGAGAATGGCTGAGATGACTTCTGAGACAGGAAAAACATAGTAGACCCTAATGTTAAGACCTGGAGTCAAGATTAAGTGTATTATTAACCTTCATTACATTTAGGGATTTATGGTAGTTCTCAGCAAATTTCTCAAGGGTCTTTCTCAAGATGAACTTCAAAACAGTATATTGCTGGTGTGTTTCAAACCTACTTTTGGTAACTTCTGATTTCCAGCCTATACATATTCATGGGCAGTTTATATAAATTTGTTGATGCATTCTGTTAATTATCCAAAGACATAGAGATCACTATGCCCATGTACAAATCATTATGTGATTAAAATCAGATTCTCATTCAAATAACCCTGTCAAACTCTTCAAAACAGATGAAAGGTCTGCCTAGGTTTTACAGTCCAGACAGGTTATTTTACAGCTGAGCAACAGAGAGTCCCTACACAAGACTACCATTCATTGGTTGCTGTCAAAAGCTTGCAGGCAAGAGTCCAAATCCAGCACAACATTTTCTGCCTTGCTTTCTCTCACCCTTGTCTTTGCATACCTAACACAGCAAGAATACAAAAGGACCTGACTTTGTAGAGCCGAGCAAAGCATACTGAATTGCCTTTCGCTTCCAACCAACAGGCAAAGAGAAAAAGATCTGAACCTTCTCCCATCCCAAGAGCTAACAGCAAACTTAGACATCAGACAGCTGAGTGGGTCTTACAGGAGAAAAGAAAAAAAAAAGGAAGAAGAGTTTCTGGGACAGTTCAGAGAGACTGAAGTCTTCTCTGGGAAAAGGAAATATATAAAAATAACTTTGAGGTCATGTAAGACTGAAAGAAAGTAAAGACTGCAACCCAAGAACTATGAAACAGACCAAAACAGCTAGAAAATACTGTTCTTACCCCAACATGAGAGACCGAACTTGAGTCTGTACATGAGACTGATTTCTTGTTGAAAACTTTTTTTTGTTTCCTAAATGGGAAAAAAAAAAAAAAAAAAAAAAAACTTGTAAATATTCACCAATGTATATTCTATTACCTGTTATCAGCTGTGCCTGTTTATGCTACCCAGAAGCTCTGAATATTTTCCTGGATATTTAAAAGGCTGCATACTCTGTTATATACCTCCCAGAGGCTTCTGTAGCTCTCTTCAAATAGAATTGAAGCATAAACACTTCCTCTTTATGCTTAAACAAGCTGTTTTGCTTAACAGGGAGTATCTTGGGGATATTTAAAATTGGCTTGCAACACACAAGTAGGATACGCAGCTTCTCAGATCAGGAATTTTTCGTCATGATATTGATTAAAAGCTGACAAATGCAAACATACACTTCCAGGTTCACTTTAGTCAATAATAGCTGAAGTACTAATTGCCTGATACAATGGTACCAGCTGGCCACAACACACTTCACAAGCTACCTAGGATTTCATATATGAATGTAACCTTTTCTCTTTCTCTATCTTGACCCATTCAGAAAGGTTATTTACTAATTGAAAAGAAACATTACATCCCACTAGTGGGTTTAGGGTTCACCAACTGTCATTTTTAACAAGAGAGAAAATGTTCCGTGCATGTTCCAAACAATGTAAAGGTTGCTCTCACAAGTTTTATTTGCATACATACACCCATGTAAAATTGTCTGAATCAATGTCTCTTAGCTTGCCTCAGGATTTAATTTGCCAGACCTCTATCCATAGCTACAAGTTACTGTTCTCACAGAGTTCAAAGATTTAGCTGTCCTTGAAGAAACACCAGCTCTGAGTTTGCAACTATAGCACCTACATTCCTCCTCATTCACTGGGCCACACCACCCTGCAGGTTCACCACTCCTCTTCTGGTTTCTGAGCTAGGAACAAAAGCAAGACCATTTTAGGACTGGGATAACTTCTAAATTTTAGCTCATTGCCAAAGGTAGAGCAAGCTATGGTCCCTTCCCTTTCTGTCAAGTGAATCTTGACTTCCTGGTGAGAAGATACCTCTGA
This sequence comes from Netta rufina, assembly GCF_964035555.1. Lineage (NCBI taxonomy): Eukaryota > Metazoa > Chordata > Aves > Anseriformes > Anatidae > Netta > Netta rufina. The sequence goes on along the minus strand of NC_140123.1, from coordinate 36,259,576 downwards.
ACCCACATCCAAAAACTACACTGTTTAAAACAAACAAACAAACAAACAAACAAAAAAAAAAACAAAAAAAAACAGCAGAAGATAAAGTCAAGAAAGCCTCAGTGTGTAAATCCCCTTTCCTACAAGCAAAATGCCTTAGAGTCTGGAATCATCTGGTGGTCTGCTGCCGAGCCATACTTTCAGCTGAATGTCTATCAGTGCTGCTGCCCTTTCTAGTGACAGTGTCCAGTTGTAGCAATCCCATTTCCAATTCCCACTTCCCTTGGGAAGTCCCAGAAGAATTTTTCTAGAATTTTTGCTTTGCTGTTTCTTAAAATAAAAGTCATCTCTGCTTATAGTCACAGGATACAGAAATTCTCAGTCTTATCAGCCACTCCTGTAGGCGTGAATTCTCAGACATATAGCCCCTGTTTCCACCAAAGCTCCTTACCTGAATTCAAGCCAAACTAGTGTAGTTATATAGTCTTTAGTGTCTCATGCTTCTCATTAGTTAATGATGTATCCCCAGCTGGGGATCCATTCCAGCTCTGGTTATAGGTACCATGGTAGAAAGTTTTTTTAAATTACCCACTGCTATGAAGACTTCCCTATCTATTGCAGATCCCTATGTCCTTGCACTCGCTTAAGGTCTCTTTTCCAGGAGCCGTTAAGCAGAGCAAGAACTGCTACTGTAACCATTATATAGGTCAAGAGCTGTTACTATTCCTGTCACTAGATGTTCATTATTCACTATTCTCTGGTAATTTTGACCATATTTGATTCTGCATAAATTGGTTCCGTTTCCTGTTAACGACCTCAATCAGTACAACTCTAAAATGCCATTCTTTTTCTACTCAACAAGAAACAAGAAAAAAAAAAAAAAAAGAAAGAAAAAAAAAAAAAGAGAGAAGAGGAGGATATTTCTATCTAATTTAATCTAACCAATATAATTTTTTAAGAGAATATAACTATTTTGCTTCAAATGCAGTGACAATGAGCATTGGATCCACCTTCTCCAGCTGACTGCCTCCTTTATCAAAAGAATTATTTTACCTCAATTTTTCGCACCTAACCTGGAGAAGTCTGAAACTTCTAAATTGAAAATAAGCTTCTCTGGGCTGATTGCCATCAACTGTACCTATTTATGTCAGCAAAGGCATTTACCTTTCTGACACCTTTAAAGGTTTGGGTACTCTATTCCATAACCCTAATTCCTTTCTGTCATACCTGTGATAAGATCTGTAAAAGTCTACTCCCCACCATCACCTCATTCTTACCAAATATCTAGGTCTTCTAGGTAATTCACCAAGAATGCACCATACTCTTCAAAATTCCACTCATTACTGTTTGCCATAGTTACACTAAGCTGGTCCTCATCTCTCCATTATAGCTGGAAAACTTGACTAGCTAGGAAAAAAAAAAAAAAAAAATCTAAGATCTGGTGTACATCCAAAGTAAAAACAAACAAATGAATAAAAAAATCCTATTCCCCCTCCCCAGGAATTCTGAATCTACAAAGGTTAAACAGCAATGTTTGCCCAGCCATGCCTAAGGGCCTGCAGCTGTTAACAATAAAGAAGAGTAGATGGACTTGATCAGCAGTCAATCTCAAATGCTTCTGAATCAATTGGATGCTCTTCATGCTAGCTCAGAAAAAGCAATACCTATAATGGACCTGGATCGTGCAATTCTCCTTCTAGGCATGATACTATGATCTCTTTCAGTGGACAGCTCCCAATATGTAGAAAGAGCTGGTAGCTTTAAATGATCCTGGGAATGATTACATGTTCTGGTAATGATTGCCAAGGTAATGGCTCTCTGGAACCTCCTCCTTACCCCATGAGAAGCCAGCTTCTCCTTATTAAACCCACTATTAACATCAATTTTATAATCCCTGCCTACTGTCCCAAACAGCTTTCAAGTTGAACCCATTTTTGCAAGCACAAATAAGTCTAATAAGAATCCATCAGAATCAGCATAAGTTTTTGTTTTGTTTTGTTTTGTTTTTGTTTTGTTTTGTTTTGTTTTGTTTTTGTTTTATTGTTATTGGTAGAGGTTTGTTTGTTTGGGTTTTGTTTTGTTTTTCATATCAACATGGAGTTTGCACTTAGGAAAAAAGAAAGAATTAGAACAAAGGATGGAAAGCAAGCCAAACCTAAGGTCTGAACCCAGCACCAGAGACCTTGACTCACCACAGAATTCAACGACAGATGTAACTTTCACTTTACTCACAGGACATAAAGGAAACTTTCTCTCTCTCTCTGAGATTCCAAATGCCTCAGCACCATTTGAAATAATTTCCACAAATCTGTTTCACTTTTTCATTCTCTGAGTGTACGTGCGGCTCTCCATCATACACATAAGCACTACATATAAGAAAACAAAGCACTACTGAAGCCAGTAACACTGTGCAAATCTGACTGGTTTCCAACTAATGTAGTTTGTGGAGAAAATGCCATTACTGAAATATTTTTAATGAAATTCATACATATTTTTCCTTATTGTATTATCATTATTACCTACCATAGCAGCAGAGGTAAACAATATAGCAGTTAGGCCCAGCCTAGCTCTTTCTGCAGTTCTCTTTATCAAGAAAAGAATGTGTATGCAAGGAGCTACTTTGGAGATGCAAGAGGTTCATAAAGACATAGGAATATTAATGAACTGGAAAAATAAATAAATAAAAAGAAAAAGAAAACTGCAGTTCCTCTCCTGTTCTCGAGAAAAGAGCATGAGTCATTCCCATGAACTCACTGACATTTTGAGCCAAAGAGTGAAAGTAAGCATTAGCTGTGATAGCAGTAGTGATGCCTAGGGCACAGGAAACAAAATCATGTATATCTGTGGTAAGTTAAGCAGCAGTGTGATCAAAATGCACCTCTACATCTTGCTTTTTATTTTCTAACCTCAGAACTCCATATACTGTGTTTCACAGAGTAACAAATATTGCTATATGCCCGCTGGTTGCCTTGCTCCCAAGATGGTTGTGTTTCTGAAAAGAACCCAAATTACCTGGACCACTAGGGGTGAATCTTGGTGAGAAACAGAGGAGCTGAAGTTGAGTCCTATCTTGTGGCAGTGGAACTGCTACAGCTACTTTGAAGAGCAAAGGATTTTGCTTAGAGCTGAAAAGAATATGCTGCTAGAAACACTAATTAAATGTCTGTAAACTCAGCAATTTGTGATAGTCACATAACACAAACATCTTAGCAAATCTTCTCGTGGAATTACTAAAATCAATTTTAATGACTTAGTTCTAATTCTAAAATCTAAAAAATTATATTCCCTTGAATGCAGACACACACAACAGATTAAATAAATGGTAGGGTTTCCCCCAATATAAAAGAAAATTTGAAGAGAAACAAGTTTTTGATTACAATGAGAGAGATAATAGGAAAAGCAGTTCTATCCTGTTGAAGTCTGCTCTATTTTATAAACCAATAAAATACAGATTAATAGATTGTGCAATAAAAATGGAAATAAGATAGGTATGTTTCCTCCTTGATAGTCATTTAAACAGAAATTTCTGCTCTGTTTTGTGAGAAGTACCTTCTTGCTGAGGACTGAAGGAATTGAGAAAGGCAAAATTTTGTGTAGCAGAAAACCAGCAAGTTATCCAAATTATACATGGTTTCCTAGAACTAATAATACCAAAGAAAGACAAACATCCTCTTGGAGTAAGAGCTACTGCTCTATTACTAGAAAAGACAAAGATCTTAAATACAGGATTGATAAAGCAACTAGCAACTACATTGGATTACACTTCCTCTACCTCACTTCCCAAATAGAATCCAGTAAAACATAATAAATCTGTGAAAATACATAATGGCCAGTTAAATTGAGACACTAAGACAGTATTATACACCTCAGCTGGACAAAAGATGTTCCATCACAAGTATTTATTCACCATTTTCTCCCTTATTGCCTGCAGCTACAGTCTTGCCTTTAATAGTAAGGTACATCATGTCAAGAGGTTAAACCACAGTAGAAAGTCAATTAGCATGCAGTGCTTCATCTTAGCTTTCAGACTAACAAGTCTAGTGATGCCCTTCCAAACGCAGGGAGAGAGAAGCAGAAAATTCACAAAAAATCTCTTGTGGGAGCCTTCCATAGACACCCATCAGGACATTCTGCACTACAGCAGGCATCCAGGGAACCTCCGACTTCCAAATGCCATTCACTTTGAGTTGTGGCTATGTGGATGCTGTGAGGATTGTTTCTTTGACATCAGGAAAATCTAAAACATTGGCTTGCACTCTTTAACTTTCATTAAGCCTCCCTGGGTAGAAGACAGGGAAGAGAAAAGGGATGGCCTTCAGTGTAGCCAAGAAGTCATACCCCAGTAATTCCTACTCACTTTTGCAAGCAAACTCTTAAATTTGCTCACTAAATGCAGTTCTATTAGTCAACAGCGATCTGTTTACTAATTATAACAAAGAACAAAAAGTTTTCATGAAAATAAAAGGTTGAAATCAAAAGCAATTAAAAAGACAACTACTGTATTTTGACTGATGCAGTGGGCACAGGCACTTTGTTAAGATAAAGCATAATCATAGAGTACAGAGATTTGGAAGGAGCTTTATAAAGGAACAACAGACATGAGAATACTAAGGATAGAGTTTGAACTGTTACCATCAACTGTTAAAATATAAACAGGACAATTTTAAACAGGATGGACAGAGAAAATAAATCCAGTAGTATTTTTTTCATGTTTTTGTACCTTTCATTTCAAAGAAGTATGCTCTAGAAAGCAGATGCTTTTACAGAAAGCCATGACAGAAGCATAACATCTGAGGTGAAAAAGAAATTGTAGTTGTTAGACAAGTTCATCTTAGTAGTTGTAAGTAGCATCTGCTTGAAATTATCCCTGATGAACAAGATATATTCTTAAATTCCTGTGTAATCTGTAAATCTTTGATTTAGACATTTTGACTTAGAACTTGAGGGATTCAGTTTGAAAGAGTGCCCGAATGTTTCTCCAAGTAATCATAAAATTCTGTCAAGAGGTGCTAAAAATCCAAGTAATCAACATAAACACTTTGAAGAACACACATCAGAGACCCTTACAGAAGCTTAGATATTTTTAATGTGAATAACACTGAAGAATTAAGACCTGTTTTTTTCTGACTCCAGAAAGTCCATTAATTCCCCACAGATGGATAGATTCCAACCTCACAGATGGAAAAGTGAGGCATACTGTGTTGATGAGATTGAGACAAAAACTATGTATTTGCCAGTATACATGCAGTTTCTGCCCAAGTAAATGTGATTACTCCTTCCTTTTATCCTTGAAAACATGGCTACCCTAAGCTTCCACATTAACGTTTCATCTCTAAAGGGCAAAGGGATCTTTCTCATTACATACAGGTTAAATGGTATTATATTTAAATCAAAGTAGTTACATAACAGCCATATAACAAGGAATTTTAGGTCTGGATCTCTCCAAGTGATCCAGGATTATGAAATCTCCCATTGTTACAGGGAATGAATAAGCATTTAAAACCAGAGCTTTGGTGAAGAACCTCCCAAAGAATGAAACCATGTGAATAAAGTAATTCATGCAATCAGCAGAAGACTTTGCTCTTAGCTTAACTCAGCTGTTTCAGGGGGCAACAAAAAGAACATGCAAGGTTCCTTTCCAGTGTCTGGAAACTGTATTTTTTTTTTTAGCAATACGCAATGCACACATAAATGCATATGTATGGTCTTTTTAGCTATTTTTGTTTATTCTAGCCTTTTATACATACTGATAGAGAATGGTGGACTAGGACGAAGAACATTTTCTTGATTTTCTTAATTTCCTGTGCATCTCAAGGGAAAAAATAAATAAGTAAATAAATAGATAAATATATGTTTAGATTAAACCCTCCTTAATTAACTGTTTAAAAAGAAATTGTCATAAAGCGTTTCTCCTATTATTAATGGTAATTTTGAATGTTGTTTTGTAAGAAAAAGATTAGAGGTAAAATATTTTTGTATTCCGTAAGTTTATTTATTGAATCTGTCAACATTTATAATCAGTGGCTCTTTTTCAGTGTTTTGAACACAACACAAACAGCAAGCCCATTTCAAATGTTTTATTAGAACATACATTTTTAAAATCCAAAAAGGCATGGATGTTCAGACAGGAACAATACAGGATTTATTTAGGAAAAATAAAGTTATTAACTTGCTATTGCATCACAGAAGTGTGAACTTTGAGCTAACCTCATTCAACATACACATTCCATCACTTATGTCATTCAAGCCAACCTCTTCTAAGTTGAGCAGTACAAAAACCATTTAGATTTTCTTTCAAAAATCAAGCCCAATTTGCTGTGGGAATAAGAAAATTTCCAGTTACTGTTTCTACATATCCCAGAAATTTGTGCTATTTTCTGTGGGTTTAAGCCTGAAAATAAGCTTGCAGAGAAAACTTATTTCCTGGAAAAAGAGAAGTATAAACCATAGTGAACTTCAGAGTTACTGTAACAAAGAAGTCAATTCAAAGAAAAGGTATCAAAACAGGGAAAATAATGTTAAAACTGATGATAAAAATTAGACAAATTTAATTTCTGAAAATTTTTATTCTCGTGGCAGAAAGTGATGATTTCTACAATACATTTGCTGAATTTTTAAACTGTTTTTGAGACAGATGCATATTTGAAAATGTGATATTCATTGTTAGCATTTTTATATCATCCTGTATATCCTCCCAGTTCACATACAGTAATGGTAAGCTGCACTACAAAAAAAAAAAAATCTTTAGTATCTTGACACAGTGTTCTTGGTATTCAAAACTCCGTGTTGTTTGTAGAACTCTGAAATATTTTCAAGTGCAAAAGTTAATCTTGAGCTCTAGTTAAAATAAATGCAGTTCTTCATGTTTTCAAAAAAGCATTTAAATCCATTAATGCAAATCTGGATTCCTGGAATATGCCCTAGAAAAATGCAGAAAGTAGGTAAATGTACAGAAGCAGGGTAACAAATCAAATATATACAGAGCACATCGGGATGAATGACATTTCAGGTCTGGCAGCTCTAGATTTATCATTAATTGCTGGAGTAAAACCAGTAGCTTTTTTAAAAAATCTCCTTTTTAAATTAGAAAATTAGTGAAATACAGCCAACATTTACTCCTACTGGTTGCCAAGTTATGCTCTAATTGCAATGGAAAATCATAAGAATTATCAGGTAAAAGGCTGATTGAGCACAGTGTCCTCTGGGCTCTTTTTGCCCCTGTAGAAGCATGAAAAAAAAATAGGTTAGTACAGAGGTTAGTACAGTCCACACTAGGAAATGCAGTGTGGGTGGGACAAGACAGATAGGTCTGCTATTCTTAGACTGCTGTTACTCTATAGCCAAAGAAATATGGAGTGAAGAATGGGCAGAGCTTTCACTGAAAAAATGTTGCATGAATTATTTTGTCTATAAAGTAATGAAGAAAAAGGGAGAGATTATGATTATTATTCACAGCCCCTGTGTTGCAGAGTAGCACGGACACTTATTTTTCCACATGACAGAGGCAGCCATACACACAGTCTCAGAGCAGGGTATTTTCTAACACCTCCTGTAGCCGATGAGACAGCTCATTTCCAGCATTGCCTAACAAGCTCTCAAGAGCAGGTCCTTACACTGCTTATATGACAGAGAACATGGACACATGACACAAGGACAGGAATAAAAATCATTCTGTTTTGGCTGTACTGGTACAGCCATAGTGTACTGTAATCTGTTTCCATAAGGGAAAAGGAATGACTATATATAGGTCATAAACCACCACAAACCTTTGCAACAGGAGGGTTTCTCCCAGTATAATTAGCTAAGGAAGGCAAAATTATACCCTTATGTGATCTAGTTATTATGTAGATAACACATTTCAGTGTATTCTAAGGCCAGATTTACCAGTGCTAAGATATGTATAAAAAGCTATGTTCTATAAATATCTTCTTTGAAAAGGTAAGCACTGCTAGGCTCTAAGTCATGCATTTCTCTAGCAACGTAAATATTAAATGCCAGGCCTTAGGTGAATGAATAGTGATCTTAATCAACCATACTCAATGAACCACAGCATTATAATTTGATTTTGTTCATTACATATTACTTGAGATTAGATAAATTGTGAGTACTTTTTGAATTCACCAAGCACAGCTGAGGTTTCTCCTCCATAACTCCTTCAATTAATCACATATAGATGTTGACTTTTATATCATATTTTGGGTTATTTATCTTACTGTGTATCATATCTCATAATAAATGAACTCACAGTGTAAATTTGCATGCAGAGGAAAGTTTTAAATATGCTAACAACTTTCATATTTAGTACATTCAACGAAGCATCTGGAGGAACTGGACCAAAAAAATGCTAATAAACATAGACTTTTAAAATTTAGTCTTGCATAAATCCTCAGGTGACACTGTAATTGTGCAGCCCACAGGCAAATAGAGAGGAAGAGGTGTACTTAAAGTGATGTGGGAATCTAATAGAAAATAGGATATTCCAGTCTTTCTGATTACTCTGTGACCAGCACAGTCTATTCCAAGTTTTATGGGATAAACAGATATATGGTACTGTTCCTGCTAGTAACTGCTAGCAATAAAGCATGTTCATTGAGAGCAAGTCCTGGAGGAAAAGAACATTTATTTTTCATTAAATGGGCACTTCAGGATATGCCTAGCCTTATGATTTGTACAGTTCCAAGTTTCTTTGGAGGCAGTTAGGAGACCATGCGAGGAGCTGCCTGTTCCTCAGGTCCTGCTGCCAGGAACAGAGACATCAGTCCAGCTTCTCTGTTGCCAAGTCAATGATCATCAGACTTTGTTGATCTTCTGCCTAAGGCAAGCCCTGCTCCTGACACTGTCCAAAACATTCATTTCTATTCTACACTGGAAACGCAAGTAGCTAGCATAAAGATTTTACTGAGAGCATTAGACTATTTTGCTTCTGGGTCCTACTATATCATGCAGCATATCACTGTCAGCAGATGGCTTCCCTGCCCTATTTTAAAACACTCCAAACAGCATTTTTAAGATTTAAAAAATGCTTCAGACTGGTAATAACAACAACATAATAAGCAGCCTCTTCTTCCCCAGTTTTGGTAATTTATTGTCTGAGTTTGTGTGTCAGGTGTGCTCAACTGCGCACCTGTCTTTATATTCAGGATGGAGTTTAACAACCAGTCAGGTCAATAACTTGTCAAGAAACATCAGCAGGTTGACACGAAACTCCAATATCTGCTAGCAGAGCATGGTTATATTCTCTTGAGTGACAGTCATCCTGCATATGTGGAGTAAAAGTCAAACTATTTTAGAAAAGTATTAGAGAAAATTCACAGTAACAGCACGAGGTCAGCCAGGTTTAGTGGATGTATGATCAAAGTCACATTCTTTCTATCTCAGTTATATCCTTATCTTTGCTTTCTTTAAAATATGTTATATAGCCTATTTTTGGATCTTCTCAATATTTTACAAGGGCGTGAGACACTAAGATGAAAACAAACATCAACAAAAAATCACATGTATAAATAGTAGTTAGAATAACAAATACCACACAGCATACTGTAGAACCAGGTACCTCCTGCCATACAGTCTTACTGCAAATTCCTCTTACTGAAAAAAAGTTTCATTTCTGATGTGAAGCACAGCTTACTATCTAATGAGCCCCTGGTCACTGGAATATTTACCTCGTTACCTACAAAGCATTGTCTTACCAATGTTCCTTTGTGATCTATGGCAATTAAGGAGATGACAGCAACTGTTCTGGTCCATAGCTCTCCTTCTGAGTGCTAATATGCTATGCCTTCACAGAAGAACATCAAATCTACTTCTATCATTAGCTTCATTTTTGCTAGACCTTCTATTTAGCTGCCTATCCCAGCTATTATTACCTTGCAGAAAGGTAGACACCTTCAAATACAAGATTCTAAATTAGGAAATGATATCCATGGGACAAACCACACAGGGTTTTAAATCACACATAAAACTAGTGACTTAACCCATTAGAAGCGATACTTGAAATTCTATTTTTGCTTCAAGACAGATCAATTTCATTGTGTATAGTTGTTTGAAACCTAAAATTGAAAAGCCAGGAATACAAAAAACTCTCTCCTATATTTTCAGTTGTCACATCACAGAATGGTTGAGGTTGGAAGGGACCTCTGGAGGTCACCTGATCCAACACTCCTACTCAAGCAGGACCACCTGTTGAGTATCTCCAAAGAAAGAGATTCCACAACCTACCTGGGCCACCTGTGCCAATGTTCAGTTATACCCTCATAGTAATAAAATAAAATAATAATAATAAAAAATAATATATATAGTACTAAAAAAAATAAAATTGTGTCCTTATACTCAGAGCCTCCTGTGTTTCAGTTTGTGACCACTGCCTCTTGCCCTGGCACTGGCCACCTGAAGAGGTGCAAGAAGAGTCTGGCTTGCATGCTTCCTTTATTTATCCAGATTAATGAGAATCCCCCAAGTCCTCTCTTCTCCAGGCTGAACAGTCCCAGCTCTTTCAGCCTTTCTTCATAGGAGAGGTACTTCAGTCCACAAATCACCTCCTTGCCCTTTAATTGGACAATCCACCAGTATGTCCCCAGTATGTCCAGGTCTCTCCTGTACTGGGGGGCCCAGAACTGTATCCAGCATTACAGGTGTGGCTTCACCAGTCCTGAACAGAGGGGAAGAGTCACTTCCTTCAGCCTGCTGGTGACACTTTGCCTAATGCAGCCAGTAATACTGTTGGCCACCTTTGCCAGCTCACGTTCAACCTGCTGCCCACCAGGACCCCCAGTCTTTTTCTGCCAATTGCTTGCCAGCCTGGTGGCCCCTGCAGCTGTTCTTCCCCAGGTGCAGGGCTTTGCACTTCTTGTTGAGCTTCATGTGGTTCCTTGTCAGCTCATTTCTCCAGCCTGTCCAGGCTCCTCCAGACAGCAGCTTGACCATCTGGGATATCAGCCACTTCAACCAGTTTTGTTAATGGGTTAACAGTCTGAGGATCAAAGGATGGAACAGTCTCCCCACATTGTTAGGGTATGTGATAAAAATTCATTCACACAACCAAAAAGGGGCTCATAGACAGCAGCAGGAGGGAGAGCCAAAATAATACCCTGACAGGCTACTCACACGTCCATCAAAAGAGCAAAAGGGAGCACAATGGCAGGCAGGAGCCCAAATTAATGACTCACAAGAAACAAACATTATTTCAGGACTCTTTCCAGGGCTCTTTTCCCAGCAGAGATCAGTTCCATTGTCCAGGCATGAAACCTATCAAATTGAGGGAGTAGCTCTCTCAATCAGCTTTCAGACAAAAGTAGTTTGCTGCCTCGTGGTGGGACCCATTAGGGGCTGCAAGGGAATAGCATTTGGAGATTGCACAGGACTTTTATGGGATGTTTAGTGGAGGAATCAAGGGAGGGGTTTTGGAGATTCTCAGAGGAATAAGAGAAAATGGAGTAGTAAGGGTACTGAAAGACCTGGTTGGTGTAAATAGCTGGTGGGTCAGTGCACTTGTCCTGTGCCTGTGCCTGAAACTCTGTCTGGGTCAAAGCCTCTGCCCTGCCAGGGCAACTGCTGGGGAAAGTGCCCTGTGGCACTTCACTGCTGTACCTGAGAAAGCTTTTTTTCTGAATAAGGTGATGACCATATTCCTTAGGTACCACTGTATCTGTTGGCTGCCTCTGAGAACTGTGCTCTAGGCACATTTATATATGCCTCTTCCAAGCACCAGCCAAAAAAGGTACTTGACTCTCTCTAATCAAGCATTTGTTATAACAAAGGCTACAGGCACCCTCTGATGAAGGACAGTTGACTGCCAGAGTTACTCTTACCTTTTCCTTATCCTTACCTGGCAGCACCTGGCACCCTCCAGTTCCTCTGAGGGTTCCCAAAACCTCAAGAAGATTGAGAAACAGAACCCAGAAACTGCTGCATGTGATGGCTGCCTCTGTTAGCTAGGCTCCACAGTTAACACACAGTTCTTCATTTCTCACAGGTATTTGTCCACCATCTGAGAAACAAAGTCACTGGTGCTATTTTTACTCTCTGTGCTAGTGAGCTCCAACTTTCTTGGTTTATAACTTTTCATCATCACTAGTTTACAAGAACTGAATCATATTTTTGGAGACACTTAAATTCATCAAAGCCTTCAAGATACACAGTTATCTTTAACAACAAAAGATGAAGCAATTTAGGATCTTCACTTAATATTTCATTATAACTCTGCCCTTTCTGTTAAAAAAGATTTTTTTTTTCTTTTGTTCAGTTGGTTACATATCTCTATTTCCTGATTCCTCATAATTGGGTAGGACTTGATTCTTTCTTTAAACTAGACTGAGGATGAATTTATTTGTGAAAGTTTAGCTTCAAGCTAATTCAGGCTAAACCCTTCATTCTCTTTCTCTTGTTACAGAACAGGCACACGTAGATTCTTTTTGTAGATTTTGACCCAAGTAAGAAAACTTAAGACATAACTTATATTACTAAATGAGGATTTTTAATGAAGTTTTTCTGAACATTTTCCCACAAGTTAAATTATAGAAAACAAGTTGTAAGACCATAATGCCTCTGCTTCACTGGATACACAACAGGAATATGCAAGACAGAACAAAATCTCTCTTTCCCTCACTAAAATCAGTAACGTTCACTACATCGCTAGTTGAGTCTTCCTTTAAAATCTGAAGGGAAAAGGACACCAAGTCTGAATGTCTCTAAATGATATGCTTCAATTTATTTAGAGTTTATGAGGTTGATTAAGGGAAAAAAAAAAAAAAAAGTTAATACACTCATATTAAAAGGACTGAACAAGGAAAACGTGGGAACAATGCTGGATGCAGCAATTTAATAACTAGATACACAGGTAAGGTACTTAGTGCCTTCTGTTCTTTTCTTTGCCAGAAACACCTCTGAGGTTTCTGTGCTGAGAGAGAGTCTAAACAGAAAACAAACGAGCAATGGCGGATAAGGACTGAGACAGGGATTGCTTGAGAGAACAAGACCCTTAAGAATCCATGAGACCCAAAAGGCTGTGCCTTAGGATGCTGAGAACTGATTGATGCCTTTCTAAGGCTGCCTAAAGTTGATGGATTTTTTTTTTCCAGTTTATAGACAGTAGGAGAGCTCCTCAATAACTGGGAAAAGAGTGGGGAAAAAAAGGTGAATGTTGCAATAATTTTTGAAAAAGATTAAAAGGATAAGCCAAGGAACCGTAATGGTCAGGCTGGGGAAGTCCCGGAGCAAGGCCTCTTGGAACTTATTTCTGGGCACATGAAGAAGGCAGTGACTGGGAACAGTCACCATTAATGGATAAAGAGTGGGTCATGCCTGACCAGACAGATTGCCTTCCATGATAAAATGCCTGGATTTGCAGATGAAAGGAGAGCAGGTGTCATTAACCTTGACTTCAGCAAGCACTTTGACACTCTCTCCCAACACATTTCTGTCTCCAAGTTAGAACATTATCATCTGGATGGGTGATTAATTAAAAAGCCTGTGGGAAGGTCAGGCTCAGAGGGTTGTGGTTAATGGGTTGTACCCTGCCTGCAGGCCAGCTACAGCTGAAGTATCACAGGGTTCTCACCTGGGGTCTGCTGTGCTTAACATCTTTATCATTTTCCTGAAGGAGGTAATGGAGTGCTTACTCAAAGTTTGAAGATGACATCAAACTTGAAGGGGAACAAATTGGTATGCTTGATGCTAGGGTTACCATTCAGATGGACCTAGACAGGCTGGAGGAATGGGCAGTCAGGAATCTCATGAACTTCAAAGTGCAAAGTGCAGCACATGAGAAGAACTCCTTGCAGTGCTACAAGCTGGGGACTGAGTGGCTAGGGAACAACTCTGTGGAGAGTGACCCCAAGGCCTTGGTAGACCTCAAGCTGAATGTGAGCTAGCAGGATGCTCAGGCAGTATCCTGGGCTATAGAAACAGGAACGTTTGCCTTGTGAGAGGAGACCAAGGAAACAGGTACAAGGAAACTGCTTAAAAAAAAATGACCAAGGAAACAGCTACAGAGGGACCTAGCAACAGTCTCCCTGTGCCCACAGGGAGACTATCAAGACAGAGTCAGTCTCTTAACTGGTGCATAATAGGGGGACGAAATACAACAAGCATACATTGGAACAGGAGAGGTTCAGACAGGTGTAAGACAATCTTTTCCCCACGAGGACAGTCAAACATTGGGGCAGGTTGCAGAGAGATTATGCACTTACATCCCTGGATGTTTTCAGGACCTGACTGGATAAAGCCCTAAGCAATCTTGTTTGATCTCACAGCTGTTTTGAGTAGGAAGCTGTCCCAGAGAGAGAGTTCCTAAGGACCCTTCTAACCTGAACTGTTCTGTAAAATTACATAATCCTTTTTTTTTTTTTTTTTTTTTTTTTCTCCCTGAACACTGAAGGAAAGGCATACAAAACTACAAGTTCGATGAATTCATCAAATCAATGAAGGCATTTACAAGTGAACAGAAATGACTGCATACAATATAAGCGTGAAGGACCACCAGCCATAGAACCCCCCTGCAATAGCCCTCTGCCACCCAGCAAATGGTTATTGAAAAGGATCTGCAGAATATCAATCTTCTCTGCCCTCATTCAGCACAGCTTAAAAATCACCTACAAATACCTCAGGGTCAGATGGGAACTGTTTATACTGAAGGTCAATGGTTACAGAAGAACAAATGTGTATAATGAAGTACGTTTAGGCTGTAATTAGAAGATTTGTAGCCTTCTGAGGAATTAAGTTCTGGAATAAGCTGGTAATAGGAGTAATTGGGAATAAGAGAGCTAAGTGGTTTTAAGAGCCAAGGAACTTTATCAAAGAGATAAGTTAATCAATGTCAAAAAAAAAATTAACAAAGTTCTCACATGTGAGAACTCAGGAGACTCCCATTCACTATGCTGAAGAAATATCTGGATAAAAGTCTACAGCCTATGTGATGGAAGTCATAATTGCCTTAAAATATGTGATATTAAAATGTAAACTAGCTCTAACTACACTCCTGCCTAGGCAATCCTGAAATAAAACACTTTTCCCTATTTTACAATAGACTTATTCCACAAAAAAAAAAAAAAAAAAGATAACATACCAAAACAAGAATCAATATTATTCTGTATTCCACTGGTTCTGAATTGTACTTCATAGATTGCTAGAAAAAAAATCACAAAAAATGACTGAGAAACACAGTGGTGAAGAGTTTACAGCCTGCAGGTCAGAGATGGTCCAACTGAACAAACAGTGTGGTCTAGACAAACACCCTGGACACATTTTCTTGAGAGAAATACAAATCATCCCTTGGGCACTTGTTGCCCTAACAAAACATAATTGTACGACGTAACAAACAAATGTTACTCATCACTCGTAAATGCTTTTCCTACAGCAGGCAGTACAAAAACAATGGGCTAAGACATCAATGTTTTGGTCAGATGAGGACACGAATTCAGTTATACAAATTGTTTGAGCTTCAGCACATGACACACAATTCCTCTACATGAGGCTATGTGGCCTGGTAATAGAATGACCTCCATTAGTACCAAGGAAGTACAACAACACGTAACTACCATAACTTCCAAGCACAAATCAGAAGAAAGGACAGAAATAGTCTGTGTCAGGCTACTTTTCTTGACCTACTGGAAAATAACAGCATCTCATCGACACCTGTGGTAAACAGTATTAAAGGCCTTCTGATCATTCACAACAAGATAGCATGTTATTTGCAGACCAGAAAATCAAACAAACAATGCCATTCTGGATAACACATCCAAAGGAACTTAATTTTGAGATTCTTTCTATAATATTGTGCGTTCTACCCTAATAGAAGCTACTTTTTGTGAACTTAAGCGCTTTGTAGATGTCACACTTTAACGAACAAAATTAAGTTACCTTATCATCATTTAAATCCTTATCTGTCTTCTTGCCAAGTGCTGTGAGAAACCCAGAGTGTCACAGGCAACTAAAGCCAGGTTCCTCACGAGGAACACAGACTGAATGAAGTGCTAGGATTAGTTGTTCTCAAACATGAGAACATAAATATATGCATATTTTCACATTTCACAACTCTTGCAACTTTTCCTTCCTTTCTAAAGATGTATTAGGCATCAGATTCTTGCTTCAATTTCCATCACATTTTCAGTGCTTTATGTGCAGCTGTAAGAATTTATTATTTTTCCATTTGAAAATTATTTCCAAATTAAAGTATGTGAGTAAAAGGGAGCAGAATAGGTATTCTGCTGAAAAGGGAGGCTGAATTCTGGCATCAATTCTGCAGCTGCGGTGCACTGAAACCTAGCTATATCTCCTGCTTCTGAGTAATGTCAGCATGACATATCTGAACTTAGCTGGGTACGATGCCAAATCTCAAGTTTGAACGTGTTTTAATCCAACCAATTGCATATTGTCTGCACAGTACTTACCTATGTATCAATTTTAAAATAGGAACGGTCAAGTTACATAAAATATTAAGTCAGAGATTGCAAACATTTTCCTTAAAAACAGCTGCAGAATTTTCGTAGACCACCTACAGCACCCTGCTGCTCTTATGTATCCACTTGTTTGCCATCCCACAGTTTCTAGTTATTTGAAAACAGGTAAGATTTATTTTCAATAAATACTAGATTCTGGTTGCATTTATACTGTCATAATATCCAGAATGCAATTATATCCATCAACAGCCCACATGTTGCTATGGAAACTGCCTTTTTTTTTATGGTCTCTCAATCTTGCAAGAAAATGAAGTATTGATGTAATTTGTCTTTATTTTATTATTTGGAATCATTCTCAAAACCTCAAAACAAGATTGTAATTTAAAGCCAGAATGAGCCAATATAAGCAACTGGTACAAAATGAATATATTAAAAAATAAATAGAAAGGTATTATGAGCCTTTACCACTGCTTTGAAGGATACTAGTAATACACAAACTTTCCATATACATATAATGTCAGGACTGGGTCAGTTCTTACATGTTTGGAATACCTTCCCTGGTTTAGCGGCTCTCCTACAATAGGTTGCTCCAAGACATTTCAGAAACAAAAAGCAAGAGAACAGCTCAATAGCTGTATGACAAGTAGAAAACTGAACCGCACTAGCTAAATTGTGCAATTAGTCATTCCTAAGGCTCATGCAGTTCTCAAGAAAGATAATAAAAATTTGTTGGAGCCGGATCAAGTCACCTGATAAAAACACAATTGAATTGCAATTCTCTTTCATGAACGCATCTATAGGCAATTATCCAAAAATGATATGCTCCTGTGTTTGCACAAAAGTACAGGAGATATTTCTGCATCAAGTCCCCTTTAACCATAGTGCTAGAAGGGGATTGTTTACCTTATGCTTCCAGATTTGTTCAGCTACCTGGTTAGGGTTAGACCAACCCTTCATAAGCTAGTTTAGCTACTGAGGAGTTCTCTTGCAAATGTCTCTCCAGCTTTACCTCAAGCTAAATCTTTTTCTTCCCTGAAGCTTTTACTCATCCTGTATCTACTCTCAAATGCAATTCAAGGATAAGATTAATATCTCCTGTGATATTACCTTTTCACTAACCAGTGGAAATATCGGTTGTTAATACTTCATCTTGCATAAAGCTCAAGCCATTACAGAGATTCTGCGGAGACTACTCCAGAAATACTTCTTAGGAAAATGGAAAGGTGCTTTGTACAGTTGTTTCCAAAGACTTTATCCTGCTTTCAGCTGGGACGGAGTTAATTTTCTTCTTAGATGCTCATATGACACAGCATTTTGGATTTAGGATGAGAGTAATGTTGATAACACACTTATGTTTTGTTGTTGCAGAGCAGTGCTCACACCAAGCGAAGGACTTTTCAGCTTCTGGTGCTGCCCTGCAAGGAAGGAGGCTGGGAGCGTACAAGGAGGTGGAAGGGGACAGAACCAGGACAGCTGGCCCAAACTGGCCAGAGTGATAATATCCCACACCATGTGGCATCATGTGGGGCAATGAAACTGGGGGGAACCGGCCACGGGGACTGCAACTGCTCAGTGAGCGGCTGGGCATTGGTCAGCTGCATCTACTTGTTTTGTGTAGTCTTGTATCATTGTTTTTATTATTTTTCCTTCCTTTTCTATCCTATTAAAGTGTCTTTATTGCAATCCACAAGCTTTATCTTTTTTTTCCCCCTTGATTCTCTCCCCCACCCAACCAGAAGGAGTGAGTGAATGGCTGTGATGCCTGCCAAATTAAACCACAACAGACTTACTAAGAAAGAACCTGTTAGTGAGAAAATATGAGCTATATTAACATAAATAATATTAAATATATGAATGTCAGAAGATGTTAGTCCAACCCAGAATTTTGAATGAAAATATGACAACTTCAATCCGGTTTTGTTAAAAGATTCTGAAAACATTTAAGATAAAAAGAGAACTTTTCTATTCTTTGTTTCAAAATGATTTTGTATCTCAATAACATAAATGGGAAAAAAATGTAAAACAATTTTATTCAATTATACTGTTACCAACTTTGCACATAACTTTTAGAACGATTGAAATCTTTTTTATTATTTTTTTAATTATTTCCATCAGGTAAAAATTTTCTATACAAGTCCATAACAAGAAAAATCTTTCATTAGAATTGCATTCCTAAAATTCAAGACAGAAATTCTCATAAACTGTATTTCTAGCAAAGGAAGTCCAGGAGGGACCTACTGGTCAAGAAACTCAGATTGCCTCATGTTCTGCTTGTAAAATGTGAAATTTGTGACAGGTTTGTCTTGAAAACAGCTAATCAAGAGTAGCCCAAAATAGCATTGGAAATTAAGCCATCAAGTAGTGTGGAGTATCGGGATGCAGTTCTCTTTCTCTGCCTTCATTTAGCAACACGGATCAGCCCCACAAAGTTCAGGACCTTGCTTTCAATGTTCTGAAGATCAATCTAGCAATGTTAACTTCTTCTGAACATAAAAGCTGGGTACATTAATGTTCTTTCACGTATGCAATCCTTACTACATTATGATTGGAACTGTATTTGTGGTTTTGATGCATTACTCAAATTAAGGAATAATTGATAAACTAGATAGGTTTATCATCTTGTTGTTTCTAGATATAAGAATCAATGAGTTTGCAATCAATTCTTGCTTTTCAGAACAGGTTGAGGCAAATAGTTTTACTCTACTCAATCACTGAATCTCCAGAACCTATAGAACAGGCAGAACTTTCATACTTATTTGAGCTGAAACCAAAATAGCAAAGGATCATAAAATGCACTAAGAAAACATGTCTTGTCAAAGAGACTCTCCAGCTGCTTGCCTGCTCTGGTTTTCCAGTTCCTCAGCACCATTAAAGACCATGACATGAATGTTGGCTTTACTGTTTTCCAAACAATGTTCTCAAATATTTTTCATTTGCCTACAAACAGCTGCATGCACATTTGGTAATTTCAGAATGCCACAACTATTACAGAGGAATGCTGCATTTCTTTCTCTCTCTCTCTCTTTTTTTTTTTTTTTTTTTAACAGTTCACCAAATCAGGCTGCAGTCTTCTGGATTTTATGGTTTAATTCACAGGAGGAAAGAAAGATCAGTACACCAAAGTGATTTTTAATTTCAGAGACTGCTTGGGTATACTGGTTGTAGCATTCTCATTTAATGAAATACTATTTATAAAAAAATCAAAACTGATTTCTAAAACAGTGCTATGACTGCATAGTTTATGAAACTTTAATAGCTGTTTTAAGTGGTCTTAGCAATAATTGTGGAAGTAAAGCATCCAACATCCAATGTATTAGATCTACAATTTATTTATTTCAGTGTACAATTGTGCAGAACTCACCAGGATGATTCATAGTGTTTGGGAAATGGTCTGTAGTTTAAATCTAACAAACTTCATAAAATTTGTTTTATGTCAACTGATAGCAAAGAATTCAACATTGTGCAGCTCATGTTCTAAGCTTCCAAGTTTCTTTGAAATTGTTAATGAGTTGCATTACAATTCTCAAGAAGCTGCATTATGGCAGCAAAACATTTGCTTCCTTACTATTCTGCAAATATTCATGTGCTTGCTACCTCTGACTGCGTTCAGACAGCAATCCATATTATGTACTACAAAGACAATCAATTACATCATCAATGCATAACTTCTTTTTATCCAAACAAACAAGGTTCTGTCCAGAGTTCTGTATGAGCACTCGGAAATTCACTAGAATTAATTGTACAATTTATACCACCAACACATGTCCCAGGTAAAACTCTGTCTTTACAGAAGACAGGCTTTTTTTTGTCCATCTCAAAACATGTGCCATTTCAATCTTAATTAAACCATCCAAATAAAGCTGAAAAGGGACTTACAAGGTTTACAGATCTTGTGGTGCTTCTCAGTTAAAGAAATAGTTAAATTTCAACTATTTTTCATAATCACATAAGGTCCAAAGATATAGCTTAGAAGGAAAAGTACAGTTTGACATGTTTTTTCTTCAAGCGTCAACAATAATTGAGAACAATATAGTAATATGAAGCAATAAAAGCAGTTTAAAGCTACAGGAAAGTCAGAACCTACTATTCAACAGGTTGCATGTGTGTGTATGTGTATACATATTTATGTATGAAATATTTATATGCATCTTTCAGTATTTTTTGTTTAAACTACTTTCCTGTACCTTCCAGAATTGTTTCTATCCCCATAATATAAATATTCCTAAAAAGAAAATATTTGCCTAAAATTATTTAGGAAATGTTTTTTGAGAGCATTGAGTTTCTCCCTTTCAAACTTGTAGTTACACCTCAAAAAAAAACATAAAAGGCAAACTCGTTAATTTTGGCCTTTAGCAAATTTGAAAAAAAACAAACATAGAAAACAAAACATATTCAGAATTTCACTGTACAATAATTAGCTGAAAAATGTTAGCGTTTCACTAATGCTAGCCTAAAATCTAAACTCAAGGCAAAATCTAAATTCCTGTCTGCTTTTGAGGAAATAGGAATTTTACTTCTACTTTACTAGAAACAGGATTAGAACCAAAATAAATTCAAAATGAGTAAAAAACATAATACAGTAGTATTACGTTTACTAACAATGGAGGCTCAGTAAAAAGAATACAAGGCAAAGAACAGAATAGTGCACTGTGGTTTTATTGATGGCAGCAATGACAATCTGCTTCTTTCATATGTAAAAAGTATTCAGCTTCACATAACTAAGAACTTTAAAAAAGTCTCCTGTGGTATCAGGTCCAAATTCTTTCTGCTCACACCAGCTTTCTTTGTCCCACCATGTTGCCTGGAAAAAGTCAGAAGTTCTTTTAGAAGTCTTCAGCAAGTTGGAGCTGCCAGTGAATTTCCCCTCACCAGGAGAAGATTGCTGAAGAGGGGAAAGAAAAAAAAAACACAAGCAATAAGTACAAAAACGCTGCTCTTTGTGCAACGTACACTTTACTGCTACTACTTTTTTTTTCTCCTCCAAAAGAGTATACATCTGCTTTTCTGTACTTACAGAGATATGTATTTAGAAGAATAAGTCAGAAGATTGCACTTCAATGCAGTACATACATGATCGCTATAATACAAGAGAAGAACACTTTCTGGCAATGACTTCTTACAAAAATTCAATTTCTCCATTGGTAAGGACTTTAATACAAATTTCATAGTAAGTTTGAAAAGGTGTAGATTAATCCTGTCACTGCACAAAAGAAGACCAAGAAACAGATAATGACCAAGTACTTATAGGTTCGCAGTCTTAGGTTCTTTCAAGCTCCTCCAAAAGCCTTGACCCTTCAAAAAACACATTTCTGATTACTGTTCCCCTTCTTTTTCATACTACCATGACATTCTACCCAGCAAATATAAAGTCAGGACATATTTTTATTGCTGTTAGACTCTAATTCTTGTATCTTTATTCTCTAGAGGGAATATCTTAACTTACAGACCTGTTAAAACTAGTATTTGACTAGTTTGACCCGAAACAACCTAGACTGAGTTCAAAGGGTCTCTGATGCAGTGCTCTGACAAAATTCTGAGTTAGTGTCCTCTACCTCACACTGCTGGATATTAATAAACCATTTCTAGGGCAATTGCATCTACAGTGAGGTATTGACCTTAACATGATTACTCTGTTGCTCTGCCTTCATAGTAATCACTAAGTCAGGACTTCCCGCAAGTCTGCAGCAATTTTTCTTTATACCTGAAGTACAGAACAGCACAGTGAGCTTTTCAGAAGGACACAAATTATATTAAAAATAGTAATAATTAAAAAAAAAAAAAACTCAGGAATTTAGTATGTGTCAATACTAATTCCAGATTTGCAAGGGCAACTTCACCTAAACAAGTATGCTGAAAACTAATCCAGGAAGCAGTGCAGTTTTATTTCTGCGTTGTTGTACCAGTGCTAATAAGCCCTTCCTGTCAAGTGGCGCAACCCTGTGCAGGTACGTATGCAGTTTTGGGGTATAGGATGACATTAATTACTGTATGAACCTCATGGTTCATCTTTGATATGTCCCTATCATACTCAATATAAACACGGCCATCAGACCTTGTTTTTAGAACAGCCTTATTTGGTTTTGAAGACAGGGCACCTTGGCATTTTTAAATGTTAAATATTGCAATATGACAATTTGCAACAGATGATTTATAATATAGTCATCAACAAGAGCTTTTCATCTCTTTTCAGGAAAAATCATTTTTACATGATAGAGAGGTACAAGGGATATAAACCCTCTTCTTTCAAGCAGCAGGTCAACAATCTGGTAAAACATCCTTCAGTGGAAAGCTCTGGTAAGATTATTTCTCACTAAATTCCTTAAAAACTTCCCCTGATAAATCATGTCATCTAACAGGTTATTGAAAACTTGAAATAATATATATATAGATAGATAGATACCATGTTCTCAGAAGCTCTTGGGAATAAAAAGGAAGAAACCACATAGAAATCCACTTCCAGAAACTGACATTCAATATTCTTGAGCTTTCACATATCATAACACTGTCATACAAGTCTAGGTAAGCTGAAAACAAATTAGAAAAGGACTATGTTCGATTTTCTGCCTACACTTACAATCAGAGAGGAACTGACTACATCCTCCACTTACTTTTGGTAAAGTTTAATAGATTTTAATTACTGGTTTCTCTCCAGTTCAGCTGTCTTCAACCACCTCATTAGGTCACATGTAATAAATACATTTCTAAGTTCAACTTAGTATAAAATCTATAGCAGCATGAGATGTACTATGGGGAACTGTAAGACACATCTGATAAATATAATCACCACAGTGTCAGGATGAACATTTCCTCACACCACCTTACTTATCTAACAAGGCAAATGACATCAGCTATACTGGACTCTACATAAACTTCAGGAATCAAACCTAGCAGGTGAAAGCTACTCTGTATCACACAGAAAAAAGCTTTTAAATATAACATTACAATATTTTTACCACCAAAAAGACTGATGCATTCTTAAACTGAGGAAGAATTGCCACTGTTTGATGCTATTCAGTGATACCCCCAAATGCCTCACTAAGAGAAGGTAATGGGATATTCAGTTGTTCACATATTCACTACAGCACTGTGGCAGAAGGTGGGGGTGGAAAAACAACACATTACAGATCCTTTGTAAAATTAAGGTTTGCCTTGACTAGAACTAGTATAGGAGCTAACTAAGCTTACGTAGAGACCCCCTCCCCTGCCACCACCCAACCCTTATACAGAAAGCATGTCTTGCCTCTCCATTTTCTTCTTCTGAGTGATCCTAGCATCAAGAATCTAAGACCAATGTATTTAATTTCATGTTGTCAACTTCTTTTTGGTGTTAACATCCCCTAGCTGTTATATTATTTCATGTTGAATTGCAATTGAGCTTAATACTGGAAATTTCCTAAATACAAACTTTTGTCTGATATGGAAGATAATTAAAATAGCTAGATATATGAAATCATTTTAATATAAAATACACAAATAGTCTAATTGAATAACTGTTACCCATTTAGAGATAGCTTCCGCTTAGTTAAAATGGAAGACAATTCAGTTACTTCAGCCTAGGAAAACTGCATTTAGTATTTTGATTCAGATGGAATGAAATTTCAATCAAGAAGTAAATTGCATTTTTTCCACAATGAATTGCTGTTTACAGTGATTATTTAAGGTACATACAACTCCTTTATATTTGCAGAAGATGAAGCGCGCAATATTCCAATAAAGTAAGGCTTACAATATTAGTCAAAACTTGAGCAAAGTTTAAGCTGCCAGTGATTGCACACTGCATTGGGCTAATAAGCTCAGTTTGGGATGACACATTGGTGCTAACTGTATCTTGAGTAGAGGCTGAAGGAAACTGTCCTGGGCGAAGAGAAGACAGATAAAATGCCTTATTTAATCACCTGAGGAAGACTGTTTTAAATTAGGATTAAAAAAAAAAGAATATATTTTGAAGTACTGTCAATAACAGATGTACTTTCTAAAGCAAAATAAGTAGTTGCTGAAAATTTTTATTTAGCTTTATGACAGCTGCTACTTGTTAACAAATGTTTATCACTTAACCAACAGTATTTACCATCTGAATCAAACCCCGTTATTTGGAGATGTCTGACAGAAAACAATAGCATTTGAATGGGGTGGAAGACCAAAACTTTTTTTGTTGTTGCTGTTTTTACAGTTGGTAGATTTTGATCCTTAATCTGCTGTCAGTTTTAATCAGGATCCTACTGGAATTTTCAAAGCAAGGTGCAAGAAAACCCACACAGAGCAACCTGTGCCTTATAGAAGTTGTTCCCTACTTGTCAACCATTTATTCACTCTTCTTGAGGAGTTACTATTATTCTCTCTGGATATCTGTTTTTCCCTCTCTCCCAATCGGAGCTAAGCCAAACACTGTTTTCCAGATCTGCTGTGCAATTTGAAAACATAAAAATTATTACCTGAAGACAAAAACAATGACAAAAAAGGTTTTGACTGCCCTCTACACTGAGCACATTTCATTAGGCTGATCACACTGACACCTCCCTGAGCTGAGGGAACTAGTTTAGAACGCAGCTCAGTGCATGCACCTGAATAATTTCTGCACACTTTATAATTATCTCACGACACATTTATTAATAGTGACTGATACATTTATTAAAAAAGAAAATTTAAGGATATGTACAAAAATCAGAATAATTATCACCTTGACAAGAATCAGGAATATTTTTTTTCCTTATATTGGCAGTAATCCCTCAAATGAAAAAGTTAGGTGAGCGTATGATCAAAATGCAAAGTCTCATATTATTGCATGTCAGAAATATCAAAAGCTGCAGAGATCAGCAGCACCTAGTTGGAAGTGAAGGAATGGAGAAATGAAAGAAACTAAAAAAAAAAAAAAAATCTTATAAAAAATGAACCAGCTAGTACCTAAAAAATCAGATGCAAACAACAAAGACACTGAAGACGTAAACCAAATAACATGCATCTTTGCAATGATTTATTCAGAACAGAGTTAATGAACTCTTGAGAATTAAGGTATTAGAAAATCCAGAAGTTAAATGAATGCAGTACAGCATATTTAATTTGGTTAGTTTTTTGTTTTATCTTTTAATGAGGAAAAGAGTTTTTCTAGTAATTAAGTTCTGTATTTGCTTGTATAATGGTAATTACAGTAACTTATTTGTTCAAGAACACTCGCGGTCTACCACCCAGTGCCAAGGGCTGTTATACAAACCAACTACTAGCAAAGTTGTAGAAAGTTCTCTCACAAACTTCAGAGACTGACGAACACTTAAGTATACAAAAATTCAGATCTACCTTTCATGAAATTAAAATCCATAAATAAAATGTCATTAGCATATATTTACCTTTTAATTCTTATTAATCAGTTTCTAGCTCTTGGGGGTTGATAAAATTGTTGAGTAGGTCGTGTGGACCGCCTTGGCTGACCATCACCTCCTCTGCGGAATTCTAGAGTTTGCTCATATGTTTCTTCTTCATCCTCCTGCAGGCAAACAGCATTGTTTTAAATAGAAGAGTAGTTAAATGCATTATACATGAGTAGGCATATACATATATACACACACATATGAACGAATGCATACAATGCATACATGCATAGAAACTGCTGCTTCTGTATGGATGACCACTTAATAAAGGGAGCGAATAGTCCCTTTTTATAAACCTAAGAAAGCTAACAAAAACAAAGTGAATAAACTCAAAACCCAGTCTTCAAGGCAGCCACAGAAGTTTTAAATATTTGCAGAAAAACAGCATACATAATAAAACAAAATTATTCTCCAGGAGTTATACAGGCAACAAACTCAAGAAGCAAAACAACATCAGTAACCTGCCAGAGCAAGAGAAATATCAGCTTTCAGGAGTTTAGAAATGTGTGTGAAATGAAACAAAATAATTAGGGAATGGAAATACACGGAACAAAAATCAGGCAATATGCATTCTAGAAACACAGATCTGAAAGAGCAGATACAAATCTGTGATGCAGTAATAATCAAAAAGCCTACAAGTATACTGGACAGCAATTTAGACATGAATTTGCTACATGCAGCAATAAAAATAACCTCTGAATAATGAGACAAGAGGTAATTACATGTTTGCAATATTGCATTCACTCCTGGTTATCTCAATGCCAGAAAGATACCGACAAATTACAAGGGAGTTCAAAAACAATAGAAATAATTAAGAGACTGGAGAACACGTTGCAAAGGAAGACTACAACAGCCACATTTTTTACTTTAGCCAAGAGATACTGAAAGGAAAATGATTCCTCTGATGCAGTATTTGAAGGTGGTACAGAGTGAAGAAGACTTTTAAGAGAATCACAATTTATAACAAAGAGAAATGCAAAAACAAAATTATACACTGAAAGTAGAACAAAATGTTATTGAGCAGGAGTATGACTGTCAAATGGTTTCTCAGTCGTAATTACTTTTTTTTTTTTTTTTTGATTTCTTAAAACCAGCTTCTAGCAGATACCAGGTTCCCTCTAGAACATGGTGCAAGAAATCCATTTCTGGGAAAAGTACTGAGCATACAACTCTTAATTTCCTTTTATTCACAATAAAAGAATGTACAGAAACACAAACTAAGAATATTTAATGATTGATTATAAATTCTGCAACAATATCAACACTTAGGAACTGTCATAGAGTGTAACATGCACATAACGAAGAACAAGCAAATCAGAGCAGTAAAATATTTAATTACAAGAGGCTAGAAAAAAAAAAAAAAAAACATCTACAGCCTAGGTTTCTTTCTTTTGTGAAAAATGAAATCTTACTCGAGAAACAGCACATCATTCTGAATCAGCTAAAATGTTGATAAACGTGCATTTTGAAACTGAGAGGTTCACACAACAATATTCTTTGTGATAAGGTCCGCTATTTAAAGGGCTTATCTGTGGTCACAGCTATATTTCCAGAACAGATTAGGCCCTACTAGGGAGAGTCTGCAATAACTGTAGAAGAAAAGAGAATTTCAGCATAATCAAATAGTGTATAATTGACTTAAATCTTTTAGTTTCACTGTAGCCAAAGGCTGAGAACGATGGAACTCCACAATAAAACTTACTTCTCTCAGTGTACCTCTTCTAGTGCATGCAGCACTGTTCCCTCACACGAAGAGGTTCAGAGACACTACTTATCCAAAGGAAATACGAAAGCAGAGGTCTAACCAAAAAATCCACACGTTTTGCAATAGTTAGCCCTAGTACAAACCCTGAGTATATGAAGCAATCTCCCATCACTGACAAGGCAAACAATACTCGCATCAACATTTTAAAAGGTAAACTAGGTGCCTGAAGCAATGTCAATACCTCTAGCTCCTTCAGTACACTCAAGAAGCTTCAATAGTTGAGAATAGTTTTCGTATTATTTGCCCAAAGCAAACAGCAATTGCAAGTTTTCTTAAGATTCTTTCCAAAAGCTTCAATCTAAAATAAAAGAGCTTACTCTTCAAGAGTAAAATTGTAAACCATCAACTGCTTATATCTGGGTTCTCCAGAACTGGAAGACTAATTGACAGCTACACATGAACCAAAAAATTAGCAATGCATACTGGTATTTTCAAGAGACTGCAGCGAACCAGACATAAGTTGTTCCTTTGTAACCTTGTTAGTCTTAGCTCAAAAAGATCAGAAATTAAATAGTTTAGTGCATAGTGCCTCACCTGTAACAAACAGCCTCTTTCTGAGGGTAAGTATAGAAGAGTAAATTTCTACATCAGCAAATCTTCATCAAATTTCAGAGACAATGTTGTTGATCCGCTGAACTCAGTGATATCAAATTAAAACTAGAATTTGTCTTAAACATGTCTATTTCAGTGCAGTATGAAAAGCTTCAAATGCATTCCAATTCACGTATCTTCATTAAGAAGGGCAAAAGCAATGTATGAAATCACATTCACTTTGTTGAGACTCTGCATAAAATGAAAACAAGCATTGCAGCAAATCACACGAGCTAGCAACAGAACGCCTTTCTATCATTCCTTCCTTCCTATGTACTGTTGCTCTCCACAAAGTTACTGAATCTCTTTGAAGTCTGGCATCTTCATATCAGAAGATAATTTGATGTTTCTTGAGTTTTACCTATTCATTTGAACCCAACTGGATCTAAAATTCACAAAAATAACATTTGGCCAAACCGTAACTTCATTAAATATTGCTTCTTGTTTTACAAGTAATTGCATCTCTTCTCTTCCACCATTTCTCGTTCACTGACCCTCATCCACCACTGATGTTTTATCTCTTTTGATTGCCATTTTAGTTTATTTCCATCTTGCTTTTTTTTTTTTTTTTCTGGGTCTACGTCCTTTATCTCAATTTAATGTGAAATCTCTCTAACCCATGCTCAAAACTGTCTTCCCTATGCTGGAATAGCATCCAACCTAGGCAAAACTTAAAGATCACTAATGTTTACTTCCATGTTGCTTCTGTTCTCCTACCTAGCAATTTCAGCCATCTACATATCTTCTGTTACAAATCTGTAGTCACTTAAGTCACACATCTAGTTATCAACTCTATTTTTCTAGCCTTAGCTGTTCACATTCAATTTATCAGTTGCTTGTGACTCATTATGAATTACACAATTTCCTACCTCTTTATAATGTAATGTAATATCTGCATTACATTTTATAAAGCAGAGATGGCCACAAACCTCTGATGCTGTCATTCTCTTTTTGTCAGAGTATTTTCATTCTCCAATTACCAGTACATGTTTTATACTACTGGCTTTATCCAAAAACTTGTGTTTGATTATCTCCATCCTTCAGCTTACATTGTTTGTCTAATGTTTTAGGATCAGAGACAGAGTTTTCTAGTACTTGCACAATGGCTACCTAGGGTTATGTACCCTGACCTGTCACTAAACTCAATAGCAAAAATACTGGAAACCGGCAGATTCATAGGAAAAAGCAAATAAAGGTTTATAGAGCAAACAATTAGATGCAGAAAAGTCACTGCAGCAACTGATAAAAATGACATGAGTGGTGGATTTCAGCAATTTTTAGGGATTTCAAATAAGATAGTGCACAAGGAAGCCTAAGTCATTGGGAATTGCAGTATTCATTCAAAGTTTTGCCCTAAGAATTTACTGTTACTATTGCTATTCTAACTCCCTCTCGTAAGACAGATAAGAACTCAGTAAGTATAAAACAGGAATAGCATGCTCAGTGCTTTTACGTTGGACCCAGGTATTCCGAAGAGCTTGTACCACCACCATACCTTATCAGCTGAGCTTAGTGAATCAGCAAGTTCAGTCAAGCTAAATGACTAGCTGCATGCTTTTACATACACTACAATGGATTTCACAGACGCAGAATGACGCTATAAATCCAATATTTAAAATATTTTTAACAGCTAATTTACTTTTTAAATAACACTCTTAGAACAAAGTAAGCTTGCATTTCATAAAAGTTTTCTCAATGAATTTCCATTGCAAACTTCCATACATTAAAAATAACAGTTTAGAAACATATATATGAAGTGAATACTTATTCCAAGTCAGATCCAAAAAATCCTTTGGCACTGAACATTCTGCCTATTTTAATAAGAGTTCAGTGCTTGAACAACTTGTTCTGAACATTTTTGAGAAAGATGAATTTATAGTGATGCAAATATAGCAAATCTGCACTTAGGCTTGGAAAATCATAACCAGAGCAGTCATGTTTTAAGTTTTATTACAGCTTGCATAACTCTTGAAAACAATGAATATATGGATGATGGCAAAGAGCATGACAGAAGTCACAGGCTTTGACTGCTGCATGCTCTGCCCGTGTATATTTAGGATTGCTGTTACAAGTAACAGCTGAGCAGCTCCATCAGTGTGCTACCTACAAACATGTTTCCTCCATCTATTCCTGCTTACCAACAGAAAACTCTGTTCTGTTCACTGGGCCCTTCTGCTAAAGCATTTCAATCTGTTAATCCATGGAGAAACCTTCCAACAACAAATCGGTGTATAGCTCTCTGTGGGATACTACAGATGAGCAGCAAAGCCTGTGCAAGGATGAATGAAGGAGCAGCACGAGGCCAAGAATCACAAGAGAAAGAAGAGACAGAAGCCAAAGAAAGCATACAACATGTTCTCTTTCAGTAATGTCAAACCACTGTTTCAGTTTAAGCTGTGATTTTAACTTCATCCACATAGTCAGAGCACGGAAAACTTGCTGGATTCAGTAGAACAGTGTTAGTTTACTTGAAAAATTAACTACTCTTTCATCTGCATTTCAACTCCCATTTCATGGCCCAGATTTTATGCTTCTCTGCACTGCTCACTTTGCTGGTGACAGCTTTCTCCTGCTGTTAATACACTAAGTGATCTCTTGCTTTGTTAGTTAAATCCGTTTCTTAAAAACTTGTTTCTTTTGCCTAATCATAGAGTGTTGATCTCCTTGAGTATTTTAAGTATTGAATTTGCAGTTCCAAATCAATCAAAAATAGACTGTAGGGTTTTCCAGACAGATTAAACAAACAAACAAAAAAGTCACACTAGAACAATAATGAAAAATTCACAAATTTCCTACAAAAAGCTAAATTTAATCTTTAAAATTGCAATTTATTACATATCTGATATTTGGAAGAAAAGGCATTGTTTGAAGTGCCTATAGTATTCCCATAAACTTTTAATAAGGTTCTATCCAAATATTTAAATGGATTCTTTGAATTCCAGAACTAAGAATGAAATCAGAATTTTGAAAAATAAATAAATAAATAAATAAATAAAATTGTCATTTAATAAACACCTGAAGTTATATCTTCTTAGAACAGGGGTAGGACAATTCCAAAAATTGCTATCTAGTGAGGTGTGAAAAGTACAAATAAAGGAAATTACCACTAATGTACATTTTCAAGGATCTTAACCAAGTACTGAATTTGTGACAAGCGCATTTTTGAAGTGTCTATTACAGAATAATCCAACATATTTGCTCATAATCAATTTTCTTTGCAAGTTATGCTTATTACTTAAAATAACACTTCCTTTTGCAAAGTAATCTTTGAGAGGGATAATCTTTGTCAGCCTGCAGATGTTCACAATTCTTTTTCATAGCAACATATCTATATTAGACTGAGCCTATAACCACACTGATTTCTCAGTTAAATTATGAATAAGAAGGACAATTGGGATTCAAGGTTACGCTGCCAGACCTGCATAGCAATAACCCTCATGAATGTCAGATGCTCAATACGCAGTTAGACCTATTAAAGTGCCTTTAAATGAGCCAGGGTAGCATCACATTTCTGGAAAAACATACTTTTAGTATGCTTTCACACATGGTATAAGACATTACAGTAGTGTACTACTGATGACTGAAACTACACGTAACTAATTGTAAGGATACAGATGTATTTAAATCAAATAATATATCTTTAAAATGTTGTCTGTAGTAATTACATGACAAAGATTTTTTAAATTAACCTTTCAATTTAGAATATTAATGAGAAGTTGCACAGTTATTATTTTTATTTAGCTCCTCCCTGGATAATTTAGCATTCTTAAATTAGCCCCCACTGTAATTCATATCCTTCTAACACAACCATTTTCATCATACAGAATCAATTGGTTCTATGTTTCAGGATTTTACTTCTCTTAGCAAAAATAAGCTGCTCTGATTTCTTAAAAATTGAACAATATTATGATTTTTAAATTTAAAGGAATTGCAATGGATTGCAAGCAAATTTAGAAGTCAAAACATGTTGTCCAGATTTCTAATTAATTTTAAATTATCCTTAAGACCAAAACCATTAACTCTTACTAAAACAGGTACCTTTATATAGCATCTGCGAAAATAAATTGAGAGGAAGGCAAAGCTAATGATAACAATATGAAATCTGATACTTTTTCATTCTTGAATCAAGAATGAATGTGGAAAACAATCACAAGACACATGAAAGGCAACACACATTTCCAAACTCACAAAACCAGAGCAACAACACGTAAGCTAAATATACTTTCATCCTTCCCCACTGTCTGTATCACTATCTTTCTCCATACATATATATAGATAGACATCCAAATATATTTTGCGGAATTGATGAAGAAAGAGCTAAAGCAAGCTCTTTTTCTTTAGTTTTGGATGAGAAAGCTTTTCTGAATCTGGTATCTAGAATATTCACAAAAAAAGCTTAAGGAGAAAAAACCCTGCAGAACACACAGGAAAAGACTCTTTAAATTATTCAAATAAGCATAAAACAAAAATCCTAAACCAAAGTATTTGCTGATGTGCTTTTCCACATTTTTCCTCTCTCCCATGAAGAAAGCACTGCTACTGTATTGACTTGTGGATAGAACCACAGAGCTGGTGAACTGCAGGATATTTGATCAGTAGACTAGCCAAGACCTATTGTAATGTATGGAAACAGTAGCATTATACTAAAAACAGCAGCAAAAACAGAAAAATGGTAACAAAATGGAAGGATCACGTATATTGGGTATGTTTGGCCTTCCGGTATAAATAGATATATATATTTTTTTTAAGCCAAAGACTTATTCGGAATTGGTAGGAATCTGTAATTAAATTAATCTGTTCATTGAATCTATCTATATATTTTTTTCTATTAGTACATGCCCCAGGAAATTTGACTTTGGCCACTTCTGATAATGAAGTGCAACTTCATCAGCAGTAGGGACTAGGGCTTCAAAGCTGCTTCTTTCTCAAGCTGTTTCTTTCAACAAGCCCTTTCTTAAGGGCTTGTTGAAGCCCTACACAGGGCTTCAAAGCTGTTTCTTAGCATCTGCAGCGTTACAGTGGCATTACTTTCTGCCTGTAAAGGACATGCAGGATACACAACTGTAAAGCATATATAGAGTATACAAACCCTTCTTGCATTGAAAGTCATGAGCCCTTAAGCATCCAGCTCAACAACCATAAACACCTAGCTGCATATGGGACATTACATGTGTTAGGTAACTAGTACAGATGACAGATCACTGTAAGACAGTGGTAACAGAAATAGCAATGTTAAATGTATTACAGAAATTACTGAGAGATTTACTACAAAATACTACAACAGCTTTGATTTTCCTTAAAGGAATAAAATTGAAGTGTAGTATGATACTGTATTGTTTAATAAAATCCTCTTCCCCATTTGAACTGTAATTTTACAATAATTGTTTGATGTCATTCCATATACAGCCAAAATAATTCCTGCCCATTTACGTACACATTTAACCTACTTTAACTAGGGCCATCTTTCTCTCCTCTGTTTCTCAAATTATGTGAGATTTTGACTTATTACACAAGTAAAACACTACATTCTACTTTCAAGCTCTGTATAAAACCTTTTACACAACAAATCCAGTTAAGAGTTTTCCTAGTGTGGGAATAGTCAAATTCAAGTCAGATTCCAGCTGAGTGTTAAACAGAGCTGATTTTCAATAGATTCTGGCAGGACAACGTACATCCCGAGTTTTGAGTAAGACAAAAACATGTGATAACCAAATGCTGAACAAAAATTGTAGATTCTTCAGAAAAAAAAAAAAAAAAAAGAAATGCAAAATAGATGGATGGACAAGGAGGAGGATTTACATACTTGGATCTGAGACTGCTAACCGCAATGCAACAGTTAACTTGGACTCAGACATCAGAACTTCTTGGTACTTCATTGCTTTTCTTCAACTCTGAAGACAAAGCACTCATTTAGTTTCTAAGCAGACTACATTCCCATTACATTTCCATAAAGCTAGGATTGAGTAAACCCGGGGCATGATTATCCTACAGATAATTCCCTAGCTTATCTGTTCCCTTTAAGGGTATCATGCAGGTTATTCAAACTTGCCTTCATTCCCTATGGCATATAAAAATAAATCTGTAGCTTGTTGTGAAGTTTGGGCTTATGATGCAAACATTCTTTTCTGCAGGCTGGCATTATGTTCTCAGTAAACAAAACATTAATGAATCTTAAAAGTTCTTCAGAAATACATATTTAAGCCATTCACAACATACCCTAAAAGCAAAATTGAAATACTAACTTCAATTAGTAATAGCTCTTTCACATCGAGCAGTATCAACATATAACTATGAATTCTTATTTTTAATAGTTTCTAAAGGAAAAGCACTGAAGTGAATTCTACTATAGAAAGAACATTCACACAGCAGACATCAAATTTTTTAGCAATTCAGAAAAAAAAAACAAACAAACTGACAAACTGGAAGTGTTTAAAAACAAAAACAAAACAAAACAAACAAACATGAAATCAGAGTAACTACTTTAAGGAGTTATGTTACTATAAGAAGTAACTATGCTAATTTTGGGACTACAACAGCAAATCAAGTATCCATTTCCCCCACTTCTCCTACATATAATCCCTAGCCCTTCCCTCCTCCTTTCCTTTCCTTTTTTTTTTTTTTTTTTTTTAAATAAATTATACATCCAGTTTTTCAGAACATCAAGTTGAAAGATGAGCTCCAGAAAGGTCTTGTTTATTCTGGTTACACAGAAATAGACCTAAACATACTACCAAAAAGAGTACCTGCATAGACTTTCAGCATTCAGTTTCCTTGCACTAAGTGCATTCTTTTTAATTAAGTAAAACCACATACTTCTGGAGGGAAAACGAAGCATTTGCTGTACTGCTAAACCTATTTTGGTATGTAATTTTCTGCCAGCAAAATTTAGGAAGAAAATGCTAAATGGCAGTATGAGAGATTATCTATGCTTTTCTGTTGGGGCACGAAAACAGTAACAAAACCTGACCAGGAGATCAGTGAGCTTCCGTGACCTTTTATGCGAACCTCTTCCATTTTCAGCAGATGCTACAGATAACAAGCACTGGTTGCATTACTGCTAAGTACGTATTTCCAAACGTAGCAACATTTCTGGAAGAAATGTTCAGGAAGAAATATGTTCAGGAAAACTACCTCTGTATTCTTCCACGTATTAATTTAAAAACAATTTTCATGGAGCATGCTAAGTATTTCAAGGATTATGTAGTATAAATGTTGGAAGTCTACACCCCTTAGATGTTAGAAATTATTCATTAAAAAAAAAAAAAAAAAAAAAAAAGCAAACCACAATATAATAATAAAGGCCTTCTCTCTAGTGCTACTATTAGGAAAGATGATAGCTCTGTACCTGCAATGTCATAATCCAGTTCAAGTATCAAAATTTAAGTATATGCTTCTCAATGAGGATTCAAAACAGCAATTCTTTACATTGTTTTATAGCTAACAACTGTAGTAGTACAAAAGCAGTAGCTTTGTAGTAGAAGACTTGAAGAGCTCCTTCCATTCAGTTTGTTGAAAAAGTTAAAGGCTGTCCTGATCACAGTCTAGAGGAAAGGCTTTGACATAAGGCTCTCAAATCTAACAGCTGAACTCTGATGGCCAAAAAAGTTACATTAGGTAAACTAGAAACCATGAATTAATTTGAAATAGTAAAGATTACGAGTGACTGTAACCACTTACCAAGATACATGATGAATTCTTCATTCCTGTAACTTTTAAATTACACATTTTTAAAATTAAATTATATATTTTTAAGGAAAGCTTTCTGTATCAAATAGAAATTAAATTCAGCAGAATTCTACATCCAGTTTTATAAGGTATCAGGCTGAAAAAGCAAGTCATTTTTACACATTTCTTTTTAGTCTATTTTTTTTAGACCTGAAAGAATGGAAATATTAGAACAATAAGGAAGGCACGGAGTTGAGAAAGGTATTACAAAATTACAAATTTTGTAATTAAATTATAAAAGCTTCATTCTCTGAACCATTAGTCTTCTTATCATGACTTCAAGACTCCTACGCCTCGTTTGCTTTGAGTTTCCTTTAAAAATCCCCCAACTACAGTTACCACATAAGAGGATCAATGAAAAAACAAGGTAAGCCTTTCTCATGCTCAAACTACGGACAAACACAGAAAGAGAGAAAATTGCCTCAAACACAGAAAGGAGAAAGCTACATTTGCACTACTAATACATACATAAATACACGTAACTTAAACTGAAGCTAGCATCTAAAGGAATAAGACTAAAATGACTTCTATCTCCTTCTGACTCAGCCTTTAAAAAAAATAATAAAAAAAAAGAGGGAAATACATATATATATACACACACATATGCAAAAATAGTTTTATATTTACAAAAAGACAACTTGACTAATTTAGCAAAAACATTAACACACTTTGTGTGAAGTTTAAGCAAATATTACTTCTCTAGAACTTTGAAAATTTAGATATACCAACCAAGTTCTGAGAACACTTTTTTTTTTCCTTAGGAAAGTTGTCAGACAAAACCATTTCCTCATCTGTTTATGCTCCTCAGAGACATTTCAAGAAAATCTGATTAACTGTTGCCATTCTCCAACAACATGAACAATAACATCCAGCTCAGGTAATATGCTCGTTTATTAATATTTAAAATGTCTCTCTTCCGAGTGAAAGAAGCTTGCAAATGACACTATTAATATGAAGAAAAGAAAGTACCACTAGAGTCCCTGCCGTCGTTACAAGCCTTACAAAAGCTTACCCTACCAGAATAAACCAACAAAAACAGAAAGCAGAGCAGTAATTCCATATTCTTTTTAAAATTATGCAGAGAAAACAATCACTTTTCTGCAAATAACTGCTTTCACACTCGATGTGTTGTTACATTATGGAAGAGTTCTTGTTTACAGATATTGTTATGGGTAATGCTTACAAGTCAAACAAGAAGAGAAAAAAAGTCTTGGACATTAGCCATGTCTGTCCAACGAAGCCAGTGCACACATAATGCTTCAATTCAACATGTGCTGTACACAGTATGAGGGAATATGATGTAGAATGATATGCACATACTCCACTACTAATTAGGGTTGTCATAGCTTCTCTTCTGCAATACCAAGCCTTTGGTACCGTGTCTCTCTTCCCTAGAGAACAATCAGTTGGGAATACTATGCCAATTTCTCCGGTTTCATCCTTAATTTAAATCCTGTGTATTAAGTAATGAAGGAGGACAAACTCGGTACCCTGAAACGTGAACGAAGCAGGAAAATCAGAAGAGAAACAGGTGACAAGTCCAGTCCAGACATTTTTACACATCCAACCTCTTGAACACACTTCAAGATGCAGAACGGTGCTTAAATAGGAAGAACTTGTGTTCAACCTCAACAAATCCCATACCGAGAAAGTCTTGAAATAAGAAAGTTTTTAATCACATGGTTTTTAATCACAAGTTTTTAATCACAGGATCGAACAATACTTAAAACAAGTTAAGCCATGCTATCCCACACCAAAACACAAGTCACTTTCAAGGAAGGTATTTAGTGAGGAACTCACTCAAAACAAACAAACTAAGGAGCCCATGTCCTGTGATCTCCAAGTAATCATCATTGTATGAAGCCACATTCAGTAACAAAAGGAAAAAACAGCAGAACAGCGTGATGCTTAAAGCATCCTATTTAAATTATCACAAATGTTTATAGTAACAACAAACTCCAAAAAGATTGCATCTTTAATCTGATTTGCACAGCTGGCAACTCGCAAGGATAGGTCATAATGAATATTAAATGCTCGAGTGGGTGACTAAGAGATATTCTGCAATGCCTGATAAGCATTTGCCTAATGATACAGACAAAAAATTGAAAGCCGTTGTTTTATGACCACTTAGCGTAAATCACTTCCTCTCAACTGAAATTTGCCTGCTTTTAGTTTGTTAAAAACTAAAATGTGCTTCCTCTAAGTGTCAATTATTACATTTCAGCCAAGGGCCAGTAACTTTCAGAGGAACAGTTAACTTCAGCTGTAATCACCTGTCT
Source organism: Netta rufina (assembly GCF_964035555.1). Lineage (NCBI taxonomy): Eukaryota > Metazoa > Chordata > Aves > Anseriformes > Anatidae > Netta > Netta rufina. Next base: position 36,221,481 of record NC_140123.1, on the reverse strand, counting down.
GAATTCAGCAGATACATGAAACTGAAGTCCCAAGAAAGAAAAGAAAGAAAAATGTGATTGATTTATTACAGTAAGTGCTTTCCACAATGCTTCTCTCCGAATTTAAGGCAATATTCCCAATAAGTAAAAAAATAAAAAAAGATTTTTTTAAAGAAGATTGACTAAGTAATGTTTCATCCTCAGAGGACAAAGGCAACTGAAATCACCATATATTATATATATGGAAAATGAGACCCATCACTACAAAATAGCAGCCTAAATCTAAAAATGCTTTAGTAAAGGGGCAAGATAACCCTTTGTGGAAACTAAAGTAGTAACTTTTTAGATTAAAATGATTTGGTAAGTATGTTTCACCACTCAGAACAAAGAATAGTCCCAAATCCTCAAAAACAGTCTTCATTTACTTACGTTACTTCTACAAGTAATTAGGAACTATAAAATGGTTCTAGACACTTTCTTACAGCACGGAAGCCAAACAACTATAAATACAGAGTTGTTTAGATGCAACTATTTATGGACAGTTTTTCTATGGTGATGTTAGATTTGGTTAAGTAGACTGTACAGTTCTATTTGAAGAGTCTGGTTTCTACTATAGACAATGAGGATAGAAGCAAGGTAAGAGATCCAACCAAGACACATTTACCTACTGCACCTACTTAAGTACTTAAATAGAAAGACTTCCTGCCTGACACAAAACACAGTAAAGATCATGGTGTGATTTTAAGACCATCCAAGCCAAAGAGCCAGAGCTGCCATAACAGACAGCAGCCAATACTTCCAGTCAGTTGTTATTCATGACACTGCAATGGTCATGAACAACACTAGATTCAAAGTCTTCATAAAACAGATAGGCAACAGCTGCCAGCAAAAGTCACTTCCAGCTAAGGGCACAGCTACCATTAACTTTTTACCATTTAGTGTCTGGAGGGTGGGTGGTCCAACACCTTCATAATGCTCATATAAGCTCACTTCTTTACTTACCTGAAATAGGTGATGGGTATAAGAAGGTTTTGAATTAAAAATTAAGATTTAGATTTTTTTTTTTCTTTTTAAGAATTTTAAATTTAAGATTTAAGAGAATTCAGCACTGTTAGAAATATTTAAAGCTCTGTGAGGTACAAGACACAACATTACCAAATTTGAGCTCACAACAAATAAAACAAAACAGGACAAGATAAACCAAAACAAAGTAAAACAAAATGTCTGCCAGCATGAATTACCCATAGTTCAAGACTGTTTTCTTTCAACACTTTCCTCACTGGAGGGCCTTAAAACAGATGAGCTGAAAAGTGGTTTTTTGGACTCCACAGAAAACAAATTACAGAAAAACTAGGATTTTACATACCTTGATAATATTTTTTGCTCCATCTCTTTAAGCAGAAATACAGTGCAAAATACAGGAAGAAGAAACTAAGCTGAACTACAGACTGCACTTTAACATTTTGAAGTGAAGTGCTATAAAGAAAAGGCTCCTATGAATTCAACTCTAGCTTGTTTTGAGAAGAACCAGAATAAGGCCATAACATACATAGGAGGAAAAACTACAATCTTTATTTCCTTCATACAACAATAGAAAACAACAACAACAAAAAAAGTATAATCAGTGCAAATGGAGGTACGAGGCCTATCAAATCATTAAGGAAATACAGAATGTGAAAGGGAAAGCAAGGACTTGGTTTGGGGAAAAAGTGTCACAAGATTAGTACTTAGGCTATATACTTTACTTACTAAGGAAAAAATCCTACGTATTAAGAGAATAAAATTAAGACTTAAGGTTTAAAGTATTATCTTGACTTTATTTATTTGTTTCCACAGAACAGACTATTAATTAAGTCAGAAAGGCCCTTAATGTTTCATGCTTTTCAGTTGTTGGTATAATCTTACATCTTTTACAAGAAAAAGCAAGCGGTTCATATTTCTACAATGTTTTCTGGTGATATTTTTGTTGAGATTATGATATTTTCATTAAGTGACCCTTGCTACATTGAGGGAAATAGGTTACAGTACTGTAGCGTTACACACAAGATACTGAAAAACAGTGCAATCCAAATGTAATTTTATTACTAAAAATACTATGAATTGCATTCCTTAGACATATTTTGCAAGCACTAAGAAAAAACAGTTTTAGTGTTCTCATATACAATCATCAATATGGCTATTGAACGTGATTATTGAAAAAAATCCCCACTTTTTGATTTACCTTATGTGAAATAAAGCTTTATCTTCTATACTTCCAGCAGTCAGAAAGATAAATAGCAGCACACTCAGAGGGACTGAAAAGTTGCAAGGGGTCAGGGCAAACTTGTGTCATGGACAGTATACATTCAATTATCTAAGAGTCTTAAGATCACCTAACAACACTTTTTCCATTAAAGCGGAAAGTTGAGTGTTATACTGACAATGTCAGGCAAACAGGATCTACATTCAAGGAGGGGAAAACAGAAACAAACTTTGTACTGATGCAGTCCAGTTTCGTATTATAGAGTCAATATGAGTGGAGAGTAGAATGTTAACCAGCTACAGGTGAAGTCAGTTCCCCAGTTTACAAAAATGTAAAGAATTTTCATTAATTTCCTATTTTTGATAAATGTTGCCAGTAGTAAACCAGAAGCTCAGGTTTATTGCTTAAATAATATGTCATGTCACAAAAAAGGGGAGTTGTGATATTTTGGTGATTCTTTCAAGTGACTCGTTGAGCGTTGCTGGTTTTTTTCCTCTTATCCCATTGATAAACTTTCAACACTATTTTTGATGGTCAAAAATTAAATTCTATATTTGAGTACCAAAAAGTATGCTGGGAGAAGCAGCAAAGAATCATCTCACACAAAGTCTAAACTCATGCCTTTAAGTCAACCCACTACAGCTTTTCTTTAACAACTCTTTCAAAAAAAAGCCACTCTGAAAATTAGGACATTAGTACTCACATGCATTATATTTCTATGTTAGTAACAAGGCTTCAGTACACATGGCTAAGAAGGACTTAGCCCTCTCAAAGTTACCTGGAAGTACTGAAACAGAACTCAGCATAATGCCTCTTAAATGGGAGGGGAAAAAATCAGAATAAGGTCATTATTGCTGGTAATGTTGATCAAAGAAGAATAATTACTGAATTCAGTTTAAAATCTGTTTTGTTCTCTTGTAAACAGGAAACGTTAAAGTTACTTAAATCTTATGACAAAGAATTAAGTATTCAGGAACACAAGAACCTCATTTTGCATTTGTGCATGCTATCTAGACTTACATGAACACTGAGACATGGAAAATTAACCAACAGTGTTCAGCTTAAAAGACAACCCTGAGTTTCAGAGCTCAACGCCAACTGGTAACTAAAAACTGCAAGTGCAGAATGAGAACTAGAGCTAGCATCTGAACACAGAAAAGTGAAAAAGCAAAATGCTAAATAACTTTCTCCTAGAAAAATCCTACAGCTGCAAGGAACTTTTAGCAAAAAGATGCCAGAAAGAAACCACAAAACTTTTGTTTACAGTGAGGATGTTGGTTGGCATTTATGTTGCATAACTTCAATGACCTAAATTTAGTTGTTTGAATTTAAGCTTTTCATCTAATCTCCCTTGAGATTAAAAGCCCCTTGAGAATGGTACCTTTTATTTCTGATGAACTAAAAGGCTTTATTTCTTCCCGGCAACAACCGAGGAAGCCTCTAACTAGAACACGATGCAGCATTACATTAAGACCATGCTATTTCAGTTGCAGAATCCTCTCTCCATACATTCTCCCACCATCTTGTGTCAGCTTTAACAAACTCTGAAATAAAACAAAGCTGGGGAAAAAGCACTCCGTCTGATTCAACTCATCCTGTGGCTACATGACTGATGATAAAATATGGGAGGAGAGGGACCTGGAAGAACAGGTAGTTAGTTATCAGCAGAAACAGAAAGAAGGACCACTGCTTCAAGTTGGCACTCCACTATTAGTTCTACTTAGTCCTAACACCAGGCCACGTTCTCAGACAGAGAGCTAATTTTCAGAGGGTTAAAGTAAAATAAAAACTATTCCTTAAGATTATCATCAAGTAGGACGAAAAAAGGCTAACAAGTATCCAGGGTTGCATTAAGCAAGGTATCACCAGCAAGTCAAGGGAGGTGATCCTTCCATCAATTTTACACTGGTGAGCCCGTATCTGGAATGTTATGTCCAGTTCTGGGCTCCTCAGTACAAGAGAGACCTGAATGTACTGCAGAGTCCAGCTCAGGGCCACTGAGGTGCTGAAGGGACTGGGGCATCTCTCCTGTAAGGAAAGGCTGAAAGAGCTGGGACTGTTCAGCCTGGAGAAGAAAACACTCAAGGGGGAAGCTCGTCTCTCTCTCTCTCTCTATATATATATATATATATGTATGTATGTATGTATGTATATATGTATGTATATATACACACACACCTGAACGGAGGCTGGAAAGAGGACTGAGCTGGGCTCTTTTCAGTGGTGCCCAGTGCCAGGACAAGAGGCAACCATGACAAACTGGCACACAGGAGGTTCCCTCTGAACATCAGGCAACAAGTCTTTACTGTGCATGTCTGAATGCTGGCACAGGTTGCCCCAGAAAGGTTGTAGAGTCTCCATCCTTAGAAATATTTAAAGGACACATGGGCACAGTCCTGGGCAACCTGCTTGAGCAGGGGGCTTGGACCAGATGACCTACAGAGGTCCCTTCCAACCTCAACCGTTCTGTGTGCACAACCATAAGCTTACTAACAACCCAGAAACAGGGTCAAAATATGTACAGTCATATAGTAGGAAGTGCTGTATGATTGTAACTCAACTAGTGGGATATAAAGAAATAAAAACATTCATTTCCATAGAGACAGCAAATGCATAAGCTGGGAAGAGCTTCAGATACCTTTTAAGTAGAAAAAGGCCATCTCAGAGGCCATATGGGCATCTGAGAGCTACAGGCAACGACACAAGTTAAAAGACCACTGGCAGAAGACGGTAGTTGATTGTTCAGCCTCTGCAGCAGTACTAACATGGCTATATAACCAGAGGTAAGAGTGAAAACAGGCACTCTCAGCTCATCATCAAGGATTCAATGCACAAAATACAAATACTTTCTGTGCAGCTTTTTGTAACAGTAAACAGCAAATAACTATACACTCCTTTTTTTTTTTTTTTTTTTTTTTTAAAACCAGGATGTACCTCTATTTCCACATCATTCACAAATAAAGCCTTTTGAAATTCAACTTCCATAAGGCTAATACCTTCTAAACCTTATAGAACAGATTGAAGGCATACACCTCCACCATAATATTCAGCAAAGAAATCATTGAAGCAAATAGAATCACAATACAAAATAAACTTGTACAGATGTGTAATTTTAGCCATACATTCACACATAGTAAAAACCTTTTAAAAAGACTGTTTTCTAACCTTTACAGAAGAAAATACAATGTACTTGAAATGAAACAATAATAATAATAATCTTTGTTTAATAGAGGAAGCACAACTTTTAGAGAGAAAATATGCATAAAATTGGTTAGCTGACACGTCAGTTAAAATATAGTCATTTTAAAACAATACAACTTAAATTTATTATACACAAAGAATACTACGTGATAACATTGATCAGATAGTAGATTCATATAGATAACTAAGAGTTGAGAATTTGTTTGTGTACTTGCCTCAACTATTTTTCTACACGTGCAATTAGCACTCTTTGCATAAGTAGGCATTCATTTGTGCAGGGTTACATATTTTGTACAGACTATGCAGTTTATATCTTTGTATACGATTTGTTATCACATACCCATGTGTCTGCATGAACAGGCCTGATGTTGCTGAGAAGCACCTCTTCGTAATTTCCATAATCACAGAACTTAACAACTGCAGTTGTCCCAGAAGAATGGAGAGCTTCAATTTCTGCCCGGTAGAACTTAAAAGAGAAATTTTCAAAGGTAATAAATAGCGTGAAAACAGCCTTTTCATTTTCAATTTCTCCTCTACTCCCCACCTGGGTCAGCATTAAGTTTTGAGTAATATTTGTACCAGATACTTATATATTAAACTTCTGCATGGCCCATGACTGCAAGGACAGGGGCTGTGTATTTAGATTATTCATTGAAAACATGTGCTGCTTATGACATTAGACTGAACATTTATAAGACTTTTTTTAAAGGTCAAATTAATCATTAATAAAAATGCTGTTGTATACGTGAAGTGCTACTGTAAGACTTTTCTTTTTTTTTTTTTTAAATGCCTGATAGGCACCTACTTATATATATACACTATACATACTGATACCTATTTTAGCACATACTAAAATATGATAAAATTGCTCCTTCGAAAAGTCTTCATTTTTCAGCACACTATTTCATTTTTGTGACATCTGGAAACTGATTTATATAAATATATGAAGATATTCAATCACTTTATAACTTACTGAACACAAAGAAATCATTATCTCCTAAGATGGTTAAACTCAGTACTGTATTTTATCACACTAGTTCAAAAACTGTCCTAGATGCAAGCAGCAGCTTTTATTATACCCATCAAAAAAATACTCTAATGCACTGAATACTTTTCAGGCAACAGTTTCGCACCTACTTATTTTGCAAGTTTCCAGAATTTCAGTACTCATCTATCAGCAATACAAAGTACTTCTCAAAACAGGAAAAAAAATCTTAATATATTATTATATTTCAAAATAGTTCATCCACCCAAGATATACATTCTTATTTGATAGAAATAAAAAAAAAAAAAAACTTTTCTTTAAAGAATTAAAAAAAAAAAAAAACAAAAAAAAGAATTAAAAGGAAAGATGATGAAAGGCAAGCCTTTTGCCACAAAAGAAAGCTCATTAACTGGAAAAACAGCTGAAGAGGAAGTATTTAAGCTTTTAAAAATTAGTAAAACAGAACTCTCATGCAATATAATTAATTTGTTCCACAAATTATGCAGCTAAATTCTTTGGTCTACTGGTGATAATAAAAAGCAATCCTTCTGCTGTCTTCTTTCTGCAATGACTGAAACAAAAGAAACATTTTTGTTGTTGTTGTTTCTTAACAGTCCTGTTCCTGCAGAATGGGTTTCCCTTGCAGTAGTGAGGGCTGCACACCGACTTATTCTACAAGAAGTCTACCATCCGTCTACTATTACAGACTGTTCTGGATAGCAGAGCATCTTGGTTTTTGTTCCTTGGAAAATAACATGGGCTGCTAGATCCATGTTCATTCCTTCAAATTTTAGGCACTTGGATGAAATGTTTTAATTACAAGCTCAGTCGCCACATGTGACAGAAACAGTCACCTTGGAGACGACTTAATTTAAGCACTTTTGGGAAATGAATGCAAGCCATATATCTCATTAAAATAAAAAAAACCAACAACAACAAAGAACGGAACAGGAAGCTAGCCACAAAGCACAATACACAGCTATGAACAAAACCCCATGTCTTTGTGCTGGTGTGAGAAGTCTCCCCTCCAGCATCTAAGAAAACATTGAAGATACAACTTGAAATAGTTGTTATTTTGTAAAGGCATACCTTGTTGTCTTCCCAATAAAGAGCGAAACATTCATCCCCAGGTCTCCAGCTTTTTCCATACTCCATGTGAATCGATGGTTCCATTATTTTCTCTGGTTTGATAGGCCCCGATCTCCTTTTGGGTCCAGTGTTGTAATACAAAATTTTATCATCATAAGATGGAATCGTAGTGGGTCCTGATGATTTGATAGGACCTACACGTCTTCCTTTCTGATGATGTTCCGTATCTCCATTTGGTACAGCATTAAAATTATCAGTTCTACCAGGGTTTTGGTAATCGTTGTTTACACCAAAATGTTGCTCATTTTTTACCATAAAGGTTTCGTTATTTATTGTTCGTGCCTTCCTATCACAAAAGTTTTCAGAATTGTGTATTTGGTTTTCCCTTTTCCCACGTTTCTGGTTATTGTTGTCCATAGTATCTTGAGCAGCAGAGTTCTCCTTGAGTTCTGTGAAGGACACCCCTTTTCCTATTCTGTTCTGCATGTTGTTATCCCTTTTTTTAAAAGAATTATCACTCTGGTGAGCGGCTATGGGATAACCCATATCCTTTGGCCTATCATTTCTAGGATAATGTCTGTCACTTTTAATTTTTTCATCTGTCCAATGCTCTATAGAGCTATGCCTTTCAGGACCTCTGTTTCTGGGTAACCCCCCACTTTCCAAAGCCTGCCTTGAATTTTGAAAATCTCTTTGAAAACGAGGGGGCTTCTCATTCCTTGGCTGTCTCATATCATTGCGAGGAATATGTCTTGAATGATTTTCTCTGATGCCATTCTGTTCTGTAGTCATAACTTTGGGCTGTATTTGATGTGGTGGCTGAAATTGTAATTTTGGTTCTATAAAGAAAAAAAATATTTTAATTATTAATATGCTTCATATAAGCGTAATTTTAGACCCTAACTGATAAATCAGCAGTAGAAAAGTAAGCAGTATTTAACGTTGTGACACAGAAATGGAATTGTACAGACAAATTTAGCAGACATTTGAACTGTAATTTTTTGTTACTGGAAGACATAAGTACTGCCAAGACAAGTGTGCATGTGAGTTATTATTAAATGAGTAACAACCACTTCAGAGAGGAAAAATAGAATTCCAGGGCGAAGAAAGGAAGAGGAAGGAAAATGAGGGGGAAAAAATACTTGTCATGTGAATTGAAATTTTCTGTAAAAATAACTTGTTAACAGCTATTCAGCATTAAAGGCAACAACTAGAAGTGATGAAATGAACACAGCAGACAACCTAGACATAATGGGAAGAGTAACAAAGTACAGAACTGTGACAACCCTAATCAATGAGCCATAGCAGGAACCGCTCAAGTGTTACCTTCAAGAGATTCAGCCAGAACTCTAACTGATGATAAGGAAAACATAATTATCATGGACCTTATGAGACAGAGCAAACTTTTCACTGGATGTTGGGCAGGGCTGGAGAGAGGTGAGCAGGACAGAAAGATCATGGAGCTCTGTGAAGCTTAGCATGACTACAATCCTGATAAACATTTTACTGCAAAATTTGACATTGAAACCTGTGGTTTTTACATATGTAAAATGTAAATTTTTGTAAATTTTTATATTACTCAAAAACGAGTTTGATAAATGTTCAATTTCTTTTAAAATTAAAAGATTACTTTTTAAATCCACAAAATGTATTTGTTGGTTGTTTGCTTTTTTTTTTTTTTTTTTTTAAATAATAAAGTCTTCCTCATAAGTTTAGAAATCTACCTCTTATCTATCCTTGGAAAGTGGAACATGAAAATATATTGTTTTTTTGTTTTCTATCTGTAATTTTTTTGCAAGAATCACTGTTTAACTTTCCCACTTCTGTATAATACACAGGAATCTTCTCAATTCAATTTCTTCTAGAAACGTTTCTCTTCCTAATTAATTCACAAGTCTCCATTCATGACTTTATTCATTTACACATGTTGGTATAAACTGGTAGTAAAATCCTTGTGCTTCCACTCTTCCTATTTTCATCTTAAGCAGCAGTCACTAACTTTCATGTGTATTCCTCACGTTAATTACAGATTAAATGACTGAACTGCTTGACGACTTCCGAGTGCCTACTTCTTCACAGACACTCAGAACAAAGCATCAGACACTAAGAAGTCAAACACTCAAGTACTCCTGGCTTTCCAATGCCACGAACATTACTGCTGGTACACATCATTAAAGTTGTAAAAAATTCTAAAATGCTTCATTGTAAATCTTATTGTTTAATATTGTACAATATGAAATTCATTAAAAGAAGTCATTGACAGAGGAAAAGTTGTTCCAACAACAGAAGTAGAAATAGGCTGACTAGAATAGGCTGTTTGGACATTTTAATATTTTGCTGGTTGGCATGATTTTAGAATTTAAATCTTTCATCTGCAAACTTTGATCATTTTCGCAATTAAGAAGCATTTACTGAGATGGGTGTTCACCTCAGACAGCACAAGGACTACTTACAATTGCAAGACAATCACAAACCATGCAGGGCAGTTATTATCATACTTCCAGCTTTTCCTCAATGCATTAACTATACACGTTTTCTGTTGTAGCTGGAAAAAATCCCCTGAAATTTCTGTTCAATTTCACAGCATCTAGCAAGCAATTTTAGCTATTGTGTAGCCACCTTAACAAAACTACATAGTCTTACTAGCCACCAAAAAAATCTGGATATAGTAGATCTCTGAACAGCACTTTGATTCAATGGAGTGTGAAATTGCCTCCCCAAAATGGCCAGTTGAATGACAGAGGAACATTTAGGGTATTTACCAGTTTCCAATAAGAAGTTACAAGCATTCTCAGATGAGACCATATTTTCTGTCTTTAGAAAAGCAATAACCTTCATAATTTAAAAAGTAGTAATTCAGAACTCAAGTGCTATTCACCTACTTAACATAATTATGTGCAAAATAGAACCTTAAGAAACAAGTTTCATTGAAAGTTATGAGACCCGCTATTCCCCTAAGAAGCATGGAGATTTAAAACAGTGTAACAGCTATGAAAAAAAAAAAAAAAAAAATATTTAACTGTTGACGTGAATACCTCCACCCAGAATTAAGTAGATACTCCATGAGTTCACGTAATCTGTTTTTCAAGCAACGGAAGTTTTAGCAGTATGTTACTATGTTAATGATTTATTTAACAACAGGAAATTTCTAACTTACTAATTGCAAGTAAACAGTAGGACTAGTGGACATTCAAATTAGTTATTGATATCCAACATAATGTGATCACAATACAAAAGCAACAAGCTTACTTTAAAGGATGTCTGATTTTTCAGTTACAGAATGCATTTTAAATAATACGGAAAAAAATCAAGTAATACTAAATGTTAGGCACTTGGAAAAAGATTAGACAATTTCTTAACGGTGAATATACACATTTTTTTCTAGGCCTATTTACTGTGACACGTGAAAGCTGCTCACAGAACACTTGACATTTTCCAACTCTAACCTCCAGACGCATCAAATCTGATGTTTTCTACAAAGATTCAGCTATTATGGTAAAAATGCACTAGCTTCTCAGTGGACTACATCATACACAGCAGTCCTGAATTACCAGGACATGCCAATCTATCACTTAACATTCAGAAGTAATCCGTCTACGAACAAAAACTGTCAAATGACAGTAAGTGTTACTTGGTCAATAGCAGTCAATGGAAAAGCCTCAAGATAAAAATATTACAGGTTCTTCACAAAGATGGGCTGTCTGACCGAGTAGGTCTGACTGAGTAACTGAAAAGAATCTTAGGGATTCTAGAAGAAGTGAAGTGATGAAAGAAGTTATTCAGACATCGTCTCCGCTAGTAGCAGCAGCTGATTTTCACAGCATAGCTGAGGTTGGACCTTGAGAAGTCCTCTGGTCCAACCCCCTGCTCAAGTAGGGACACCTGGAGCCACTTGCCCAGGACCACATCCAGATGGCTTTTAAAATCTCCATGGAGAGAGAATCCACAACCTCTCTGGGCAACCTATGGCAGTGCTCAGTCACTCTCAAAGCAAAGCGCTTCTTGTCATTTAGAGGAAACCTCCTTTGTTTTGGTTTGTGCTCATAAGCCTCCTGTCATGTCACTGAGCACCACCAAAAGGAAGAGCTTGGCTACATCTTCTTTGCAAGCCTCCTTCAGGGATTTACATACTTGGATGAGATTTCCCTCGTCTTCCTTAGGCTGAAGAGTCACAAGCCCTCTCAGCCTGTTCTTGCCCCACCTCCAACAAACTACTAGCCAAAGTTCCCAGAAAAGTTCCTACAGAGCAGTAACAAACACATTAATTTGGCATTTAGCACGAAGATTTGGTCTGCTATCCCGTCAAAGAGGGAGATGCCTCAGCACCGTCATTATCATTATAACCTGAAGTTGGGGAAAGCGGTCTGGAAGAAGTCCATTTCAAAATTAATGACAAGGCTTTTGTCTTCTCTTGGGTAGTTTTAATTTACCCAGGAGAAATGGTAGCAGTCTTCTCAGAACTGTCACTCAGTTATTTTAGCCATTTTCGCATTTGCATGTGATGATTTATATATTAAGACTGCACAGAGCCACCACAATTCTCTCGCCTACAAGCAACCAGCAGGACCTGCTGCAGCTGGAAACCTCAGCCAATGCAATTTAAACAACACCACCCTATGTGCAATGGGTTTTCAGAAGTACACTTTCCTGTAGCTCTCTCCTGTGGATTTTTTTCATGTTTAATGAAGTGGTTAAACTCAAAGACGGTGGCCTTTCCCACACCAGTGGCAATGATATGGGTTTTTTCCTCCAATGGGAATTCTGTTTTTATGCATACCTTTATGAAAGCACATCTTTAAGACACTTACTCCCAGAGCAAGTTTTACCTCAAATCAGCCAAAAGGCTCAAAAATTAGAGGAAAATTAATAACATATTAATGTAGTAACCCTAATGTATTAATACTACATTAATGTATTAACCCTAATGACATACCTCATGTCAATTATGACACCTTATGTAAACTCCAGTTTACTCAAGAGTTTTGTTTGTCAAATTACATAAAGATCAACATTATTGTTTCTAAAGTACACTATTTGGGAATATATAAAGCACAGTGGAATAAAGCATGAAAAAGATAGTTGAAGTTAGATAATATACGCCAGCCCAAAATTGTCCAAAAAAAAAAAAAAAAAAAAAAAAGTTAGCATACTAAAAACCAAACCAAACCAAAAAAAACTATGTACTACATATCCTGGTTTATCTCAAGCAAAACACTTAAGTAGGAAAAGGACAGAAATTCTAATTCAAAAGTACATAAACGCCTTTAGCCTTTGGACAACTCTGAGGCTGGATCCCCAAGTGTTTGAGTGCACGTCTTGCTGCTTGTGACAAATGTTCACTCTCCACTAGTCGTATTTCCTCTGAGACATCTCCGAGCAAATGGTTAAGAATAATACAAGACAGTAAAAAATCTGTGTCAAAAATCTGTTATAAACCCTCCTATACGGTCAGCACCTCCTTTGTCACGCATCTCCTGCAGACAACACTGGTAGCCAAGAACGTAAGGGTTACTGCAGCTAAATTAAGTGGGATGCTCAGATCTGGTGTAAAGCAATAGCCCATGGGATAGTGTAGTTATACATCACTCAAACCACTAAAATGCATTGTCTGCAGTTATGGAATGCATATCTGAAGAAGAGAACTGATAAATGGGTTTGCTTGGAAAAGAGAAAAAGCAGTCAAAGAATAAGGCCTTTAATGAGAAACTAGGAAAGCTCAATCCACACAGAGCTAACACAACTGATGGATAACATACAAGTCAATTATATTTTATAAATGCCTATTAGGAAAACAAATTCTGAAAGCTCTCTGTAACAAGAAAGGCATATTATTATATGACAGTGAGAAGCTAAGCATAGAAAAATCAGATTAGAAAAAAGATTGATTTTCTAAATGCTGATCTTAATTGCTCAAGCAATTAACCTTGGAATAAAATTATTTCACCACCTTTAAATCCCAACTGCATGTTTAAATTTGTATTTCAGTCAAAGCCTAACTATTGTCGCAAGAAACACAGACTACAGCCTAGGACTTGCTCCCACCTCCTAAAAAGCCCTTATTAAAAGAATAGATAGACGTGCCACCTCTAGCTTGCTTTTTCTGTCATCCCATTATTTTTATTATTATTTTTGCTGCACAGAAGATTCATTTTAACAGCAAGAGCATGAAACATCCACACTGAGCACAGCACCTCCCTTGGGAAGACTGTGCAGAATTGCCTCTTCAATCTGAAACTGCAAATGTTTTGGCCTGGGTCAATGATATGACCAAAAAAATTATGTTTATCACCAACTATACCAACTAATGACAAAAAATAATTTCAAAGTTAATCTTTTCTTGAATCACTCAAAGGTGTAGCTGTGTCTGCCAGAAGTTTCTGGTTTTTAGCAGGTGGAAACACCAGCTTGTTCTCTGTCCTCAAGAACCACAGAGAGATACAATATTGAAAATATGCCTGGTCCTAAGCACTTTGTCCGGTCTTCCTTAATTCTACAGTCAGAGCTCTTGGCACTGTTCTGTTCCCCCTGAAATCCCTGTGCTTACCTATTTGAGCTGGCAGAGATGGATGAACTGTTCCTTGTAACCAAAGAAAAACAGGAAGAAGATTAATGGAAAAATCTTTGTGTTCAGTAGCAGAAATAATTTAAGTACAAGCAAAGAAGTTTCCAGCAATTTTTGTCTACTTTTTTTAATCTCTCACAGTCATCAGGTTTCTCTGTCCACACAGAACTCAAGCTAGTTAAATTTAACACAAAGTTTTTCACAGGTGGCACCAATCACTGAGTTAAAAATAAATAATAAATAGAACTGCAGTAGAAGCTTTTTTTTTTTTTTAAAGAATTTCTTGCATTTCACTTAAATGAAGAACACTTCCTAAATACTATGTCCTACAATTAATGAACTAGCAGATCACGCAAGAGTCAGATATTTCATTGTACCTTTTGACAGCTACAATAGCTTAAAAATAATATTTCTGTAAAAAAAATAAATAAATATGAAGACATCAAAAACACATGATACCACAGTGCAAAAGATCCAACACATCTTATTTTCACTAATTTGTGTGGGTTAAATAACCAAGCAAGATACAAAACTGTTTTGATTTATAAGTATTTTTCTGCTTGGTCTAAATCCAAGTAGGCAAAGCTGCCAAATCAATGATAACAAATCAAGCAACTGGTTTGCAGTACCTGCTCACAAACAGAAGCACCTAGCTTGGTTACTGATAATTCAGAAGTGATTTTAGAAATTCTCAACAATGAGCAGGAAGTACTGTGGTTTCAGAGGGAATTAGAAAAGCAAAGAGACATACAGAGAAGAGCAAATCAATCCTCTCTGTGCTTGAGAAGAAACCATTTCTCTTTTTAGACACTTTCTCCCTAGATCAAATAAGCCATTTTTGAAGAAAACGTGCTACAAGACCAAATTAAAAATATTTATCCCAGTTCAGCAAAACTGTCTTTTGGTTTTGCTTCTGTATAGGCACTCAATCAGTTAGAAGGAACTTAAATCTGCCTGAAAGATAAAGAAGCCTAACACCAGTGATGATGATGAAGTGGCCGTTCCTGTTAATCACATGCTCCTGAACACACGCTTTAGTGTAAGGGTAAATAGTGCACACCCACGTACAAAAGCACTGCCCCTAAACAAAGAACCTCTATCAACATCTGAAAAACAAACTGGGCTTTTAGAGACCATATTGGACAGCAATGCACCAGAAATACTGCAGAACAATTAACTTTTTTTTTTTTTTTTAAACTCATTGGAAGCTGTATTCTGTGATTCTACATAAAGACAGCAAAACCTGCCTGCCTGGGCCTTCCTTAGTATAGCTGTTCTCAGAAAATCAACAAAGGGACCCGTTACTGGGTAATGCTACATGTAATGTTACATGTTTAGTTGTTTCTAGCAGTTCCTCCAAGGCATCTTCTTCTACTACTACTACTTTTTTAATACCAAGGGAAGATTGAATCCCAGAATGGTCTGGGCTGAAAGGGACTTTAAAGATCATCTAATTCCAAGCCCCTGCCACGGGCAGGGACAACAACAGATACACGTCTCTACTGCTAACTTACAGGATCAAATGAAATGAAAAAGCAGCTAGTAACATACACACCCTGTTTCCTGCAAATGCTTGGACACCCACTGCATGAAGAAAGAAATCAGAGTGGTATAATCACCCCAGATATATATCTCAGGACACTGCACACAATTAATACTTGTGTCATCTCAGCTTGGAAGGAACTAGTTAAAAATTTAAAGAAGAATATTTTCAATGACAACAGAGGCATAAAAATGGCAGAGAAGTAATATGTTCAATAAATGGTTTTCTAAGAAATGTTTGAATTCAAACTGCACAGGTTTTCCTCAGACTTGGCAAAGAAAAATAGGGCTTCTGAGACAAAAAAAAAAAAAAAAAAAAACACCTGTAATTCAGCACACGCCGATGCTTTTCTTGAAAAATCCATCTGAAGGGCAGTCTGCAAGATAAATTAAACTCTGGCATAAAAACAGAGGATTACTCCCATGGGATTCACACACTCAGTAAGGAAAATAAAAACTGACCAAATGAAACTGAGCAACCAATGTACAGCCCAGTGACTTCCCAATAACAGGAAGAAAAATGATTATTATTTCTTCAGAAGGGAAAAAAGGCTTTTTTTTCCCCAAAATAATCAGAACATGGTTTAAACTTCAAAAATGGTATCAAATTCTGTTTTTGTTTTTTTTTTTTTTCCTCCAAACAGCATGACCTCCAGAGAAGGACACCACATCAAAAATTATAATTCATAAAATGATTTTTACAAGTGTTTAAAAAAAACCTGCATGCCATGTTACAAAATATGTTACATTTTTGGCAAGTGAGCTTGGAGTCTAAGTTTCCTCAGAATTGTATTTTTCTTCCTACAATGTTTATGAAAACATTTTATTTTTAGTTAAGAGGAAAAAAATTACACAAAAGTGGAGTGTATCTATGCTTAAGACACATAAATGGAGATTATAAACCAAAGTATAAATGCTACTGTAGGCATTTTTTCTAATCAAAACCCACTATGCTTTAATACACCACAGAACATTGCCTACATATGTGCCAAATCCTAAGAATCATTAAACTCCTGCTAAGCAAAAACTATCAATCAGCAATATCATTTTAAAAGAAGCAATTCACTCCTTTCATAGTTCTTGCTAAAATACTATTACTTACTTACTGTTAAATTACTGACAATAAGAAAGGCTTACAACCCACAGGGATTATATCTATTATTTTTCCTTTAAATGTCTTCAGCCATACATAAAAGCCTTCTCTCAAAATATCTTCTCTCTAATCTCTTGGATAAGATAAACACAAAACTTTTCCAAGGAAAATCAATTTGTGTAACGAGAAAGAAAAATTACTACCACTGTTTCTATTTCTATTCATCATAGAAATCTAATTCATCTTTGGTAAACAAAATGAGTTGCCAGAAACAGATCTCAAGCCTAATTCCCCACACGTGCTTTTGAAAATGTGATCACGCCAGCCTATGCAGCTTAAAGTTTTCATTTCTAACTCAGTAATTATTCTTAAATACAAATACACAATTAACAACTAACCATAAATTCACTGTTGTACCAAAATATGAATAGTTTACACATTTTAATACACATAAACTACAAAAATAACACATTTAACAAAAAGTTCTCTGATTCAACTAACCAAAGCAGTGATGTTCTGCTTGTCTTTGAGGTGCAGGTGCCTACTGATTTTATGGCTGTTCATGCTTTTTGCAGCAAATCTCGAACACAGCAACATTTCAGTAATTTGCATCCACACTGAATGGAAAAGCTATTTCACATACAAATTAAGTGCCTCTTTCAGTGTACATGCAACCTCATTAACTTTAATCAGTGTATATACCTTAGAGAAAAAATATTCCTACTGGTAAATTACAAAAAATGTCTTTTACTTATAAATTGTAGCCATGCAGTCTTGGTCACAGAGATTACGGAAGGCTCCAAATCAACATACCGAAAAGCACCATTCATTTCTAAAAAAGTATATAAACTTCTGTTTCATTTAAACTTTGCTTTTGAGTTGCAAACATATTTTTCATTTGAAGAATTTCCAAGCTGTAGGAAAAGCTTCCTTGCTTCAGGTGTTCTGAGTCTTTTAATGTTTCCACTATAGTACTAGTAGTACTAGTGCCAAATTAAGAGCAGGAACAGAAAACTGATTTATTATTATTATTGCTAATATTTTAAAATCAATAGCACGGGTCAAATTTCTACTCAAAGAGAATCCATATTGTTTGATTTACCAAATAATGGAACTCAGTTCTTCATTTGCAAATCAACAATGGTCTCATGCTAGAAGTATGTCAGCAGAACTCTCTTAAGACATATATTGGGAACTGCAGCAACAAGCCTGTCAACATACCCAAGTATGTTTCGGCATTGCCATTTAACTGTTCTTTAATTTTACTTGCTTTTATGTCCCTTTTCCTTGTTTGCAGTTTTCTGGATACATTTAACAGCTAACAGCTTTAACCTTTACACCAAAAATTTAACATCAACATCTCCAAACTTAAAAAATCTGTTGACCACTTTACCTTAGACATCATACGTATCTACAATAACTGCACTTGTATATATACTTTTATATAAACACACACCTACATATATACCTATATATTTTCAAATGTCAATTGGATAAATTAATGCTTAATAAATTCACCGTTTTCCTCCCAGAATTCAGCAATTCCTCTCAATACAAATTAAGCATCCACCAGCTGGCTCTGTATAAGATTAGATTTTTTTTTTTTTAATGTATTTATTATTAGTTACTTGTCCTTCATCATAACTTCTACAAATTCCAAAACAGTGTGTCATTTCTCTTCAGACAGAAGTCACGCCTTGCCAAAAATTACTGGAGATACTGGTGAAAAGCAGCAGTATGCCCCTTTGAAAAAGGCAATACATGAAATTTGATTACACAAAGCACTTCTAAATCTACGGTGTAAGAAACCAGTTTCAATAGCTGTGAAGAGTAAGCTATTTGGATCAGACCTGAAGGCTGAATTTCCATAAATATTTAGTATATTCTGTCCATCCTGATTTTATCATACTCTCATCCTTTAAGGACATTAAGTGCCTCTATTTATTCTCTCACAATTTTAACAGCCTTTAATCAGTGAGATGGTTTTGACTGCATGCACTTCATTTTCAGTTATTGACAGAATGCTTGCTGTATACAGCCTGGCTTCTTCCAGAAAAAAAAGGCAACTAAGAGTTTAAACTACATGTAGATGAAAAAAACAATATAGAAAGTTCATTAATATTATCAATGGCCATTTAGAAGTTCCCAGGTAGAATACAGCTCTATTTTTTTTTCATTAGCATTGGAAACATGACTTAGGCGAGTTGGAGGATAAAGTTATTATATTGACATTTACTGTATATCTGTCATTTATAAAATTCTGCCATTTTTTTTTTACTAACATTTCTTATGTTTGTGTCATTAACTATTTCTGAAATTATCAATCATCTCTTAAACATTACATCTTGCCCATTCATCAGGTGTAGGGAAAAACAGGAACAAATATTGCACATTTTTAAAGAAATCTTCCAGGACAGTATTCAACAAAATAATTAGGAATCACTACAGTAGGAAAACAGAACTAAAAAGTGTTTCCATCATTAAATATTTTCTTTTTAGTTTTTTCATGACCACCACCTTCTGTTCAGTTTTCATCTTTTACTACAAGCCTATTTTTCACTTTTTTTTTTTTTTTAAATCCAGTGAAAGTAAACAAAGCATTATTAACAGACAACAAAGACTGCATCAGAACTCAATTTGAAATCATTATATATAAATGTTGAGACTCCCTAAGTGCACTCATTCATTAGAAAACAACGGTTCATACAAAATAATACAACATTTATTTCACCCTTCAGGGAAGTGTTATTTGATAGGGAGAAAAAAATTACAACTCCATCACAAAACTTCATGTTAAATAATGGAAGCAGACATTTTCATTTCACACTGCCTACTGAAACATCTCCAAAGCCATACACAAAATAACAAATTATCTCCTTTTATTACTCAGCTTACTGTGAGTTGTACTTTAATATTACAGCAGCCTCTAGAGACCTCAAGAGGTATGAAAAATCAACTTTTTTTCTTTTAATGCATCTGTCTGTTAAAGCTTCTGAAGTATAGAATGATTTAGACATAAACAGGCATCCTGATTCATAGACTACATTCGTGTATGGCTTCTTAAGAAGGAAAAGGAAATTAAACTAAAAACCCAGGTCTTCTACGAGATTATTTGTCTTCCTTCTTTCGATATTCCTTCCTTTTGTTCAGTCCCTACAGTTATTAAACGTGAAAACAACGAGAAAATGGTTGCTTAATATTTTAATAGCAAAAAGGTTTTTTAATAGCAAAAAGTTTTTTTTGCTATTAATTTGTTTTGATTGTCAGACAAAGGGAACACAAAAACAATTGAGCATATTGCTATTACTAAATTCTAAACTGAGTGCCACACAGAATGTGTTGTTTATAAGCTCAGGAAGGAAGATTGGTGTTACCAGTTTTTCCTTTAAGTTTGAACACGAAGAAAAGCCCATTAAAGTTGCAAGTGCCTTCATCAAATTAGATTTGATAAGTGGTATTTATCCCACTTAATTTCAAAATTACTAACTTCTAAACACCTAAGCCTGAAATAAACAGCCTAGATTTACTTTTTTTTTTTTTTTTTTTTTTTTTTTTTTTTACCCTTGGCTTTTGACAGTCAAGAGAGAAATACAAACTACCACACTGAAATTTATTTGACCTTTTTTCAAAGGAGAGGAAAAGCACTCCGTTTTTTTACTGCTGACTGCAACAGAACTTCTAGGAGTCACCTTCTAAATGACCAAGTTAGAAAAAAGAATGCCACCAGCTCTGCCCAATATTAGTTCCAGATGCATCAATTTCAATGACTTACCCTCTACTGTTAGAGTACCCATTTTGGATTCTAAGAAATCAAACAATGTGCTTGGTGCAGACGGTCTGGCGTTTCCTAGCTCTTCTTCGTCTTCAGGTCTTATTCGGCCTCGGCCCTTTCCTTTACCTGTAAGGGTAAAAACCAGTTATTTGGGGGGTGAGGGAGGAGGAAAATAAGAAGTATCTACACTTTTTAAAATTATTATTATACTTAAATTATAAAATGTCTGTATTCCCCATCTTAAAAACAAAAACTATCACTGACAAAACAGATGCAGATATTTTCCATGTAAGGATATTAAAATCTGTGATTTCAAATTCAAAAATTTTGAAAAGGTCATAATACAAAATTCTTTTCTAATTATTATGTATTTCTCAGGTTTGCAATGCATTCTAACTTGCAGGAAAACAAATATGTATATATACCTTATATAACTACATTAGTAATGCACTGTAAACAAATTATTTTGCTCATGAACACTTTGTTTTGAAGCATTTCTTTTCAAGTTATACCTCTAGGTGGTGGTCCCTGAAGGGGTTTCTGTTTGCTACTGTTCAGAAGAAAATTTAATGCTGCCTCTAGATTGTTACTGTTATCCATAAGTGCCTGTCTTGCTGCTTCTTTGCTGAAACCCATCTCTGTTATGTGTTTTAGAGCCTTTTCATCAACCTGGAAAGATACACACATAAATTATCATAAATTACATGAGAGACTTTACAAAAACACTAGATTTGACTTTAATCTTACATTACCTGAAACACTTTTTCACATTTCATAGATAAACTTTTCAGATTTACATATGATATTCACAGACAAGCTTTCCTAGTTCTAAACAACCAGCTGTTAGAGATTTTTTTTCAATTATTTCTGTTTAGTTCACTGACTTTTTGGTTCTAGTATTAGATGGTTTCAAGCAGAAATTCCTCTTTTGTACTTTTTTCTTCACTGTACAAATTTAACGTTCTTCAATCAATGTAAAAGGAATCTCTCAAAGCAATACTAGTATAACAACTAGACTTCAGTGAGACAGGAGATATAACTCAAATAACTTTCAAAACCATATTTTACTATCCAAAAATTACTGTAATGAGCAAGACATGACTTTGCAGAGCTTGGGTAAAATCCTTATACGCTTGGCTATGTACCCTTCATCCTTCAATGATTTCATGTACCCTTCTTAATTCCCAAGTTTAACAATATTCTTTGATCAAATGTCTGCAGATTGAGTAACTGAATGAATAGCAATTAAAAAGGTCTTTAAAGTACAGTGGACTAAAACATAGTATCAATGTGTAACACAGAATCATCATCCCACTTGAATTCAACTTTCAGTTGCCTAAATAACATCTTATTTTTAATAACAGAGTATAATGCTTCCTCATCTGGGTCATTCTCCAAAATTTCTCTGCATGAGAACAAGGGTCCAAGAGAGATAATTACTGGTGCTTCGATATCAGCAAGCCTGCTTCACTCTTCTCCCTCCTGAAGTTAAGTAGCTGCTTTGAGCAAGGAGAGAACTTCTAGTTTACTCTGTATCTCCTCCTTTCAGTAGTAGAAATTCTGTACACAACAGCTATGTTCATCAAAGACCAGCAAGAAATGAGGACTTGCAAATACAGTACCCGTACTATCAGCTGTGGATAAAAAAAGCCTCTTCAATAGGTTACAACTTGAAACCCAAAGGCAAGACAACTTTTCAAATACAAAGAGTTTTTGTGAAAGGAGGTAATATCTGAACTATCCATTGATGTGAAAAGCTTTCCCTTCAACTCCATTTACACCATACAGATCTTGTAGGTTATCTTATAAAAAAAATGAAAAGGCAAAGAAAATTATAGGACATACCCTATTTGTAGTACTATTAAGAGAGAAGGAGGATTGACCTGCACAATTTACTGATTATCTACAACGAAAAAGCAGGAACTACTTCTTTGGTTCTTGTTTTGTAAATAAAGATACAGTGCCTCAGGTTTCTCATAAGGTAGCACACAGATGGGATAAAAACCTTTATCCTAGTTTACTGAATTATTATTGTGAAACCTCTTTCAGTCAGTCTGCTTTCATCACTCAAACCAGAATCAATCATTCATTGTTATTGTGTGCGCGCAAATCTCTGTCCTGATTTTTTTTTTTTTTATAACAAAGACTTTTTTTTTTTTATAACAAAGACTTTTTCCAAAGACTTTCAGATTGCTGAAGTGAGCAAAATAAACTTCCATGACTGCCAATCTTATACACAATTAATTCAATGCAGTGAATCGAAAGAACTCTTCTCATTTAGCATACAGTTATGAAATACGCTGGAATGTGATATTTTAAATTAGGAGGAAAAGTTCAGGTTCTCCAATGGTAACCCACTTTACTCAAAATATAACATTATTTGTGACTACGTCAGCATGACATGTCACTAGGAAAGTATTTCTAGCTTGGTATTTTAAATATCACAAGTACCATGTACTTTTCTCAATGTCAAATGAATGAATTCTTAAAATAAATATTAAATTAATTCAGAAGAAAATCTACACTAAAATATCATTTGATATGGTGAAATCAACGGATGGAAGTCTTCCTTCCTAAAACGATTTGATAAATGTTGACATGCGAAACCGTTGAGCTTATTTCAAGAAAATAAAACTAGACTGCAACGATCTATACCACACATAGTACAGCTCTTCTTTTGTGAGGTTTTAATTTTTACTGGATAATAGGATAATAACACTTTACAAAAATCACATTGAACCTCATACCTTTCTGAGTAAGGTACAAAAGAACATTAACTGTTCTAAACAAACTTCAAAATAAATTCAAATGAAAGCCCTTTTAAAAAGGGTCTTTTATTTTTTTTGTTAGCTTTGTTTTTTAATGGTATGCATGTTTAAAGTTACTATTAAATCTTACACCTTACCAGTTCTCTGTAGACTCCTTCATTTTTTCCCTCAGGTTTCGTTATCTTCTCTTTCTGGAACAGCTCCCTGTTTCGATTCCCTCCAGCATTCACACTCAGATTACTTCTGCTACTACCACCACCTCCTCCAAATGTCTTGGTCTTTAGATAAGCAAAAAAATAACATTTCAGTAAACTGAACTTATGAAAATATGCCTTAATATTTAGCTAGTACAAGAACTGCAGTAAATTTGAAGCTGCTGTATTTTTTATGCTTATGCTTTGCATCAACAAATAAAGCACTTAGACACACAAAAAATGATGAATTTATTAAATAGGACTTCAACATTTTTCCTCTTTTGACCAAATGAGGCTGTAAAACATGCATATTATTCTAGTTTTTATGAGTTACCAAACAAATCATAATTTCCATTTCCTAAAATGGAAAACCAACAGGGGGCATAAAAAACAGACACATTAGAACAAAACTTCCTAGCTGTTTTACCAGGCTGAACAGAAAGAATCATGGGGTTTTCAGAAATGAAAAAAGCAAATGAATACTAGTAACCTCTATTGCCTACTTTGATCTTGTTAGCTGAATAGCAAAAATCACCTATTTTAATAGGGCTATCAAATCAAAATTATAGCTACAATAAAACATTAGGATGCATTTATTATCTTTATTCAAATAAAAATATACTCAACAATCCAAAAGGACTCTCTGTTTTTGATTCATATTTTCAAGAAAATACATAAACAGAATTTTAAGAAGGCAAACATCAGAAAGCGTTTGTCAGTTAAGAGAGTTAAACTAACAAGAAAAGATCAACTACAGGAAGTAAAATGCTGCAACACATGCATTCTAACCTCCTTGCTCTTTGCTACTTCTGCAATGGCAGCTGTTCTCTGCTTTTCAAATTCATCGTTGTCAGCAGCAGGTTTTACAGTATTTGTCATTTGCAGAGTCTTTCTGCGATCGAGCTCTCTACTGTCGACTTGCACATGAGACACACATTTCTGGTAACACAAAATAAAGATTTAATTAACTCTTCTGTCTACTTTCATTTGCAGAAAAAGAAAAACAAAAACATATTTGGAGCACAGCTTTAAATAATACAATCACATACATGTACACTGAGTACTAGCTACAGCTATAGCCTTTGCTGCAAACAACTCTGGTCCACCAGAGATGCCAAAAATAATCACTTGTACATTTCCAGCTTATTTCATGATGTAGCTAATATGATTCTCGTAAATACCTTTGTCATTTAAGAGTATAGACGGGTGCCTTCAAGACATTGCAGGAAAAATCAGAGGTCCCATACAACAAAATTTTAAGTTTGCAATCGAGAGAAAAATATTAAATATAAATTGGCACAATGAAATGACAAGATCAAAACCTATGCCCTCCCACCCACCACCTCCTCTTTAAACAAAGTCATTTTTTAGTATCCAGATCATCAAGATGTAAATGTGCATTAATAGTCTATATTTAAATGGAACTACCTCTTCCTAGATATCAGATTTTTTATGAAATGTTTTATGAACTATCATGGCTATAATTTGTAGGTTACAGCTGAATGACAAAGAAATATACTATACCTGCCCAAAAGGCACAAAAGGGGGAGGGCCACCTTCCGTTCCAATATTATTCCTATTGTGTTTTGCTAAACTCTGTAAAAGAAAATTGTTGCGTCAGTCACGGAAACAGAACACTGTGCCAGCTGGACACTTCATGTGGCCTTAAGAAGAGTACACATGTTAACTTGATTAGCAGTTCTTCAGATAAAAAAAAAAAAGAACACGCGTAACAGTAAGCATAATCATTATTAATATTTATGGAATAGAAATGCTCTAAATAGCTAGTCAGCAATTGGCAATCTAGACCTGCAAAATACAAGCATTCTCAAATATAACTAACTAGTCAACAACAGAAATGAAATGGATTTGTAAGATACTGCTTTAAAATATCTGCTCATAGTCAATGTGTTGTTTCTTTCTTTACAAATCCTGACAACAGCAACAACCTGCACAAGAATGAAATTCATTGGAACTGACATAATGGTATGTGCTAGTTATTTCATACTAAACAGATATATTTGGGTCAGAACTGGATTAAGGGAAGATAGGCCCTTAACGACGATTAAGATGCTTTAAAAAAAAAAAAATACATTTTTGCATAATGCATTTATCTTCTTCATTTCTTATTGCCCTTTTTGTTGTTATTGTTGACTTTTTTTGTGTGTTAAAACACTGGGACAGTCATGCATGGTTACATACATCACTGTAATATATATTTTAAACTTAACCCTGTATTATAACCTATAACCCTGAGTTACTTAGATGTATTTATTAGAATTACTTATATGCATTTATTATCCTGATGTAAAATTGATTTTATCTCCATCACAAAACTGCAGGATAAACGTCTATATGCTTTACGCCATTATACTACCATATATTATCAAGGAATTTCAAAAGATACCTAAGATATTAATTCAGCTAAGGTTTTACTAAGCTAAGGCTTTTGGCCCACTCTTGAAATTACCCACTTTTATTCCATAAGCAAAGAACATTTTCAGAGTCATCTATGATCATTAAACATATCCAAGGGTAAAAATAAGTAAACAAACAAACTTTTCTTCACGCCCCACAGTAAAAAAAGTTGATACAACATTCAATAAATTATTCAAAACAAAGCACTTGCAAGTGCAAAAATCATAAATTTTTGCTGCTTTAGCACCAGTTCACTTAAAAGTACCTTCTTCAAATTATGAGCTAAGCAAGGGATGATCACTGGAGCACACCAGTACATTCTTGCTGCTGCTAACTAAAGTCGCCCAGTACATTTCATGGGCAAGCTGGTTCCTCGGGGAGGTATTCTAGGTGAAGGGTAAAAAACGCCTCTACAGCCAAGCGTGGTACTTCACTACATGGCACTTCACGCATGATTCATTTCACCCAACTTTTCACAACATCTACAATGTAAATGTCTGTATCTGAGTCAGTGACATCAGGTTCTTTTTAAGAGACAAAGGCAAACAAGGACTGCTAAGGGAATATGTCACCCCTCGGATACCTGACGCCTTAAAACCTGCCTGTTTTTCCCTATTGACTGTAAAATGACTTTAGGGTGACTAAGTCCAATAGGTATCTTACATTACAGACATCATCTGAGGTTAGCATCACGCATGCTGTCCTTACAACATGAGGCACTGAAGTCTGGCTCTGTAGAAACTATTCTAATCCCTGAAGCCACTGGTGCTAAAACAATACCAAAGAAGAAAAAAAAAAAAAACACTACCACCTGGCCCTTCAAATGAGGTTTAAACAACCTAATTACCCCCAGAACACTGAGAACACTATGAAGGAATGATTATTTGGAATTCTCATCTAAAGAAGTCCGTGGAGCATTGTCTTCTATTTCTAAATAATCAAGAAAAAAAGATTACATGGTAACCTTTTCATTTACTCCTTCCTTATTTATTTACTGCCACTTAAATGGTGACACTTAAAAAAAAAAAATGGAAGAAATTTAAAGGCAATAATTACCTTACAACAAATTTTATTGCTACAAAGAATACAACGCTTATTCCACTTGAACTGCATTTGTTGTGTGATGACACTGCATTCATTCTGTATACACAGTATTTGTAGTACAAGTCTGTTATTACTAAAGTCTGATTCCTCCCCAAAGCAATTTCAAATATCATCCTGAATGGAACAAAACGGTAATGCAACTCTAAGCCGACAGGCAGGTATCAGGGCAATAATTTAATACTGGACAAATAATTTTAATCCCAAAGCTTTGTAAAATTCTTTGACTTAATAGCACTGATTTTTAAAGCAAGTATAAACAAACTTATTTATTTCATCTTCTACACAGGAAGCCCAATTAACGCTCCTCAGATATCATAGTGGAGAAACAGAAATTGACTTGAAAAAAATTGAAATAGTAGCACAAATACAAGTTTTCTGTCTTTTTATGCAAACACTGTTCAGTATTTCATTTAATCCTGACTGGCACGATTAGACAAGGAGTGGCAATGTCCTTGCTCGAATATCTTTGAGAGCTGACAGTCTTACTTACTGTCAACCATTCAGTTTTGTAAAGCTTTCTGAATGGGAAAACATTAAGTTCATGGGGAAAGTGCTACCGAAGGAGCATGTGGCTTCTATAGACTTGTTTCAGCCCTATCTGTCTAGTTGTCAGCCCGGATATAGACGTGGATCTATGACTTGCAGTGGCCATGGTTCACCTGTCCAAACTGATTTCTTGTTCCTCGTAGCTTTGCAGCTGACATGGTTACATTCTTGCTGCAAACTTGGACCATGTTCTGTGAGCTGTTCAGGGAGGAGAAGAAATTGAATGTCCACCAAACTCTCTGCAGCTTCCTGGGGAAATGGACATGGAGGTACTCGTCTCTGCCCCCATGTAACCGAGGATAGGATGCAGGGAAATTACATAAAGCTTTGCCAGGGGAGGTTCAAACTGGGCATTAGGAAAAATTCCTTTACCAAGAGGGTGGTCGAACTCTGGAACAGGCTTCCTAGAGAGGTGCGTGACACCCCACGCCTGTCAGAGTGAAAATGCCCTCACTACAATGCTTTAACTTCTGGTTAGTCCTGAAGGGACTGGATCTTTGTAGGGCCCTTTCAACTGACCTGTTCTCTTCTATTCAAACTGCAAAATGGAACCAGAGAACTCAGGGAATAGCAATAGGCAATAATTAAATTCCTATAATGTATCTAACAGAAAATCAGTGAAAACAAACTCTTTTGAACATATCACATAAAGTCAAACTAAGCGGCTAACAAGTGCTGAAAGTTGCCCTTACCAGCACTATGGTTATAAAAAGGTTTGCTTTACTGTAAGCAGTTGTTGTTTTGTAGTTATTTCTTGACATTGACTTCAAAAACTAATTAGTATTTACAGAACAATGTTTCTTTGTTGAAACACAGGTAGAATAAACACAAGAACTAACTTGCCAAAACTCACTAGTAAAACAAACATGAAAACAGATTGTTCAAAGTATCACTAATAAAGCTAGCTGATTCTGTAAAGCCTTCTCTTTCCAACTAATTGATATTGTTAAGAACATGTAAGATGTTTGTGTCCCTTTTTTCAACCTTGTAGCTTAATGCTTTTATTTGGAAAGAAAACTTACATGTTTTATAGTCAATATGAACAAAAATGATAATATGGGATGGTTCTGGTTCTGTCCCAGAACCCTTTTTTTAATCAAGCAGGCAATTTTATTTAAATTCAGGATTATTAATACATTTTTTAATATTGTCAATGATAAAAGCACAAAAAGAATGCCAAGCACACTCTCCATTCTGGTTGATTCTGTATCTCATGTTCAAATTAATTTTGGCCCAGTTCGCTCGTATCTATAAAATGCAAACCAATATCAAAGAAGGCTAGCCAAAACAATAAACAACTGTGCCAAACTTTGCATCAGCAACAAAAGTACCTTACAGTGAAACAGTCCTTATAAGAAGCTACTCTTTGTTTTATATACATGGACATAATATAGGTGTGTGTCTCTTTGTAGTAGTAGTATAAGTAGTGGTAGATGCAGCAAGATTTTGGGGCTATTTGTAGCAGGGTCACAATTTCTTGTCCTAGGCACTTCCACGTATTTGTGAGGAAGTCCACCTAAGTTTCCTGCAGCAACCATGCTAAAACAAATGAAAAAGAACTTACAAGTAGTTGTAGTTTGCTGAAGGACTTTAAAGCCTCCAATTCATGTAATCATAGTTTTACCTAACGCACTGATGAAATCTTCAATGTAAGCTACTAACTTCAGTACTTTCTGTAACACTACTTCTTTTTGTTGCCCCAAAAATTTACAATTACAATCTACAGATTGTACAAGGCATCATTCTTTAACATTTTCATACCATAAACCAGTGTTCTGGTCTCATAATGGGAAGTGACCAACCATTAGGGAAGTAACCAAACAGTCTAGCAGACAATGCCAAGTTGGGCGGGAGCGTTGATCTGCTCAAGGGTAGGAGGAATCTACAGAGGGATCTGGACAGACTGGAACAATGCACCACGGCCAACTGTATGAGGTTCAACAAGGCAAAGTGCCGGGTCCTGCACCTGGGGCACAACAACCCCATGCAATGCTACTGGCTGAGGGAAGAGTGTCTGGAAAGCTGCCCAGCAAAAAGGGACCTGGGGGTATTGGTTGACAGCCAATCACAGAATGGTTTGTGTTGGAAGGGACCTTACACATTATCTAATTCCAGCCCTCCTGACATGGGCAGAGACACCTCCCACTAGATCAGCTTGCCCAGGGCCCCATCCAACCTGGCCTCAAACATTTCCAGGGATGGGACATCCACAGCTTCCCTGGGCAACCTGTGCCAGTGCCTCAGCATCCTCAGAGTGAAGAAAGCCAGATGAATATGAGCCAGCATCGTGCTCAGGTGGCCAAGAAGGCCAACAGCATCCTGGCTTCTATCAGTGTGGCAAACAAGAGTAGGAAAGTGATTTTCCCTTTATACTCAGCTCTGGTGAGGCCACATCTCAAATAATGTGTTCAGATTTGGGCCCTTCACTACAGGGAAGACACTGAGGTGCAGGAGTGTGTCCAGAGAAGGGCAACAAAGCTGGTGAATGGTCTACAGGACAAGTGTTATGAGGAGCAGCTGAGGGTGCAGGGGCTGTTTAGCTTGGAGAAAAGATGACTCAGGGGAGACCTCATTAATCCCTACAACTACCTCAAAGGACATTGTAGTGGGTTGGGGGTTGGTCTCTTCTCACACGCAACAAGAGATGAGATGAGGGGAAATGGCTTCAAGTTGCACCAGGGAAGGTTTAGGTTGAAAACTAGGAAAAATTTCTTCACTGAAGGGGCTGTGGGGCATTGTAACAGGCTGCTCAGGAAAGCAGTTGAATCACCATCCCTGGAGTTAGTTAGAAGACACGTAGATGTGATGTTTAGGGACATGGTATAGTGGTAGACTTGGCAGTGCTAGGTTAAAGGTTGGACTAGGTGATCATTGTGTTTTTTTCCAACCTAAATGATTCTATGATTACTGCACTGAAATACATTCAATATGGTTGACAAATGTTTTCTGCCCCTGCAGATTAAAAAAGGAATCAGTTGCCATGCAAAAATAACTTTCCATTTCATTTGCAACAATATATTGATCTATTTACACATACTTGGCTTCATCCTTAAAAATACTTGGACAGTAAAGTTCTAAAAGCTTCTTGTGGAAAAGTTCACAGCTGACACATTACATTTAGTGACAAAGCATAATTTGCATCTGGTAAAACAAGCATTTCCAGTGGTGTTACCTCACCCTTTGCAATTCCCACTTTTCTATAAGATGCTCCACTTCACCTCCGAGAACTGCAGTGTTACTGTCATCCAACAACAAGAATCCATTTCTCACTTCAACAATTCCTGAAAGCTTAATTTTTGTTCCAGGTGGAGTGTTCAAGCTACAAGCAGAAACAAAACCAAGTATTTCACATATGTTTATTAATATTTTGCCACCAAAAAGAACACACACAAAACTATTCCTATTATACTTTCAACGTTTTCATATTTCATAATAAATGATTAGCATCAAAAACCTTTGCAATAACTCCTTCAACAGGCACCGTAGTTTTCAATAGCTTTTTTGGAACACTTCCCATTCATTACACAAAGATGCCATATTGCAAATTAGATTCTAACAGAGATGAATGTTTGCAAATTGTCTGGTTGGTTAAAATCCAATTTAACAGTACCAAGCTAAGGATGTGATTTGTCTAGACTAACAGAAGATGTCTCAAAGTCAGTTGTCTAAGAATAAGTTCCTCATCCTAAGACTCATTTATAGTTAATAAACGGAAGATTTCCAGATGGTTAATCATCTCGTTTGTTTTAGACATTTAACTTAGGAGAAAACTAGTTGAGAAAGATGCCTTCTATACATTGCTAACAGCCACAACTGTTCCAGAATATAAAAACCATGCACCTTGTGGTGCTTCTTCGCTCATTACTCCATGATTTAAAAGCAGATGGATGCTCTCTGTGGTCAACTCCCACAAGAAGGTACCTATCTTCTTTTCATTTGAATCTACCCTATAAAAACAACAGCAGATGCATAAAAGTATCATGCATCTCCAACTCCTAATTGAAAGATGTGGCAAGCAACACAATCTGGAAATGATTATTTTTACAGTAAGAAACAAAAGAGGACAGTGTGTTATAACCTTTCGAGTAAGAGATAATAACCTCTTCAAAATATGCTAAAGCTGTCATTGCAGTCACAGAACCATACCGCATGGTAAGGAACACTCACAGGGAAGTCAGACAATTTTAGCATTAGTAACTTAAACCTCTGCACTATTAATGGACTTTCTATATTGTTCTGACAGAAGCAAAGAAAATAAGATCAGAAAAAAAAAAACAGACAAGAAAGAAAACAAGAACTTCTGTCACTACTACAGAAAGTGATGAGTTGTGACACTGGAGACTTCATCTAAGAACTTTTAAATTATGTCTTTTACTGGCTGTTGGTCTTGTGTGTATTGTTTGCTCTAGAATCTAGCGCAGGACTCTGTTTGCCTTCCTTTTCTGCGCTTTTTATACTCGCATTGGAATATGATATTCCAAGTTGTGAGGGCTCAAGCTAAAATTAAAATATCATCAAGTACTCTACTTTTAGATCATCTTCACTCTGAACTGCAAGCTGCTTCCTACTCAGAATGAGCAGTATAACAAAGACGACATTTAAAAATGAAGTACAAAAGGTCTACACATCTAGCAGAGACAGACAGAGGAAGAAGATGCTTTTTAAATAGAAAGTAATCTGGAATGAAGAGCAAAGCATACCATAACTCCAGAGACTACACACTGGAGATCTTTTTCAATAACTTAATGACTACACACACAAGAAATCCCCATGTTCAGCAGTAATTAGCTCTTCTGTCCTTCATTTTTAACTAAAGAAAAAATGACTAATTTGGTACAAGTTATAGCCTTGTCCATGGTAAAGCAACACTAATTGCATGAGGTTAGGTGCGTCAGGGCTGTGACATTCTCGTTACCAAGTCAGACAAAAAATCTGCGAAAAAAATTGAGATTTGTCTCAAGTTAGCACACACTCATAAGCCTGCTTGCCTTGTTAAGTCTGACTCAACAGATGGCTGCAAAAATCCTCTTCAGCATAAAGAGCATTGTAAATTACATTCATATACACTTCTGCATGCTACTTTAAAGTTCTCCCGTATTTCCAAAATCTGAGACGGAAATGAGAATAAACCAAAAAGCAAAGTTGCCCACCTTATTTTTGACATACTACTGTATTCTATAGCTGTGCAGCTTGTGTGTCCATCAGTCATCTGTAAACGTAACATTCTGGGAGCAGCCTGAGACTCTTCATTATCCTTTGGTGCAGCAACATTGCGTATTTTCTGTATTTGCAGAACACATGGCCCTTCCAGCTATTTATGCAAAACAGAAAAGACAAAAATGTTAACACCTTGAAGCAAGCACACTGTAATATCTAGACACACTAACAGATGCCCCCAGGCAAAGCAAAGTGTAATTTAATTAGGCAGTTACGTTCAATTTCTATCACTCACATCCAGTATGTTCTAAAACATGTCAAAAATGGCTTTTTCAGAGAAACAGCTGTAATGATGCTTAGTACATCTCTACAATATCAATTATAGAAAAGAAGTGAAAGATTTGGAGCGAGTGTACGAACAAAAAAAACAAGACTTCAAATACTGTATTTGTGGTGGAGGATTTCTCAAAAGCTGTAGAGGTTATGTTCATTTGGAAATCTACTTAAACTTGGAGCTTTTGTATCATTTCTTTCAATAAGTGAATATTTGAAAATGATAGTATAAACAACAGTATTTTCATTCATTTCTGTCCAACTCTTATTTCTGACAGTAACAGTTAAATGACCAATCCTGTTTCTCCTATGAATGGAGTTTTCTTTCCCCTTGATTTCAACAGAAGCATAACTGGATAATTTAATGTATAATAGGAAAACAAGTCCCCCTCTATCAACTAACTTCAAAAAAGAAGACACAAAGAGATGACGATTAATATTTTTCTCTTCTAGAATTTTTGTACAGAAAGATTATTTCTATAGTAGTGAATGACACACCACCACACTCATAAATCGTTTCAACTCATTAAGCCTGGCTTATCATAAATTAAAACTTTTTTTTTTTTTTTTTTTAATATAAAATGTTTTCAAAGTACAAATCAAGAAGCGTTAGTTATATGAGAAGAACTCCTAAGTGACCACAACTAGATCTGGTACTCAGCTGAACAGTATCTTTATTATGATTGCAATTTCTCTCATAAATGTTAAGTAAATTTTAGTTCTGGGCACGTGTTTTTGTTTTTAAATAACTGTTTGATAGACCCCTTACAATTCTGCAGCGCAAAGAAATTAGAGCTAGGCTAACTATGAATATATATGCAAATAGATTCAGGTTTTCTTATACACTGTATCAAGCATGCATTACAATAAAGCACAGCTGCACATTTGACGAGCTTAGACAATAGCGTCTGCTTCTCTAATGATGAAAATCACATGTTACTTCAAAGAAACAGGTGCAGAAGAAGAACAGAAGAATGGTACTCTTAAGTAACTATGCTATATTAACAACCTATTTGTTTATACGGACTTAATCAGGTTCTTAGAGCTTCCCTGTCACAATTCAGCTCAGTTTCCCTCTCACCACATAAAACGACCACGTAGTGATGGCAGAAGTCCATCTTCCTGCAGAAGGAAGACTACCATCACAAAATTCCAGGTGAATCCAGAAGACCTTTACCAGTAGTCTTTGCATTGACTACTTCAAAGAATCACTGTAACCCACCATATAAAAATCCTCTTAACTTGGCCAAGTTACAAAGACACATGAAGGCAATGTTAATATTTAAGTTTCCAAGTAGCTGTTCTCACTGAGCACAATGAAGAGTCACATGAAAACCAGTAATAGCAAGTTTTTACATTCAAGGGAGTTCATCAACCCAAAGTTAAAAGCTCTCTAGACTACTCTGCAGTACTTGCTCACAGCTCCTTCAAGCCACAGGTTTCACACTGCTCTCTTGCATTTTTTTAAGATGAAAATCCTTAGATTCTGGTAAAATAACCATGTTGCACAATCCCAAAGAAAGAGTAAACTACAACTGTACTATCTGGAACATGAATGAAGGCATTACCTAAATGATAATATGGGATTATACTATAACAGAATCATCTAGGTTGGAAGAAACCTCCAAGATCACCTAGTCCAACCTCTGACCTAACACTAACAAGGCCTCCACTAAACCATATCCCTAAGCTCTACATGTAAACATCCTTCAAAGACCTCCAGGGATGGTGACTCCACCACTTCCCTGGGCAACCCATTCCAATGCCTGACAAACCTTTTGGTAAAGAAATTATTCCTAATATCTAACCTAAAACACCCCTGGTGCAACTTGAGCCCATTCCCCCTCATCCTGTCACCAGGTACATGGGAGAACAGACAAACCCCCACCTCACTACAGCCTCCTTTAATGTACTTATAGAGAGCGATAAGGTCGCCCCTGAGCCTCCTTTTCTCCAGGCTGAACAAACCCAGCTCCCTCAGCCGCTCCTCGTAGAACTTGTTCTCCAAACCTCTCACCAGCTTCGTCTCCCTTCTCTGGACTCGCTCAAGCACCTCAATGCCCTTCTTGTAGCGAGGGGCCCAAAACTGAACACAGTACTCAAGGTGCGGCCTCACCAGAGCCGAGTACAGGGGGACAATCACTTCCCTAGCCCTGCTGGCCACACTGCTTCTGATACAAGCCAGGATGCTGTCGGCCTTCTTGGCCACCTGAGCACACTGCTGGCTCATATTCAGCCGACTATCAACCATCACTCCCAGGTCCTTCTCTGCCTGGCAGCTTTCCAACCACTCATCTCCCAGCCTGTAGCTCTGCTTGGGGTTATTGCGCCCCAGGTGCAGGACCTGGCACTTGGCCTTGTTGAACTTCATGCAGTTGACCTCAGCCCATCGGTCCAGCCTATCCAGATCCTCCTGCAGAGCCTTCCTACTCTCGAGCAGATCAACACATGCACCTCACTTAGTGTCATCTGCAAACTTACTGAAGGTGCACTCAATGCCCTCATCCAGGTCATCGATAAAGATATTAAAGAGGACTGGCCCCAGTACTGAACCGTGGGGGAGGGACTGCACTAGTGACCGGCCTCCATTTTGGAGGATTTGACTCCATTCACCACAACAATTTGGGCCCGGCTATCCAGCCAGTTTTTAACCCAACTAAGTTCAAGCCATGAAGTTTAACGCCAGTTCAAGCCATGAGCAGCCAGCTTGTTGAGGAGAATGTTGAGGGAAACGGTGTCAAAAGCCTTACTGAAATCAAGGTAGACCACATTCACAGCCTCTCCCTCATCCACTAAGCGCCATCACTTTGTCATAGAAGGAGAAAGATTGTATACAAAAAAAACAGTTGCTCCAAAAAGTATTTGTTAACTGGACAGGCAACTGCACACATATTAATGAATAATCTTAGTTTTTCAATGTGAAAAGTACAGTATCATCTTCTACAATACACAGTATTGCACTAATGACATTATAATATTCATACTGAAAGTTTAAAATTTATTTATGTGAAAACTAGTAGATAAATCTGAACTCTTGACCTTGAAACGGGAGAATGAGACAAAGGGTAATGACTGGAAGTTGAGGTTTAATGAATTCAAAAGCAGAAGTAAGGCATATATGTTATCAAGTGATAATGAATTTCCAGAGTAAGTTACTTTTTTCTATAACACTATTTTAAAATACTTTTAAAATTTTATAACTAAAATTTATTTTAAATTGGTGCCAAGCTGGAATGTGAAAGATGATAGAATTACTTTGTTGACAGCCCTTTCAGTTTCCTGATTTCAGTACATCACCCTTCTCTTTGATGTCTTTTACTGACTACAGTAATGTGTTTCTTTTTCATTCTACTGAGATTTTAAGTGAAGTATTTGTCAAAATCATTCAAGTGTAGACTTTTAAGACCACCTTCATAATTTCAAAATGAAGTGCATCTATTTACTTTAAGAACCATTTGCCAAGCAGACCATGATTAGACAAAGCTTAGATTTCCTCAGCTTATATTTGTAGATAAATTCATATAAGAACCTACATGACTCTTGTAAAGAAGAACAAAAAAATGAAAACAGTATAAACAAATATCCACATTATTATGTGATACAATGTACTCAGGTCTTTCTAGACACAGTTTAAATAGATTAAAACATAATTTACTTATATTTAGTTAACTCTTCTTCAATACAAAGAAACATATTTAAGTACTTCACATTGTGTTCAGAAAAAGAGTGCGATGTTAACTATACGCTCTGACTGGAGGGGACTAGTAGATCAACTGTTAGATATACTATGTAGAACAAATCAAAAGCCCTTCCAGCAAATCCCAAAAGTCACTAAAACTATTTAATACCAGTGGTCTTCAAACAGTACTTACACTTGCCACAGGGTCAGCAAGTTAAGACATTGCCGCACACAAACAGGATGGCAGCAATTATCCTTACAACAAGAGATGTTCCAGATCAAGCTAGAACCAGAAGCATACTAACTTGCCAAAGTACTGTGATCAAGGTAGAAAATCTTCTAATAAATCAGTCCCTTCTGATCTCAAAGTTACAGAGGTAAAATCTGAAACAATTCCCAACAGCTACCTAATGATTTTTAGGTAATATAACAACTAGACTATAACCTACTGTTTTCAAGATACTGCCTGCCTAGAGGCATTGCTTTGACACACTCAACCTCATCTGAAAACTAAAAAGTCAACCTTTCACAAGGACTTTGCTATATCTATTATATCTAGCATTATCTACTTTTTCTCAAAAATACAGATGGAATCATGCCTCTTTAAAGCTCCTGAAATAGGCATTAGGAGCTAAGAACACAATCAAAACACTGAAAAGGTGAAGAGCTCAAGGATGAGAGCTTACCTAAAGCTGCTAAATAGCTCTCTCTAGACAGACTATCACTCAGTTCGATCTGTCAGCATCACTGCATGCACAGCCACAAGTACCTAAGCCTGTCAAAATCATCTCAATTATAAAAGATCAATGAAAAATTCATTTTTGACATATGGAGTTTCAAACACAGAGCAATCACTCTCAATGGAAGCTAAATACAAGCACCTCAAGACTGAAACTTTTTAATGCAGATCAGTTTTAACCGGAACAGCAAATTCAAT
Organism: Netta rufina; assembly: GCF_964035555.1. Lineage (NCBI taxonomy): Eukaryota > Metazoa > Chordata > Aves > Anseriformes > Anatidae > Netta > Netta rufina. The sequence goes on along the minus strand of NC_140123.1, from coordinate 36,183,880 downwards.
CATGCCTTAAAATAAAAAAGGCTGTAGGAAACCATGACATCCACAATCAAAGAGATGGTAGCAGGCAACTAAGCACTGTTAGTTATACTAATGTACTGGCAGAAATTGGGAAGTGTAAGAGTAACTTAAAACAAGAATTAAAATATGTAGCAAGTTATGTTCTAACTGCTTACCATCAGCCTGTCAGCATTTGGAAAGCATTTCTCTGATGTTAGAAATGAAATCCTTTCTGAACACTCGTGAAATGAATGTTTCAATTGTAATTGAGCATACATACTCAAAAGAAAACGAAGCTATACCCTAAATGTAACATCATTACTAAATTGTACATTATAACTTGTTATAACAGACTTCCTTGCATCTTCATTACATTAAAAATACCTCACATATATGCATGGCATACAGTCATCTGGATGGAAATGCGAGGGTTCAGCCTTCTTAAATCCTATGCAAATGTGGCCATCTTGTGGTTAATGGTGGTTATATAGATTTTTAAGGCCACACAAAACAGATATAAATGAGCAAATAAAAGATTTTTGTGTATCAGTGACTAAAGTTGACAATCACATATATGGTCAACTGCCCACATTGTTTCACATTTAGACTCTATTATGTCTTTTATGAAAATATTTGCCTATCGTCTTAATGCTACAAATCGAAGTTATTTTCCATGCAAGATGAACAACAGAAATGTGTAATTTTTCTTCCCTCCTGAAGCATTTCTGAACCACAGGTACCTTCTACTGAGAGGTTACACAAACAATTATTTTTACACATCTCAAAATAGGCAGCAGCACTTACTAAGTAGGCAGATTTGCCTAACTTCACTAAACGAAAACTGTACCGTTAGGAAAGCAAAGATCAGTGTGCTATCTACTAGTTTGTGCTAAAAGCTATAAAAAAGTAATTCCCAGACTTTTTCTTTACAGTCCATACTTCTTTTCTAAAGCTGGAGGATTACCTTTCTCTAGCAAAAGGTTTACAGAGTGGTTTTTCTAGAATAACCATCTAAAAGCTATGATTTAAATAAAAAAGTTGATTAAAGTAAGACCAAACTAAATTTTAGCAGAAGTTCACACATAGAAAGTCCAATCTCCTTAGCAATGTCAACAGAAGCAGACAAGTTTGGAATTTAAGAAATAATAAAACAAAAATGAATGTGCGCCACAATTTTCCTTCATCCCATTTTCTCTGGCTTCTCAAAACCCCCATCACCGCTGCCAGGAGTTATCTACAAGAAAAAAAAGAAAAAAAAAAAAAAGAAAGCTTTTTCCCCCTGTTTGTATTTTTACTCTTTATGACTGAAAATGAAAGGAATAGATACACATTGATTTCTCTCAATTACCTGACTATATGGGAAATAGAAGTGCCTTGAATCAAGCAAACTTGAATTTTAAAAAATTTGGATTGGATTGGATTCCTGCAGCACACAATCCTACTATCCAGTCTTCCATCCCCATCAACAGTAAGACAACCCCCTGCAGAAATATATCAAGCTCTATTCACTAACAACAATGACAGATGCATTAAAAAAAAAAAAAAAAAAACTTAACTGCTACAGGGAAGAGATGTTCCAGAATATTATTGCACTGATTATTAAGCATCTTTTTTTTCAGTTTTTAATCTAGATTTCTTGAGTAGTTTAAATCAATTTCTCCACCAAAAATTCTCTTCCAATTTAAACTAATCTTACTCCTCTTTTATTACTTCCTTCTTTCTGATATGCTTACAAACTCTGTACCTCCTCCCTGATTCCAAGTTTGCTGCCTGGAAACATACTTTCCTTTCCACTTCCCACTTATCCTAGTAATACTCCCTTGTACTCGCAGTATCTCAATTTTACCTTTCTCAAAAACAATGACCAAAATTATACAATCGTCAGCTGCAACAAAACCTCTGCAATGTCTTCCCAGATATAGAGGTGTCTCAGAACACATCTTTATTCCACTTTCCTTTTCGCAGCCGCATTGCACTGTTTACAGGCAACAGCAACTTCTATAACCAAGTTTCTCTCCTCTGCATTGACTCCCAAATGAGGGAGTTCTAAGCCTACAGCAGGACTGTCAGTCCCCAAATATGTGATTTCACATTTTATACACGTAACTTTTGCTTACTTAGACACAGTAATCACAACTTCCATACACCTTCCTTATTTTGCCACAGAAGTTAGAATATCCATACTGAAAATGGAGGCAAAGTATCAAGCTAGGAAAAAAAAAATAAAATCATTTATCTCTTTGTTAAATATTTAATTTAAGAGCTTCTTTTATACTGAAATCCATGAGTCTGGATTTTAAATCATTGAAATCACATCATTACTCTCCCTAATCATTACTTCCCTTTTATCACTCTTTTCCTTTTTCAGTGGACAATTTTGGTTCTGAACATACACTGGATAACCTTAAATTAAAAGCCTGTTGATCTACAAATTAGTTGCTTATCCTCTAGCTCAGTAAGTCAACATAAAATCAATCACCAACCACTCTTCCCCACACACACACACACACACTCATCTTTTAAAATATAATAAATTTTTCACAAATCAACAAAACATCTCCAAGCATAAAGGTCACACTTGTAGGTTTTTCCTACAATCTACCAAAAAATGCATAATTTCCAACATCTTTTGCAAGAACAGCACTCTAAGTCTTGTCATCCAAGTGCAGTGACTTGTTTTTTACTTTGCGATCTGAAGCACTCCAAAAGACAAGGTCAAAAAACATTATTTCCAGTATTTCCAATGTCTGCAACGCACTTAAAATTGTTTGTTTAGTCAAAACTGCTAATCTAAAAAAGTTCACTCTTGTATTTCTCACTGGAATTCTAAACGAACAACATTAAGTGAAGAGACCTTTTATGAATATGCCATCCAACATTTGGAGCTCTGGGCAATGTACATAAGTACATGAACTTTACATTCTTTTTTTACAGGTCCGATGACTACAAGACACCATACACATTGCCTACCTTGAATAGCCTCAGAAATGATTTTACAATAAACTAATATCAAGCCTATGTTTTCTGTTAGTAATTAAATTGCATAGGTGTCATAGCCCTCCTACCCTCAAGCAAATCAGCACTCCCACCCAACTTGGTGTTATCAGTAAACTTGTGCTAAGAATGCACTTGATCCCCTCGTCCAGATCATTGAAAAAGATATTAAGTAGAATTGGCCCCAGTACTGAGCCCTGGAGAAACTGCTAGTGACTGGCCTCCAGCTGGATTTAACTCCATTCACAACAACACTTTGGGCCTGGCCACCCAGACAGTTTTTTACCCAGTTAAGAGTACAACCATCCAAGCCATGAGCAGCCAGCTTCTCCAGAAAGATGCTGTGGGAAACTGTGTCAAAAGCTTTAGGAAAGCCTAAATAAACAACACCCACAGCCTATTCCTCATCTACTAAGCATGTCACCTTGCCCTAGAAGCAGATCATGTACTTCAAGCAAGACCTGCCTTTCATAAAGCCATGGTGACTGGGCCTGAACACCTGGCTGTCATGCATGTTCTGCCTGATGGCACTCAGGATGATCTGTTCCATAGCCTCTACTGGCACTAAAATGGAGAAGTTACTAGGTATATTCTCAAGCAAACAGCTGAACAATTACCTCTAAAGAAACCCAACAGTAATTCAACTGTGGAGAAAAAAAAAAAAAAAAAACTATAAAAATCACTTCCAACTGAAAATGTTTCAGTTGGAAACTAAAATAGCAAACCTAAATATGAAAAGCATTATAATACACCCAACAATACTTGGAGAATTATATTCATCATAAAATGGTTTGGATTGGAAGCCACCTTACAGATATAGTTCCAGACCCCCTGCCATGGGCAGGGATTCCTCCCACCAGACCAGATTGCTCAAAGCCCCATCCAGCCTGGCCTTGAACACTTCCAGAGATGGGGCATCCACAGCTTCTCTCAGCAACCTGTTCCAGTGCCTCACCACCCTCATAGTAAAAAAAATTTACCCTCATATTAACTAAATTTGCCCTTTTCTAGGGCAAATTGCCCTTAAAACTGTTACCCCTTGTACTATCACAACACCTCAGAGTAAAGAGTCCTTACCCATCTTTCTTATGGGCACCCAACAGGTACTGGAAGGCTGCTATAAGGTCTCCCTGGTGCCTGCTCTTCTCCAGGTTGAACAATCCCAACTCACTCCCTCAGCCTGTCTTCACTGAAGTGCTCGAGCCCCACTGTCATTCTTGACTCCCCTGGACTCATTACTAGGCCCATGTCCTATAGGACGTACCTACTATGTCCACGTACTTCTTATGCTGGGGGTCCCAGAGCTGAACCCAGTACCCTAGGAGGGGTCTCATAAAAGTAGAGCAGAGGGGGACAATCACCTCCCTCAGCCTGCTGGCCACGCTTCTTTTGATGCAGCCTGCTTTCTGGGCTGCAAGCATGTATCATCTGCTCTGGCCCTTCAGCAACCAACACCCCTACGTCTTTCTCATCTGGGCTGCTCTCAATCCATTCCCTGCCCAGCATGTTATTTGTCCCTGGGATTGCCCTGACCCAGGTACAGAGCATTGCACTTGACCTCGTTGAAGTATTTAACCAAATATGTTTAGATTTTGTCAATACTACAGGATATGAAGTGCAGAATTCAGTAATACTCAATTAAGCAACTGCAAAATGAACAGTGTAAAAACAGATGATGAGAAGTATTTTATTTGTTTTCAATACTTCAAAAACAGAATGCTGACGGGGAAGAAAAATATTCAAATCACAGATATAAGAAAAAGCCTAGATTTATTTTTTTTTCATTTTTCTAGTTGGAAAAAAAAAAAAAAAAAAAAAGCTTTAAGCACTGAAATATCTTTAACGGTATGTTATTCCAAATCATAAAAAGGTAAACAATCTATCAGAATTAATTCATAAACTAACACCTTGGGAAAAAGGAAAAAAAAAAAAAAAAAAAAAAGGATAATATTTTGAAGTAGCACTTGCAAAAACAGTTCCATATAGTAAGAAATAAAATTAATAATACTTCTTCCAGAAAGTTGTTTTAATAAGTAATGGGTTTCATGCATGGACTGCTGTCTGGCTAACCACTATGAACTATCACCCAAGCATGGTATCTCTCAAGTGGGCTTTTCATAGCTGACAATGATGTTCCTCTGTTGTTGTTCCAGAAGCTTGTGGTATATCAGTCACCACCCCATTCGGACAATAGCATCAACAGAAATAAATCCAAACAGCTCTTAAACAGCCTCTCTCATCAATCTTGCTTTCTCAAAAGAATGCTGCCTTGATTTATTGCTATAGTGAATTTCAACAGTAATGAAATATGTTTCTCAAGAACCTTCACATCAAAAATACAGATCATCAATACTGGGAGATTAGGGATAATGATTTGAATGGAGAACTACCACTAGCTTTAAAATAAAAACTCCTTCATTTATCCACTCTCTTAAATGAATGCAAGGAAGAAAACAGGAAGGGTATACCAATGAGGTCAAATTCAATTTTTATCTGAACATACAGTGTATATGTCAAAAATATGGCATATCTAAACTTTGAATATAATACTACCTGTGGAATATAAAGCATTGCATCATCTGACATGGTTTATCCACATAACCCATAAGCTGCACAACCACAGGTAAATTACAAAGTTTATAACCTTAATCATGTTTATCTGTGGATATTGTGAAGACAGTATCAACATTTATCATTGTGTATCATAATTATACAACTGCTTTCCTTTATTCCTAACCTGCTTTGCTGCACTCAGAAGAATAAAGAAAAAAAAAAAGAACTTTTGATACTATGTCAAGATCAAAGAGGTTAAACTGTTTCTGAGCGAAAAGGAAGTTGTTAGGATCGTTCATGTTTATTTAAGCATTTCAAAGTTCAGAAGTAAAAAGTCTTCATTATAAAGCATAGTGAGCAAACTAATGTAAATATATTTATTGTATAATGCACTCAAATATTGGCTTCATTTGTATGTTGAATAATGACAAAAACAGACTAACGCAGTGCAGCAGTCTGTCATCACACAGAAATCACAACAAAAGAAGTGAAATAATATTGTCTACCTTTTCCACCTTTCCACCATTGATGTCACTGGGGAGGAATTTCTTGCCAATAGTTCTTAAATCTGTCTGAAATTAACAGAGAAGACAAGAGAATATTAACCTAAAATATCCCATTTTAAAAAAAGGTATTATAAAAAGCAAAAAGTGCATTTCTTCTATACTGCCAATCACTTGTACAGTATTAAAAAAGTCCCTCTAACCTCTAACCCTCCATGTAAGATGAAAAAAAATCAACTACTTAAAGTAATTTTCAACACATTTTCAAAGATAGTTAAAAATGCTTTTAATTGTTGAAAAGAAATGACTAAGTAATGCTTACTTATTAGACTCAACTCTGATGTTTAATACAGGCAAACTTCTTCCTTTTTCATCTGGCACTTAAGAGAAAAGCATTTTTAATTTTTGTGTTTTTACACATACAAATCCATCATCAAAGGTTGGGAACATTTCTGCAATTAAACCTAGAGTAAAAGTCTACATCACATTTCTATTAAATGCTTTTCACCTTAAATGTCTGCCTGATTATTTCTTTTGGAAGTGAGGTAAACAGCTATGTGACATTATTCAGCAACTATGCAACACAGCTGTTGATGGTATTTAACTGAAGAACTCATATGATCAAAGGAACAAATCTCTACAAAAACACCTTCCCCTAACCACAGTTTGGACATGCATATCAATCAGGATGATGCATGACAAAAGGATGGCCTGGATGGCTTATATGTGCAGCATGTTAAAATAGGAAATGGAGTAAAAACTAATTAAACTTTACACATCAAGTTTTTGCATAGGGACCTGGACAGGTTGGATCAATGGGCAGAGGCCAATGGGAGGTTCAACATGGCTAAGTGCTGGGTCCTGCACTTTGGCCACGACAGCCCCATGCAACGCTACAGGCTTGGTGCAGAGTGGCTCAAAAGCTGTGCAGAGGAAAAGGATCTGGGGGTGCTGGTTGATGCTCGCCTGAACATGAGCCACCAGTGTGCCCAGGTGGCCAAGAAGGCCAACGGCATCCTGGCTTGTATCAGGAATAGTGTAGCCAGCAGGGCCAGGGAGGTGATTATTCCCCTACACTCTGATCTGGTGAGGCCGCAGTTTGAGTACTGTGTTCACTTTTGGGCCCCTCAGTACATTGAGGCCCTGGAGCACATCCAGAGCAGGGCTATGAAACTGGTGAAGGGCCTGGAACACAAGTCCTATAAAGAGAGGCTGAAGGAACTGGGGTTGTTTAGTATGGAGAAGAGAAGGCTCAGGGGAGACTTTATTGCTCTCTACAAATACCTGAAAGGAAGCTGTGGGGAGCTGTGGGTTGGCCTCTTCCCACAGGTAACTAGTGTTAGGACTAGAGAGAATGGCCTCAAGTTGTGCCAGGGGAGGTTCAGGTTGGAAATTACGACATATTTTTTCTTAGAGAAAGCAGTCAGGCATTGAAACAGGTTGCCCAGGGAGGTGGTGGCATCACTGTCCCTGGGGGTGTTTAAGGAAGAGGTTGGACGTGGTGCTTAGGGACATGGTCTAGTGGGTGATAGTGGTGGTAGGGGAATGGTTGGACCAGATTATCTTGGAGGTCTCTTCAATATGAATCTTAATGATTCTATAGTGCACTTACATTTCTTAAGACTAAAAAAGACAAACAAAAAAACAGTAGTGCAGACAAAAACACTTACGTTTTCTAAATTCCTTGGCTTGAAATAATTTTGTTTAAAACAGAACATGCTGCTGCAGATTCCTATATTGAAGATGCTTATTTATTCAGGTCACAAATGCTTCCTTCTAAAGAAGAAGGGCTAAGCAGAATTGCTACTAGAACTTATACTAACTTGCCATTAACACATGCCAATGAACTACTGTATCTAGAACTGAGTAGCACTATATTTTAGCATGTAAAATGCTGCAAGCAAGTGCTTCATTCCATTTTTTTTTGGCTGAGTAACACTGGCATCCTGTAGAGAGTAAGAATAATTGTAGGGATGCTCTGCAGATATTCAGAGTGAATACAGTAAAAGAGCGGATAGATGCTCAAATTGTTTTCTATTGCAAAACACAGCCATAGAGCGATAAAAAAGCACATTTGGTTTTCAATCTGAGCCCACATGATGAAACCAATCTGTCATCTGTCAGTTATTTATCTCTGAATAGCACACAAACTTCTATAAACTGTTCTGCAATGTTCCGTATCCATACAATTGACAAGTCTCCAGCAAGATGCTTTGCAACCACAGCAGCAGGAAGGGGAAAACACTTCAAGTCTGTTGCAAGATCTTATACAAAATAAAACCATTTGAAGAACTGAAGGAATGTTTATGTCCATTTCATACTTATTTCGGCAATTCACAAAAACACCTAAACTGGCTTCTTTCTTGGTTTCTTTTGTCCAAAATTACTCTAACAGTTAATGAGAGGTGTCAGTTTTTGAGAGATGGAATCTAAACTCACTTTTATCCTGTCTTTCAAGCCACACCACTTTCCCCTAACTTACCCAACAGGCAACTTAATCTTCTGGGCATCAAAACAACTGACAATGAAAAAACATTGATAACCAATTAAACTGGCTTTGAACACTGGCATAACATTTTTGTTTTATTGTGATTTTGATTATCCATCAAACAAGCTGGAAACGCAGTACTTATTTGTGAATTTCCTTGTCAGCAGAAATAATTACGACCAATCCAGATTTCTACAGTAAATCCAGCAACTGTTTGTAGTTACATAAAAATGTACACATTGCATGCTTTAAAGAACAGCATGCCCAGAAGTCAAACTAAGGATGTTTTACTCATCCCAAACTAATAGTTTGCACTGTAATTTCATGCTCATGTCCATACATAGCAGTCCTGATTTTATTATTGCTTGCACTTTGACTTCAGATTTAAATTTGAAAAAAAAATATTTTCCTACTACAAAGTATGTTCATTTTTCTCCCCCCTAGGTTTAACAGTTTGGTATAGAGGTCACATCCACATAAAATTAAGAAATAATTCATATATGCCAGGAGGGAGGAAGGCACCTTGTCCTTTACATAAATCACACAGACAACTGTATATTTAATTAGCCTCACACACTTATACCTGACCCTTTAGATATATTGTTTTTAGCATGATTTGTCAGAAAAAAAGTTCACAATCATAACTTACATTAAGGGCAACTAGGATAATGTCATTTGTATTGACTTTTTCAGATGAACTTATACAAGCTTCGATTCCTTCATCTGAAAGATACCTGTTAAAGAAGAAAAAAAAAAATATATATATATATATTAGAATATCACATTACTTATATAATAGTCAAACATTTGTTTCGCAGGTAAAGATTATTGTTAGCTTCTATTTTCTATGCTAATGAAGCACAGCTTAAAAAACTACTTAGAAAAAGACTTCATGTAGTCAGTTCCATTATACTGAGGTAAGATTAAGAGAATCATTTTTTCTTTTCAAAAAATAACAGCAACTATTTTCAACACATACCCACAACCAAGATTACAGGAACCTGGTTTAAAAAAAAAGAAATCAACCTCTTTCTTTACATTACCCAGTATTATAGCGACATACACATGCATTTGTAAGGAAAAAAAATATCAAGCAAAACAAAACAAAACAAAACAAAAAGAAACAAACCACATCTGTTTCTAAAGAGCATGATGACACAGTTAAACGCTCAAAGGCTGAGCAATACAACACCACCATCCAATACAATTAATAAATAAAATTTGTTCATCTGAAAACTAAGGAAGTTAATCCATTACGAAGGGATTTGGCTAATAAATTCAGAAGGGCTGACGATGTCTCGAGGTCCCTTCCAACCCCTACAATTCTGTGATTCTGTGACCTATTATGACTTCCAAAAACACTTAGCAAAGATGTTTTTAGCTCAACTCGAGCGGTCAGAAATTGTGATATTTGTTATTTATCTTGCCTCACTTATTTCAAGCCCCTGCTTTCATTCTTACATAGCTGGCTATCTGTTTTCTCTGCAGAGCACTTAGTTTTCCTTTAAACATCACAGCAATCACTCAATAATTGATAATTGCTAGAAACTGAACCTGAAACACAGTACTTGCCCAAATTATATTCTCATACTAACTACCTAACAAGAAACCACCATTTCTCAAAGAACAACACAAGATGTATGAAAGAAAGCTTAATATGCTTTAATAAATATTAGAAATATGCACTCCAGAGTACTTCAAGAAATACTTAAAGAAAGCAACATCCAGGTGTAACATATAACTCTAATATAAACATGTGAAGGAAGAATCGATAGACCTTTTTAGTTCTAGCCCAGCTAACAGGAACAGCTCCAGCCCTGACAGCGTTGCCAGACTAATTAATGATCCCAGCTGAGCTCTAACCCAGACACCTGAGAGGAACTAGCTGTTCCCGTCAGACACTGACATCTAGCAAGTCCTGAGGGAACAGAATACCACCAAAAAAAAAAAAAAAAAAAAAAAAAGGCACTAAAGAGGAAGGGGGGAGAGAAAAAACACACTCATATATAACAACGTGAAAGAAACAATCCGATTTTACATATAGAAGGCACACACTTGAGAATAATAAGGTGGCAGGATTTGTTAGCCTGCGCAGGAACATAGGATTTCTCAGCAGTGTCTTGGATCTCACGTATTGCCGCCTGGGAAGACACGAAGTGGCAATTCCTACCTGGGATTAGCAGACGGACCTCATTAGCTGGAGTAGGCGTAAAGTGGGACACAATTCCCACTCTGCCAGGGGAAACTACAACAGGTATGTCCTAGAGGGAGGACCCTGTAAACCACAGTGGAAGCCTTGAGTAATTACAACAGACTTCTAGAGAGAGAAACAGCACAGGAGATACAAGTTTACCTCCTGTTATCTTCAGTACAAAGTTGAATATCAGCTGTACCAGGCTGGGAATACAAAACCCATGAGCTGAATTCGAGACAAGATGTGGAAACATTCCTCCTCCTCTGCAAATTAAGTAATTCTTCAGTTTCTGCTGAAACTAGCAGAACTGCAATTCTGTTATGAGCTACAGTCTTGTACTTAGATGTAGGCACTAACATTTTCCAGCAAGAAAAAATATATATATTTTTAGCAAGTAAACAACAATCTGACCCAGAATTAAATTTTCCTGAGATGGGATAAAATTGATTACTTCTGCCATCATAAAATTCGCTGCTGAGTCATGCTGCAATTTCTCACTTCAAAGTGAAGACTGAAACAGTGCTGATAAAATCCCACTCTGCTTTAGTCCAAATTTTCAGTTTATAACTTAGCAGTTAGTTTGTCTCATTACTTCAGAGGGCTGTTTTGAGCCAGGAAAGATAAATACACACAAACAGCAGAAAAGGCCTTTCATTTTTGACTTACACTAGTTTAAGCAACAGCATTTTGGAGACACATTGCCCACACCTGACTGAAACCTCCATCAGAGTTACAGAGGCACCAACCTATAACCAAATGACATCTGCAGACATCTGCTGCCCTGATAAAGCAAGCACCACAGCTTTTCAGCAAAAGCATGAGTTAAAAGCACAGTTTTTTAAATAGTTAAAAAATAAAAAAAAAATAAAAAATAAGCTCTATCGTCATCAAAGTGGGGTGATATTTTAAAAGCAAAAAACCACTACCCTAAACTATACAGGTATTCATTATTGAAAAAATAAATTAAATACATGAGAACAATTCTCAGAAGCAAAATTACTTTCAAGAAGAAAGATCAAATCAGTAATTATCTCTGCAAAACTATATTGAAGAACTTCAACAGACACAGAAGAAAATTTCTGAACTGGAAGCTTTTCAGGTGTTGCTTCTGTGCAACAGGGACAAAGAAGTGCAGATATCACCAGAAATAAATGGTCAGGAACTGCGTAGGGAACAAATTGTAACCAGAAAGGCTGTACACACTAAGTAATCAAAACATACATTTCTCCTACCTTGATAGAAGCCTGGAACTAGGGTATGTCAGGCCAATCTTTCCTACTTTGCCCTAGTAACTCTCTTATGGACTGCTTTATACAGACAGTACTCCAAATGCACATCTAGGTTTTCTTCAAATTTTTGCAGAAAGCTCTTACTTAAAATAAAAGAATTTGTTCTCCTTACCCTCTGTTTTATCTCCTGTAAGAACTAGCTATGTTTTAGTTTTGAATATTTCCTGCTACAGGTCCAGAAATTATTTCATTTAAAATAAATAAAAGGAGTATTTCTAAGAATTTTTTATTTTAAAGTAGATGCAGTTGTACAGGAAAACATATATCCATATTTCTCAAGCATTAAAAGGGAGTTACAACAGGCAGGATTAGCCCTTCAGTAAGCATAATCCTCAAAATGTATGGATTATAAAGTCTGAAATTCTTTTTCCAGACTCCAGAGGAAAGAGAGTTCCCTTTTCAATCTGCTCTTAATGTGCCGTGATGGGTATGTGATGGGTAACGTGCTTAATGGGTATGTAATGTGCTGTAGGTAGGACCTTTATAGCAAAAGGTCACTTGATCTTTTTGTTCACTCTATTATAGAAAAGAAGAAAATCTGAACCTGAACCAAACCCAAAATCAGAGAAAAATTCCTCAGAAGTCAAAGAGAACAGCCCTGGAGCTCAGTGCCTCATTGCCTGCACCCACGTTACCTGTTCTGCACATTTTGCAAAATACCACGACCTACCGCAACCCCAGATAATGCAGGGGGAACGACGAAGTGATCCTATTACACTAACCCAATGCATTTCTACCGCCCAGGGCTGGGAGGCAATCCTAATCCATCCATGAACTGTCTCACCCTGCTGGAACCTGCTGGTGAACTCAGTGCCCTGGCTAATCCCTGCTCTGCACACCTCCATCCCGAGACGTTTCTTCTCCCTTTGCTTTGAAAGGGAAGGGGGCACCAGGAACAACCCGGCACATGAATGCTGCTGGTACCACCACCTCCTTCAGAAGAAATTCCCTTGGGATTTCCCCTGAAGAAGCATTTCAGAATTACACAAATTTGCTTAAGGAGAAGGAGCAGGTAAAAGAACAGTGAAATAAATGACCACGAAGTGTGGAGTGAAAAAAGCCGAGAGTCACAAAGCCTTTTAAAAAGTAAAAGGCTAGCCAGCAGCTGGCCACTGACATCTTACACTGACAGCAAGGAGACGAATTATTTCCTTCACATGCAATGCAGATAACACTATCCTGGGTGATGAGACTGAAAGGCTTAAAAGGAGGCAACTAGCTTCCAGCTGGCAGCTTGAGTTTTGGCTCTATCCACCATACGCTTAAATAACCTAACACTATTTTTGAGGAAATTGTGTGTGCGGGTGTGTGCACACGTGTAAATCACTGAGTTTTTTAAGGAACTGGTAACGGTAATAGCATAAATTGCGACAACTTTTGGTTTCTAAGGAAAAAGTACTCACAAGGCTTGTACAGCCTCCGAAGCTATAAACTGAGGTAATGCAGACAATTGTATTGATTTCAAAGGAATTGTGCCAAGTAATGCTGTATGAGTCACACAGGGATTTGGGGGCTTTCAAACGTTAATACATATTAAAAAATAAGAAATAAAATCAGTTTACAATCGAATGGGCTCCAAGCTGCTTCATACAGCTGAGATGTTTATCCATGGATCATTCTCTTGGGAGAGGAGACCAGAAGAGAGAGGAAACACAGCAGGGAGAGGAAAATAAATGCTTCTACTGTGATTCTTCCACATTATGTTTGCCGAAACCTGAGGGATATTTGTCTCACATATTCCTCCCCCACACATCCAGCTCAGCTCATCTGAGACATGCAGCAGTGCAATCCTCTTAGCAACAGCTTTCGTCAGAAGAGCATCTCCTCTTTAAACTAAAAGCACCTGTTCTTACACCTCGGGATGAGCGCTGTACCCACACTATTATTAAACAAGCCATTCGTAATGCATCAGCATTTTCCATGTGAACCATTCACATATAAACCCAAATCTGCAATTTTTCTGTCAAAATGTTCGCTATAAGCTCCTACAAAAAATAGTTTCAGTAATTCTCCCTAACACACAGAAAAACATATTCTGACTCCTTCGTTCCAAGCACGGTATCACCCTAACAGCCCCCTTTCTTTCCCATGTTACAAATATCCATTCTCCTTTTTGATATTTCCCGTTGCTGGGGGCTGTAATTCTGTAGTACCAGTCACAACTGCATCTCTAGCTATCTCATTTTATCCTCTGCTTTACTTCATCAGGAACAAATCACACCTGACATGCCCTGCACAGACAGATTTGTTATGGCTACACTATTACCACCTGCATAAAAGCAATCCCTGGTATCAAGTAAAATGCATTTTTGCTTGCCTGCTCTGTACTGCTGGATCAAATACTCTGTGCCCATACATGTGCATGTGCACACACAGAAGTTTTACAATGTTTAATTTAAAAGCTTTATTCTAAAATTAAATCCACCTAATATGCAACTTTCCTAATGCACAAGCAGCTTTCTTGAAATGCTGGGTTTGCTATTTGCAATTCACAGTTCATGGTCAACCAAAAATCTTCAGCTACCTTCAATCCTTTTCCTGTACTGCATTACAGAGGATTTCTAGAAAAGTGTATTTTCCTCCTATCATCTCTACAATTAATGTTTTATTAAAGGAGAAACTTTCTTTAGGGAAACAAATAAGGGAAAATAACATCAATAAACATGCTGTATAAAATTCACCTATATCAGATTCACTCCTCTTCATAAAACCGCTGTGACATTAGCAGAAAATGCAAACTGCCTTACCAGTATTTCTTGTAATTCTGTCAGCCACATGAAACAATCCTGAAGTTTCATTATATGTAAATGTAACATTGCTATTTTCTATGTGTGTGTACACAAAAATCAGAATGTTCCTTCCATTCCTTCCCACAGAAAACAGATTTATACAATCATGCCACCTACAAGGTAATCTCTTAAACCAAAAATATTTGTAGAGAGCATTCACATTTCTCATACTTAGTAGCACCACGAGCGATGAGAGAACAATTTTCACAAAGCCAAGTGCAATTTAATGCACTTGTGGGAGACCACCACTGGGTGCCACTATTGCTCCACAGCAGAGCACTACATCTTACACTAGCTATTTTAGATTTGTAGTACTCTTTTGATAGGGTTTCAAAGTGTTCTGCTGAATTTCGGTTGTATAAAGGAATTAGACCACAGTACTACAAATTTTATTGAGGGACTATCATTAAAGCTGTTTAAAAAAATTACAAAACACATTTTGAAACGTTATTATGGTAAACATGAAAATCAGATTTAAAAATCAGGCTTCTTCTTGCCCCATAACCTGCATAACAACACTGGGAAAGCAATTGACATTCTTCTTTCTTTAAATAAAACACTCAGAAGTTGAAAGGATGGTGTAGTATTATGCAAACTACCAGTGAAAATAAAACAGAACCTAAAAGGTGAAGAACGGGGAAGGTTTGAAAGGGTTCAAACATTCTGCCAAAATCAGGGCCGACTTCTTCTTTCTTTCTCTGCAAGGCAAACGTCTGTCAGTAATGACAAATAACCTCCACTGTAGTGTCAGTGGCATTCCTGGCAATTTTACGATTACTATTCAGACACCCAAGACAGTGACAGTTTCCCAACATCTAACCCCGCTGCATCACCTGCTGTTCCCTCTTGTTTTCTCCACATCTGTGGGGAAAAGACTATGCCATTGCTTTTTTCAAAGATCACGTTCAAAGACTTCTTCCCTCCCTCATATTGCTCTGTATCTTGTACATACAGAGATGATCACAGCTAGCCAGGCGTGTTTTATTCTCCCATCACCCCTCCCACTTGTTAATATTACTTTGAGTCCTAACCCTGATCACTAACAGCTTTGCATTCCTAAGGAGCTTTATCTTGCGTTTAAGCCCAGAGCGTCATGCTCCATCATCCAGGTGCTTAACAACAGTATCAAATAAAACCTGACCTAGAAGATGCCTCTTATTTTGGCGGTGAACCATCCTGTAGCCATTCTTTCTAGTCTGGTCCATGCAGTTTCATAGCTGCCTTACAGGAACTTAATCTAGATCATTTCCCTGTTTTACTCCTTAAAGATAAAAAGAAAAGTCAGAACAGACTGTATTATATCACTATTAAAAAGAAAACGTTTTAAGTATTTACTGTCATAATTCCACTTATTTACATCATCCAGAAAGCTGAGAATTACAGAAGTTTGGCTGCAATTAGATCATTATTTAGATGAACAGACACCAAGTCTGTTTTTAAAATATTACTGACATGCATAAAACTGCTGCAGAGCCAAGTCAACACCTGAGTTCCCCATGCAACTAACCATGTCTTCAAGCTTCCTACTTTTTCACTCTTGGGCTTGTCCTGCTTTTTTAAGTGCTGTTTCCAACTCTCCAGCCCAGGTCAAGCCAACACCTCAGCAAGACATTCATAAGAAACGCATTCTCAACCTCCAGTCATCACACACGCATTTTGCTGACAAAATTTAAAGCTTAAATCTCCCTCCTATGCCTATGACACTTGACTTTATATTAAAACATTTGCTAAGAAAGACCATGTATTATTAGAACTTAAAAATGCAAGCGCTGTTTTGGTTACTTGGCGGGGCGGGGGGGGAATTGTTTTTAAACATTACATAGTAAAAACAAAATATCTGCCCTCGGTTCCCCCCGGCTTCCTTTCCTCGTGCAGGGAAGCAAGCACAAGTTAATTACCTTGGAGTGAAACGTATTTTGTCGGTGAAACTGTGGCCTAAAGAAAGCCTAGCAAATGCTCAAGAGCCCAGGGAAAGGAAAAATAAAATAAAATAACCAAAGTGCTTTAAGCAATATCAATATTGTAACTTCATCCTAAATTGCTCCCACCCTAGAAGGCTGGATAAAGACCAGGATAAAAAACAAGATAAAGACCAACAGCTTCGGATCCTTACAGTCCTAAACACAGGCAATACCAGGCACTGTCACTAACCCAGCTTCTCATCCATTTTCCAAAAGACAAGGACTAATTTTATACCAAAGCTTCATTAACCACTGACAAGTTTCAGAATTATTCATGAACACGATGGACACGCAACCACAGAAGCATTAGTCCATTAGCAGTTGGCCTGACGAGTCCATCACTCCCCTCATGCCTGCCCAGACCCACACATAATTCCTCTTCTTTATTACTGGCACATGTATTTTCCTGACAGCCTCCCTAAAATTGCTTTTCCAGAAGTGAAGTACAAAAAACAAGTTTTCAGCACACTCTACTGCATCCAGGTTTGGGACTCCAGCACAAGAAAGATGTGGAGCTGTTAGAGCAGGTCCAGAGGAGGGCCACAAAGACAATCAGAGGGCTGGAGCACCTCTCCTATGAAGAAAGGCTGAGAGAGCTGGGGCTGTGCAGCCTGGAGAAGAGAAGGGCCCAGGGAGACCCCACTGCAGCCTTACAGTAGTTAAAGGGGACTTATAAAAAGGATGGAAAAGGACTCTTCACTTGAGTAAACAATGACAGACCAAAGGAGAATGGTCTTAAACTGAAAGAGGGTAGGTTCAAATTAGACATTAGGAGAAAATTCTTCACTCAGAGGGTGGTGAGGCCCTGGCACAGGCTGCCCAGAGAAGCTGTGGATGCCCCATCCCTGAAGGTGCTCAAGGCCAGGCTGGATGAGGCCTTGGCCAACCTGGTCTGTTGGGTGGCATCCCTGCCCATGGCAGGGGGTTGGAGTTAGACAATCTTTAAGGTCCCTTCCAACCCATTCTACAATTCTTCCACAACAGAGAACACACACCTTAAAACACTTCAACACTTGCATTAACGAAGTATTTATAATAGCATGTCCCATAGTGTCCTGTGTGTGCTTCTCTCACGTCTGTTTTCTTCTCTGAAATTACTACTGCAGGGAATGCAAATCGATTTCTTAAGACATAAAAAGGTTCAAAATTCTGTTATGAGACTGGCATGACATTTTTCACAAGCATTTCACAACAGAAAAGTTAACTTAACTTTGTGGTTTATTGAAACTTAAAACCAAGCAACACCTGCAACACCTTCGTTACCCATCACCAATGACAAAACCATCAAAAAAAAAAAAAAAAAAGACAGACTTTATCCTCTTTCACACGTCTTCTATTTCATATGCCACATCTTGTGTAAACCATGAAAACAAAACTGAAGACCAGAACCAACTCCCCTTTTTTAACCTCAGTTATCAACAGGCAAACACCAAATAACCACCCATAAAGCCCTGAGCAAGAGTCAGGGATGGCAGAAGCCAGAGCACGCCGCATCACCCTGTTCTGCGAGGGGCTGGACTTGGGGTGCCCACTGTCCTTCTCCAGGAAACCCACGGGGAAGGGGTACACGGGTACGGTGAGCCCATGTGAGCAGACAGGAGGCTATAAGCAGGATCCTCTCTGACAGAGCTGTGCAGCTGCTGGATTTACTTCTCTGCGCTTCCAAAAAGCTCCGACCAGACGGCCTCCGGTGAATGCTGCAATGCTCATCTCTTGTAGCTGGCATTTGTATGCGGGGGAGAATCAAAGAGCTGAGAAATCACTGAAGCACAGGATAAAAACTACCAGGTTGCCTGATATGCATGCGGTAACTTTTAATAAATGTTATGACTGCGCTTTCAAGGTATTATTTGTGATATACTGGAAGTGCTGTTAATGCAATTTTAAAGTATACACCAAAAGTAACTGCCCTCCAGGCTTATATAAACTAAGTAAACAGCTACTTTATTTTCAGCTCTGTAACAATAGCAAAAGCTATTGAGCAATGCTTTGACAGTTGGTATACATTAAAAATGATCCAACGCCATATAAACGTTTCATATTAAACATGTCAAAATCCGAAGCGCTTTGTAGGAATTAGGGAATTAAGTGGTCTGAAAGGATGAAAAACAATGGGATTTTCCCCCAAATAAAGAATTGGGGATGAAAAGCCAACAGAATTTCCTTCCCCCCAACCACCAGCTGCTTAGCATCAGCCTAGAAGGAGCTTTTGCCTCTCTCACACAAGCCTGTTTCCATTTGTTCAGTCCCTCGTGAACACAGGAGACAGAGAGCATAACTTTCTTTACTGGAAGCATCAAACCCCATGCCCCAACCCAGAGGAAACCCTGGGTCACAGCACAACGCAGACACTGAAATCACTTACTTCCCCACCACGTCGGTAAGGCTGGGAGTGTCTGGGTCACGCTGGGAACTTGTTCCGCTCCCGTGGCTGCACGCTGGCTTTTTATTACAAAGACTACACGGCGCAGAGAAGAGCTATGCACATTTTTAGATAGCTACACACAGAATCCCATAGATACAGAAAATGTTACTATCAATTTCGAGAAACAGCCAAGAGCTCAGGAAAAAAAAAAAAATACTCAAGATACTATCAAAAATTAAACTGTGGAAAATAAACATTTCATGATGAAAAATGTGCTTCGTGTTTTTGTGGCTTCCCAGAGCTTCATTCCAATGCCGTTGTTACTGATGGCTCGGGCAGAAGAGTAACGTGGCAGCGAATTTTACACGTAAAAAACAAACTAGCAGGCATGCTTCAAAGGAAAAGGGAGGTCAATTATGCCAACCACACAAACTAGAAGAAGGCAGCACGAAGAGTGATCAAAAGAATATTCTGGAGGATTAATTTGATAAACGGTAACAACAAAATAAGATGTTCAAAGCAGATGCGAGATGCTTGACAGATGACAAGGCTGATAAGTGACTGACACACAGAAGGAATGATCAAGAAAGCAAGCTGTAATGCACAGGCTGAACGTTTCCCTTTATTTCTAAACCAAATCTCTACAACTGAGACTTGGAAGGTTTCCAAACTAAAGTTACTGTTGAAACGTGTATCTAAGCAAATTGATATTACAATAGGAAAGGTTTCAGAACAACAGCAGCAGTAACAAAACTGTTTGCCCATGAGCTCAACAAGAGCCCAAATACAAACTGCTGACCTTTTTAAATCAACACCTGTACCACAAGAACAGAAAACAGCATAAATGCTGCACAGTGTTTTTGAAAGGAGCAATCACTTTTAATCCTAGAAATTAGAGACCCTGGTGTGCAAACCTGCATAAACCACATGGAAGACCATAATTTGTAGGCTTGTGAGCATGTGCGTGAAGACACTACTTCTTGCAGAGGGAAGACGTCCCCCACAGAGCTGCCAGACAGACCTCTAGGCAGGATGAAGAAAAGAAGCAGGAGGGCAAGGTGGCAGAGAAGATGTGAAGGAAAGACTGCTGTAAAGACAGCTTTTGATAGGATTCTGCACCAAAAGGTCTTAAAGAAACTGTATGGTTAAGCCAGAAGGAGGAGGAATCCTCTGCCAAGTACTGAAGTACAGGAAAGGAATAAATGCAATGGGGCTCTGCCCCTGAGCGTTAATTAATGAGATATATCACGTCTCATATGTATGTGTCAGACCAGGTATCTGAATCTGAAATCTAAAGCTCACTGCCCTCTACGACCACTCAACAAGATGTCAGGAGGATTTCAACATTAATAAGTGACAAGTATTGCACATGGAGAAGAAAACAATTGTACCACCACATGCACAGTACTAAGCTCTACCTCAGTTACCATTAATGAAAACAACACAGTCCCGTAGTTATTTTCTGGACACTAACTCATGGCTCAGCAGCAGCCCGAAGCACACAAAGCACACCAGGATCTATTTCCAAATCAACACAAGACAACAGTAGAAAACCACACAAATCTGACCAGAATTAAGTGCCGCCGTGGCTGTACATAACTTTTAGTCACAGATGCTGCAGAAAATAGCGAGTTATTTAATTTTCAATGCAAACTGCCACCACAGGTCACAAAGTGCAGCACAGGAACAGGTTCCCTGGAGTGGCTGCAAGCCCCTTGGACTTGCTGAACACACAGCGAGGTGAAGTTACAGCTGACCTGATCTACAGTCTCACTCAGAGCAAAAGCTTGAAGGAAGATGACTTTAAGGACCCCTTCCAAACAACCTATTATCTCAAGAACCCAATCCAATTAGCAAGTCTACCTGAAACATTACGTTTTAATATGCAAACACAGTCTTGGTTGTAAATGAGAATGGCACTAAACTACTCCAGGGGAGGTTCAGACTAGATACCAGGAATGATTTCATTACCGTGAGGATGGTCAGACACTGCAACAGGATTCCAGGGAGGTGGTCGAAGCCCCATGCTTGTCAGCGTTCAAGAGGCATTTGGAAAATGCCCTCAGTAATGTGCTTTAACTTTTGGTTAGCCCTGAAGCGGTCAGGCAGTTGGACTAGCTGATCTTTGTTGGTCCCTTCCAGCTGAGCTACTCTAACTCCAAGTAACCTAAAATTATGCTGCCTTCAGTTAAAGCATTTTACTCTCATTTCTGTGTATGTTTTGTTTTGATATATAATTGCTTTTATTTTCACGACTTTCAATTCAACTGGAAATGCACCACTATTTCACAGATATATTGATATTGGACCTTTAGGTCAGCAGATTTCCTTCCCTCCCCCCGCCCCCATTTTTTTTCATACACTGGAGCTATTTAGCTTCTTTAAGTTAATTTGGTAATTAATCCTTTTGGCAAATAATTAACATACACACTTTACATTTAAGTAAAGGAGAAAGTAAAAGTCACTTGCTGACCCTGTTACAAAGAGATAAAGATATCAGAATGCATCCAGCACTTATGCACAGGAGGTTTTCTGCCTTTTCCCTGGGAGCATGAAGTGCTCTACCTGAAGCTCTGCTGAGGCAAAGGTTCAAAACTCATTGAACTGACTTGAACTGTCTTCAAAACTTATAAAAGTGTGGCAACATGCTATCCTGATTCACTGACATTTGTGAGACACACAGCAGAGTTGACAGGTATGTGTAACCAAGCTGATTACAAGGCTCAGCGTTCCATAAAAAGCCAGACAAGAATTAAACGAGACCAGATCTCAACTTGAACAATAGAACTGATCAAGTGGTAATTTACTGTATAGGAAGCTAGTATGTATTTTCATCAACTAATGACTTGGGAAAGAATTGAGAATCAATAATGGTTCCAATACTGAAACCGACCTGCAAGAAACTATCACATAAATAAATGTAGGCAATTGAATCTTGGTGTTACTGATATTGATTTTATTATTTTTTTTAAATCATTCACAACTACAACTTCTAAATGTTATAGAACTACTTTTAAGAATCTGAATACAATTTTGCAATTGATATTTTTGCTGGGTTGTATGTTTGGTTTGTTTATTTAAAGGTTGCTTTCCTCAACATCCAGTAGGCACATGGCCGTTTATTCCAATCTAGCATCATCATCAAAAGCTAAGATCTCACTACCACGGAGTGGACTAAATGACAGAAGTCTGCAGTTTTGTGACACAAAGCACCCTCCACCACTAACATCACCCTCTCAGATGACTTTAATTGAAAAAGTTGACCAGACAGAAAAGCAACGAACCCCTTCACCTACAGAAGCCATTCTCTTCTTCAAGATGAGCACAGAAGAAAGCAAAAAATTTTAGTGAAGATATGGAGAAATATGGTAGCAAGTTCATCACGTATTACCAGCAAGATTTAAAAAATAAAATCTTCATTTGGGTATGAAATAACATGAATTGTAAGTCATTGTCTTGCTGTCAAATTTTGGGTTGCATCTTAAGCACATTTTTGTCAATATATTTTGTCAGTAGATCCTGAACCACTTTGGTTATTTTGTTTTTAAATCAATTTAGTACTGTTTCTCTTTTCTCAAACTGATGTTACAGCCTTCTAAACTTATGTAATTTATAACCATGTTTTTCTAGATTATGAAATGAAGGTAAATACAGCAATTATAGTGTTTATGCTAAATTATTATTGCAAGGTACAAAGTGAGGCTGCGATGCTTCTGGCATTCCACTGCACAAAAAAGCCAAGTCTACCAGAAAACAACTTGTTCTCTGCCAAAATAAATGGAAACATTTTAAAACTTGATCAGGAAACATAACAGCAAAACAAATTCCATTAGCCATACCAAAACTCAGACAAAATAAAAGCAGATCCAACACAAATGCAAACATGAGTTAATTACCAATTTTTCTCCCTTGTAAAATAATGGTTAAAATATTTGTAATTTCTGAAGTCTACGAATTGTTTTCAGAAATACTTCCTAATCATTGAAATCATATTTTTACCTTCTTTTTTTTTGGACCTCAAAACTAATACTGTATTATTAATAGATTTGAACATCTAAACTGTTTAAAAAATGCAAAACCTTTTATGTTTTGAGATTTCAGCTTAGCAATGTCAATAAAAGCAAGGATCTCCATAGAAACTCTCCCCTTTCTCACCTGCCCATTTATTTTGTTCATTTGTTTCAACAATGACACAAGCATAGCCACTATTTCTCAGTACTTTTATTTAACCCATAAGGATGACAAGGTTCATCATCAGCATACAGAGAACTTTTATCAAGGAAAGGGTTAATTTCAATTTCTTTCTCTTTCCTATCTTTCTCCTCCTCCCTGTGGACGTAAACAGCCCTTATTCCCAAACCAAAAGACTGCAGAAAAACTCTAAGTTGATCTGGTGTAATAACAATAACACACAACAAGGCAAATAAGATACCTTGGTTTTATGATCGAGGTATGGCACGACAGCTTTCAAATTGGCAGTTCACAATATTCCCAAAGAGAAAAGTACAGCATATAATTATGTTTTTCTGAAAGCACACAGTTCTCCATGATAATGTAGTACTGTTACACTTGTATATATGGGATTTATGCCCTAGCCTGTAAAGCATCACCAAAGCAGAGAATGGCTGAGGTTGGAAGGGACCTCTGAAAAGCCTCTGCTCCAACCTCGCTCAAGCAGGGCCCCCCACAGCAGGGTGAACAGCATCACATCCAGGCCACTTCTGAAGATGCAGAAGGAGGAGACCCCACAGCCTGTCTGAGCAGCCTGGGCTCCCTTCAGGAGCACCTTCCCTTTACAGACACAGACAAGATCCTCCTGAGCCTCCTCTTCTCCAGGCTGAGCAGTCCCAGCTCTCCCAACCTCTCCTCACAGAAGAGGTGCTCCAGGCCCTTTGTCATCTTGGTGGCCCTACATGAGATACTTCCCAGCACATCCATGTCTCTCTTGTACTGGGGGGGGCAGAACTGGACGTGGCACTCCAAATGCTGCCTCACCAATGCTGACTAGAGGGGAAGGATCACCTCTTCACCTGCCAGCATTACTTTGCCAAATGCAGCCAAAAATACCATCAGCCTCCTTTGCAGCAAGGGCATGCTGCTGACTCACGTTCAATTTGGTGTCTACCAGGACCCCCAGGCCCTTTTCCAGAGCTGCCTTCCAGCTGCTCCCACAGCACACCATCATTTATCCACTCAACACTATTTTTATCCTCAATATTTGTCTCTCATGTCCCACATTAACTCTAAAAGCTGAGCCAAATTACCCAACTATACTTTCTGGGAGTAGGTAGAGCAGCCAGGCGAACGTCCCTTGAGCACCCCTTGCCTCTTCCTGCTCTTAAAGCGTTACAGACAGCTGGGAGAGGAGAACGTAGCTTTTAGGTATTAGGACAATTGGGTTTCCTGTGCTTCCCTCTTTAAACCATGTGCCCCCAACCCTGTTAGCCTTTCCCAAGAAGGTCATGGTGTTTTCTCATTCCCTACTCAGTCTTCTTTTTCCTTGCATCACCTTCTCCTCACCCACATATCTTTTTCATGAAGCGCTGCACCCAAGCTGGGCACTAACTCCAGCCCTGAAGAAAAAGAAAGAACATTTTCAGGCATCTATTAACACAACATTTGATTAACAGCCAAAACAGTTGCCTTCTCTACCCTATTCAACAGCATGATACTACATCATACTGTGCATGGGGTGTAATGAATAACAGGAAATATATATATAATTTTTCCCCCCTCTGGAGAACTGCTATTTACGAATCCTGTTACACAGTTGATTATCCCACACTCACACAAAATAACTTACAAACAATTGTGCCTGCTATATATAAGCCACACTTCCCCAAAAAAATAAGGAAGAAATATTACGCGTACAGGACAAAACAGTGTTTTCTTCTTGTCACAACTTGTCATGCCTCGTTCTTAAATTCGTGTTTGCTGTTGCTTGTCATCCGATTACATTTGTTTATGAAACCGCTGAAAAATTATCAAACTGTTTACAGAACATAATGTTCGCCTGTTTTACAATTCTCATTTTCGCATGGAAAAAATCTGAAGAGGCAGTAACAATGGCTAAAGCTTATGAATTCTTGCTACCACCAGATTTACAAAAGCATCAAGTATTAATCATTCGGTTTTACATATAGTGAAAAGAAGGCATTTCACAGGTAATCTTGTTATCCAACTTTCAGCCAACAATTTTAACCTAATCCTTCAACATGGATGAAGATAATCCAGATAAATAAATCGAAAACACGAAATGAGAAAAGAGAAACACTTCATATAATAAGAGCCCCATCTCACCCTATAGCACAGAAGTATCACAAGAACAAGAGGAGATTATGAAATGCCTTCTGGAAAAAAGCCTATTTCTCACCACTACTTCAAGTGGATTTAGAGGGGAGAAAAAAGAAGACTTTAATAACTTTTCTCTTGAAAGACTTGTCCTACAGTTCAGATTTAGGAAAGCATTTGGTCATCTGACCTTCCCCTGCATGCTAATTGCTAATGGCCGGACCACAGGTCTATCTTGAGAGCTGGCCTTCACGTACAGCACTTGGTGTTTAACTGATGCGAGCCTGCAGGAGGCTCAGCCGTGTTTACAGTCCTCCCACGACATCCTGGATCACAGGTCACAACATCCTTCACTTGAAGTTTGTCAGTTATCACTCCGGTCATATACCAGATGAAAGCGAACTGGCATGACCTGTAACTCCTTAATGCACATGACAAAAAAAGGATTTACTTTCTTCGAGGGTAGTTTCTCAGTGACATTACCTCAAAGTGAGGAAGCTTCTTGGCAACAACTGCTAAAGACGTGAACTCCACAGCTTGCATGCCAGCCACCTAATACAGGCAGAATATTCCTATAAATAGGCCAGATTTGTTCCACGCAGACGGCGTGTGCTTATTTGAGGTGGGTTACAAAGGTTAACCCACACACAGCTTGGCAGCAGAACTCGACGCAGGCTATTCTTGTTGCAGGATGGCAGCCAAGTGGCTGCTGGCAGCACCTTACAACAAAATTATTGCTATGACGAATTCAGGTGGCTGAGCCAGTACAATAGAGAAGAATAAATGTGTCTTTCCCAGGAGAAAAAGAAGGGAAAAAAAAAGAAACCATGCCTATCTGTAGCAGTGAAATTCGGGGCAAAGATTATCTGGAACCTCTCAGTGGCAGCTCCAATCTTTTCTATGGAGACATAGCACGCTTTGCCATCAAATTAGCAGCTTACAGTTAGTTCAAGCAGCTACAGCCACCTTTATCTCCAGAAGGTAAATTAATTCCCTTCCTTCATTTAACAAAGCATTGTATTTGTGCTATAAAATATCTTAGCTTGTGAAAGCCCTTTTGTAAGCTCGTTAGGCAATTCAGCACGTTTCCCCAAGCCCAGCCCCTATGAACTCCCAGGAACTGACTGATTTTCACTGGAAAGTCCGGACTTATCTATACTTCTTAAAGGACATTTGTCAAGCTTTGTATCAAGGTGAATTAAAAACATTGGCTCTAACCTGCCCTCCTACAGCTCAAGAAGAGAAATGTTCACTTGTTAGCCTGAGCTGTGTTAGAGTAAAGAACTACTTCTCATCCTACCACAGCACAAAGGGAACACACTAAAGCAAGTTAGTTTCCAGCATACCGTAACAGCTCTGCATTGCTGGAGATATGCTCCTGTATGCTGAAGTTTATCCCCTTCTGCTCAGGGCATGCCATGGCAAAACATCTCAGAACACCACTTCCCGATTTTACACACAGGTACAGCGTTCCTGAATATTTATCTGATTCCTGGAACCACGGCACGCGAAGCAAAGGTACGCTCGCATTTTGAGAGGTTCAATGTATAGAAGAAAAACTTCACAGACGAAACTGAACTACTGCACCCTAGAAGGAATTCAGGCAATCAATACCAAGAACTCACAGACACGAAGGAGAACCTCCTTCATAAATCAGCTACCCAACCTCCAAGTCTCAGGCTCGATCTTCAAAGAAAGACCGCCCCTGCTCCCGTCTTTTCCTCCCTCTGCCTCCTGGGTGCTGAATTCCCTTTTCTCTCGGAAGACCTGAGGTATAAATAAAAGCTTAGCTGCTGATCCAACAACAACCATAGCTACATTGATCTGTGTTTACCTCACAATTTGCTCATTGTTAAAAACTAATGAAAGGATTTGCAGCCCAAAGGATTGTTCAATTTCTCCTAATTCATTACCTCTTCCTATAAACCTTGCTTCTCTTTTTACCCTTGGCCCATCTCTAATAACAGTAACTAGCTACAGTAACACCGCTACTACAGACAAAAACACTTCACTTTCAAAGAGTCCTCTGGATAACACTATGGATACACCATAGGATTTGTTTATACACTGATCACCTCTTTCCAAACAGATTTTGGCAGTAATTCTATATGTACATTACTTTTATCCTTCTACAAAATTGTTGTTTCCTACCCGAGCTGCAGACTATGAATGGTAATGGTGAATCAACGCTAAACGGCTCGTTGCAAGTAAACGAACAGGGAAATTTAGCTGCTCTTCGGTTCGTTCCTAAGTTGCAAAAACAGCTTTGGGTTAACAGAAACATGCTGATCCCTGCATTGGAAGCCAATGCCACAAAGAGCAGTCATTCACAGTAGCTCACTGAGCTGGAATTTCATTTCTTTCCACAGTTCATGCATCTTGACAAGAAACACATGCATGACAGCTACTGTTAATACAGATAAAAGGGTAAAGACAAAATATAAGGTTTCAGAGCATTCAAAAAACACAGAAATTACACAAGATGAAGGAGAAAAAAAACACAGAGCTGGCTTTTCTTTCAAGACTTACACTGGATTGGATCCAAAACCAAGATAAATTATTAGGCAGCAAAAGGCTCTTACAGTAACTGACAGCCTGGAAGAAGAGTTTTCAAAGACAGTCCTTCGAGCAGGGACATGCAGCATACAACAAATTCAACGCCTCGAAACAGCAACAGAGAAACAAAAACACCACACAGGCATTTCTCAGCAAGAAAACAAGACACTTCTGGAAATTTAATTCAAGCCAATTCTTATCTTCACCTGAGCTTGCCTTGAAACATTCTACACATGGCAAAAAGTAGGACTGGGTGTCCTACCAACAGAGCACCATGAGAGGCTTCAACTACATTTCTCAGACTCCTATCCTTGTCCGGTGTTTTAATATTATGAAAAGTAACTTTCAGTTTCACATCCAGTATTCAGTACGAAATACAAACCACTTTGTTATGGTTATAGCTGTGATCATTTTCAACCAATGCTCTGATTTATTTAGAGGGGAAAAAAACAAAGATTTTTGCTGGTTGTTGTGACCCTACTCACATCTGTCACCAGCCCAGTTCAGGTAACACCCTGAAGTTTTTGGTGTCACTGTTTTATATTCCTACACACAGAGGTCAACATAGAAACTGTTGTCAAAGTATTTGCTCCATTACAATACAGATGACTTACAATCTCAGGATTTATGAACTCGAGGTTATGCAGCATCATTCCTAACTAGCAATCTGATTATTTTCAGAGGTGATCACACCACAGCATACCTTTCCTCTAGAAGCTGCACATCCAGAAGGTTTACCATATCAATTACACCAGCTTAATTAGGAAGTAAAACTTTCACATCTAGCTTACCCTTAAATTGTCTTGCGTAAGTACAGGAGAAAAACTACAAACATAATTTAATGTCAGAATTTTTTTCACTAAGTAGTGGAAAATGAACTGCAATACATTACAACAAGCATTTACTTCATTTGCAATTAAATATTCCTATATTTCTGCTGTTATCGATAAACAAAGTAACATCTGTCATGTCAAGTCACAGCACAACGAGCTCCAAAAACTTCAGCCCCAAGCTGTTACTCTCCAAGTCAAAATACATCAGGATTGTAACAGGATAGGCTGCATGGTTTTAGATATGAGAGAAGCCATGTCTGAAAAAAGAGTTATATTTTCTTTCTTTAAAGCTATTTTTTAGTTTTAGAAGTTTCCTATAAAGACATAACATCATTTATAAGCCAATGTTAATAAAGAAATCATGCAAAAAAATTTCAGTTCAGGTTGAAGATTTTATTTTTCCCCAGAGAATTGGGGGCAATCAAATGCTTCAAAAATCTGCCAAAAATTAAGCTCTTCCAGTAACAGGGATCTTGAAACCTTCATTCAGATGACTTAGGGCATCTAGTACCACCTGAGACACCGACAGCTTCCAGTTCGGATGCGTGCTGGGCTGCTGTAAGCCTCGTGCCGTACCTGCCAGGTAGCAGAGCCTCTGCTGCAGCTGCCATCTATAAAGGAGCGACAAAAACATTTCTCTGCCTCGTAAAAACACCAAAGGGGAGATTGAATTTGAAGTGGGAAGCATTTCGAAGCAGAAGGTGGATATTTGGATGAGCGATTTTGTAGTCTTTTTAATCCATGTCTAAACGTGGAAAGCAAGACGGGTATTTACACCTCCTGTGCAGAAACACTGCAAGGACCACACGCACAAAACACACTCCTTCCTCTGCCATCTTCTTCCGCGTCCTCCAAGGCACAAGAGAGAGTGTTGATTTTATATACAGTGATTTATTACATCTGTTGCTATAATTAAAAACATAATTAAAAAGCAAAACCAATTAATATTGTCGACCACAGTCCAAAAATAAATAAATAAAAATCACTGGGCTGTGTTACACATCCATCTTAGCTACAGCCTGAACAAGCCAGACAACAAATGCTCCTTTAAAAACAGCTCAGGTGGAGAGGAACATTTTACCAACTGCCACAGACCTTCTGAGCTGGGCCCTCAAAACCAGAGGGTGAAGCAAACAGCAGCAAGTCATCCAGAGCCTCAGAAGCACACAGAAAAGGCTAATATACACTTAGAAAAAAAAAAAATATATAGATATGCTTCTTTGGGTTTCTAGCTGTGGAACCTGCAACCACATCACATCCATCCGAAAAACTGGTAAGATTCAGTGACCCCAGCTGCAGGGGCCAGGCAAGCTGTTTGAATCCGAACAAGGCACTCCCTGCTCCATATACAGTCCCCACAGCAATTTGTCTTTCTTACCTTGGGCACCTGGCTTAGAAGGAGATGAATGGCCCTTTGGAGGTAATTATTTCTGTAAATTTAATGGAGACTTAAGAGCAACCTGCTCAATATGGGCATCTAATTTTTAGATAACTGAATTTGGACAGAGAATTAAACTTCATGTCTGCTGTTGGAGTGCAACTCCTAACTATGCATTCTTTACAACAGGCATCATGAGCTCAAATTTCTGAATCACAGCTTAAGATTTACCCAATATACAAAGGCAAAAGTGCCTTTTGTTTGTCAGGATGGAAGATACAGTCTGCAAAACAAACAGAATCTTAACACTAAAAAAAATAAATTCTTTGCCCAGAAATAGCAATTAAAAGAATTAAAAATATGTATAAACATATCCTAAGTCTTCTGAGAACCCAAGGAAATCCCCTCCTGTTCTTTGAACATCAAAAAAAAAAAAAAAAGTATTTCTGTTAGGAGGAGCTACACTCTTTCCTACTCTCTTCTCTAATAGGAAGATGGAAAGTGCTACTCCACAGACAGCCTTGTAGAGGACGTGCCCAAGAAGGTATTGAATCATATTACTGTCCTACACTCTGATGACCGGACCTGTTGCCTCACGAGAATGATATGGATTTATCTGGACAATTCCAGCTGCTTCAGACACTAAGTTACCTTTACACCTACAGCACCAAGTGCTGCGATAGATTCACGAAGCATGCCGAAGTCAGACGGCATGAAGTGAGAATGCCTGAGTTATGTCCCTTCTGGAGATCGTCACCTCCAAGCACACGCGCTACAGCAGCTCTCACAGCCAACAGGATGACAATAGCCATAAAGTGCTCACATAGTCCAGTCCAGAATATTTTACCGTCAGCAATTACAGTAACAAAAAAAAAAAAAAGTCTCTCCCTGTAGCTATGACAAATGGAGCACGCATTCCTGAGTGCTGATCATCTGTTATTAGGACTGTTTGTTGTTCTTTTTTTTTTTCTCCTGTTTGTTCCTTCTTAAAATGCTTAAAAGGTGTAAGTAAAGATACAAAACATGCAATATCTCACCTTCCATTCTATAACAATCCTGAAAAACTTCTTTTTTTTGCATAAATGAAGCAAGCCAAAGCATGTATTTTTCAATTAAAAAAAATGGAGAAATGTACATATTTTTTTTCCATTGTTACCCTGAAAATTAAGGGACTTGCAAATACTTGCAAAGCTCAGTAAAAGCTCTCAAATTGCCCTACCAAAACTATTATTCCCCTATACCAAATCCTTAACTGTCAGTACAGCTTTCATTTTTAGTTTTACTTCCTCCAAAAACGAGCCACATCATAAGATTTGTAACAACAGGAACACCACAGCAAAGTTAACCGTGTGTTCAGTACTGGAGTGGTTCTAAAACAGCAATAGTGAAAGTTTCAACAAAAACATTTCTAAAAGCATGGTGACAGAAGCATCTGGTCCACACAAAAACTTCTACCAATAAACTTATCTTGTTTTGATCCCTTCTCACCAAACCTCATCCTTCTGCATGAGGCTGTTTTTTCTGTTCCTATGTTGCTTCCAGAGCAATCCAAACAAAACAAACAAGCGAGCAATCCCCACTCCTCCCCCCCTCCAAAAAAGAAGACACTGTTTAAAAGAAAAAAAGCTCTCCTCAAACAGATGAGACTTTACTAAATGACTGCCTCAGAAGGGAGATACACTAGAGATGGAAAATCATAGCAGCTGAATAACGTACAGAACTGTAATGCCTCTGAACTTCTGCGAATGCATGTGTTTGTTTTCAGCAAAAATTGCCACTATTTTTTTCACTGAAGAGATGTCAGCCTGAACTTCTATTTTGCCTACCACAAGTTTGCAGCAAATGGCATGCAGCCAGTTAGTTAATAGTAGCAATAATGTAAAGCCTCTCTTACTTCTCTCAAGTCAACTTTATAACCACACTTTCACATCTAGACAGAAAAGTCAGGAATAGAAAATGAAGTTCTTAATAACACACAGATATAATATATATAGATATAATGAAAATCTACAGGTCGCTTTCAAAACTATGTATTACTTCACATGAAAGTATATTAAAAATGCAGTAGGGTTTCAAAGACAATACTAGAAAAGAGAGAAAACTAAACATCAAGGTCAAACTCAGTCTTTTTTTTTCAGTCATTCATGACATGGTAACATTTCCACAGGACCTCACACACACTTCACCTCGGGCAAAGACAATACCATAATCTGCACTCTTTATTTTTAACAGCTGCTATTTGTACTCCACACTCAACACAAAATTATGCTCCCCCTAAGCTTTTTTATTATTATTACTGTTAGGGTTTCAGAGAATTCATCTGAAAAATATTAAATAATTAAACCTGCCTTCAAGTGCTTCTGTGAGGTGAGATGACATTACCTTCCCTTCACGATACAGAATTAAGCGCAGCAAGATTTTGGCTAAAAGTGTCAAAAAAAAAACACATTAGCTTTAAATGCCCTGCTTGAAACTAACTTCTTCTCTGAGCAAATAGTATTTTCCTCTGAACTTGGGAACATGCATTGAATGTACAATAGCCACAAGCTGCATGTACCTGAAAATATGCACTCTAGCTCTCCTTGGAGCCCTGCTTGGATCCATCCCTACGCAGAATTAACACCCTCCCACTTCCCACCCAGCCTCCTGTACCTGATAAGCATCAGTCTCCTCTCAATCACTGTCCACAATTAAGGAGAAGTGATACAGAGGGACTTGATAACAGTTAGTGGGAGGCAGGTAAAGAATATACCTTCCTAAGTATATTGAGAATATACTTACAGGCAGGTTGGTATCTGGCTTTATTTGGGCAACATGTAGCATTTTCTTTGTTTCATAATGTCAAATACACATTATAAAGTTTCCTCAGGACCTTAGAGGTTCAAACATGTTTTCTATAAACCAGAACTCTAACTCACACCAGACACAGAAACATATTTTTATGCAGTCAACTGAAAGATTGTATGCAAGACATTTCTCTTCTCCCTTCTCCATACTTGATCAATAAGCTGTAAATGCCTACCCAAGCGACACAGTAAGGGACTCTGTCTTCCTGTACACTCACTGTGCTTACCCTTCATGCTCATCTACTTGTCTTTACAGATTTCATTAAGGATCTACCCCACTTCTCCTCAAGACTACATTCCTCACGAGAACCTGAGTCTTGAGTCCGTCTCTAAAGAGGACTGCCCCCATCTCTTTGGCATTACAGATAACCCTCTGAAAGATTGAAAGTCACTTCCTGCAAGGCTTCCGGCAAGGCTATTACTCCGTTACCCTCTGTTAATTTCTCTGCAGTAAATGGTTTGACAAGAAATTTGGCTTTCACGTTCTTAAGTCTGTTCAAGTATCCACATCACACAGAGCACCGATCTCAAGCCTGCTTTGTCCACACACTGGTGTTCAAAGAACCCGTTTTCTTTCCTGAACCAGGCACTATCTTGTTTTTCCACAAGCAGCACCAACTCCTCACTATCACAGAGCGTCCAAAGGAGGGCAAAGATGGTGAAGGGTCTGAAGGGGAAGACGTATGAAGAGCGGCTGAGGTTCCTTGGTTTGTTCAGCCTGGAGAAGAGGAGGCTGAGGGGAGGCCTCATGGCAGCCTGCAGCTCCCTCACGAGGGGAAGCACTGTGTGCTGCTCCTAGGACCCAAAAGTTCAATGGATTAACTGAACTCCAACTCTATCTTCTGGAGGTAACGTGACGATACATAAGCAAAACCTATTCAACAATAAATACAAGCGTATTCACAGCTCCACCTGTGTCTACCAGTGAGGTGAGATGTGATAACTTGTGAGCAAGCCACAGTGTGGGGGGTGTTGTACAAGGAGTAACACCGGAGATGTTGTACCTGAGACACCCAGCTTCAGCCATCAGTAGCATCTACTTACTGCAGCTTTCCTTTGACTGAAAAAAAAATAAATCTCTTTAAACAGCTCATAAGACCAAACACTTCAAGCTTTGGTACAAAGAAACGTAAAGGGCCATGAGAAGTGACATATAAGGACAAACAGCAAAGCTAGAAGAAACTGAAAACAAACAAACAAACAAAAAAAAACCACCCTACAGAAGACCCTATTTTTTGCTGATATCACTTCAACCAAGGCCATTCAGTTGCCTTCTGAAGCCCTGTGCTCTTTCAACAGTATTCAGAAATGATATCTAAAAAGAACAGAACAACACGAAGTCTTTATTGTAGTAAATAGGTAAGTATCCAGTTTTGTCAGAAAACTTGTTGCTTTGTTAAAATGTTTTCCTCTCCTTTTCTGCCTTTTTATTGCTTTTTCTCTTCTTGCTTTAGAGCTATTTGACTGGAGTTAATACGCCTGCAAATGTAGAAATGTGGTGACAGGACACCCATGTTCTCGTTAGCTTTTCAGTGTATCACAGATTAAATGAAACTTTAAATTAATCGTAGTTCTTCATGAATACTCATCCCCCTCCCATCACCTACTTCAGATTCCCCTTTTTCTACAATTTTTACACACAGTTAAATTCCAATCTACTTCCCTCTGAAGAGTTGAAAGCTAAACACTGTAGTATGCACCTGCTGTGATGTCTGCCACACAAGAGATGGGTAGTAGCAAGAAAAATCTAGAGGAGCAAAATAAAGAGAGTAGTTATGTTCCTAACTTCTGCTTTCTGAAAGAGAACAACATGACTAACTGAGAGCTAGGACAAGTCACTGTGCCTCCTCATAAAGGGAAAAAATGTTTTTCAAACTTAAAAATAATTAAGAACAGGGTGTTAACTTGAAGACATTGCCTCAATCAAGACAAGATGCACTAAAGCTACTGTTTGCTATGAAGAGAATCTTCTTCCAAATTATTCTCTTATGCTTTGCAGAATAATTATCTGCCAATAACGCTGTAAGAGAAGTACACCTACCTCTTAGCCATTATTGTTTTGGACAAATTCTGATAAAATCCTTTCTGCACCCTCTGAAATTTTATCTTTCAAGACATACATAAAAAGCTTTTTATGTCTCACAAGTCTTTCAAGAAATGGTCCAAATGCTCCAGAGATTAAAATACACACAGAGACAAAGGGGGAAAAAAACACCAGACTGACTCACTAACCCTAAGAGGTATTTTGCCTGAGATGCTGAGACAACTCCCAAGGAAGTTTGATTATTTACAAAAAGTGGAATGGCATCAAAGAAGAAAGAGTATTTCTAGAGTAGTAGACCGAGCACTGTCCCAGAATAGATGGTTCAAATCCCCAGGGCCTGAGCTATCCATTTCACCTATTCTGAAACAGTATCTGTTGAACTAATGAGCATAGGGAAGTAACAGACACTTTTGCCAAATTTATCCTCCCTCCTTCTGCATTCAGTGCTTTGAAAAAGCAAACACTTCTCACGTGAAGTCTAGTTTCTTCATGTTCATTTTACTGAACAAACCAAAAAGTTTTTAAAATGCAGCGGAATTCAATTGCCCCTAGAAAATGATGATTATATATTCATGGAGTCTGTCCAGCAGCCCTGTCACACTGACAAATTCAAATCAGGCATGCAAATTTCAGCCAAATTTGAGAGAAGCAGAGGTCTCAGGCACCAAGTTCCCTGAAGTTTCACAGAAATCAGCTGCCAGGTAGAAGTAAAACATAGGAAAATCAGCAGTTGGACTGTGGAAAAGGGAAACAGAACCTGGCTCTCACCCACTTTGAGCAGCAGCAATCAACTGGTCAACTGAAGCACCTGCCTAGCTCCAAAACAGCCATAACACACGTCGATGCTTGCCAGAGGGTTAGGTGAGAGGAAGCCAAACATATTACGGGGTAGGACAGGTGAAAAGGAATTGAAATCATGATAGTACACAGGCATTAGAGGGCACCAAGGGCAGTGCAGCAAACAGTCACAGGATGCAAAGGGGAAAGTTCATGAGTTTAGTTTTAGGAGTGGAGGGCACAGTCAGATGACCGTAACTCTCAAAAGCTTATTTTCAGCTTGCTTTTTATTTCATCAAGCCAAGTAATCATTTGACACTATGACTCAAAACTGGAATTACTTACCATAATACGCAATTTACTTGAAGTTTATGCCATAAAACTCTGATTGAAAGTGAAATCAAGTGTGTGGTACATTTAGGAAGTAATACTAATTTGTTTTATTTTTTTTAATATTAATTTAAAATATTTATTTTATAGTAATATTAAGCTAAACAGTACACAGTGAAATGCGTATCTGTATTCTGTAGAAAAACACACATCGTGGTATGTGATGGGGTCAGGACTTCAATGGATGCAAACAGACAAGCAAGAGCCTAGATAAGGCATCTCAAGAAACAACTGCCTCCCTGCTGAGAACAAGCAACTGATCACACTTTTCATCTGGTGAGAAGCAGAACAGGCGTATTGTCTTCACAGGGAGAGGTAGCATGATAAAGCTAGATCTTACTCCGCATGTTTAACATACCCACCA
This sequence comes from Netta rufina, assembly GCF_964035555.1. NCBI lineage: Eukaryota > Metazoa > Chordata > Aves > Anseriformes > Anatidae > Netta > Netta rufina. Next base: position 36,147,268 of record NC_140123.1, on the reverse strand, counting down.
AGTCTCATAAAAGCCTGTATAAGCCAAGCCCCGCGTCTTGTAATCGCAAATGAGTGTTCACACTCCTGCACTCACTCTTCTGTCAAGGTTCATATACCCAAGGGGCCAAAAGGCACCATGCAATCAAAGACCACGCACTTGTAATTTTGAAACTTGCATGTAATTTATCATGCATTACATTTAGCTAAATAAGCTGTAAATTAACTTTTTTGCTGAGAAGAGGGGGGAGTAAAAAATACCACTTCTGTATCACATCACATTTTCAGACACTTCGTACTTCCCTCTGTAATGATAAAGACTGAATAATACATATCTATAATGTACCTGCCTTCATTTTCTTCTTTCTCCCTGTCTTTGTTAGATCACATATTTACCTAAACTCTCCCTGCTTTGAGGATCCTGTTTTCTGTCCACCCTTCTTAATTTGACATGTACAAATTGGATCAAATACAAAATACCTTTCTTCTGAAGATTTAGTACACACAGAATAGGGTTCTTCACTATGAAAAAGGCTGAAGAAGGGGTTTAAACATATCTATATGGCCACAAGTAATATTAAGGAGATAAAATGGATTGGTTGTTCGGTGTCTCTAAATTAGCAACAAGGAAATACAGCAAATTTAAGAAAAGGGGTTTTCATACAACATTGTATGAAGAATATTGATTGAAATATTCTGTGGCTACTAAAATTTTACATGGGTTCAAAAAACAACCGCACAGATCCATCCAGAAGAAATATATCAAGATCTATTTAACAGAAAGGAAACATCCCTCTGAGGAAATTGCTGAACAACCAATAGCTAAAAGCTGGGAAAACATTCTGAGGAATTATCTCTGCGTGTCTGCCACACTCTCAGGCTGCTCTATAGGCATCAGTTATTGGGCATGACTGGAGCCACAATATTGGGACAGACTTTGATTAACACAGCAAAGGACAGCACAAGATCATCAGCTGTAGAGACTGAGCAAGAAATAACGTGCGTGGGAACAGAACAATTCACGTTTCTTGGATCTGTAGCAAAGTTCACTCAAAACACTACTTCTGCGCAAAATGAAGAGATTGTTCAACTTTTGTATTAGTCTCAAGTTCATAAATCTGATAAATCAGAAGTTTAAGTAGCTGCCAGACCAAAAAAGGCATTCCAGTAATGGTTCAAATTAAGTACTTACATTCTACACATCGCATTTTCTGTAATGAAGTGGTACATCAGTTCTTTTACTACACATTACCATAGCTTAAGCTTGTATAAGCATGTCAAAACTACATTAAATGCTGCACAGTCTAAAACAGATAGATGTACAATGCTTTTCAGTGGGAAACATGACCATTTTTCCCCCTTCAGGGGAGGTGGACACAGGGGAATGATATGCTGGTAAAAACACGAGTAGGTAAGAAGCATCACCACAGTGGTTCCTTGGCCAACAGGATCATGACACAGCTCAATAGTGAGCACTGAGCCATATCCCCTGCAACAACTAAGGTGGAGGAACGGCTGGACAAAAAGCAGATCATGATGAACAAAAAAATTTGAGCATGGATCAGTGTGCCCATACAGTGGTAAAAGACTAAAAACATACTGGGGTGTTATTAGATTTTGCAGTCAGCTAATCAGGCGTTGTGATTGATCCCCTCCTCCCAGTGCAAAGGCACATCCAAAATACTGTACCCAGTTTCAGGGATCTCCATTATGAGAGAAGACCCAAAACTGGAGACAGGCCACTGAGATTTTTTGGGGGCTGGAGTATATGTCAAAGGAAGAGAATCTGTGAGAGCTTTTTTTTTTTTTTTTTTTTTTTTTTTTAAATGTTTGTTCAGCCTGGAGAAGTGCAGGCCAAAGGAGGTTCTAACTTTTCCCCCCATTACCTGAAGACAGTGTAAGGAGACAAAGACAATTCCAAGAAGTGTGGAGTGACATGACAGCATCCGAGAGAGAAACACTTAAAACATGAAATTCCCACTACACATAGGGGAGGAAAAAAAAATCTTACCAAAGAGTGGCTATGCAGAGGAGCAGACCAATTTGCAGATACTCAAGGCTCAGCTGGACAACACCTTTAGCAAGCAGATCCAACAAGGAGTCAGTCCTGCTCTGAGCAATGGGTGGGACTGGGATGACCTCCAGAGGCCTCTTCCAAACTGGTTGGTTGATTGCTTTGCTTTTTATATTTTGAGTGTCTCAAAAGAAAGTAAAACCTGGCATCTTTATACAAAGTAATTCCCTAAAATGCTTCCTCCAACCACTATTTTGTATTTTTTTCCAGCAATGATACTTAAAAATTAATGATACTGAGACTGGAATAAGTAACATACACTGTTCATGCATATGAGTAACAAAAGATTATATTTTTAGTAGTTCAAATATAATTTTGATCATATTTAATCGCCTAATTTAGCTTATCAACAGTACTCATGAAGGAAACAATTAATATTTCTCAATTCAAGCTGTAAAATCTCACTTTATTACCAGAGAAAAACAGCACTGAACCATAAAACTACAAAATGAAAATTGGAAACATTATTAATTGGTATTTTGTTATTAAAGCACATCTTCCATATCACAGTTAAAGAGCTGGACTACTTCTGCTCGAAGACACTTCGTATTAATTTCAGTAATAATAGAAGCTTAACATCCCCAGTGTCTGCTGACTCACAAAGCAAGTTGCTAAGCAAATGCCTCCAGTTGTATTTGAAATATTTAAAACAGGTTTTTATCACCAACCCAGAGTCCCCAAGAATAGCTGCTGTAGGGAGGAACTGTTCTTACAGAACTGGTTCTAGTGCAGTAAGTAAAAAAACAGAACTTTTGAAGACATCCCTCCCTCCTAAACATCAAAACAGACAACAAATGACATTATAATCTACTGAAAAGACAAGGATGAAAGATGAGTACTCATCACTGAGACAAAGAGGTGTATTTATAACTGAAATTGCCAAGCAGAAAGTAATTTTTTTACAGCTGTGGTCACTGATGCTTAAAATACAGATATACCTATTACAATCATTGCATAATTTTAACTCAGCATATCACATGTTCCTGCATGCGGGTAATTTTTTAACCAGGCAGAAGTGGCAGGTTTCTTTTTATTCTACTTTATGATAAAGTAGCCATTTCTATATACCTTTAACACTAGATTTGTAGTACATTTACCAAAAAAATCACTCAAGATATGTATAGAGATGCATACTTGTGCAATGTAAAAGAGCACACTAAAACCGCGTTTACAAGCAACTCTTTGAAAAGCTTGAAGAGCGCCAGCAGATTGGTAAATGCAGCCTTGTTAACAACGATCGAAGAAGGTAACTGCCTACAGCCACAGATTCATATATTTCTAAAACTGGAAAACACTACTGCACCCATTAAAGGGCTTCCAAAACTATTTCTGAGTTTCACTTTATCAGCTGCACGCGCAATGCCGTTTAACCACAGACTTACAGCTATACGTCTGTAGAGGATCAGCCAAATTACTGCTAAACAGAAGTCAGTACCCATAACTGCAGTTTGAACATATAAACAGATGAACACTTTCCCTCACTGGCAGTATTTTTTATTAAAATGCTTCGAGCTACAGCAGCAAAGTTTTACTATAGCACTTTATTTTTTTTTTTTTTTAAAGTTAATAAGAATAAACCAGACTGGTTTAGGTTTTGAATATCAGGTAAATATTAAGTATACAACTTGATACATCTGCTTCCCTCAGTTACTCGGAATGTCATAGTTACAAAAAAAAAAAAAAGTTATTATTTTGGACCAAAAAAATAGAAAAAGCAGCATAGACAGCAATCAATCGAAAAGTTGCAGAGGAACTTAGGAAGTACTCTCCACAAGGCAGAATCCCCCCAGGTTGTTTCTTTGACTAGCTGAACTGCAACTCTCCAGACTATCAATAATTACCTAAGTGTATCACACAGATTTATATCCATATGTTATAGGGCTGTTACATCTGCATTAAAAGCCACACCAGCGAATAGGTTTTGCAAACCAAGAATCATGACGGTGCTCATTATCCAGTCTGTTTTCAAGGAGCACGTGTTTGATGGATCATGTTTTTTACATAAGTGCCCTCTCAGCACTCCCAAGCAGCTCATCACTTCAACAGAAAACGTAACTCATTCAGATACCACTGCCATGCACAGCGTCAGAACCAGACCCCTGGAAACCACCCACCTTCTCTCCAGTTCCTTCAACGACTTTCTTCCTCTCTCCCCTCCAAATAACAGCTAAACAAGAACCTCAGCACTTGCAACACTTTCATCTATAAAACAGAACATGTTCTAAGAAGTTGGAAAATGTAATGCTTCATTAATATTACCATTCTAAAAAGTAATTAAGAATTTAACACCTCTGCATTGCATTTAAAGCAGTCTTGGATGCAGATCTCAATTTAACAAATAAAAAAGTTATCCCCCAGCAAACTCACACTACCCTGATGCCTTCGGAAGCTTCCCCAATCCCCACCACACAACACAGTAATTACAGCAACATCACCCAAAAGAAAGTGTAAATGTGCTTCCATAATAAATGGTGTTTCAATTTCTACTCTTCTATGAAGAAATAATACTTAACAAGATGATCTAGCTGTTTAAAGTAGTATTTTCCGCATTCAGTATATTGCCATTGATACCAGGGTTAAATAAGTGACTTTGTATTTTCACAAAATGTGGACATAACGTTATTAATGCATTTGGTAAGGAACCTGGACAGTACGCACTTCTGGCCTGTGCTTTAATGACATATCCTGATTTACATCTATTAAAGTATTTTAATATGGAGGTAACTATATATTGTTATATTTTTTTACTGTTGCAAAATGCAGAGTAAAATTCCAGCAGATTCCCCCAAAAAATGTTAACGTGACTCAACACAACTACTTAATCGAAGAGAGATTCTGTGATAAGTGCACACACGGTTATCTGGCAGTAATGGTGGTAGTACAAAACCGTCAAGCCTAAATCTGGAGATTAAATCTAGAGATTTTACCAAGTAACATACAGAGACATGTCCAAGATAACCTCGCTAGCCCCAAAACTGGCTAAGATAACCTTTTAGCAAGTGGCACTGCTGTGACATGGTGGATGCTACAAACAGTCCCTGCAGCCAGAAAGCACTGGACAAGAGCTCTTGCCTGTTTTGCTCCTTGAGGAGATCTGACCCTCCGTCATTTGTAACAGACCAACGCAATTGGACATACAAAACACACAATGTAAAGAGGGCTGTCTTTCTTTTTATAATGATTTTTTTTCCTTCTCCTGAGATACAAGCTGTGAATACTATTTCTCACTCATATTTCCCCAGGAAAATGTTGGCAGCCACCCCGAGGCGTTAAACTGAACACAAATATCCTAAGGCTGGGCCTGTGCCAATGACACAGCTGACAGCGCACCGAGAGTATCTTGAAACTGTCTGAACACACATGGCTTTTTCCTCTGCTGGCTTTCCTCAACAGCTTTTTTCCAGACGTGACACAACAGGAGACGCTCCTGGCTGTTCCTGGAGCACTGTATGAGGCAAACAGCAGGAAAGGAAAAGCCGATCTTGACCACGCTCCCCAAGCAGCACACACGATGTCAGCAGGCGGCTCTCTGACTCAGAACAAGCCTCGTGCTGTCAGTGTTGTTACTCCTATCTCTAACACCTATGCTAAACTTCTCAAAGTGAAGTGTTCAAAATGATCCCATTGCAAGAATGCCCATCATGCTTCAATTACTTACCAGTGATGCAAAGACGATTTAAGACAGCAACTTCTTTTTTCCCTTAGGAGCACAAAGCAGCTCCATCGAAGGTTGTACATCAGTCCTAGAGCTGCCCAGCCTTCCTAAATTCTGACACCTCGCAACTCTGCATTATATTAAGTGCATGCAATCTGATTAGAAACACTCACATACTATTCGCCTCCCCCAGAGAGCCTTTCCATCTTTCCATCAGCAGTACTAGAATTAATTATATTGGAATTCAACATCCTCCTTTTGCTCTGAAAAAGCAGAAAATGTACTACTCTTGAAAATATGTACAACATGAACAGCTTGGAGATTCGGTTAAATTTATTTTAACTATATTATTGCAACTACCACAGAACAAGCAAACCATGAAGCATCAACTAATTGTACGGGATATTTAAAATCCAACATTTCTAAGTGTAATTCTACCTGTTAAATTAAGCTTCGGGACAGCTGCCGTCTCTCTACGTACTCCTCCATGTATTACTAAGTTAAACCATATTTTATCCAGAAGAAGTGACACTTATGTAAAATATGCAAATATACTGAACTGAACACCACTGAACACCAGTTTGTTCATGGTCCGAATGACAGCACCACCTCACCCCAAAATGGGCAGCTACCCTCCCGACAGCTCTCTGCTCAGGGGTCCGGGATCTGAGAAGTGTGAGCACACAAACTGCACAGAGCAAACCCACAAGGTCTCAAACCCACAGGTCTCAAGTCTCAGAACATGCTTTCTGGAAGCAAATTCTTTGCAAAGGGCTTTCTTCCGACACCTTGTTCATTTATAACCAACACCTAGTCCAGATGTCTGAAATTTCCACGTTCTGGAAGGTGCAGGCTTTCTGACCAACAATTTTAATCTCCAGTCAGATTTGTGAGAGGGAAGAGGGAAATCAGCCCCCAGCAGTCGTTGTGTAACAAGCTCCACCCATTTACCCTGTTTAAGTGCTGATAGCAACTAACTTATCAGTAGACTAACTGATAAAAATATTACAAAACTCAGCAGACATTTCAGTCTCTGGGATAACGTGCGCTGTTTCACATTAGGTCAAAGAGCATGTGGACAAAGAGGCAGGAAGAAGGAAACTACTACGAGTCAAACCCTCTAGGTGACATTGGCCTTATCTGCACCTCAAAAAGAAAGCAAAGCCTACAAATTTCCATGACTATGTGACTTCTGAAATAAGATTAAATACACACAGCATCTCCAAAGTCTCAAAAAGGAGACAAGCCTACACGCCCCTACAGAAAGCATTCATGGGAGACAATCAACCTTAGATACACTACACCAAAAAAAAGCAAGGCCACTGAAAAGATGGGTGTTGGAAAACTGTCCGTCACAACTTCCACCTTTAAATTTGTTCCATGTAAACTAAAACTTTTTCTTCCCCCTCCACTGTGAACCCTTTACTCAACAAGTAGCAATATTCTTCGTACTCTTCACTCAAATTGCAACAGTTCTGTTAAGTCAAGGACATCTCACGCTAGTGCTTCAGCTTCTTAGCAGACTCTTCAGAGGAAGCCAGCAGATAAAGGCTACGTTCCCAAGAAGGGTATATAAATTGATTTGAGATCTGGTATATCAACGTGACAGGAGAGGCTCTCCCAGCAGCTAATAAAATCCTGGAGGCTGAGCTGCAGTAAGACAGCAGAAATCACAACGGAGACAGGGTGCAAAGGGGACTGCCACACTTACTTTGGCTTCTCTGTCCTATTTCTCAAGGCCCTGTTCATTTGTCTCAAAACTCCCACTCCCAATTAAAAGGAAAAAGACCTTTATTCAGTAAGACTGCAGCGTGAAAAACACTTACCTACAACAGAAAAGTAAAAACAGAAATGGTGCTCACACTTAACCAGTCTAGGTCTAACGAAGTTCCCCTTCCTCAAGGGTGGCCAGAGGCAGATGATTCAGATAAAGAATGTAAAACAGCAAGTATCTGAAAGTGCCCTGAGTAATTCCTGGCTTCCAGCTATTTGAGGGCTAGTAGATAAGCTCCATCCCAGAGTTACACTTTCAATGCATCTACCCCTACCTGATTTTGTCAAATTCATATTTTAAACCACTTGTATTTTTCTGTATTTTATAATATAATATGTATTTCTGTATTTTACCTCCCTTATATCTTTCTGCTCCAAATTATCACGTGCCAATTCCGTTCCACGATTTAATTACACATTGCTTGAGAAGCTACTTCAATTTTCATCAACTAGCACGTTTAATTCACTGGGTGGCCTAATTCTTGTGTTAAGAAAAATAGCTGTCTTGCTTTCTACTCATCATTTCTGTATGCTCTGCAGATTTCGCAGACCCCTGTCACCTCTCCCCTTATTGTTCTGTTTCTCAGACTAAAGATCTCCATCATCCCAGCACAGAGGACCTTCCACACCTCTCATTTACTTTTTCACTGTCTACAAAACCTTTGCTCTGCTGGGACAATTACATTAGCGCGTACCGCTAAAAATTAGGACACGCCATTCATATACATAATGACTTAACAGTTATTTTATTCTTTGTGAAAAATTCCCAACAGCTTTCTTTGCGCTGCTTTTTAACCATTAATAATAGCCATATACCAGTTTACTGGAAAAGCTCGTAAGATTACATCCAATATCACTCATTTGTTACCACTTAACAGCCTCTTTAAAAGGAGTTTCTTGTCTCCCTTAACAGAAGGTACAACACTGGACTTGTTCTGCTCCTCCAGATTGTCAATGACATCAAGAATTCAGTTTACGTCTACCCACTATTCGTGATCGAGCTAGAATCAAACCGATCACACCAGACAGTAAGGGATACACGTGAATGACAAAAACAAAAAAATGCAAAATTGCAATGATTGCAGCACTTTACTTTGCTACAATTTACCAGCACTTCGAGCTTTCACAGTACCAACCCAAGCTCATAAAAACATACAGTGGTGTTAAGAAACCCAAAACAGAGATGCTTCTCCCCTGTGAATCATTGTTATCCCTGTGTCTAAGGGACATCTTCTACCCAGACTGAGCTTGCTCCATATGCAGGGACCAAATTCAGCCATGCCTGCCAAAGGAGCTTCAGCGGAACAGCAAAACAACGTGTAGGAAAAGCAGATTGCCTTGCAGGATCCTGGAACCAACTGCTTCCCCAAATTCCTGCTGCGCTCTTAGAAAGAAGAGTCAGATTGTCCCTGCAGGCATTCTCTACCTTTGCTTCAGAGCTTGGATCATGTTGTCATTAGTCCTATAAGGAAAGGGTTACAACAGACTAACTTAAATCAACTGTTACCCAGCATGCAGCACATTACTTGCTGAAATAGATGAAAGTCAATTTAAAGTAGCTCAGCATACACCAAGTACACAGCTTTCATTTACAAAACATATAAAACCAAAATTACACTGATCGAAGTTTTCTCATGGACTTCTAAACACTACTCTTTTGTTTCCAAACAACAAATACAATTCTGATTCTTCTTCATCTCCAGAAATAACCTTTTATAGTCAGAACACTGTCTACATAACTTTGAAAAATATATGAAGTTTTACAAGACTATGTGCTTTTCCCATAGACCTACTAATTTTTACACTGCAATAAAAATAATCTGTACTACTCAACAAGCAACTCACTTGTACATTTAGCTGTACTAAGGAATTCTTTAGCTATCCAGTTTGCATGTCTTTCTCTCCCATGTTCAGAGATCAGTCATCAGACCTGAGACCAGGGGCAGCTAAACCTGCAGTAGGGCACGACACACTGCTTGTTTTCAAAAACATATTGGAATTTATTACATCAAAATGCCAAAGTTCTGTGAAGATCTAGGACATTGAAGAAGCTCTGGGCTGTCAACTTCTCTTATGAAGTGAAACCTGGGTGACTTCCAAAGGCAAAAATTGTTGTTGCAAGTCAGAGAAGTGTTCTGTGATTCATGGTTTGCATAAGGAGTGTGTACTCCGCAGTTCTTTTGGACTCCACGGCTAGTAAGAAAACTGGGTTCTGTAACTCTGTTCCATTTAGGCCTATATTTTAATGTGAACATTGGAAATTTGGTTCCAAAACTCATGAAAAGAACTATCACAATACAAGAAGGCAACTTTCTTTGCGTGTCTGATAATTTAAAAAAAAAAAAAAAAAGTTAACACAGAACTTCATGTTCCAAGGCAGATTAATTTTTCCACTGCAAAGTAATACAAACACACCTTATCTGAGCTCTGAAGTTGGAGACAGTATCACATCCTGAGAAGCAGCACCCAAGGGAGTGTGCAAGGAAAAGTAGCCTCAAAATATGTGCAAGTCTAAAGACTTGGTCAGTGTGCAAGTCTAAATGTGCAAGTCTGAAGACAAGGACGTCTTCTCTTCAGGGAAACAGCTCTGCATGCTCACTACAGGGGCCTTTCACCCACTTTCATGAAACGCTACCACAAAGTAAATAAATAAGTAAACTTTAAAAAAACAAACATTCATTAGCTACCTTAGCTACCACTCTTACATCTACTACATAGGGGAACTTTATCTCTCAGAAGCTTAAAAACCATAACTGATATACTGAAACAAACTTAAAAGGCAAACATTACAAATTTCCAGGGCAGTGGATGACTTTAACAACACCTACTTGAAATATATATAAATAAAATATATAAATATATGTAATACTATCTTAACTACGTTTTGTTAATGCTTTATTTGAAAAATAACTTTACTTCATATTCAGTTATAACAAAAAAAATAATTGCAGAAATTCACACAAGCATGTGTCTGTATCAACTTTTCTTACCACTTTTCTTACCTTTAAAGTTCTAAGAAAGTTACGGTAAAATCTCGTTGGAATAGGCAGTATCTTACAAACTAGAAGATTTGCAACTTTGGAAGAACAACGTTCTTCCAAAAAACAGTTTGCTTTGTTGGAACACCAAGTGGTGTTGCAGTAGTTTAAATGTGGACCAAAGTCAATGCATAAACTCAGTTCCACTTTTGTGCTAGAAAACATACCACTTTGACATGAGTAGACAGCAACACTAGGACTGAAGTTTGGGACTGAAAGTGATTCAACCACCCGTGTAGTCAAGTATAGTGAGAAATCTACTGCATCAAATATCACAACTTAAGGCTCAGTCACACGTGTTATGACTTTAAGATCTACTAATAACAAGCGGATAGAGAAGTCACATGCGTAAGAGCAACAGAACACTGAAGCGCATGGATGCCTACGTTATTTTTTCAAGGACAAGAACACTTTGCTGACGGTTTCTGAAGCATTATTTCCTTTTCCACTCCTCCTCAAAAGTGTAAGCATTCATGCTGCCCTTCCCAATCCAAGTAGGCCAAGGCATAACTCCAGTGTACCAGAGTATCATCCCACTACTGCCCGATCATATTTCAGTCACTGTCTTTGGATCGCACCTGGCAGCACTGCAAGAATAACAAGTGTTTATTGCCATTCAACAGAATGTGCCCCAAGGACAAAGGCAAACACTGTGGAGTAACAGAGAGTTTCAGGGGGCACCTCATATTTTGGACTGCCAATCCTTAAAAGCAGTTTACCCATGGCCCTCAATCAACTGACTATATGGTAAGACACCCAAGAACTGAAAATTATGTGATAAAATTTTGGATGTATAATAGAAAGCAAGAGAATAAAAATCACTAAAGTAAAAGTTACTTTTATGGAAGCTTTCTCCTTTTTGAAGAGCAGTAAGTATATGGGAGAGGTGTGAGCATCAAGTTACAGCCAACACTTCCCTTTAAGAAAACTAATCTTATGAAAGTTAGCACGAACACTTTTGATTCTTTCAGCTCACCAACAGGCAGGAGTCACAGGATTGTGTACTCTAGAACTGCTTAGATCAGTGTTTTTGAAACATGATACGCTCATCCAGACCTAAAGACGCTAGTTTTCCCAGCCTGCTTAGTATTATCACAAAGCAATGCTGGAGAAACTGCCTAAACCACACGATGCTGTTTTAGTGCTTTACGTGTTAGCCATAAATGAAAGCACAATCCAGCAAAGCCACTAGATTAAACATCGCAGTAAAAACATCCACAAAATGCCATGGGAAGTAATGACATTTCTCTTTTAAGTTAAACAGTTTTTCCTCAATTACAGCTAAACAAAGTTGTGTTGCGCCTTGGTAATCAACAATGAGCTTTTGCTTTGAGAACGACTTGCCAGTAGTTAAGGAGGCAGAGTGCTGACTAATAAGGGAACTGCACTGATCAATTAAAAAATAAATAAATCCGCTTCTAGTCAATAGTGCCAAAAAGCCTCCAGGCTAGCAAACAAGATGCAGAGATAGCACTATTCGGACTCACTGAAGCGCGCTCTTCCAAAGCACACAAAACGTTCAACTCGGGACTAACTGGGGAAAAAAAAAAATAAAAAAATAAAAAGAAAACCTGGCTTCAAGCCTCAAGCGCTTGACTCCACTTGTCCAACCTTATTGACCACCACAGGGTTAGTTAAAAGGAACAACGCCACCCCAAAGCCACAGCCCTCAGCCAGGAGGGTGCAGACCCGGAGGAAGGGCAGGCAGGCAGCAGGGGCACGTCCCGGGGCAAAAGGCCCCTGCCAGCCCTGCTGTGAGCTGTGCACACACCGGCCCGGCCCCAGCTGGCCCCAAAGGCCGACAGGAGAGGCCTAAAGGGCCCCACACACACCCGTGGGGAGCCGCCGGGACACGGGGGGGGGCTGGAGCCTGAAGGGCGGGGGAGGAGGGGGGGGCGGCCATCGAGCGCTTCACGGCGCGAGTCGAGACACAAAAGAAGCGAGCCCCCCCACCCCAAAATAAATAAATAAACGGATAAATAAAACACCACCGCAGCACGCGCTGATATAGCGGGTTACGCCCCAAAGCCAGCAAGCAACGGAGGGGCCGGGGGCCACGGCGCCGTGCCCGGGACACGGCAGGGTCCGGGTCCGGCCCCCGCGACATGGCGGCGGGCGCCCCCACTTACCAGCCCGACTCCCCGAGCGCCGCCCTCGCCCTGTCGGCCATGGCGCCTCCCTCCCGGCCTGCCTGCCTGCCTGCTCGCTGCCGCCGGGGCGGGCAGCGCCCGCTCGGTTTCCCCCCCCGCCCCTCGGCCCGCTCCGGGCAGCCGGCCCGGCCGGCTCTCGGGCTAGGGGAGGGCGATGGAGGGAAGGGACGGGAAGGGAAAGGGGGGGGGGGGGAGCGAAAAAAAAATAAATAAATAAAAAATAAAAAAAATGAGGGGGAAGGAAGGGGAGGAGGCGGCGCAGGCAGCGACGAACAAAGCCCGCGACCGGCGCCAGTCCCGCTCCACACCCCCGTGTGGCCGCTATGGGGAGGAGGGCGCCCGGCTTGAAGCCGCTGCCGCCATGGTGGGGAAGGGAAGGGAAGGGAAGGGAAGGGCTGAGCTGAGCTGAGCTGAGGGCACGGCGGGAGGAGGAGATGGCGGCGGGGCCCTGCCCGCGGCGGGGCTCTGCCGTGTGGCACCGGCCGCCCCGGGTCTCTCGGCCCGGAGCCTCTGTCCCGGAGCCGCTCCGCACGGCTCCTGGTCGGGATTTGTGTGGGGAAGGGGGTGGCCGAGGACCTCGTTTATCTCCAGTGGGAAGAGTGTAAATAAATACGGGTAGCACTAATAGCGTCGGGTAGGATGAGTCCCCTCGATGTCCTCGGGGTGGGTGGTGGGGTGAGAAGTGGGTTTTCGGGGCAACAAGATGTAAATGAAGCTGTTTCTACGTTTGTGTCTCTCTTAATATTTTGCCCTGAAATGAGCATGGAATTTTATGGTCTGCCTTTTTAATGGGTTTTTATAACTTAAAAATATGGCACTGTTTATTTTTCACTGGTATATGTATCTCATTACTTCAGGCTACTTCAGTAACTGACAAAAAGTGTTTGTTGTTTTTTTCTTTACCTATATGCTCTAGTATTCAAAGAAATAAGAAAAAAAAAAAAAGAATGTGAGCAGGTCATCAGTTAAGAAAATGCCTATCTTAGTCTTGGTCCTCAAGGTTTCTGCCTGCAGGTCAGTGCAGCTGCCTTTTGAAAGACCATGACAATTAACATTAATCAATCGTGTCTATGTGCCATAGCCAGACAATGTCAAATGTTAATTCTTTTGTGCTGTATGGAAGTTCCAAAACTTAGGTACCAACTTTGTGTATTATGTATGGGTCATTCTCATCCTTGGGATGTTGCAAGTTTCGTTCTTCAAATCAAAACTTGCTGTTTTTTTTGTTGTTGTTGTGTTTTTTTGTTTGTTTGTTTTTATCCACCCAAAAGCCTGGCATTGCCAAACTGACTACCAATCACTCAGAAGAAGATTTACATGTCACAAGCTGTGACTTCTGCTGTACTGACCAACACTGTTGTCTCCTATATGCTTTGTCCTTATTCATACTGCATTGAATCGTCCTGTGTAATATACAGATATAAACTCTTGGACAAAGGTTTTGTTGCCAACACATAGATTGTCCTGCGTGGCTGCTGTTTTTCAATAAATTACACTTTTTTTTTTTTTTTTCGAATCAGTTACAAAAACTTGATGCAGAAAAAGAAAACAAAACCTACATTGTTCAGATGAATCTGAGCAATTTTTTGTGTTGTACATATAACTCTTGAAGATTTTCTGATCTGGAGCCTTAGCAGAAAGAATATACTCTAGCCCTCTAATGAGATTCTACTTAAAGTAGACTGACACATCTTTTCTGGCAAAATCTCAAAACAATGAGTGTCACAGTCATGGAAGTTTCAATCCACATGCTGGTCATTCAAAAAAAAAAAAAAAAAAAAAGGAAATACTAAGTAGGAAACTGCAACAACACATTTTTGATGGAAGTGCATAGCAATCACCAGAGCCATCTACGCAGATCTGAATAAACTGAGCCAACCCAGTCATGTTGTTTATGGAGTGAATAACCATATGACTTCGGGATTTTTAAAGTTTATACAGTCCCATGTCATGGCAAGACTCCAGATGAACAAGAGTTTCCAAAGCAGTGATACCAAGGAGAAGTAAAACAAGAGCCCTGAGATATACCTACTGTGTGCCTGTACCAAAGTTCTTAAATTAGTAGCCTGACATCAAGAGAGTCATTCTGAAATTTTAGTGGCTGAGTCACACCCTTCATTCCAGCAGTTTTGCATGATGAACAGTAGTAGCTGCTGACATGGAAAAGTAGCAGCAGCAGATAGGTGGAATGGTAGTGCCAATTCAGTTACTTATTATGCAAAATAAATGGAAATAAAAGAACCTCTCATTTAGACTTTGACCTGGCTGCACATGAAATGATCAAGAAAAGGTTGTAAACTTTGTTGTAGCTCAAAAAGGGGTGCCTGTAGAGCCAATTAGTAAGGGATGGAGTATGACCTAGGAGAAGATAATGAGAATTGCAGACTGTATGCAAATATAAGACTAACCTTATATTAGTTTAAGACATGGAAGCTTTTGCTAACTTAAATCTTCATCAAAATCAGCAGGCAATTATACTGGTGATTTACACCAGCAGATGGCTATCCATTGCAACTCATGGCACAAAAAGCCATCTATAAAGAAAAGGTAGTAAACAACGTTGTTCTTCATCAAGGTGCTTAGGCATCCATTCTCACAAATTCATTATATGCAAGATGATATATAAATATATACATATATATACATACACGCATCTTTTGTACATGAGAAGTTTCCATTAGTGCATGTTTCTCTGCGAGCAGGGGGCACTGCCCAATCTTTGCTATTTCTAGTTGCTGATAGCTGTGCTGCAATGCGAGGTAAATAATTAGGTCCACTCTAAAACAGAAGGTGATACAATGCCTGCCAGGCTGACAGAAAGCTGCAAATTGGAGGAATAAGACCCTCTGTAACAAGTGTTCATGATAAAACATTCTTAGAGCAGACCTTTGTATCCATCCATCGCCTTTTGAATAAATGAGATTGCTGAAAGTAATGAATGTCAGACTACTTGGGGCTGTACAGAGACTGAGCCTAGACTCCAGCACACCTGCAAGGGGCTCTGTGCCTACATAGTTTTCCCACAAAAATACAACATTGCATCATTCTTTACAAAATTCACGTAGACTCCTTATGTCCAAAGTATAATGTAGTTCGATATACTTCACTGAAGTTGAAAAACTCATTCCAGTTTCTCATTCCGAGCACCTGTTTCAAGTGTTAGCTGTTGAAAAGTGTGAGGTTAAAAGGCAAGGTCTGTGATGAACAAATAACACTGCTAAATTTACACATAAAACTTCAGGATTATTTGTGATACAAAATCACTTTTTATAGTATCTTTGAAAAAAGAGTAATTTTCAGTCACTGTGATGGCTTGCATAAATGCACCCACATGCCTAACTGGTTGACAGTTGCATTTAAAAATGCTTTGTGTGTAAATCAGCTATGTTAAATTTAAGAAATACCTCAACCAGTTCCTCTCAGAATGAAACAGGGAAGTGTCATGGAGCAGAGGGCTGGCAACTTCTCAAGGG
The DNA here is from genome assembly GCF_964035555.1 of Netta rufina. Taxonomy (NCBI): domain Eukaryota; kingdom Metazoa; phylum Chordata; class Aves; order Anseriformes; family Anatidae; genus Netta; species Netta rufina. The sequence continues at coordinate 36,131,127 of NC_140123.1, read as the reverse complement.
AAGGCAAATCAGGAACAAAGCACACTAACAGGACAGGCAGGAGCAGCAACCTCACCATAAGGAACCACTGGCAAGTCCAGGTCTGGATCTGGGCCAGAGATGGTGTTCAGGGTCAGACACAGCCCAGTGGTGACCCAGCATGGCCACCACGACAAGGCAGGTCCAAGCTTGTGCCAGGAAGCCCAGCTGGTGGGTCTGAGTCCAGGTCCAAAGAGCTACAAGCCCAAGTGCAGACCTTGCTGCAACACAGCTGTGATGTAGCCCAAGCAGGGGCAGGTGGCACACCCCCAGCTTAAAAGCAGTCCCCAAGGGAAAGAAAGGGCAGGGCATCGCTTCTGGCTTCTTGACAGCAGCTCTAACTGGCACTGAAGCCAACCTTGGACTCCGCCAGGTAGACTCCTTGGCTCAGCCAACAAAACTCCCAAAAGAGGGATGTGCTCCAGGCCCTGTCAACTAGTCAGTTCTGCAGTTGTGTTAATGTGGGAACCAGTCTGAGGAGCAAGTTTTATCTTCATGTATCTCTGAAGACGGGTTTCTCTGTTTTTTTTATGCAGAAACAGGCTTAATAGAAAAGCATTCCGAATCATCCAAAACCAGGGCGCGAGACATAACAACTTATTCTGATATGTCTTTTACAAAGGGGTTCAGCTTACAAGGAAAACTGGAGAATTATTAAACTGGAGACTGTATTTGTCTTCTTCAAAGAAATAAAATGCATCTAGTACTATTTATCTTCAAAGTGCTATACATGAAGTTATTTATATTTTAATGAAATCTTCCTAAATCAATACAATTGTTTCATTAAGTTTTAGATGTATTAAATTTACTGTTTAGATACTGTATGTGTTCAAGGTATGACATGGCTATTTAAAGAGGTAGAGTGGTAAATGGAGAAAGACATTATCTAATATGTCATCTTAGTAGTGCTAACTGCAAGTATGCAACGATGTCCAATAATGTAATGTAAGACCAAAGTAAGTTAAAGAGACCCCTCACCTATGCTGTGCTCTGCCTCTAAACCACATATAATTATGCCGTACAGCTTGCTTTTCTCCATTACATTCAGATTATTAACCAACAAAGTGTAAAGTATTACAACTTAATGTTATATGAGTATCACACTGCTTGCATATCTTATATTTATTTGCCTTATTTATTAGAAAAATAGGAGGCTAAGAGGAGAAATTGAATTTAGGCAGAAACTAGCTCCTGTTGTTTATTTTAGCAAAAAGTAACTAGATCCTGTGATTTCTTCACAAAGTCCACAATGTGTGCAGTGTGGGATACAGTAACAGATGGAGGCAGTCCCTCTTCTGTAGTACCAGGTAATGACAGGCATGCAAAGATATGCCTAAAAGGCAGTACCTCCTGACTGCTGCTCATGTGATCCAGGACAACCTGATCTATGACCAAGATGTCATTTCCACAGTGATCTGTAATTGTAAGTACATAAAATGTTTGTTCTGCTTGAGGACCTCCTTTAGGGCAGTGGAAAGGCAGAGAATAGACAGAACTAGCACATAGGGCAAGACAACAAAAGTTAGGTGGGCACTTTTTGTATCAACCCCACAGGTTCCCTTCCATGGCTTGAAACATCCTGGCTGCCTCCATCTCCTGCCAGCTCAGGCTCTGCTCACTTTGGTTCAGCAGCAGGCTCACAGAAGTGGGGAGCTGAAGCTAATGACTGTGCCTGCCAGAAATGGGCAAGAGCTGAACCCAGTGACACTGCACGGGTTTGGCATCATGCACCCCAACCTTGCATGCTGAAACCAACAGTGGGATGGAGACCCTGAACACCAGCCTCTGTGGGAGGCTCCCACAAGGACAATAATGCCAGTTTGGTCTCCATTTTTATTTCATCTTTTGCACAGTATGCTTTCTTCATTGTGTTATATAAAGCTCCTTTTACTGAACACAAGAGCCAACAATCTCTACCCTGGATATGTAGCCCAAGGTAACTGGGCCCTGAAGGTAAATGGCCTTCACTTCATGTCACTGTACTTCTAAGAGTGTGCTGGGGTTATGGAGCTGTTTCTCATGCTGTTTTCATGAGCCAGGAGAAAATATGCCTTTTTATTGCTATTATTTTCCTTTCTCTGAAAAACCTGCCCTGGGCCATAGCTTAAAAGGAGTTTGGAAGCATATTTAATCTTAGAGGGATTCTAGATGGCCCTGGTAAACAAAAGTGACGGTCTCTCAGTGCCCTGTGATGGGCCAGTCTAATCTGATTTGGCTGCAGTCAGGAGGATCAGCTTTACTGCACGCATTGTTGCTGCGCTTCAACCAAAATAAGCAGGGCTGCTTGTGAATGTTTTATCTTTTTTGTCTGAAGGGGAAGGGCGGTAGTCAGCACTCAGTCAATATGCGTATTCTTTTTCTGCCATAAACTTCCCCAAGTTGTAGACAAGTAGTAAAGAGGGCTAGTTACTACAGGTGTTTCTCACTGGGGAGGTGTTTGCTGCGGGTGAGTAGCCAACCATGACCAGTTTGTCTCAAGACAGTCAAGGGTCTGTCATCTGTTACGGAACTTGGAGAAGGAATTGACTTTTCACAGAGTAAAGAGAAGGGAAAATTACATAAGTAATGATTTTTTAAAAGGGGAGAGTGAGGAGAGAGGCTTAGAAAGGAGCAGGTTGAAGAGATGAAGCAGAACAGAAAGAGATGAACAGCAGGCACATCTTGAAGCCTGGAAACTGTTAAGAATTACAAAGTCTTGGATATAGTATCACCACCTATAGCCAGAGACTGTGTAGCAAGGGTGGTGTTGTAAGGACAGATAACTTTCACTAAGGCCACATATAATATTTTTGTCAGGCTGCTGTCATTGATTTTGCCATCTGGCTGCCTGCTCCTGGACCCTTTCGATTTGAACACACTCACCACTTTCTCCTGCAAGTCACTAAATGCACGCAGGCTACGGTGATCTTGAAGATACAGTCCGTGCTGCCATTATGTCAGTCTTAAATACAGCATCATTGCTGTCAAAAGGCAATTATCAAGGCACTGTGGTTGTCAGGATAAGGCCATTTATATATGGCATAATGATGCTATTGCTAAGTCTATGCATGGCTGCTTGTCAAAACTTGGACGGTTCTGATCTGAATGTTAGCGCAGACAAGGCACTGCAATGATCACGAGGGTACGATGGATCACTGAGTACAGCAGAATGTAATCTCGTATAATTATGACACTGGCAAGCCCCCTCAGAGGGCCAGCAGAAGGGCTTGTGTTTGTCAGTGATGCTGGCACAGCTCAACCTACTGGTCCTCTGGACACTGAATTGGTAAATAGCCAGGGAGCAGAGGATCAAACAGCATATGGCTTCGCAGACTTTCATCGGGCTGCAGTAAACATCCCAGCCCTTAACAGCTGTGTCTCATCTCTAACAAGATTACCTTTAAGAGACTGATACCTTCTGCACTGAATGGAAATCTGGAAATAAGTGTGCTGCTGTCAAGGCTCTGCGTGCACTCAGAGGCTCTGCAGCCTCTTCCTTCCTCCTAGGGCTTTGGCTGCCTGTGCTCCAGTCCAGCTCTGATACAGTGCAGCTGTAGCTTTGGATCAGGCTGCTGGGAAAAGAGCTGTGTGAGAAGGAGCCTCATGGGGGCCTCCTGCCCTTTGCTTGCAAACTGCGCTGAAGCTCAGGCCTCCATCCTTGAGAGCCCTGAGCGGAGAGCTCCTGCCTGTGTCTGGCAATGTGCCTTGCTGATCCTGAACCAATGATTTGACTTCCTGACTTGACCTTGTCCCCACTTTACCACTGTTTAGTAGATTATCATGTTTAGTAGTCTTCATAGAATCATAGAATATACTGAGTTGGAAGGGACCCATAAGGATCATCAAGTCCAACTCCTGGCACTGCATAGGTCTACCCAAAAGTTTAGACCATGTGACTAAGTGCACAGTCCAATCTCTTCTTAAATTCAGACAGGCTCGGTGCAGTGACTACATCCCTGGGGAGCCTGTTCCAGTGTGCAACCACCCTCTCAGTGAAGATGAGGGTGGTTGCACACTGATGTCCTTCCTAATGTCCAGTTTAAACTTTCCCTGCCTCAGCTTAACACTGTTCCTGTGGGTCCGATCACTGGTGTTTACAGAGAGTAGGTCACCTGCCTCTCCACTCGCCATCACAAGGAAGTTGTAGACGATGAGGTCCCCCCTCAGCCTCCTCTTCTCCAGGCTGAACAGGCCCAGTGACCTCAGCTGCTCCTCATATGTCTTCCCCTCTAGGCCCTTCACCATCTTCATCGTCCTCCTCTAGACACTCCAACAATCTTGAATATTGGCTGACCCTGGCCACCAACATGGTACCTTCTGAGGTACTGTGGGATTGTGCCCTTCTTGGTGGGATCACCGCCCTCCTTTGCTGTCACCCTCAGCTCCCAGCTTGCCTTCCCTTGCAGGGCAGCCCATGCATGCTGCCTCCTGAGAGCTACCTCCCTAGAGCTGTAAACTGTGTTCCGTCAAGAAACGTGTCCCACCAGCAGTCAGTTCATGTCTGAAACAGGTATATGTGTAAACTGAACAAAGCTCAGTAACAATGGAGATATTGCTGAAGGCCAACTGCTATCCATGCAATCTCTCAAAATGGTAACTGCCCTCCATTAGAAGAACAGTAGGTAGGGAATCTCTCTGAAGACCTCTGCTTTCTTCATGCTTTTCCTGCCTTTAAGTTGAATTTGTTATAGTTTTTCTCAGTGAAACTAAAGTTGATAGTAATGGACACCACTGGGCAGAACCACTGATGAAGGGCTGCATGGTGAAATCACAGTACACATATGGAACTGATGAGTTAAGGAAAGCACTTAGAGCACTGTTCCAGGCATGCTAAAGGCCTTATAGGATATGCGTCATGTGAGAGGGTGCCTCACACAGTGTTCAGGTAGCTCTCAGGGTGACATAAAATACCTGTGGTATGGGCATGGATGGAAGACCTTAGAGTTGCCTACCCACCCTCACTGATGCCCTTGTTAAAACTAAGTCTATTCCTCTTAGGGTAGGGCAGCAAAACCCAAATACTGAAAATGGTAGAAGCCCATAGTGGTAGAACCTAGTGCAGGCCCAGGCACCATTATCCTGCATCGTACACTCATGGGATATGGCCTTCGTTTTTAACATAGATTAAATCGTATATTGCAGACGCACGGAGAAGCAGTGACTACCTATTATGCAGCAATATATATGGCTGTACAGTAACTCTGTATATTGGTTTTGTTAATATTTCTACTAAAAACATAAAGTTTAAATTTTTTATATCCACAATACCACAGAAGACATCATCTCTCTCTATGGTCGGTTTGGGGCATAAATGGTCCAGCAATCTGTGTCAGCACTTGACTTAATTGCAAGGTGGGAGAAGAAGACCAAATAAATAAATACTGTTTTCTCACGGAAATCTAAGAAGGTTATTTTCAGATCATAAAAGATTCACTCTGTAGTTTTCCTCAAGTGCCGTCATATGTTTGTGCTTGAGGAAAAGCAAGTTATTGGAAATCTATGCCAGGCTCCAGCTAAGCAGTTGACTTTCTATCCTTGATTGAATACACACTAAACAGGCAAGAATGTTTTTGTGTTATTTCCTGGCAGTGAAAATATACTATGTCATGTATCTTTCCTATTCAGATGTGGAAGCTTTTGCCTACCACTGCTTTTTCCCTGTAGTCTGCAGTCCCGAATCAGCACAGTTTGGAAAAATAACTAAATTTCTTAACAGCTTTCGAGAAGCAGCAAAATCAACTTCTGCGACACTTATAACAATCAAATGTAATAACTAGGCAAGTTATTTGCTGACCTTCACTTATGAATGATTCAGTTCCTTTCTCTTCTGATTCTGCTTTTATTTATATATCTTTTCTGTCTCTGTTGATTTTAGTTACTTTTCTGCCCTCAGTGTTCCTTGTTTCCCGCCTGTTAGCAAACACAAGAAACAAAGAGAATCTGAAAGAATCAGCAGATCTTCATAGTACTTTTTTAATCTTCTTTCAACAGAGAACTGTGCCATATATTGTGAATAGCTGCAGAATTATGAAGGGATAGAACCATCCTTAAAGCTGCCTTACATATTTTAGGTTATTAAAAGAAACATTATTTTTTCCAGCTATATGTTTCAGATAACTTTTAGGTTAAATTCTGCTGTTCTCGGAGGTAAAGAATGAAAAGAAGCAGAAATGCTGGAGCCCTGAGCAACTTCTCATTATTCGCAAGTATACACTTTGAACTTCCTTGGCTTCGATATTTGTCCTGAGTGCCTAAGACATGGAGTCCATACAACAACAGGGGGATAAAAAAGAAAGGAAGAGCTTCGAAGACAGAAAAAGCTGCACAGCCCCAAATCTGCATCTGCAAGTGGGCTCCCACTGCCACAACTGTTTTAAAAGCCATATCTCCCTTAATTCTGTACAAAGGTTCAGTTTTTCCTCAGCCTACAGAAAACAAAACAAAACAAAACATGATTCAGTTCAGAAGCAAATACATGTGCTAATTCAGCAACTACTCTATGCAGAATCCAACAGATGAGAGCCTGGGGGACACAAGTATGCTCCAGAAAGCACAGTGCTGTCTGGCAAATAAGTGAACCATTGAGAACTGGCACTCACCATGAAAAACAAGCAAAAGGAAGAAAGAAAAAAAAAAAAAAAAAAAAGAAGAAGGGGAAAAAAAAGGGGGGGGTGAGAAATGAGAGATCAGAACAAAAATTTCTAGAGGAAGATAATAATAATTGAGAGAATAAAGAAAAAATGACAATAACTGGGCCACAGCCTAGAGCAAAGATTTGGGCTACATGTGTCAATGGGAATTCAGTCCAGTAAAAATGCAATGAATCAGAATAATTTTTTATTATGAAACAATAATATGTCACATAATGCTGCTAGTAAGCAAACCAAAGTAAACACAACATACAAATATACAGATAGGTCATTAAGGACTCCCTTCTTTCTCCTGGTACAAATTGCCTTTCGGCGTGGAGGGGGAATACAGATTTTATAAGTTTATATTTTTCCCTCATCTGCCTGCAAAGCCAGAAATAATCAGTACTCTGTTCCACCCTCTATAAAATTCACTGAGGCATTCCTTTAATTATGCTTACAAATGCTTATGCTTGTGGGGCTACAATGTGAACCAGGCGCCTGGCTGGAATAAGGGGAGCTGGAGAGAAGAGATGCTGAGGTTTTTATTTTAAAACAGATACCTTTTCTGATCTGATTCACACTGCAGTCCTGCAACCACTTGTGTTGACATAGGGGTAGAAATTAATTAAGTCAGCACTGATGTTGAAGACAGTATATCATCAGATCATTGCCTCTTTGGAGAAAACAAACCCATTATTTGTGGAGCAGTGCAGCTGCAAATTAGAGGTGTGAGGAGAACGCATAACTGAGGGGCATATGAAAGGCAAATGCGAGAGGGACAGGAAATGTGTGTGTGGGAAAGGCATGTGGAAAACAATAGAGGGAGAGGGAAAACAGGGTTAAAATGTGGTATGGATGTCTTGGCCAACTCACTGACAATTTTTGTAGAGCCTAATTAAAACTTTCCAATTTTGCTAGGTTTGTCTATTTTCAGATTTTCTGCAATTACTGCTGTAACTGAGACTTCTCAGGTTTACATCAGCAGCTACGCAGGCATGGGACTACCATACTTTTATCACTAAAATTGAAACAGTTGTTTCCCATTAAAGCACAAAAAGCAAAGCAGCAGAGCAGAATCCACCAGCAGTTTTTTATCTATGCCAGTGCTTGCAACCACGTTCACTTAGCCCTATAAACAGGGTAGCCTGCTGTTAACAAATATCGCCTGAAGTAAAACACTAAACAATCTAAAAGAACCTTTTATACCTATTTTACATATTTATTTCCAAACATCTCCTAACAGTTGCAGTTAATGCATTAAGGTGCCCAATCCCTACTGGCTGTGCAAATCATTCTTTCCCATTTACGCCAGCAGTATTACCATGGTTACATTATGAGAATGTCTTAACCTGGCAGGTGGCTTATCAAAATGCCTACTACCTAGGCAATCCTGGTAAACAATCTCTATTTTTCCATCAAACAAATTAGTGTATCACATGCTCTGTTGTCCAGATCATGGTGCAGATCATTTGTTTCTTTGTTTCTGGGTTAAAAAATAAAAATAAAAATAAAAATAAAAATAAAAATAAAAATAAAAATAAAAATAAAAATAAAAATAAAAATAAAATAAAAATAAATAAAATGCAATTCTCTTAATATTACTACTTACCCATTGCAAAATTCCTAATGAATCATTTTCTTAAAATGCAGTTTCCTCTACTTGCACTTTGATATATCTAAAAATCTCTGTAAAGTCAACAACAATAACAATAACAAAGCCTTTTGAAACCCACAAAAAGCCAATGTAAGGTTTATGTTTATAACTGCAGTTAAGAATAGATTTTAAATCTGAAAAGATCCCGTACCAGCTGGAGGCTGGCTAGCTTTTACTTGTGTGAGAGGATTATTTGGAAGATGCAAAGCTCTGTATTATTGTTTTTTAACTGATGTTTTCAAAGATAAATTCCTGAAGCTTTGCATATAGATTCAGATGTAAACAGTTGTGGTTGACAATACCAGAATTATTTTGTCATGGAAGTTAGAATATTTGGCTACTAGGTATCCAGATAAGTCACTCACACACAAACAGCAAAACGTTCCACAGAACTTGAAGCAACATGCCTTCGTGAGAGGATGAAGAACCAGGAATATAGAAATAAAAGTGAAAACATAACAGTTTTAGCATTTGGCTAAAAACTGCTAGCAGTTTTTTGGATTGATGCTACTGGTCATTGCAAATCATAGCCTAATAGAAAGCCTTAATAGCTCAGTTATTTTAGCTGTAATTCTAAAGATGTTGTAATTGGCCCGAGTCCTACATGCAAAAGCTTGCTTATATTTTTGTTGCCTGGCTTTTAGTGAGGTGAAATGCTAAGGAGCAGAGAGAATTTTCATTCTTAACACTTTCACGCTGTTTGCCAAGATGTATTTTCTTACCTGAATATACGTCAATGTAGTAGCTTAAATATAAGTACCTAAAGTATATCACCCTGAAGCATGTAGATGTTTCACAGATTCATTCATATCACTGACCCATACATTTTCTGTTTCACTGCAGAAAATACCGATCTGTTGTGTTTCTCAGCTTATGGGCACCTCTCCTGGCTCATACTGACTCCTCTGCCACATTGGTGAAGCTTCTTTCCTCCAGTTTTGGACTGTTGCTTTCAAGTTCAGAGACTCTGAAATCTCGAGTCACTTAAAAGTGACTCCAGGAACTTTTTGCAATAGAGGAGAAAGCTGAAAAGCCTTCAGTATTTAAATAGAAATGTAAGTTTTGAGTGTAGTATAAATGCTTCAGATCTCTTAACCTTATTCATCAATTAACATAGCTGCAACAGCTGGGTTTTGATCCATATTTTCAGAGAACAGTAATGCTGCTGATACAGCATTTCCAGTTCCGTCAGAGGAATACTGAAGCAGTTTTCAGAACATAATTTAAAAAGTACTCAGTTGACAGGATGTTTCTTCAGGGAACCATTGATCGCATTCTTAACTTGCAACAGAAACAGAGATAGTCTTCATTTTAATTTCAATATCAGCAATGCCTTAAGTGACGATCACAGCTAACCCATTTTAATGACAACCCTGAATGTTTAGAAACTCTAGCTATTCAATATACTTCTGTGCAGAGAAACAAGAACAGATGGATACTTCCTTAACACCTGCTGCTGTGGGAGTCTTTTGAAACACTTGCAAGTAAGAAATTATTACCGCTATAAAATGTCTCTCCGTTTTATTTGTTTAGAAGATTTCTATAGAGCACACATACAATTTATTTTAGGTTTCTGAAGTTAGGTTGTACTTTTGGAAAGCTAAGGAAGTATCACTTACTGAAGGAAAGCTTATTTCTATGCCTCATAAAAAGAGGTTTTAGGATATTAAATTGAAGATTTACTGCAATCTGTTGTGTAAGCAGGCCAAGAGATGTGCATAGTGTGCTACTACAGGAGTACTAGAATAGCTCCAGGGACTAAGAGCCCAGTCCTGCAAAGCAAAAGGAGTTCCAGCGAACAAGAGAAAGCTTTCTAGGGGGAATCACAGAAAACTGAAGCCTAATGCCTTTTTTTTTTTTTTTTTTCCCTCAACTACACACATTGCAGAAAGATGAAGTGCAGAGATTTTTGCTCATAATTGTCTTAATGGCCTTCCTTGGGTGATTTAAATTTTCCTTTGTTTCTACATGTAGCCAAAAGGAGAAAGACAAATTATTTCATAGGTTTGGAAAGCTCTGCTCTCTCCATTCTCTTCTGAAGTTATATTCATTGCTTTTTGTTTTGTTTTGTTTTGTTTGTTTTTTGGGGGGTAGTGTTGTTTGTTTTATAGAATCTCGTATGCAATAGATTAAAGAAATAAAAATGTAAATTCTAAGGATCTGAAAGTAAAATGTGATTAGGAATTTTTATCCACCTAGATTATTTAATGAGATTCATTTTCATTATGATCAAGAAATGGCCAAAAATAGCCGTAAAAACTGGTTACTTTAAATATTAAAAAAGAGAAAAGAAAAGAAAAGAAAAGAAAAGAAAAGAAAAGAAAAGAAAAGAAAAGAAAAGAAAAGAAAAGAAAAGAAAAGAAAAGAAAAGAAAAGAAAAGAAAAGAAAAGAAAAGAAAAGAAAAGAAAAGAAAAGAAGTTTGACTTATTTCCAAAATGAAAAGAACATATTTTCTTCCTGTCGTCTTTTGGCATAGGTGTTTCAAAAATGAATGCAGGTGATTGGGAATTTGGAAAATGGAGAGCATATCTAACACAAAAGTAAGGCATTTCTTCCAACCAGCCACTGAGGATTAACCATTAGCACATCACTCTGCTTCTACTTCACACATCACGGAGTTAAAAACTGAAATAAATAGACTTACTATTTACTCCAAACTCTCGCATAATAGAGGTCATAATACCTCACCCAGTAATTCCTGACCTATAATTTCAGACTGGGCTGGAGGACACCTTTGGGAAAGATACACAATCATAATTTAAAGGCTTCACATAGCAGCAAGCTCATTAATTCCCAAAGTAAGTTGTTTTTATTATAAATTGCAATCATGCTAACATTATCCACATTATTTTAGCTTGAATTGATATGTTTGTCTTCAACCACATGATTTTTATACGTTGTCTTACTGATTTGTGAGTTCTGTGATCTAAGTCTCTTCCCAGTGTACATCCTGATCAAATAATCAGTGACTTTCCTCTTGGATAAACTTATTAAATGAAGCTCATTAACTTAGCTTCTGGCTTTAAGGTATGTTTTCCAAACTTTGCCCAATTAAAAAGATTTAGAAGAAACCTACAAGTACTATTTGCTCTATATAAGAGTAGACAGAAGAAAATAATGATTTCTTACTCATCTCTACACTAATGCCATATATAAGCATACAAATACACTTTTCCATTTTCTTGGTAATTTATCTAAGGATCACAGCAATTACTTCAGACACTTCAAATATAAGGTTGTCCTGACAATTTACATGCATCTAGGATAAATCTTGTAATTTGTTTTGGCTTCTTTGGCTTCTGAACACATAGATAAGTTTGCTGTATGTCTAGGATGCGAATTCTAAGAGATAAACACTAGACAGTGTTTAATGTACAAGTTTAGATAAACTGTTTATCTACTCTGGGTGATTAGGACCTGAAGTACATGACTTATGAGAAGAAGCTTAAAAGAACTGGGTTTGTTTAGCCTTGAGAAAGTTGGGGGGGGGGGGGGGATTGTCTACAGATATCCAGCAATTGGGTGTAGGGAAAACAAAGGTGGACTCACCTTGAGGGTACACAGTGGAAAGGCAAGAAGCAATGGACACAAACTGCTGGAAAGGAAATTCTGATAAAATATTAGGGAAAAAGATTACTCACATTGAGAGTAGCCTGACATTGGAACAGGTTGCCCAGGGAGGCTGGGGAATCTGCACGCTTAGAAATACTCTTGACTGGACAAAGCCCTGAGCAACCTGCCAGACCTACTCTGAATGGAGGGTTGGACCAGGTTACTTCCAGAGAGAGGTTCCTTCCAGTCTAAATGATTCTGACTCTGAGTAATTAATTAGCTCCACTCTTCTTATTCCCTGGTGAAGCTGAAGTGATGCTGTAATTTAGGTGTGAAATGCAGACCTTTCTCTGTAGACCTTGTGCAATATCTGACAGCAGGAATAAAGACTTTTACCAGGCTGCTGATTAACACAAGTAAATGGTTATTTTAGGAACACCGGATGAATATTTGTACTTCTCTTGGACATCCATCTACAAGAAGGGCCGGAGGGCAGACCCGGGAAACTACAGGCCTGTCAGTTTGACCTCAGTGCCAGGAAAGCTCATGGAGCAGATCCTCCTGAGAGTCATCATGCAGCACTTGCAGGGGAAGCAGGCGATCAGGCCCAGTCAGCATGGCTTTATGAAAGGCAGGTCATGCCTGACGAACCTGATCTCCTTCTATGACAGAGTGACGCGCTGGGTGGATGAGGGAAAGGCTGTGGATGTGGTCTACCTTGACTTCAGCAAGGCTTTTGACACCGTCTCCCACAGCATTCTCCTCAAGAAAATGGCTGCTCTTGGCTTGGACTGGCGCACGCTTCGTTGGGTTAGAAACTGGCTGGATAGCCGGGCCCAAAGAGTCGTGGTGAATGGAGCCAAGTCCAGTTGGAGGCCAGTCACTAGTGGCGTCCCCCAGGGCTCGGTGCTGGGGCCGGTCCTCTTTAATATCTTCATCGATGATCTGGACGAGGGCATCGAGTGCACCCTCAGTAAGTTTGCAGATGACACCAAGTTAGGTGCGTGTGTCGATCTGCTTGAGGGTAGGAAAGCTCTGCAGGAGGATCTGGATAGGCTGCACTGATGGGCTGAGGTCAACTGCATGAAGTTCAACAAGGCCAAGTGCCGGGTCCTGCACCTGGGGCGCAATAAACCCAAGCAGAACTACAGGCTGGGAGAGGAATGGTTGGAGAGCTGCCAGGCAGAGAAGGACCTGGGAGTGATGGTGGATAGTCGGCTGAATATGAACCAGCAGTGTGCTCAGGTGGCCAAGAAGGCCAACGGCATCCTGGCTTGTATCAGGAACGGTGTGGCCAGCAGGGCTAGGGAGGTGATTGTCCCCCTGTACTCAGCTCTGGTGAGGCCGCACCTCGAGTACTGTGTTCAGTTTTGGGCCCCTCGCTACAAGAAGGACATCGAGGTGCTTGAGCGGGTGCAGAGAAGGGCGACGAAGCTGGTGAGGGGCCTGGAGAACAAGTCCTACGAGGAGCGGCTGAGGGAGCTGGGCTTGTTCAGCCTGGAGAAGAGGAGGCTCAGGGGTGACCTTATCGCTCTTTTTAGGTACCTCAAGGGAGGCTGTAGCGAGGTGGGGGTTGGCCTGTTCTCCCACGTGCCTGGTGACAGGACGAGGGGGAATGGGCTTAAGTTGAGCCAGGGGAGTTTTAGGTTAGATGTTAGGAAGAACTTCTTCACTGAAAGGGTTGTGAGGCACTGGAACAGGCTGCCCAGGGAAGTGGTGGAGTCACCATCCCTGGAAGTCTTCAAAAGACGTTTAGATGTAGAGCTTAGGGATATGGTTTAGTGGAGGGCTGTTAGCGTTAGGTTGGAGGTTGGACTCGATGACCTTGAGGTCTCTTCCAACCTAGAAAATTCTGTGATTCTGTGATCTCTGTCTCTCCTCTATGAATTGTACGGCTTCACTTTACAGCGCAACCTGATATGGTAAACTAGCATCTATTTCAGTTTTTTCATGGTAGACCAATATACAAGGTTCCTCATATAGACCATGCTGTAATTTCTAGCAGTGGAGTAGTAGCTACTGCATAAAACACTACTTCCTGCAACAAGAGGGATGGTTGAGATGGAAAGGGAGCACTGAACAAAGTAATTTTTTAATCTGGTGCTTTCTTCTTTGCTTTCATTGCCACTAAAAATGGTACAAAAAGTTATATTCTTGATACAACTACAAGATGTGCCAAAGCTAAATGCTGTTGGGCTTGCTTATCGGACATGATAAGCAATGCAATGTATATAATAAAGTTAACAACTTAATTTGTACCTGTTGTGTTCAAACGATTCATTCTATTATCTTTACTTAACATTCTTTTACACCCAGTTAAACTCATCCAGTGAAATACCCATACATAAGAATTAGGCCTTTGATATGATCAGTAAATTAAATTAACTTGACTCCAGGAAGAAAAAGATAAGAAAATGCCTGTCCTTACAAGAAAGGTCACAAACAAAGAATAGGAAGAGTGCACACTTAAGAAGTCCAGAATAGAAAGAAATAATGGCTTGAAGAATAAGGAACTTGCCTTTTCCTTAAATTTCTGTCTTTCTGATAGAAATCTTTTTACTTGACACTTCACTGTATTCCAGATTTAGGTCACTTTCTGGTTATATATTATGACTTAATACACCTAAAATGTGGCATGTTTATTGCATAGAAACCAAACATACTCTACTGCAGCAGCAAGAAACAAATAAACAATTTTAATGGATTAAACTGCAGCTAACTGTGCTGTTATGTTGTAAATATATACATCTTCCTCCCTGTTTCCCTCTTCAGTTTGAGGCTCACATCAAAATTCACATCCTTATATTGACAAGAGAAAAAAACTTCAAGTCAATACTTAAAACATTAGGAAAAAAAAAAAAAAAGATGAAAACATGAATGTATTCTGTGGGTTAGTCAGGTACGACTCTAGACATGAAAAGTGTTTTGTCCTGGGGTGATAGCCTGGGAAGTGGTTGTTTTTCTAGAATATATCTTTTGCTTTAAAGGGTATGTTTCCCTCTGCTAGTTACTGCAAGTTCAAATGTAATTGAGGAGTTCGATGTACAAAATTAATCTCAGTAACAGAGCATTTTACACCTCATCTTTCCAAAAGCAAGTGTTTTTAGCCTATCTTTCTTAAAGCCTGGGCTTTGAGATCCTGAGACGTGATCTACTCAAACAACTTAGAATATTTAAATGGTGTGGATATATCCAGGGATGGTATGGATATGTAAAGGTTAGGCAACTCAACTGGAAAAAGAAACATTTCTGCCAAGGAGGAAATATCCAGTAAGACTTTCAGCAGTGACTATAGTGTGGTTTGTCAAGTTAATGCCTTTGAAATATATCTGCTTCAAAAATAAAAGAAAGAAACAAACAAAAATCTTCCTTATACTTTTTGAGTGGATGCACGGTTCACCTGCCAGCATCCAGTTTGAGTAAAAGACATCGACTTAAACAGTGTCTTTTCAAGTTTTTCTGTAGACTATCTTACTGTTTCAGACTACAAGTTTGTTTTTCTTTAACCATGTAAGATAATTTGTTTTTTCAGCCTTTGAATCTTGGCAGATGATAAAGTGATCACGCCCAAACAGCAGTACCTGGAGCTTTCTTTTGCAACCACATCTCACCCACAACTTCTAACAGCCTCATTCAGTGACTCACTTGTCCTGTTGCTGTAAAATTTCTCTTTCTCTTGAGAGCAGGGAATAGCATCTTTGGTTATTCATCAGAGTGCCTTTTGCAAGTGTGTTGCTACTCGTCTGATTCATCTCCATTTTCTTAATCAAAAACTGAGAGCTTTGTTCATACAATGCATAATAGTATGTGGGCTTGCCTTTCAACCATATTTGTCTGATAAAAATGCATTTACAAGTAGATATATTGAAAACTCTGCAGCCATAACCAGGTTTGGAACTGCAGTACAATTGAAAGTATGAAATGCATTTGTATGTGTGTCTGTGAGTGTGTGTATGTACTTCTCCCTGTCTTCTCAAATAATAATTTAAATATAAAACTGTGAGTGTTATTTATATATCTACTCAAAGCTCTAGAGTAATTACTCTACAGTTTAAAAAAAAGGAGAGAGAGGGAGGGAGGAAGGGAGAGAGAAAGATGCAAATGTTATAAATCTTGCTTTATGTTTGGGGACTGTTCTAAACATAATTTGCCAGAAAGCTGCATCTTGTGTTTGCATAGTGTTTATCAGCCTTCACTATTTATAACAGATGGAACTAGGGCATTTTGAATGTTTCTATTAAACAGTAAATGACACTGCAGCATAAACACAATATTGCAGAAGTTTGGTCTTGCAAATTAAATTCTACGACCTGCAAGATAGCTTCCAAATTTAAAATCATCTTATCTTCTGTTCTGTAGAATATAACCATAGCACAATCCATGCTCACTTGCTCGGAGAGGGCAATGTTATTGCTGCATACTCTGAAACACAGGAAAAGGAGCCATCTCATCACTCTCTGCAACTTCCTGAGGAGGGGAAATGGAGAAGGTGCCAGTCTCTCCTTCTAAGTCATGCAAGGGAATGGCACAAAGCTGCACTTGAGGAGGTTCAAATTAGATATTAGGAAAATGTTTGTTACTGTGAGGGTGGTCAAACACTGGAACAGGCTTCCTAGAGAGGTGGTTGATGCCCCTGCCTCTCAGTGTTCAAGAGGCATTTGGATAATGCCCTCGGTAACATGCTTTAACTTTTGTTTAGCCCTGAAGAGGTCAGGCAGTTGGGCTAGATGGTCTTTGTAAGCCCCTTCCAGCTGAGCTGTTCTCTTCTATAACAGTGGTAATTCTACAAGGGTCATTGCATGGATTTCATAAGGCACTGTCACTTACGAAAATAAATAAATGGCCAGTCAACAAAGAAAATTTCTACTGGCAGGTAAAGAAACCTCAGCCTGATTCTGATATTCACACACTACCACCTTTCTGGTCAAAACATTTTTCCAAACTGATTTTATTTTAAGTCAATAGACAAAATAACAGCCCTGCTGCAGGGCACAGCTGGACCCAGCAACCAAAATGGCAGTACCTGAGGAAAAACATGTTCAGGAAAGGACGAAAGGACACAGAAGCAAAGAGAGGAATGAGGAAAAAAGCGTGAGAAACAATACTGCAAACACCAGGGTCAAAGAAGGAGGGGAGGACATGCTGCAGGCACTGAAACAGAGATTCCCCTGTGGCCTGCAGAGAGACTAGGAAGTGAAGGAGAGGAAAATGATGGAGGGAGCAGCAGAGAGAAGCTGTTACGGTCTGACCACAGGTCCCCATCTCCCCTCGTGGATCAGGGGTGGAGGGCTGAAACGGAGCCTGGGAACGGGCAGGCTGGAAATGTGTTGCTTTTGTGTTTGTATTATTGTTTCTCACTATCCAAATGCACTCTAATTGGCAATAAATAAAATTAATCTTCCCCATGAAGGTAATTAGTGAGTGATCTCACAGTTTCTTTAATCCAGGAGCTTTTTCATTCTCCCTGTGTCCCACCGAGGAGGAAGAGAGAGAGAGCATCTGGGTGGGCATTTGGCTCCCAGTCAGGGTTAACCTGCCACACCAGTGCATCATCTCTGGAGGCTTTTTAATCAAATGAATCCTTTGAAAAGATCACAGTTATCAAAAATATGTACAGGAATGTTTGTATTCTCAAGCTGAGCCCATGACAGATTTCCTTTGCCACTTTTGTGAAACTGGACACTCCAGCAAAAGATACATCTTATCTCTACTCTAAAACCTATATTTTTTTAATTTCCCAAAGGTTATCCTCAGTAGTTTTCCTCATTTCTCATATTCCATTACAGGGCTTGGGTGGAAATGAATCCCATTACCCAGAATAATTTTTTAAAAAATAGTTCGTGCTCTCAGTACATGTTCAATCTGTAAGATGTATGCATAAGGTAGCATTTATCAAGATGTGAATACATAACCACAATAACATTAATATATTTCCATAAGTCCCTGAAACATTGCTGGAGCTTCACACATGCTAAGCAGGGTTAAGGCAGTCTTCTGTAGCTTCCTGCAGCTCAGGCACTCTGCCATTATCACCTCAAATCAAGCGTGGTTGCAGACACAGCTTCACCCACATTTCTGACAATTCAACATATCAGATAGTGATAAATTTAAACATTGCTCTTAGCTTTTTATAGCAAATATATAAAACACAGTATGGTTGAACTTTGATACTAATATAAGCTATGTCACTATAAACATGAGCAATATCACAAGTTATATTAGACATTTCAACAACACCTAGCTCAAGTATCTTTAAACCTTCCAAAATATTTACAGTATCTGGAAGTGATTCTAATGGGTCTGAAGCACTTGCAGTGTTCAGTCAAGTGGATTGTCCACATATCTGAATAATTTTTAAGTGACTGCTCAGATGCCTCTTGCTATTCCGAAGACAGATTCACCCCAGACATATCTCTTCTTGTATTTGATGTCTGAGGCTCTTAAAGCAATTGCAGTGGAATTTTGTGTCTCCATCCTATTCCATTCTCACCAGATGACCAGAAAAAGATCCATATATCTGTACCTTGTT
Source organism: Netta rufina (assembly GCF_964035555.1). NCBI lineage: Eukaryota > Metazoa > Chordata > Aves > Anseriformes > Anatidae > Netta > Netta rufina. Next base: position 36,112,762 of record NC_140123.1, on the reverse strand, counting down.
CTTCTGGCTTGGAGACAAGACAGTGTGTAGATGGCAGGTATATAAAATTTTTATCACACAAAAAATGAAACATGTAAGCTGTAATTCCTTTAAATTTTGTCTGTTACTGCTTTCTCAGACACCTGCCCATTACACAAGACTTTGTGCCTGCATTCTCCCACAAAAACGAACAAATAAAAAACCTCTTTTATCCATAAAATTGAAATTCCTTATTGACCATATATGTGACCTGTCTTTCAATTAGTGACACATAATAATTTCAGTAATCATATATATAAAGCAGCTTAATAGATTTTTAGTTTTGTCTGGAGTGAAGAATCGTCTCCAAAAACCTTTCAATTTCAGAATAACATTAAACAAATTTGGCAACTGAAATTTTCCAAGTTTTTTTTTTTTTTTTAATTATTATTATTGTTATTATTAAAATACTTGGGTTTTATACTTTTGAAATTGCATGTCGCTGTTTCTAAGATATTGTTAAAAGTGGTTCTTCTATACTCATGATAGTGGTACACATTGAAATTAAAGTCAAAAAGTTCATCACAGTATTAAAAAATAAGTTTCAGTTTGTAGCAGACTTTATTCCAAAAGGCTCCGATTTTTGGATTAGAGCCTTCACTACTGTCTTTATATTTAAAATTTAAGAATTTATTTTTGCCTCTGGGAGCCTTTTCTTTCTAAAATTTGGCATGACATAACTCTAATATTATTATTAATCTACATTGTACACAGTCAAGCCTATTCCTCCCATTTTCCTAAGTACCATAAAAACTCAGGGAGTTAAATATCTTGACTGCAAAGCTTAAATTCAATGTTTTCGTCACAATTCAATATTATACTGGAAAGTGAATGGCTCATATCTATCCTGTTTTTAGCTGATACTGGAATGTGAATTTTAAACAGCTGATGGGGTTCGTGCAGCCAGCTATTTCATTCAAGCCAAACAACAGAACAGTTAGATTTCTGGTTGTTTTTACTAAGAGCAAACAGCAATAGAAGCTCGCATTCAAAATTTAGACTAAGTGGCAGTACACGTCCCAAGCTGATGTTATTATGCATGTGTGTGTGTACACCAGGAGGAACAAGAAAATATTTGAAAGCACAGGAAACAGAAATAGAATTAATTGCTGCAAAGGCAGACAAACCCAAACTAGAAAACTTGGGATAAATTGTATCAGGTAAAAGATATGCAAAGAAACTCTTCCATATCTTACTTTTCACCGTATTCAGGAAAAGAGTATTTCAAATTCATTTTTATAAAATAAACAGCATTACAGCACAGACATACCTGATTGTAAAATCAATTTCAGTAGTAAAAGCAATCTAACAATTCTCAAACTATTTAACTTCTCAAACTACACTTATACTGAGTCGTATCTTTTTATTCCCTCTTATAAACCAAGGGGAGGGGGGCAGAAGAGCCCTATTTCCAAAATGTTATAGCTTGTGTATTACAAATTGAAGGAAAAAAAATAAATATATATATATATATGTATCTGTGAGGCAGTGAGGGGTTATTTTGCATTTCATTTAAAGCCAAAGCATATAGTTCATAACTTAAAAGTAAATAGATCTATATTTAAGTGATATATTTTTCTTATGGAGTGATTTGCTACAGGCAAAACAGCAATGCCAATTTGTCATAAGGAAGCCATTATTCCGTGCATGCATAAATGGAATACTTCTCAGTTAGCATTATCTTGATCATTCAGTGATAAATCTATTCCTTCTTACATGATTAATTGTAACTGTTATAATTACTCCTGTCAGAGATAAAGAAATAGTACATTTCAAAAAAAAAAAAAAAAAAAAAAAAGGCAAGAACGTCACCAAAACCCAAGCTCCTAATGGTAAAACCAGAGTATTCTGCTACAACATAGGGGCAAATCCTTATTCCTTCATCTCAAGGTTGCTTGTATTTTTAATCTACTGTGTTCTAATGCAAAGTGCATATGGTTTAAGGAGTCTGGTCTGGAAATCAGAGATCTGTTTCCTCTAGACTGACTGCCTTAACCATAAACCTTTATTTCAGCTTTGCTTGTCCATTCTCTGACATGATCTTGTATGCATACCTATACAATGGTGCATTAGTCATGATTGACCATATCTAAAAATCAGAGTATATTTAAGGGATTTAGGTGTTCAAATGAATGCCTCTCTACACAGGCATTGTAATAGGACATGAAATGACACACACGATCCCCCAAAACTGAGTGCCTAAAGGATTAGACAAAGGCAGAATGGTTTCGTTTCTGGAATATATCTATGTTTTAGTCTGATGTAAAAATAATTTAGGTAGACTGGATTCCTTCTGTTTTGATCACATCATCATCTCTCAAATGCAGCTGTTGATGTAGACAGCTTCCTCTGATTTGTTGTACATTAACAGCAGCCACAGTGCCCCAAAACAGCCAGGAGATGAGCCGTGCATCTTAGAGTTGCGGAGGCAATTTAACACTCCTGGAGTACACCTGATCCATCTTTTGCTAAAGATCGTTTCTGTGTAGTCTGGCTGTTTGGCAGCCACAGCAAACAGTTGCAGTACAGGAAAATAATACTGAGACATGAGTATCCAAAGGTGAACAAGACTTGGATTTTCCACTTGACTTGGCATATGGACACCACAGAGCACTGGACATGCTTCACCAACACCTCTGTGCTTCCCCTGGCTGGCAGGAAACAGCTCTCACATTTCCCTTTGGAAAAAAAAAAAAAAAAAAGCCACAGTAACTCCCAAGGATGATGCGACAGAGAAAATTCCACTGCAGCTCCCAAGGGAACAGCTCCCAAGGATGATGAGAATTAGATAGATCAATGTCTCTTTACTTCTGTTCTGTCAGTCAGAAGTACAACTTTGCTTATCAGAGGCACCGAGGTGTCATGTTCAATCAGTGGTGAAAGGTAGGAAGCTTGTTTAGGTCTTCTGAGGTCTTTTGGAGCTACCCACCTCCAAGCCAGGCCATTATTTCCCAAATGTCACAAAAAGTAAAAGTAGTGGTCTAAATCCAGCCCTAAGTATCACCGTCAGTGAAATAGACTTCTGCACCACAACACTGCCCTGGAATATGGCACTCAGGCTCAAATCATCATGCACTTTTGAATACTCTTATGCACAACATTAACTGTGTCCAGCAAGTAAAAATTTGGTTTCTGAAGGGTCCAAAACTTAAACAAAGTTTGATCTCCAATGCAAGATAGAATTATAGTGCAAATAAACCCCAGAGATATTCTCTCTGAAGATAAACACATTTCAAAGATTGCAAAGTGAAAACATTCCAAACATGCAGTTACATAAATTATTTTATTTTGTAACACAACTCAGTAAAATATTAAATTTTTAATGTTACTTTACTATAGAATATGCAAATTAACAGTTACAAGTCTACATTTTCCAACAATAGATGGCACTAGTAAATCCTGCATTCACAACATTAAATAATGTTTTAGTGTTTTAATATATGCAAAACTAATCATAACTGCCTAAGTAATATAGGGTGATCAACTCTGCTCTAAAACATTTATACAGATTTTTTTCATAGCAAAACAGGGAGTTATGATAGCAGGAGCAATATTTCAAAAATATTTTACTACTTGCAATGATTTATCTGAACTGGGAAATAAGAAAACATTCCACTCTCAAGTACGTTGGTGGAAATCACAGTTTTCAATGCCAAAGAATAAGAATAGGATTCTGTTTATTAGCATCTGTAAAGGTTGTTGTATACTTGCACAGGAGCAGTAGAATTATTTTTAGCTTTCAATTAAAAATTAGCAAAATAGTTTCAGATATAAGTTTCCCTTAGAACAGTGCAGAAATCACTTAGAGATGGACACAAATCCTGCAGATGTTTCTTAGTGCAACATCATCATACCTACTTCTTCAAGAGTTATCCTTCAGGAGAGGAGGAACTGCATGGAGTTTCCAGCCTCAAGAGCTAGTTATCGCAAGGAGTAATGCAAAAATACCAGGCTGCCTAAGAATGCTGCTATAGCAGATGAGAGATCTACACTATGACATGCACACCTCAGCATGGCCCTAGGTTAGATAACCAGAATTTTTTAGCAACCACAGAAGGCCACTAATCTTTGTACGAGATATTATCTGTGTTCTTCAGCAAGATGAAGGTAGGATTGAAATCAGCTGATTAGCAGCAGGTGAGGAAAGACTAGGCACAGGATTTATAAATCTGAGCCAGCAAACAGAGCACAGAGGACAACGGCATATAAGAATTCACGTATTAATAAGTCAGACTTGTGTCTGTGGTTTCCACAATAGCTCTTTATTAGCATGTGGGTTGCTGAAATGGCTTCAGCAGAACAAAAGAAAAGGAGGAGGGGTGAGGGAAGAAATACAGACTTCACATCAAAGTGAGAGTGCTAGCTCTGTGGATATTTAGGCTGATGCAGCAGAGGTGTAAGAACAACATGGGGATGACTGACCTCTGTCTAAGCTGAGATAGCGCACTCCAGAGTCAACCTGCCATCAAATGTCTTCCCTATTACAGACCAGCATCAGCTTAGATCTTGATAGTCATTACATGGCATTTTAACAAAAGCTGGTTTTTTTAAGACTTTAGGCAATAAAACACATGACTTCAGAAACAGGAAAAGGAGTGAGGTAGCAGTGTTTGTTTTGGTATTTGTGGTAACAACAGTTTCATAAATTTACTATCAAAGTTACTTTTGCCATTATCCTTCCACTCACCCTGTTGTACCTCACTCCTGAATAATTGCTGACTGTCCCTGAGAGGGAAGCACCATTGGGCAAGTCAGGAAGACCTGCACACAACTCTGAAACACAGTCCTCCTTCTCCCAGTAACATGGAGAACTCATTGCACGTACTGCGGCAAACATCCAAGTTTCACGCAAGGTTGAACTTTAGATGTCGTTGGCATGTTTGTAACAGCCAGGCTTAATCAGTCCCATTGTTTGGAAAAATTGGCCCTAAACAGAAATAACCATTCAATTTCTCATTTAATATCTTCATTTTTAATTGGCTTGTTGCATTCTTTATATGCATTGGAATCCTAGTACACTAGCTCCTCTGGGAAAATAGCACTCAGCAATTTGAAGCTGTTAGCTGCCTTGAACATAGGGGATCTGATTCTCATTTATGTTACAGTCGCTTTATATTGCTCTGACAGTAAATTGCATTTACACTCAGTAAATGAACAACCAGAGTAGTATAAAGTAACTTCAGCATGAATGAGAATTAGGCCCAAAGCCTTCCTAAGTTTTTATAGCAACACCGTTATTCATCTCAATTGGTGAGATAGGAATTGATTGACAAGCAACTTAGCAACACGGTATTACCTAGTTTGGAAGGAGAATTGAGCTAGGGATTAGAAAACCCCAATTCAGCGAAGGATATCAGACTGGCTATTAAAAGTCTGAAGTCCAACAAAACACTAAGGCCAGATGGTTTCAACATACATTTTTACAATCAGCTAAGTATAAAAAAATGAAATAGCTCCCCTGCTAGTTAAAGTATTTCAAAATTATTTACAGATGGGAATTCATGTTAATGAGTCATATAGCTAACTCCCTACATACCATCCTGAAAATTTACCGCCCTCAAGTTTAGTCCCAGTCAGTACACCAGAAAGGTTCATCTTTTGGAAATGGAAATAGATTTTCCTTGTTTTACCATGTAAAACCAACCATTTCAATTTCACGTCTAAGAGGTTTACACAGAAGTAGAGTAATAAGGGACAGAGATAATAACAGAAATGTCCTCAATGTGAAGGTTATTTTAATTGTAAATTCCCACGGCTGGAAGATTTACTCATAAAATATAGCATAGAGTAGAAGTATATTATGGAGAGGAATGATATTAAAGATATATGCAAGAGTGGTTCAGGGGAATATAGAGCTCTCTATCTCTAGGTGAATGGCTCAGAGCCATATTTGGTGAAAATGCAAATTTTACCATTTTGGCAATTGTTCATTTACTTTGATTAAATGATTTGCATTAATCCATTTGGTTCCTCTGAGGCAGTCACCCCCATGACCAAGGCTTTGGTGGCCACCTAGCTCCACATGTGGGCAAAAAACTGAGAATACTCTGTTCTTTTCACCTGGACATATTTATCCATTTTTGTCCAAACAGAACTGAATGGTATAAGCCAACTGTGAATTTTTAATAAACACTAAAGAGAAAATTCCCCCTGGGGACTTTTAGTTAGCTTAGCCTATATAGTTAACAGAACTATGATCTCACAAGGATATTTTATTGCCCATGTCTCCTAAAGGTATATTGGTTTAGATCTTTTCAATTGAATGCATGCAAAGGAAGAAGAAATCAAATGTATTCTGTAGCTATTAATCAAAGACTGGATAACGTTCCTGACCCTTCAAAAAAGCCATGGATTTGAAGTGGGGGATGGAGTAAAAGATATTCTTATTTTCAGAGGATCAATCCAAGCACTAAAGCTGACTAACAAAGCAGTAATTTGGGTATTTTATTACACAAAGAAAAGATGAGAATTTATTTTTAAATTGTGTTTCGAGCAGGCTGGATATATGAAGAGTAAAATGAATGCCATCCCTGGAAGTGTTCAAGGCCAGGTTGGATGGGGCTTTTGGCAACCTGGTCTGGTGAGTGGTGTCCATGCCCATGGCAGGGGGTTGGAACCAGGTGATCTTTAAGGGTCCCTTGCAGTCCAAACCATTCTATGGTTCTGAGATCATTGTGATGCTTCTTGACACAGAGCCAAACTCAGATCAAGGTCATAAGCAAGGGGTGGTATGTCAACACTCTCTATTTGTTTCCATGACACAGGAAAATATGCACCTCAGTCTTGGTCTGCTCTCCAGAAACTCAAAGAATACAGTGACCTAATGCAACGCATGGATTTTGAGGTGGAGGAAAGTGATTGGAGTGTATCTACAAAACTAGTTGCAATGCAAAGTCATCACATTCAACAGAATGCAAGATTTTTATTCCTCTAGTAACAGAACTGCTTAAACATACAGTGTTTTTGTGTGCGTACACATACAAATATATTTGTTTATATATACATGGAAAAGCTTTTCAATAACATTGCCTCTAAGCTGGTTTTGTTTAGAAGAATATATTGACAAAATCTTAAGGACAGGAAGAAATACCTTAGCATCCTTTCAGCTTTTTTTTTTTTTTCCCTCCCCATTGTCACTCACAAAGTGTTTTTTACCTTTGTGGATGTATCAGCCCTACCATTCCCAAGCAACCAGGTAAAGATTAATATAAACCTACTGCCCAACAGAGGGACTTGGTTTAGAATTTGGAAATGTAGCCTATGATAAATTAATATTTTTTTCCCTGTGTACAAACTTAAAACTAAGCTTTTGTCTCACTAATCAACACAGATAAATTCAAATGGAATATGAATAAACTGATTTAGATTTCACTCCTCCCCACCAATAAAAATCTCACTGATCATCACACTTCCTTAAGAGATTCATTTCTCTTAGGTACCACTAGCTTATCATTAGATCTCATTTCTCTCTTCCTTTTAACAGTGAACAAATTAACTATATTCCTTTATCAAGGTCCTTTCAATTGCTCATTTTACATATAGGGATAATCCAAAATGAATGAGACCTAGAATAAATTTCTATTATTAGTCATATATAATTATAGTTAGACAAATGCTACTTAAAAAAAAAAAAAAAAAAAAGATTGCATTCTGGATCTGGGTAGCAATACAGGTTAATATAGCATTGTCTGCATTTCCTGCATTTCAACTTGACTTTAATTACAATTGTTTGCTAGATAATAACTGACCCAACCACTCCTGTATACAAAGAAACTACTATCAGATACCTTATTTTAACTGTCTGGATTTAGAGGTAGGTGAAGGCAAATAAAGCTTCTGTAGAGACCATTAAATGATTGACCTTTAGCTTAGATGAAAGAAAACAAAATGAAAAATACTCAAGTGTACAGAGAAACACATGCTTAAAATACCTCTTCAGAAAAGGAAAGAGGTTTTCTTCTGGTCCTTTCTTGAATGACCTTCTCCTGACTTTCCAATCATTCAGTTATTCTCTTTGGCTTTTCAAACACTTCTTCAGCCTACTGAACTCTCCAGTTTTGAAAGAAGTCTGATACTCTCTAATGCCAGCCAGACATGGGTTTTATTTCTTACAGCGTCAGCAGTACCTCAAGTACACAAAATAACAAAAGGCCATTACTGAAGGAAACTGAAGTTGCTTTTGGAGGAAACTCCTCATCATGAGAATTAATGGCAGCTATGCTCAGTAATAGGCTTCTACCATTTCCATGCCTTGTGCATGGGCTGCTAAATGACTGAAGGCAAAACTACAGGAGGTGCCAGTAAGTACTAAACAGCATGGTTGTAGCAATTATTGGTCCAAATTAGCAAAGCTCAGCTAACAGCTGATTCACTTGTGTTAGTAATAAAGAGAGTTACTAAAAAGCCTTGGGCAATTCTCTAAAACCTCTCTAAATCCAAAATGTGAGACATAATTCCTTACAGCAACAGGCATGCACAAAGCCTGCCTTCAAATGGCACTAACTGCAAGGAATTGTGCATGCATAACCCCCTGCAAACAATAAATCAAGGCAAATTCCTCAGAGGTATACACAAACAATAGCTATCATTAATACTTACTGCACAAGTTAATGATAACAAACTCATGCTAACTCTTCGGGAAAAGTCCATTTCCACTTTTAGATTTTCAGTGCACATTAGCTTAAATATCTAAACTACACATAGCACTGAAACCTTTCAGACTCTGGAGCATCTTCTGAGACCTAGTTCATCAGAATGTTCCTTTGTATAAAAACACTGTAAACTGGAAGGTAGCCACTCAGAAAAACAAATTCTCAAATGTACTTCACTTCCCGAGTCATGGAGAGGAAGAGGAAGGGAGGAAGAGACATTAGTATTCTTAAATAGTCTTGACTACTGGAGCAGTCACTTTGAGGGCTGTAAGCAACCAGGGGCTAATTCTGTACACACAAATTTCAGGGTCCACAGAAGTAGAAGAATGAAGCCAACAAAGCAGTAACTTTTCAAAATTGAAAGAAAACTTTTCAACATAAGAGTTCAGACTGCACTGTGATGAATCAAACACTGTCATACCACCAGCCCCTCAAATACTGTCTACATTTCATCAGAGAAAATTTCAGCCCAAACCCTTTATATTAGCTAATCCTGTCTACTGATCCCTTCATTTGCACCAAAATCTTTTTCTCTGTTCAACAGACAGATGTTTCCTTCCTCTCAGTTCCTTTCTTTTTGAACATTTTCTTTTGAAGGATGAGAAATAACTGGTACATAAATACTACAGCTGATATTACTTTCACTCTTGACGTGTTAAAACAGATGCCATTTGAAATAACAAATTAGTGCATAAAGTTTTTATTTTTACACATTAAAAGTAATTTAGACAACAAATATAAAGGCTTAACAAATATATTAAGACTAAAAGATCATTACTTATTAAACTAAACAGAGGTAGTACAAAGAACAAATCAAAAATAGTGTGAATAAAATCAGAAAGTTGGTGGTGATTTGTTTCAGTTCGTATTACCAAATTAATAAAACTAAGAATCAGTTATGAAGCTGAGACAAGAAAAGAAATGCTTTTCACTGGTCTCGCATTATGAAAGAAATTAGTGTTGTACTTTAAAACAACTCTTTCCTTCCCAGTTTTCCCATACTAATAGGGATAAAAAAAAAAAAAAAAAAAAAAAAAAAACACAAAACAAAAAAACAACAACACTGTTTTACTACTGTTTTCCCTTTGCCTTAAATTTCACAATTGTAAAAGTAGCTATCATTGCTCTTCTTCTTACTTTTCCTATTGCAAACGATAACCTAAAAACTAAACAGGATTGTTTAGCACAAGAGGTTTCTATGCAAAAAATCAAAACTTACAACAATCCTTAAGATAAAGTAGGGAAAAAGTAAAAAGTAAACAGAAAGATACAATTTCACTTCTTGGTCTTGGGATCTTTGATTTATGCAGGTTCTTCATACAATAGCTAATACAGTAGCTTGCTTAAATACTCACATGTATGTGATAGAAATTAGCATTTGTCTAGCTGGCATAGCCAGGTGCCTCAGTTTTCACCTCTTGCACAAAACAGAGTATCTAAGATAAAGGAGGGACACTTCATTTATACCCTTTAGCTAACAGGGTACATGTTATGTATGACTTTGTTAACCCCTGGAAGTGATTCTCTTGTATTCAGTCTTTGATAAAATCTCTGGACTTCTTAAACATTGGGTGAAATGTTTTATCTTTAATATTGGGTTGCATGTCCTACATACAGTTAAAATAATCCAGTCATTTCCCAGTTGATAGACTTTAGGGCTGAGATTGCTGTGGTCACTCAGCCACACAGGAAAAAAGTCACTCTTCTATCTATCAATAAGGTAAACTCCCAAAGCGTTGCAGACAAGTTCTTCATTGCCTGGGACATGACAAAACTTGGATATCCAAAGTAATCACAGGTCCCCAAAACATAAATTGTAGGGAATATAGTGTAGAGATACCGAAGAATCACCACAGGAGTTATTCAACATCCACCATGAGATAGAGCTGTGAACAGAACAGATTCAGTCTCCATGCTGTGCTCTCTAGCACCCTCTGATCAACGTTTTCTGGCATGCAGCCCCAAATCCAAGTTGGCTCTGTGTGCTCCCTAACTGCTGCTGAGGAAGTTAATAAACCTCCTGGAATTCACAGCACTGGGAGGAATAATGCAAAGACATGAGGGTAGCTGTATGGTGCTCAGCAGGGTGCTGGGACTGAGCCCGAGCAAATGAGCCCAGCTGGTTCTGCTGAGGACCAGCTAATTGCCTCTGAAACATGCACCCCAGGATTCATGGTTCACTATAAGGAGCAGGCTCCAGCTTGCAGGAGTCATTAATTGATCATTCAGCCATGGAGAAGTAGCTAAAACTGCTTTGGACTTACTAGTGCTGACCCTGGAGGCAGAGTAGTTGTGATCATGCAGCACTATGCCTGACCCAATAGGCCCTGCAGATCTGAATGAGATCTGCACGGAATCAGCTGTATCACTTTTCTCTCCATAACAGGGTAATTCACCAGCTGGATACTCACCCTTAATAATCAAGGGTTACATGCCAACCCTAGGCAGAAGAGGTGGTATGACTCTTTTTACCTTCTCTTAACAAGTAAGCCATATTTCAACCACTTTTTAAAAATGACTAATGACCTTGTGAACACCCTATACTCATGCTCATTCATCTTTTCACCAGCAGATGTCAGGTCATACATTCTTGCATGAGGGGAAATCAGAAAAATGTGTTATAAGATCTCATCAAGAGGTATTTTTGTGATCTGCTCAGTAATTTTTAGCCTAAGCAGAAAGTGCTTCTACATCTTCTTTCACTAAATTCTATTTAACGTCAGATAATTCCACTTAAATGTAATGTATTTAACAGATGGCATTTTCCCCATTCCTCATGGTCTCTCCAGTTGCATTTACTGCAACTGCTGGTAGTAAGTTTGAATACTGGCAGCAGTATTTCAACAGAAAGATAATTGCCTGCAAGATACCTCTTCCCTACTTTCTTTTTTGCTTTTTTCTTATTTAAGAGGATGGGAATTCTGTTTCTTCCATGCCTCATGGTTCCTCCTGTAGACCACCTGCTGGAGGTTATTACAACTCCACCATCACATCTATGACATTTTTTTCCCCCTAATTTATTTAAATTTAACTATTTCTGATGAATTCTTCCTTAAGAAATTGTGATTCTGGCTCATGATAGAAGTTATTATTTCCATATTTGCAGTCTCACTGACATGAAATTCAAATAATTGTATTATGATCAGAAACATGAAATGGATTTCATTTTGCAGAAAGTTGACATTTCAGCCAGGACAGATGTCTGTTATACTGATTTATTTGATTAGGACAAAATACTGTGAAACATTTTTCCGTTATGATACTCATCTGCAAGAGAAGATTTCTTATTTATGTATGAGTAGAATGAAAGTGCTTTGACCTAGGACTGAAGAAAGTTCCTTCTCTCCTCTTCATATTGCTATTTTATATTTCTGTGTATCTCTGGATGCTCGTTAGGTAGCAAGACTTGAGACTTTTCCTTAGCAAGCTGGCAAATATCCTCCTCCTCTTCAGCATAAAGTGGCACTTCAATGCTAAATCTGAGCTAGTATTTTGGCAGAACAGGATGAGGCAGAGATTTCTCTTTTATGGCAAACTTGAGCTTCACCTGCTCAGGCAGAGTCCTCTTTGAATGTATATAGCAAACAAGAAATTGGTAATTCTCTAGGAGGGCTGAACAGAATTCCAACTCTTGATGGCCTGTTGTGTTGGGTTTATGTGGCAAGGTTTTGGTAGTGAGGGCTGCAGGGGTGGATTCTGTGAGAAGAATACAGAAGCTGCTCCATGTTAGATAGGGGCCTGTTTCAGCTGGCTCCAAAAGGGACCTGCCAGTGGCCAGAACCTAGCCATAAAGTGATGTTTGTGCATCTGTGAGAGCAGATTTAAGAACAGAGAGAAAACAAAAACAAAAACAAAAACAAAACAAAACAAAACAAAAAAAAAACCAACAACAACAACAACAACAACAAAAAAAACTGCTGGGCAACAGCAGCTGGGAGAAAGGAGTGAGAACCAGCCCTGCAGGAGGTGCTCCAGGCACGCAGCACAAGTTCCCCTGAGGGCTGTGGAGAGGTCCCTGGTGGAGCAGGCAGCCTATGGGGCAGATCTCCACACTGCAGCCTGTGGGAAGCCCCAGCAGGATCAGTTTGGGAAGGATGGCATCCCATGGGAGGGACACCATGTGGAGCAGGGGCAGAGAGTGACTGTGAAGGAACAGTGAGTTTGTTTTGCCTGTGACAATAATTGTTGAGTGATCCTTATCTCAACCCTTGAGCCCTTTCCATCATATTTTCTCCCCCTTTCCCTTTGAGTAGGGAGAGTGGTGGTAGTGGAGCATGGCTGTCCAGCTGAGCAAACTTGCCACACCTGTAAAGAGGAACCCTGTGGTAATATAATAGCTTTGGTTTCTTTTCTTTTTCTTTTTTTTTTTTTTTTTTTTTTTTAATTCAGTTTTCTTTCAGGGAGAAAAAAAAAAAAAAGCATTACTGAATTTATGTCTCTTGGCATATGAGTTCTAATTAAAAAGTAGAATCTTTCAATTATGGCATCACATGTTAAGAATAGACACTTGGCTTCTTTGTCAATGGGGGACATATTTTTGGATCCCATTTACAAACTTCACTCATAACTTTTATAAATTTTCCTCACTTGATTAAAAAGTTTTATCACATAATGGCAACGTTGGAAGCTGTGAAACATATATGGTGTCTTGGTATTTGAATAACAAAGCAAACATTGTGAATCCGTGTCTGCCTTCCATTCAAGGATATATTTATCTGTTTACAAGACCTTCACAAATCTCCATGGGATTACAAGAGTATCACATTAAAAAAAAGTAAATAAACACACAAACCATGCTCTTCCATTTTGTTTTTGTTCTTTCTGAATTTTGAAACACCTTGCAAGTGTGTGGAGTGGGTTTACCTTGATTGGCTCCCAGACCTCCACCCAGCCACCCTCACTCACTCCCCTTCGTAAACGGGACAGGGGAAGAATTAAGATGGACAAGGTTGTGGGTTTAATGAGAAAACCAAAAATTGCACATGTAAATAAAGCAGTCTGGGTCAGCTGTCCCAGCTGTGTCCCCTCCCAGCCTCTCAATCGCCACCCCCAGCCTTTGTGGGGGGGATTGCAGAGACAGCTTGATGCTGGGCAAGGTCTGCTCAGCAACAGCCAAAACATCTGTGTGTTTCAGCCACAAGTACAAAACACAGCAACATATGGGCTTAACTCCATCCCGGCCGTACCCAGCCATACAGTGAGCTTCTGCCTGATCTCTGTGGATATGGAATCTCTTTCAGTACTTCCTAAAAGATCTGATGTTCCAAGTTTACCAAGACTGGGGAACATTAAATACCTGCAACTGGATACTTTTATTCACTGTGCCATGAGGTCTAAATTACTTCATTAAAAGACAAACAAACAAACAAAAAAAACACCACCAACAATAAACATATTCTAAGCAGTATCGTCTAAAAATGAAGATTTTAAAAAAAATCCTCAAGCCAGAATTGTTCGCAAAGGATATTTTTTGTATCTAGAGCTCTTCGTGCATTGTAGGAATTCAGATTGTACAATCATGTATCAAAGATAACCATTAAAAGCCATAGCATATTAAAAAGAAAACTTTGGAGACAAATTACTTTGACATGGCAAATAATTCTTGGCACTGACAGAAAGAAGCTGTGATGTGAGCAGTTCTCTTATTTTGCTCGTTATAATAAATGCCATCCCACAGATGGAATTCAAGCAGTAATTCCAAAAATATTAAATGATCTACTTTAAAAAATGAGTCAAGTGAGTCCTCCCTTTTAAAAGGCCGTGAAAAAGAAATTGTCTTTTTTCAGACTTGCCAGCAGAGAAGGGGATAAGCGGGAAGTACAATTGATCTCATCTAAAATCTTACAGTCAAGAACATTTATTATAGCATAAGGCAGAAAGTGAAAGATGCTTATAAATGAGATCCAACTGTCTCACCAGATGCATTCTGCTGAAATACTACTCTTCAGAGTGAACCTTTAAAACCTGAATTTGGAAAGCATAAGCCATGCTAAAATAAATCTAAGCTGATATATTCATTTGTAACAAAATGAATGTGACACATCATGGCTATGATGATATGTAATTTCACCCTGATAATTCAGTTTTCAGAGGTGATTTAATTTTTTTTAAAACAGTATTGAAAACTACAAGACATAGATTAGAATAAATTTCCTTGCCTCATACAGATATTAATTTTGACAATGTTCTCCCTAAAACTGAAATACAAAAGGTAAATCTGCTATTTTCTAAGTCATGTATGATGGAAGGGGTTGATACGTAATTATTTAAGTGCTCAGTAGGATTATCACTCTAATGTTTAAAGACTCAGCAGGAGTAGAAAAGGATAAGAAAATTAGAGCATGATTTATACATGTTACATTAAATAATCTTTCAGGCATTAATGCAATCCAGAAGAAGAATACTAACTCATCCTACTGCCCTGTGAAATTTGAACATAAGGTACGAGGCATTGTGAAGTTAAACTGCAGTGAGAGATATGACCATGGTATGGAGCTGTTTGATAAATGCTGTTGCAGCATTTGCCTTAGACGATCCTCAAACTGTGCCCATTAAAGTCAATGCAATTTTTTGTTGCATCTACAGGCAATGAATGAGACCTAGATTCTTTGTATGTGTTCTCACAAGCTACTTGATATTCTGAAATACTGTGCTGTCCTCCGTACAATTGTGTGTGTGTATGCAAATGTATGCAGACAAACATGCTATTAAGACCTAGATGTGGGATTGAATTTGGTGCCTTCACACTCGAATGTCTATCAGAACGAGTTACCATCCACCTCTCATATCATTGGCATGTGTAGTCTTCATTAACCAAGCTGTATTAAAATCACAACTCCAATATTTTGATTTAGCAAAGCGTTTAATCCTGTGCCAACTTTAAGTTGTAAGTAGTAGTGTTGACTTGACGGTGCTCCTCACATGATTGAACTTAAGCATGTACTTAATTGCTTGATTTGGGGCCAGAGTGCTGAGAACACTGTGGGAGGGAGCCTCGGGTACTCTGCTAAGCCAGACACAATTCAGGCCGTAATGGCTTAGTTCAAAACCCTTCCTTGCCAACAGGCTGAAACTTTGAAGAAGTTTTTTGTGGTTGTTTGAAAGGCTCATCGTGGCTCAAAATTCAAGGCAATAGGGGGAGTGAGGTGGTAGTACAGACTGGTTATAAACCAGAAAAAATAAGATCAGAAAGAACAAGAAGATTATGAGATACAGCAAAATGTCAAAACTAATAAGAGGAGATTTCAGCTATCCAGACACTCAGGAACAGGGACACAATAAGAGAAATAAATCAAGCAACAGTCATGTACTATATCCTCAATGTATTAAAAGGTGACAAGAAAGACAAAAGTTCTGACTTTCAACAGTGCAGCTGTTAGGAAATAGAGGTGGAGGACTCACTAATGACCACAATCCAGTTGGATTCATTACTGCAGACTGATACCACAAGAGGAATTAAATAAAAATAAAATAAAATAAAATAAAATAAAATAAAATAAAATAAAATAAAATAAAATAAAATAAAATAATAAAATAAAACAAAATAAATAAAATAAAATAAAATAAAATAAAATAAAATAAAATAAAATAAAATAAAATAAAATAAAATAAAATAAAATAAAATAAAAATAACCAAGTACTTTGAACGTAGAAGAATTGGGAAGTGCTGAAGGGGATCCAATGGGTTAAGCACCTAATGGGAGAAGGGGAGGGAGGGAAGGACACAGAGGAAATGGAAACTGTTCAGAAAGCAATTACTGCATATCCAAAGGTTATGTGTATTATCCAACAATATGTGCAGTAAGAGGAGAACAAGAACATAGCAAATAAAAACAGAATTGAAAAAGATATTGAGAGATAAATAAAAACAATACATAAGCAGCTTAAAATTTCAGGTGCAGAGGGAGAACAGAAAATGTATACAATTAATTTAAGATAAAAGAAAGCAAAGACACAAAAAGTTCAAGCAGATAATGAAATGAAGATGGTAGAAGATGGTAGAAATAGACTAGTATCAGAGTATATCTCTAGTATATTAAGAAATAATCTGCAAAGAAAGCAGCAGGTATTCAGGGTGAAACGAAGGCAGCATGATACTATGAGTTGGTCCAACTCCCATTTCTCAAGTCTGATATTACTACTACTGAAAGGTTTAAAACAATAGAGCAATCAACAACACTTGTTTTTAGACAAAATATTCTCCATTTACAACATACTAGGAAAAAGACGATCCTGCTTTCTCCATCTTACAGCTGACATGAAGAGAGGTAAATTCACAGAGTTTTCCCACAACCTTCCACCTTTCCCACAGTGACCCAGTGTACTGGGTCTGGCTGGGATGGAGCTAACTTTCCCTGCAGCAGCCCACATGGTGCTGTGCTCTGCACTTGTAGCTAGAACAGCCCTGGTATCACACCAGTGTGGTATCTATTGCTTCACAATATTGGCACAGCATCAGGACACCCTCCAACCCCCCAAGAGACAACAGGGGTAGGGGTGGGCAAGTGATGGGGAGGGGACATCATCAGGGCAGCTGACCTAAACCGACCAAAGGGATATTCCATGCCATGTGATGTCACATTCAGCAATAAAAGGTGGGGAAGGGGAGGGAGAGGTAGGGCTCTCGTTATGAAGGTGTCTGTCCTCCCAAACAACGCCCCTGTGCGTATTGAAGCCCTGCTTCCCAGGACGTGGTTGAACATCGCTCATTGATGGGAAGTAGAGATTATTTTTTTTCTCTCTCTGTGCTTCCACATGGCCTTTTTTTTTTTTTTTCCTTCCCTCTCCCTTTTCCCTTTAATTAAATTATCCTTATCTCAACCCATTAGTTTTATGTATTTATTTATTTACTTATTTATTTGTTCTTTTTCCAGCATACCTTCTTCTCCCCCTCTTCTGAGGAGGAGGGGGAGTCAGGGAGCAGTTGTGGTTGAGTTCAGCTGTCCAGCAGAGTAAAACCACCACACCCAGATGAATGAAAAGTAACTACGTGTTATCCTTAGCAGGCACTGCAACACACTGAGGCAGTTGCCTCTTCCACTGCCATCCCACCTCCATAGCGTTACACACAAGCTGGAAATTTCTAGAGGTGATTCTCTTTCCTCCTTTCTGCTAGCTACGTAGGAAATCTGTGGATTGTCCTCCTCAAGGCAGTCTTTGGAAATATGTGTTCTTCCCTTCTACATCCCCCAACTAACAACCCAAGCTCATTCTAGAAGAATAAGGCAAGGCAGGATGGTTCAGGTTAGAGGACCTATAATTTCTTAGAAGTGTTACATCTTACAGCAGTAGGATCTATAGTTTTTCACATCTATTTGGCAGTCTTATAGCACTCATTTGCCAGGAACAGAGCAACTGGCTTTTAAGCTGCCCAAAATGATGTTCCCAGAAGTAACCGTTCTATGTAAGCATGTTTTCTCTATAAAAACATATATTTGCCCCCAAACTATAGTTGTAATGTAAAAACAATTGCATGACACAGCAAAACAATATATTGATAGCCAGTAAAATCACACTACTTCTATGTTAATCAGTGAAGTCAACAACAGAAAATATTTGGCTCAGAGCATCTCTGAACTTATTCCTATATTTGAATAGGAATAATAAACTGTGGAGGAGAGTATCGTTTCTTTAATGACTCCTGTTTAAACTTTTCATTCTACTGAGCAGATTTTCTCTGAGTTTTCTCATTCAAGATTCTGTACTGTTTGGGAAAGCAAAATACAACATAGTCAAAGCCATAGGAACAACTGTGTTAAACAACAGATGACAATAGGAGGTTGTACTATTTGAGAAACTGTTCCACTCAATCAAATGCTGCATTTGGAAGCAGCAGATATGAGGGCAGACACTTGCTTATCACTGTTTGTAATAGAAGCACAACTGCAGCTCCAGTTCTACTTGAGATGGTGCAGCACACAGTGGGATACAGAAAAATGATAGCCAGAGAAGCTGCTCAAAGCCACAAGAGAAATCATGGGTTGTTTTAACAAAGACACAAAAACTCCTTGATATTCATGAGATTCAGTCACTGCTGATAAAAACCTTTTGCTGATGCTTAACCCTTTATAACATAGGGTGGTTTTCATTTTCACTGCAGTATACGTGAAAGCTGTTGTATGTAACAGAGCTAGTGGAATCATCCACTGAGGAAAAAGATGAGGATCATATACACCATGCATTATAATGGACTGTCAACCAGCATACATACTGTATATAAATGTGTCTTAATTTTATTTGTTCTTCTTTCCAGTTCTGCATCAGTGGGAATCTGCACTGAATGGCAGTGAAGCACTTAGACCCTTCTGCTCTCCTCTGCACCTTTCAGCAATAAAGAAATAAATAAGACCCCAGTCCTGAGGGTGAAGCTATCCTGCACTTGCAAGGAGACTCCTGACTTCTGTTGTTTCACACAGATCAAGTTAAAGGATTACGGTTTAAACTGCTAATTGCAATATTTTGTCCATTTTATTTGCATAGCTCTCTTTTTTTCCTACAAATTATTCTGAATTTCAAAACATGGAAAAACAGGACTCCTGCATTTGACATAAACTTTTAATCTGATTTTTAAAAACAGCTGAACATATATTTTATTTGCACAGAAAAGAGTTAAAACCATTAGAAAAAAAAATGCTTTGCTTAAACTGTATTTAAAAAAAAATAATTCTCAAGTTTTTTAGGTGAACTAAATTATCCTGGACACATATAAATAAATAAATAAATAAAAAGGAAGAAAAAAAAAAAAAAAAAGGAAAGAAAAGAGCAAAGAAGAACACGAACATATATTACTAGTGTAATTCATCAAAAACAGGTGACACTTCAATCTAATCCAGAAAATGAAAACACAGAACTTTATAGAGTTATAGGAAGTAAGCAATTTAAACGTACCATGGCACAAGGTCATCTAACAACGAAACCAGGAAGATACTCTTTTTTTTTATTCGCTCTCCTTCACTCCTTTAATCCTTCTGAATCTATCAAGTACAGATTAATATAAATCTTTTTAACAGCTAGAGGTGATCTTCAAATCAGAAAATTAATAGTAGTGGTCCAAATATTCTATAACTGGTCCATCTTTCCATTTTAATATGAAATGAAAGGCCACTTTACATAACTAAGCTATCACTGTGAGAAAATGTTTCCTTTTTACATAATAAAGTAATACATGTCTTAATTAATTTGTTGATTAATTTAAAATATATATTTTTTGGTAAAACTCAGAGATAGTTCATCTTGCTTAAAAGGGTGCTGATGTGGAAAAACAATTCTCAGAATACACTCACTGCTACTCATTGAAAATGCTTGCAGAATCCAAGTAGCCAGAGCTAAATGTAGGAGGCAGTGAAAATACACTCAATTTGTTTTGAAAGTAAACCTCCAAAGCCATTTCATAAGCAAAAATCATATTCGTATCACACAGATACTGTGCTTAAGTTTATGATTCCAATTAAGCCTGGAGAGCTTTCAATACTGTAGGAAAAAATAAAAATAAAAATAAAAAACTTAATTAATTCATATGTAAATACTTAAGAAAAAAATAAAATATCACACTGAACAGTGATTAAGTTCAGTATTAATATCATAAATTAAGACAGCATTTGAAAACTGACTGTCTAGAAGAATGATCGGAGTTCATACAGAACAATAAATTGTGATTTCAGCAGCTTATAAGCACCATGGAAACAACTGTGGTGTTGTATTCATTAAATCTCAGCGGTATATATATGAAAAATACTTAATATTGAAATACTGCTAGTGGTCTGGTGGCAGCAGGATATTACTCAATCATCCTCCTGAAGAAATTCATGGTAGAACTAGCAGACACTGTGTTGTGTACAGTTCAATCTGTCAATTAAAGATAGTACCCATGCTTGCATTTCCCACTACACAGTTAAACAAGCCAAAACCAAAAAGCAAAATGAAGCAAACAAACAAAAACACCACCACTGCCACCAAAAACAAACAAGCAAAAAAAATGAAAACCCCTCTATTTCTAGTCTTCTGGTTTTCTTACTGAAAGTGTTTTTTTTTTTTTTTTTTTTTTTTTTTTTAAGAAACAAAAAGGCATTTTCTTGCTCTGCTGGGTTGTGGGAAGAATTAGCTAAATACCTCTTTGAGGTTCTATTAAGAGCCAAAAATAGTTGCATTGGAGGAAGACATAACCATCCCCATACTTCCCAAAGTCTTTAGGGTTGTTGGACCTCCAGGACACATGCAACTTCTTTACACCACTGCCTGCCTCTACTTACATCAGTATTGCTCTGTCCCTGGGCTCAGCTTTCACACAGAAGCATGAAGAGAAGCCAGCTGGAAGGGACAGGAGCCCATGGTAAGAGCACATAACTCTTCTTGCTCCTGCTTCTCTCCCTTGGCTGCACTGCCTGACATTGTGCCTTCTGGAAATGCAATGCATATTCAGACAATATAATTTTTAAAGGTGGTCACTCAGTTGGCATGTAAATTAGCTATGAGATTGATGGGGCAGGATTCAGGTCCAGACCATAGATACCTAAATATGTGTAACTGCCTCTGCTACATATACAAGATCTCACTTCAGTCAACAAAGATTAGTTTGGAGCCCACACATAGATGCTTAATTTCATTTTAGATGGATGTGCTAAGGTCTCAAAGAGATCAACCAAAGGTTAGCAGATGTAATACAGTACTTATCCTCCTGGAACAGCAACTGGTATTTGGGGAGTACCCTACATCATCTGAAATGACACTGAATGTCTAAGTGTGAACAAATGGATGAATCAATCCAGTCAGTGATGGTTGATGCATTTCATTCATCCTGTGGCAGATACCTGAGCTTCACAACTTCCCCTCTACCAACCTCTACTGCAAAATGATTAGGATGTATTTTTGATACTGCCTTATGTGCAACTAACATGGGAATATCTTTCTTCCTCTCTCAGATTTCCAGCAGATGAACATTGTTTAAAGCCTCACCAGTTTAAAATAAAGTTGGTAACAGGTCCATAATTATGTCACATTTCCCTGACCCTCATAAACCTTGTCACTGTACACCCTATTACCTAAATTCTACTGCAGAAATTTTATAAATAGAAAAAGAAATGGCTCATCCATCCCCAGTTCATAATTTGGAACTTGTTAGACCATGCACAGCATAAAGATTGGGAACTACCTTAGTTTGATAAGTTGAATTGACCAATTTGGCAATTTTCACATAGGGAACTAGAGGGGAAAGGAGGATGCTCCACTGTCCATTGAAAGCTAATTCAAAAACAGTTTCAAATTGCAAGGTGTCCAGAGCCAGGAGCATTCTCCTGAAGAGTCATACTCCCATTTCCTTCACTGTGGCTTCGATGTGGAGGCAGGCACACAGGGAAGATCTCTGCAGTTTTGCCATTTGGTCTCAAGAGATCTTGACGTGCAGCAGACACCAAAGAGGTGCCAGGACTCTGCAGCAAAGATGAAGAAACAAAAAATAATGGACAGAAGTTACTGATGGAAAATAAGTTATTTCCTGACATTTTTCTTAGCTTAAATGAATGAATATGATACTTTTGTAACTGTTGTTTTGTCTAGACATTAGATTAAGGCCAGGTTGAATGGGGCTTTGAGTGACCACATCCAGAGGAAGCTCATGGCAGGCGGGGTTGTACTAGGTGGTTTTAAAGGTCTCTTCCAACTCAAACCATTCTATATCACCTAATTCTTGATATGACCCATGACAAAACTGAGCAGGAGGAAGAGGTCATCATAGCCATCTGACGCATTGCAAAAAAGGATTACACTTTATGCTGTGAATGACATGGGATTTGGCATGAAATTAGACTGAGAAGGAAGTAGGAAAATGGATAGTACAAATAGAAAAGCCAGAGGCAAAATGGTAACGTAAGAGACAACAAATATATACATTAAAAGGCATGAAGGTCCATGAATGTAGAAAGAATACCCAAAATTGATGCCTCGTGCAGTCAAAGGTCAGAGATAAAGAAAATTAAGCAAAGTGTAAGAGACTGGAGGCCAGTAGAAGCCAATTTACCTTGCTTAAATACTTTTGTATAGACTATCCCCTTTGGAGGATAACCAATAAGAAGTTTTGGCTGTGGTCTCTTCTCTTTTTTCTCCCCTAATTTCCCATGTGGCAAAGAAAAGGAAGAAAATTTAACTCTGAAGGCAAGACGATTTTCACCCACAGATGCAAGGAAATGGCAGGACCCATGCAGTCATTGTGTGATGTAGGAGAAGAGGTCTCAGTCCTCTCATAATTCATATCTGGTAGACAAAGACAAGAGATGGCAGTCAGGGAGCACAATAAAAAATACCACAAAGTACAAATTCTATTTGTAATTGTATTGTAGCTGCTTTCAGCTGACTTCAATCATTTCGGACTGAAATCTACCCAAACAATGCATTACGGTATGAAGTATTTTATAGATGTCATCTAGAATTGCAGGACCTAGTCATGGCCAGTATGCAGGACTCTCACATAGGTTACAGGGATGACCATTTGTATTTATGAAAAGCATTTGATCTCAATATGTTACAACAGGATAGGAAACTGAAAATTTTTAATACTTTAGATAATTGCCCAGAGTTGCATGTGATTCCAAATCTTCATTCTGGATTTACTATTTTATAACAGCACAAAGGGAATTTAATTTTTCAAGTAGCTGGTAAAGCTAAAAATGAAATATCATAAGAAAAAATGCCTGGGGTAGACCTTTCTGACCCAAACTTCTCTTTTGCCAGCAGAACAATTTGTCTCACCAGTCACTGTATGGGCTCCATCAATTGTACAGCTGATGTTTTTTTCTGGACTTGCATCAAACAACCTCAGTGCATCGATCAGGATGTTCTTAAACCTTTGTCCTTTGACGCTAAATCCAAAAGTCCCCTTTTCATGAGCACTCAACAAACAGACATTGATAACCTCAGAACATAACAATATGATGGATTTTATCTTGAAGGACCTAGAATAATTAAATGCAACCAGCTTTTTTCTGAAAGGTTTCCTTCAGCTCTGCCTCAAGGATGTGACATATTTGCTGCTTTTTCTGTTTTTTTTTTTTTTTTTTTTTTTATTTCTTTTGCTTTGTCAGGGAAAGCAATGCTGCTATATATCACACAAAATAGTGATGCAGAGAGGAGTGATGAGTGACAGAATCCAGCAGAGGAAAAGAGTTCAAATAGAAGAATTTCATATCTTAAGCTGTACAGGATTTGGCCAATAATGTAAAACTGTAAGACTTGGCAGATACCATTAACCAGGATTTTCTTTCCTAAAAGAGTATATATATATATATATATATATATATATATATATATATTAAAAAAAAAAAAAAAAAAAGCTTTCTTCAGAAAAGCAGTAGTCAACAAAAGCCCTCATCATCACTAGGAATGCAAATACAGGGTAAATGTCATTTATTCAGTGACATTACTGAAGAAAAATTGTGAAAGGCAAAGCCTGGAAGTAAAAGATCCCAAATTCATACTTCTGTCCATTGTTCATTTTTTTCATTCATTTATTTTCACCCTATGCGTTTGTACAATTATGTGGCTTTGGGCCTCATTATATCCAACAGCTTCCTAAATAACTAAAATCTCTTTGTGTCCCAACTTGTAGAATTAGTTTGAGTGTTTCATGCACCTAAATGTACAAAAGATTTTGGACACAAAAATTATTTAAAAGATTTTCTTTTTAAATGTTCTGTTGTGTGGTCATCTCCATAGTCAGTCTCAGCCTAAGAGTGAACTAGTGAACTTTGTTTATCACACAAGTGTTCTGCCTCATTGTATACATTCAACTCTCCTTGTAGTAGCCAGAAGTTTTCATGGAAAACATTGTTCTAAAGAAAGAAATGATTTTTGGGTAGGTAAAGGAAAGAAGGAAGTAGTAGCAGTTGAGCCCTCTTGGTACTCCATCAACAGAAGTACAGTTACAGTAAGATGGTACAGCATAGGTGTGCAAAAAAAAAATAAAAAGAAAAAAAAAAGCTAGCAACAGAAATTCCCACAAAGTGTTCAAAGTGTTGAGAGACAGATAAATTACTCAAGGGTCTCTGGCAACCTGAGACAGGGTTAGTTCTTGCCAATGCACACTTTGAAGAGCTAAAGTAACACAAAAGCTGCCAACAAAGCTGCATGAGAATGCCAGACAGGGTTTGCTGGGGGAGGTGTGGCTCAGGGCAAGGCTGAGGGAAAAGCAGTGCTGAGAAGCAGTGCTGGGCATAGCTGAAGGAAATAGCTGAAGGGGTGAGGAGGGATGGAGAGAATAGATGGGGCAGCAGCTTACAGGGCAAAAAAAGGTTGGCAAGCAGCTGGTGAGGAAAAGTGGTGTGTACACGGTGCTAGCAGCTGGTGGTAGCAGTGTGGGGCAAGCACAGGGAGAACCAGCTGGGGCAGCAGGAGGCACAGCTAGCAAAGAACAGGTTAGTTACACAAATAACATGAACCACCACATTGGCTCACTCCAAATCAGGCCATGCTACTCAGTAAACTCTTATAATTTCACAATGTGAGTAAGAATAATTGCAGGAGGGTGATCATTTTACTCCCCAAGGGGAAAAACAAAACAAACAAACAAACAAAATAACACTATAAATTGTTATTGTTGTTCTTTAAGAATTAATAACTGTTACTTTGCTTTTCTTATCTCCCTCAAATAGGAATATTACTTCTTATGTCTATTGATTTGTGTGTGAGGTTTGTGCTTGTCAGGCACAGGCAGATACCAAAGCAAGTAAAAAATCTGAATAACAAGTAGAATATACACGATATCAGTTTCTAAAAGCTAGACCTCCCTCTTTCATAATAATCACTCCTCCCACGATCTCATTTTGATAATGCCATAATAGCTGAATAAACAAAATTAACTAGATTAAAATTTGATTATACAGACCCACTAGATTATTGGTACATTCTTTTGTAAAGGAAATACTATTTTAAAGAAAAATATGAAGACTTATCTGATACAAAACCCCAGTGTCCATACTAAGTAAATACTAGCTGTAAATATAAAGTAAATACTTTTACAAAACAGCAAAGACATCCATTTAATCATTGGCATATAGCAGGCTCTGTAAATCCTGGGTAAGTTAAGATCACAAAATCAATTAAATTATATTATTACTATTCTCCCAACTCCCATAGTTATTTTTGATATTTCATTTTCTGACTGTCAGTCTAAATAAACCACATAGAAATTTAGAAGATATATATAGATGGTACCCACATTTAACTCTTATCACTGAACATTTGCATTTGAATCCAGACCTTTTTTCACTGTAGAAAAGCCTATGGAGATTACAGAGATGCTGCTGAGAAGATGGAGTCTCCAGATAACTGAATAAGAGGACAAAAGCAGTGTTAGGATTATATTGGCAATAGACCTCAACCAGATGTTCACTGACTTTTTCTGCCTTTTAAAAGCAGTGAAGCTTGCCTAAGTGAGACATTTTCAATAGTACTGCTGTACCTTGGGGACTCTGAACAAAATTGCTACTTGCAAATGTTGATATTTTTTTCCTAAGAATGACAAATTTAGTAGTTACTTGTTTTTATTTCTAGCCTTCATGTTTGGTTAGCTTTCTTATAACTACCTTCAATCTACTATATCATTCTACATGTGCAATGAGCTCTCCCTGACCAGGAGGCAAATGATATATCTCCTACCCTAGTTTTCTGCTTTGCTAAAATTCAGACACCATCATTAGTCATATCATGCCATTGTCCTGATGGAAAATGCTGAATTACCATCAAGAGAAGGTCTCAAAATTATAAAGAACATTGTGTTTTGATGTGTCCTGTTTCCACCCCTTCAAAGAAGAAGCTTTCTTCTCTCAAAGCAAGAGCTTTCACCATGTGTATACTTCCATTGTTCCTATTCCTCTTCCTCTTCTCTATCTGCCAGGAGCTTCTTTATTTCCCAATTGATTCTTATTTTTGCCATTGAGTTTGTGTGTTGCTCCTTCATTGTTTCTTCCCAGCCACCAATATCAGGGTCTGCTTTTCCACTGCACCACGCCCTTGGTAATCTTATGCCTCATTTACTGCTTATTCTTTAGCAAGACCATGTTCCCCCATTATTAATATTTCTGTCTCAGAGACAAATATCTGAAGGCATCAAGATATTAAGTGCTTTTGGAAGAATGAACAATTCTTCTAGAGCTAGATAGATTGGAAGGCACTATAATGAAAGCTTAATTACTCTTTTACAGACAATTACAGAACAGATCTTTTAAAGTAGAGCATCATCCTTTTCTTTCTGTGATCAGATTTCCTCCAAAATCAAGGACGTTACCCTCAGTTATCTGCAACCTCTTGGAATTCATCAGATGACTCTTATGAATCTACTGATTAATCTACTCTATCTGCTGCTTAGCACTGGTGAGGCCACATCTGGAGTACTGTGTCCAGTTCTGTGCTCCCCAGTACAAGATATGCACATCCTGGAAAGAGTTCAGCAAAGGGTCACAAACATGATTAAGGGACAAGAGCATCGTCCACATGAGGAGATGCTGAGAGCGGTGGGACTGTTCAGCCTGGAGACGAGAAGGTTCAGGGACATCTTATCCACATATACAAATACATGGATGGAGGAAATGAAGAAGTTAGAGCCAGGCACTTCTCAGTAGTGCCCAGGACTAGAGGCAATGGGCACAAACTGGAACATGTGAAATGCCATTGAACATAAGGAAAGACTTCATAGCTGGGAGGGTCATCAAGCACTGGCACGGGTTGCCCAGGGAGGTTGTGAAGTCTCCATCTGTACAGATACTTAGAACATCACTGGACGTGGACCTGGACAATCTTATGTAGCTGATCCTGCCTTGAGCAGGGAGTTGGACTAGAAGATCTCCAGTGGAGCCTTCCTACAAAAGTGATTCTGTGATTATGTGAATCAGTCAAGATCCTTGTGTTACAGACTGACCTCCATGAAAATGGACATTGAGTTCAACAGAAAGTTTTACAAACATAGGCAGAAGTTTATCTGAAATTCTCTACTGTGTAATTTTTTATATACAGGATATTGTAACTGACATAAATGGAAATACAATTTCTTTGGGTAAAGGTCTGTGACAGATAAAAACAATTCTATACCTAAACTTATGGTGAGAACACTTTTCCTATATTGGCGTCTTTTTTTTTTTTTTTTTGCTAGATATCCTAAACCCTTTATAAAAATTAGCTCTTATCAAGTAGAAGCAATTTATCTCTTTTGTAAGTTTAGGCAAATAATCCATCCAGAATTAACATGCAGCTTCTACCCCCAAGAATATTTTGTAGGAAATTATTTTAAAATAAGATTCAAATCTTTATAATTAAGAAGGGCAAATATATTAATAAGGATAAAGGGATACATTTCTAATCTCCAAGTTATGCAAATTACTTTGTGATTTATGTCATCTACTTCAGAACCAGCAGAACAATGGAGTTTTTTCACACGCATGACAATCCTTCTCATTTATGTGCTTGACACATTGCAACTGGATATTTATTCTTACGTAGGAAAGTTTAATGGCATTTAGACTAGAAGTGGATATTTTTATTTAAATATTTTAAAACCACAGTGTTTAAAAATATTATGCTTTAACATTTACATGGTTCTCTAATCTCAGCCTATTATTGTTCAAAATATTTGTTAGATACATAACTACAGGTGATTAAGGGGAAGTGCTTATTTCAGACAAAATTTCATGTTTCCTTTATATCTTTGCTATTTTTGGTCTACATTCCAAATACTGGACTAACCAGATATCAAATAGGTTTGAACCCTGTTGATAATAGACACATCCAATAAGTTTTAAGCTTAGAAGAGAACTGTATAAATTCAAACGTTTTGTTTCTGTCTCTCTTCCTTCTCACTCAGCTAATGTAACAATGAAGAACGAGATAATAATACCAGGATTGAGCTAATCATTGCTGTTACACGGTGTGTATACAGCACACTGAGACTCTGTATGCTGTGGTGAGGGATTAGAGAGAGGATGCCTAGATAACACAGTGCAGCAGTACAAGGAGATTCCTGAGCTATATCAAAACAAGATGAGAACAAGTTACTTGCTAATACAGCTGGATTGCTTTAAATAAGCAGATTGTTTATAAGTAGATGGGAGAGCTCCACATAGTGCTGCATGGTGTCATGTAGACATGCCTTTCTGACAGCCAAAATGAGTGGTAGGTGCAAAGTTCTCATTTTTTTTTTTTCCTGTTTCCTTGCCTTTCTGCTCAGAATATGTTCCAGCACCTCTCATACCATGTACCTGATGGTTCTCACCCTGAGAAACACACCGTGGAAAGCATTTCACAGGTTAAGAAAGAGTGAGGGGGAGCTTTGCCAAGGAGCTGCTGGTGGCAGAGCATGGATTTCTGCAGGGCTGTAGCCAGGGGAATGGAGCAGTTAAAGGAACAGTTAAGTTGTGCAAATCAATGATGCAGAAGAAACGCACAGATGCAAGGTATCCTTTTAGTCTTTCAGGGAAATCCTGAGATGTGAAACTGTCACAATGGTGAGCCATAGGCTTATTTCTTTTTGCACTGTCTGCGCACCTTCAGCCATTACCTTCTTAGCACCATGCTAACCCCCATCCTTCTCTTTTGCCTTTTGGGTGCATTCACTGTGCTGCTTCTACAGTGTCCCAGGTAGCATGTTCTCCTCAGATGCACTATTTTTTATTTTTATTTTTTTTTAAAAAAAGGAGCACTTTTCCTTTGTTGGTACTTTCTATACTTACCAAACCCACTAATTCAATAATCTTACCTCCATTTCCCTATTTAATATCCAAAATTCCTTTGACTATAATAACTCTCCAATTTACATACCCCAAGCCACATCTATGTGCTGGAGCAGCTAACTAATTTACACAATTGTAGGGAAACATAATGTCTTTTCAAATGTAACTGATCTTGTGTAAAGACAGAGAGAAATATTGGAAAGCCTGATCCCAGGAGGACTCTCAAATCTGGAAAGTACATTCTGTCAGCAATATCACTTTCCTGTAGTCAGACTCAGAAAACTTCATTACAGTCATGCCTAACAGGCAATGTTTTTTCACACTGAAGTAGAACACAGTTCTGCTCCTTAAGGTATACAGAGCAAGGGATGGTGGAAAGGCAAAAACGAGTTCCAAGTAAAGGGATCTATTCTTTGCAACAGAGCTTTGGAGAAAATAAATACATATTGAGAACACAGTCCTTAAAACACAGTACGAAACTTATTATTTGCCATTTATTGCCCTTTGGTTTACATTTCCAATAGTAAATGAAGGAATTTTCAAATATTTCCACTGGAAAAAAAATATGAAGGCAGGTTTGAAGAAAAGACACTCTTAACTGTACTTTTGTTAATGCTGCTGATATCAGTGACAGCATCTCAAGCTTAAGGATAGACTAGTAAACTCACTAAGTCATCAAGGTAATTAGTTCTACCTACTGGACATTAAAACTGTTTAGTTCAGCTGATGACAAGGCACCCACTCCTTTGTGAAACAGAGTTAATGCAGCATGTTATAGGAAACATATCTGAGTATCTTAAAAGATATGTTTTCCTTTGTTATGTATTCATTCATCTGAAAGTCCTTCATGATGAAATCTGTGACTGCTCTGCATATAGAAATAAAGGAGATCACAAGGCCCCAGTTTAATAACAAAAATCACTTAAATAATTCTGATTATGTGAATAGGCCCACTGGAATATAAGGGCATTTTTCATGTGCATAAACTTAATTTTGTGTGTAATGGTACCTTAAATATTTTGGTCTACAAATAATGTAACTATGTACATATATCAAATGACAAGACACATTTTACATACAGATCTGGAAGCTCAAGTTTCCAATAACTTTATTTATTTATTTGTTTGTTTGTTTGTTTGTTTGTTTGTTTCCCATAGGTTTTTCAGAGAATCAGTAAATTTCCAGTAAAATCATGCAACTATACTTAGGCATAACCACACACTTAGACTACCATATTAATCAGACCTTGGCTAACAAAGGCTCTGGGGAGACATCACTGCAGCCTTCCAGGAAGTACCTAAAGGGGGCCTACAAGAAAGCCAGAGATGGACTCTTTGTCAGGATCTGTAGTGATAGGACAAGGTTAGTGGTTTTAAGCTAAAAGGAGGTAGACATAGATTAGATATAAGGAAGAAATTATTTACTCAGAGGGTGGTGAGGCACTAGAACAGGTTGCCTGCAGAAGCTGTGGATGCCCCATGCCTGGAAGTGTTTGAGGCCAGGTTGGCTGGGTCTGTGAGCAACCTGATCTAGTGAGAGGTGTCCCTGCCCATGGCAGAAGGATGGGAATAAGATGATCTGTAAGGTCCCTTCAACCCAAACCATTCCGTGATTCTATGATAACTATCTGAGAGTACTATAGAAAGGTACTGGGATTTCCACATGGCTGCGTCTCATCAACTTTTTGTAGATATATTTGAGTTCATATAGTTAACAAATTTCAAAATGTCAGCAGAGTTGCTGAATAACCTGCTGCTTTTAAAATCAGAAGCTTTTCTGAGAAAAAAATAAAAAATTCTCAGTTGTTGAAAAAGAGTTTACAGGAGACACAGCACCACTTGCAGAACCACAAAGTTGCCTGTAATAACCTCCGCAAATTTATATAACACTTAAATTCACAAGTCAGTAAATGAAGGAAAAAAACACCAATTTTTACATCAATAATAGAGAAAGGCAAAAGTCATTGTACTTGAGAAATATTTCCTTTTATTTTTTTTTTTTTTGGTACAAAGATAATTTGAGATAGGTGATTTCAGAAAAAAAAATACTAATTTTGAAAATATGCAATTTAAAGTTTTATGATTTTAATCTGCTTTTCTTTCAGAATATCTCTACTTTGAAATAACTTTACCTAGTTGATCAAGACTTAAAGATAAAAAGAAATACTAAATTTAAAAAAATCTGTGAATTATCTGCAAAACAATATATCAATCTGCAGACACATTGGGTCCATGCAGTATATCATATATATTAGTGACTACAGCAGAAATTGCCTCTATGCAGGAATGCCTTTTACTTTAGGGAAAAGTATCCATCTCCACCAGAACATCAAAACCTTCAGAAAGTTGTTTAGGCTTATTTCCCTTCCGCACTAAGCATAGAGAGCACACATGCCAGAACTAAGACTCACATCAGTATAGGATGCATCATATACAGTAAGGCCGAGAAACACATATGGGAAGAGTATAGCAGCCTTCATGTACCTATACTTTTTGCAATGGCATGGGTAAGAAGACTCAAGTTGGTTTTGTGTCCATTATTAACCTATACCCATTCTTTTTTCTTAATAAAGTGTCAATAAAAAGAAAAAAAAAAAAAAAAAAAAAAGCGCTACTAATTGAGTAGTGAATTAGTCTTATGTTAAAAGGAGATTGAGCTCCCATTTTGTTTCACGGAGGTTAATAAGAGAACATCAACAAATAACTGTTTTTGCCTAATTTTGACTGCATAAGGCAAAGTAGCAATGATGAAGATATTTACACCCCTCAAGACATCAGCGTTTGTGGAGATACTTTACTCAGCTTCTTGAAATCCCCATTGATCTCATGCCATCAACTCATACGGCTCAAAAAGTCAATAGGCCATTACTACCCAGAACAAACAACAATTGCACCTAAATACAAATAATCTTCTGTTTTAAAATGCTTTAGAAATAATTGCTAAGTTGATCATTAAAAAGGAAATGAGATGGTCAGAATTGTAATAGCATCAATAATTAGTATCAATATCTGATGTTAATTCTTATTAATAAAATAATAATACTGCTACTAAGTGGCCAATAATTTTGTCAATAGTCAAGCAAGACATTAACCAAGGGGCACATCCCAGCATAGTTTTACTTGAAATATTTTCTTCCTCAAGTCTGTGTATATCGTATTCCTGATTGCTTCACAAAACACATTGAACTCACTAGCTATTGCACTCACTATGTACAATTTACTGGCTGCATTACAGTTAAAAGTAACGAGGAAGTATCGCGTTATTGACAACAGAGCCCTGAGGCACCACCATCTTGGCTGCTGGGCCCAGCCCTGCCGCACGGTGGGCCTGTCAGAGCCAGCTGGAACCCACTTTTCTTTAGCACTAAAACTTTAGGGAGGAATGAATGTAATCTCGCTTTTCAAAGCTTCGTGGTGAACTGAGACAGAAACACAACTTTTATTCACACAAATCAAAGTGTAGCAGCTGCTCCTGGCTGGTCCCAGAGCTCCATGTGTAGCAAGCATGGATTTGGAAGCATATGCTGACCACATGGGTTTTATCCTTTGGAGAACAGTGACAGCTGTAATGCTTTTTAACTGGCAAGGAAGTCCTCACCTTCACTGAGAGCTACTATATAGACATATACTTCTTCCAGTGTGTATGTTCCCTTTAATTTGATGCATTGCCAGAGCTGGTGCTAATCTGTCTGCTACACTTGTTGCAGGAGAAAATCAAGGCTTAGAAAGTTCTTCCAAATGTTAAGAAATTCTGGTGGAGATGGACCACAGTAACCCCAAGGTACTGCTCCCTCTGATGGATGCCACCTTGCCAAAACACCCAGCTTCTTGTGTTCTCCCACTGAATCTGAAACTTTTATACCTGGGACTATAGGAAACAGGTTTTCATTTTGTTTGGCTTGGGTCCATCTTCAGGTTCCTGTTCCTCTGATCTCCATATTCAGAATTTCCTTCTCTCTGTTCTTCCCCCCACCCCTCATCTGATGTTTACCAATTATTCTATTAGTGAACTGATGTAATTAATTTTACAGAAATAAAATCTGCAGAAAACAGTGCAGAATTATGAGATTTGCTACAACTGACTATGCTTATTACCTATGGAAATACAAATGCCCAAAGAAGATAAAATGCTCATCATTATAATGAAAAATGTGAGAGAAAATCAAATTAGAATTCTGGTACTTATTAACTAAAGAATGCTAGTGGGGGAAGTAAAATTTACATGAAACAATTAGAGATACCAAGTATGCTCAAAACTCTCAAAATACATTTTAAGAGTGAAAAGTTCATGCTTCCCCACACAATATTATCATGACAAATTGATTCCAATATTAAAATCCTATCAGTACAATGCATATGTCATTTTTGTTGCTGTAATATAGTTTTTTACAATGATCAATTCCCAATTATTAGCCTGAAAAGCATCTTAATAGACAGAAATAGAGATGAATACCTCATTATTATACAGCCAACATCAAGTACTTTCATCATTTCTTCCTTTTTCTTTCAAAGGAGGAAATTAAACCTCTGCTTATAAGATTTAGTGGTCCTTCAAAAAACAAAGCCATTAGAATGAGTGGCACATGATCAGAAAAAGTATATTCTGAGTGTCTGAGAAGTTAATAAGCTGTTGGACTTTGAGATATTAAGACAATAAATTCAAGATACAAATTCATGTACAAGAAAAGTTGTAAAATGTTCTATAGGATTCCATTTATTCACTTTGTGACAGTGAGTCCCTGTATATTATACTTCAAATCAAAATCCATAATGAAGACAGGTAGAAATAAGGGGGGGGGGGGGGGGGGGGGGAAGAGAAGGGGGGTGGTGGAGAAGGACACTGTTTTAAAGGACAGAGAGAGCTTTTATCTGGTCCCTTGTAAGAGGAATTCTATAAGAGGGACCAAGTTAAGTGAGAAGAAAGAAAAAAAATGAAATTAACAAGTCAATAACCTTGATCATTCTGTTTGCATGTCTCCTCTAAGCCTATCAACTTGAATTTAGCTGTTAGGGTGAGGATTAATCTTTGAAGTATATGTGAAATCCACCAATTACAATTATTTTTATCACTTATACTTGCATGTAAATAGCATATATATGGAGCAGAAGTAGTCAATCGAGTTCCTTACATTTTAACAGTCAGCTACCTGACATTGTGTTCTGCTAATGTATTATGTGGTATCATATTGGGAAAGGACTTATAGAAAAATATTAAAACAAAGAGACAAAAAATCCTCAAGAAAAAGTCATCAAAAGCTTTAAAAAAAAAAAAAAAGAGGGAGAGAAATAGACTTATGGATGTGGGCAGTTTGTTGCATTAAAATTTAATCACTAATGAAACAATATTTGTCAACCAAATCAGTGGGGTTCTAAAATACAAGATGTCCAACAATTTTCAAAAATGTGTAGACTTCACAGTAAAGGAAATAATCCTATAAAGAATGATAATGAGCTGAATTTGCAAGTGTTACTCAGAAGATATTCCTAGATGGGATGAGAGCATGACAAAAAACACAGAGGTGCTTGTTTGAAAAATTTTAAATAATGAATATAGGTATCATTAGGTATTACAATGAAACTCTAAGGGAGGATAACCAAGGTGATAGTAAAGGAGACACAATGTCAAATACATTTTCTGCAATAAATGAGCAATCCAAATCCAAACAGTTTCTCTTCTTTGCAGCCACAGCCTTAATGACAGGAATATTTCCACCAACACAGTGTTGGAAATGAGGCTCTACGATCTGTATTGACCATAGGAAGTTACCACTGCATTAAAACAGAGGCTAGGAGGAAGATTAATGAGTTGGTGAAAACCACATCTCAGCAACAAAGATCAGAGTACTCAATTGCAGCATACCGCCTCAGAAAACAGCTTCAAATTTTCTTCTTAATCTATGGGAATACAATTACAGACTATGAACAGTCCTTACTCTCTAATAAATAAAGCATCAAATAGAACAAAATGAAAAATAAATGGGCCAATTGCTGTGTGAGGTCAAAAAACCTGCTTTACCCTTTGACTTTAACAGTATTGCACTGGGTGCAAATTAGTATTAGTATTTGAATAATTCTGTACAAGACGGTCAATTTGTATGATGAAAATAGAACTTGCCTACTCAATACTCTATTTACAATTGCAAATGAAGGACTAGATTGATAAATCATCCAATTTCTGCCAACTTGAACACAAATAAGTTACCTATAGGCTGGAATTAATTTGTTGCAATGACATTGCAAGGTCAGGCGTTCTGAGGAAGCATTGTGCTAACCCCTCCTCAAAGGGACGATGGCAGAGTCATCTATTTGTCCCCTTCAGGTTTAGAACTGATGTCTTTAGCAACTTTTTTTGACATGAAAAGGTGATGGCAGGCCAGAGGAGGAGCTTCTGAACCAGCAATTTTGCAGTGACCTGCATACTGAAAGGAGAACAGTAGTTGCATTCCCAGTATTACTGTTGGTTCAGAGACTGTGAAAATGGAATTCAGTGAACAAATTAGCATCCCCTCATAATCTCACATGCCAGGCTGCTATGGGGAATAGGTGAATATAAAATTCCTATCTGCATTCTTCATATGTTATTTTAACATGCACCTTTCACCTCGGAAGTGTGGCCCAATGAATCACTTGTCTTATCTAGAGTCTTCTGCCTTAAAGTTTTGAGGAGGAAGTGTGAAAAACTACAAAATCTCTCTGCATGAAGAGGAAAAGCAAAACAAAATATAAAGTTAAAGAAGAAAGAAGTTTTTCCTTAGCTACTGCCAAGTATCAAATTAGTTTCTGTTCATTTGAAGACTTACTTTGTATTAGCGTTTCTTCTGACATTACAGGAAACAGAACTTGCCTGAGGCTTCATCCTCTAAAGACTATTTCTGAGATGTTTTGCCTGTAATTGTTAGTTGTCGTGAGGTTGGCTGGCTCTTGGATCGTGGTTTGTGAGGACAGAAGTCTGAACAAACATATTATTTTTAAAACCATGATGATATATGATAGCAAAATGTCATTCATGTTCCATTTCTGTGTAGCAATCCTTTCTCTGCATACATGAGATATATACATAACAGTACATTGAAAGGGGAAATAAATTCTATTTGAAAGAAAAACAAAACCAAACAAAACAGCTCAACAGTTTAAAATGCAAAATGCTTAGTTACCTAAAAAAAGAAATCCATATCAATTCCTATGATTATCCTTGCCTCCAGATTGTGATGGAAAAATTAAGCAATTAAAATAAAAATGGGAAGCTTTTTTTGAGCCTGCTTGGAGCATTGAGACTGAAGGACACTACAGTAGTAAGACTTAACTTGATCTGTCCTGATTCTGTTTCTTACTTAACACACAGTCCTGTACAGACAGCTCAACTGATTTTATAACCAGGTAGTAAAATTATTGATCCTAAATACAGCTTCTAAATACCACTAAGAAGCAACCAGTAGTAACCATGGACAGCCATTTTAGAAAACTATATTTTATACTGTGAAAAAAGATAATGAAATATGAGATCTACTTTGCCTAATTTAGGTACTTGTCTTGACCTTAATGTCAGAAGGAAGCAATTCTAAAGTGAGTCCTCAAGTTCCTTCTATATTCAATGGCAAGAAGCATGTGCTTCAAAACACCTCTGAAAGGAAATTTCATGCACCTAATTTTGGTGTCTAAAACTAAGTGCTTAGGAGTATTTCCTTACTGTGTGTCGAATATCGGGGTTAAAACTTTGTAAACCTTTGTATAGTGTGAACGAAGCAAGAAGAGGTCTGTTTTTCTGTTTTCTTTCATTCATTTTCTTTCTGCAGGAGCACACCTCAAAGCAAACTGGCTCATATGCAACTTACCACATCATTCTAGGAGTAGTTTCTCCAGACACATTTTTTTTCAGTTGGTGCCTATGAAACTGTATGAAAGAATATTAATATAAACACAACTGGATAGTTGTAGTTGTAAATACACTTTTGAATGAAATCTTTACCTTCTTGCCACTGGAACAACCAACTAACCAACTGCACAGATACCAGATATGTCATGTCACCCTCTAGGTTTCAAACCAAATTGAACTTACAATGTGCTGTTATCTGCTTCTTTAGGCAATTAGGGAATGATACTCATTAGTTACTGAGTGGTGTCATAGATAGCCCTCCTAGAAAATGGCTGTAACATTGTGTTCTCTTATCGGACATAACTGGTGAAATATTTAGCTATGGCTGTAGCTACCCTGTACAATTAAGACCAATAGCTGAAAGTAATTCCTTTATGACAGCTGTTAGGTCAGTGAAGGTTATTAAATATATGATTTGTTTCTATAAAAAGCAGAACTCTATGAGTGGAAAAAATAGGTCTAAGTGTTGTATTATTTAATCTTAAGTAAGGTATCTGAGAAAGCACATTTCATAGTGCTAGGACTTGTACAATATCATGTAACTTTTCAAAAAATTACAAGTTACGAATTTATACTGCAAGGTTAAACACTTTTTTTGTAGCTTTTCAGTCTGACAGTACAAAGTGCTAGTTATACATGACATAATGAAGTCATACAAGACAGAAATGAATTATTCATGAAACTGGTCATACCGATTCTGAAAAATTTTGCATGTATTATTTTCCATATATTATTCTACAGAAAAGAAAAACTGGGATCAAATTGCGTAGACGAGCTTCATAGACAAATAACCAAAATCACTTAAACTTTTCAGTCCTTGTTTCTCAGATAGCTGTGGTTCAATTTCACCCTGCCGAATTCAGGTCTGATATTCAGGTCTGTTTAGGCTGGACACAACCACGTAGTCTGTAAGTGTGTTTGAGATGGATATAATAGCAAAGTAAGCTCTTATCATACTACAAAATCTTGAAAAAATTAAATGCAATGTTTTTCTCAGAGACACTATAACATAGAATATAGAGCATCTGCTGAATCTAACCTTCACCCTTGAATCTTACTATGACACTTGCTTCCCCCTTAACATCCCTTCATAAGGGATCTCTAAAGTAGTATAGAAGAAAAAGAATATGAAATAAATTATTCCCAAGTTACTTTGCTTGGTGAAACTTGCAGGTTTTAAGGTGAGAAAACAATAAATTTATCTTTTTCATAGAATAATGTCATTACTTATTAGATCCACTTATTTCATTACTGTATTTGTTTAATAGAGTTGACTCTTCAGTGATTTCTGTGCATGTATTCTTGCTCTGTTACAGAAGAACATTCAATTTTAGAGACAAAAAAAAAATAAAGAACTGTTTGAATTCATGAATTCATTTATAACAATGGAGGAAAGAATGAGTAAAGCAGAATGTTAGAGTAGAAAATTTTCCTTGCAATGAGCAAGGCACTACTAATACACCTAGTGAACTTGAAAGTATGTTTTTTGTTCTCTGTGATGAAGAAAAATGTATAAGGCAATTCAGTCCTTTAGAGGTCTGAATTTTGTCTGCTTTGATATGAATACTGAGACAACTGGTTGGAGAGCTGTTCCTGATAAGAAATAAAGTGAAGTAAGAGAATGCATTTGAACAGTATATGGATAGTCACACTTGTAACGATTAAACACCATTTCATGCAGAGTAATTTCAAAAGCAAAATCATTACAAAGGGAACAAAATGTACTTTTACAAGAGCTTTATCTGACACGACAACACTATTCTAATGTTAGTAACATATACTGATTTCATAGTCTCTGTTTATACATCTTACTATCTGTGCCACAACCCTAATAATTACAAAACTAAGTATCACATACTTCTGCATATAATTTCTTTCCATTTTGCATTCTTACCCATTTTCCTTCTTATCTACTTTCTCAATTTTGAACCTTTTTGCTCTCACTACATT
Organism: Netta rufina; assembly: GCF_964035555.1. Classification (NCBI taxonomy): domain Eukaryota; kingdom Metazoa; phylum Chordata; class Aves; order Anseriformes; family Anatidae; genus Netta; species Netta rufina. Next base: position 36,073,566 of record NC_140123.1, on the reverse strand, counting down.
AACTTCTGAAGAGAAGGATCATGGTTAAGTAGAAAGTAGGAGTGGAAAGATGATACCTTAATAGAGATGAAACCTTAATAGAGTGTAAGGGCATTAGAGAAGAAACTACAGATTTCTGAGGAGCCACAAAAACTGAGACATCATCTTGAAAACAGTTTCAACACAGGGTTCTTTCTAGTATTCTGAATCATGTGGCTATTTCATCTCAAACCTTCATATGCTAGTGATTTGCAAAGTGGAAAAACTCCATGCAACAGTACAGGCAGTGCTATGAAACATTTTTGCTGAAAGGGTCTGGAAAGGAAGCAGTCTTGATGGACCATAACTTCAATATGCATCAGCAATGTACCCTGTTGTGACAAAGGTTAAATGCATACTGGCCTGCATTAGCAAAAGCTTAGCCAGCAGGTCAAGGAAGTCGATTATTTGTCTTTGTTCAGCACTAGTGAAGTTGCATTTGAAATACAGTGATCAGGTCAGCACTCTCCAATATAAGAGAGATGTTGTCAAACTGGTGAGAATACAGCAGAGGGTCACTAAGATGGTTAGAGGGCTTGAGCACTGGCCATATGCATAGAGACCAAGAGGAGCTGGACTTGTTCATTCTGGAGAAGGCTACTGGGGGATCTGCTTTATTTTTTTCACTTTATTCTTTTTCTTTCTTTGTTTAAAATAGGAATATAGAGATGGAAGAGCCTGTTTTTGAGAACTGCACAACCGAAAAAAGGCAAGAGACAAGTCACTAGTTTCAACAAATAAGTTCCAGTTGAACATAAAGAAAAAATTCTTTCCAAAGAGGATGTTAAGTAGTGGAACAGGCTGCAGATATTATGGTATCTTCACTTTGGAAATATTCAAAACCCAACCAGGCAAGGCCTGGAGCAACTTCAACTACCTTCAAAGCAAACCCAACTCTGATGAGGCAGAGGGACTAGGTAACTTTCATAGGTCTCTTCCAGCCTGAATTATTTTACGAACTATGAGGAGATCATTTTCCTACTTATCCACAGAGCAATTACAATGCCATAATTCTGCAGTCATTTTTATATGGCATAAAACAGCTGAATAAAGAGATCCAGTCCTATTCTCTTGCTCGGCTATTCATTCCCATATATTAACTCCTCACTTGTGCCAACACAAAAGCTCATGCTTCCAGGTGCTAAACTAGATGGAGAAAACAGTCCAAGTTAAAAATGGAGTATTTATCTTGCCTGCCCCTCTGTCATAAGCTCCCTTTGTCCAGCACAATTGTTTGTGTGACCACAGCAGCAGGAAAAGTAATCTGGGGAAGGCTGAACTGCCTCTTTTGGCAGCTGCAGGAGTTTAAAGTGATGGTTAAACCACAGCATAAATTTCTCTAGCTTATCCACAGCCAATGCCCTTCAGCTCTCTTGCAATAAACTGTTTCTATGGCTATAATCTCTCCTTGTGGTTTCTGCTCAAAGACAGCTAACCTCAGCTGGTGAGCTGTGGCCTCTGTGGCATGTTACATCTGCTGTGTGATACTGACTGTGACACAAGCCAAATTATCAAAAATGTCAAATGATTTTTCATCTTTTTTTTTTTTTTTAATGATTATTATTATTTTAATTTGAATTCCCTATTTACAAGAATTAAGGGCTTCAACTGCCCCGAGAGGGTATCTCGCTTTATTCTCTAGAACATTATGACAAAACTAAAGTCCACTGAAAGTGATTTGATCTGGACCTCTATTTTATTTATTTATCCATTTATTTATTTTCAGTGGAGGAAACTAAAAGGACTTGTCACTGAAAATACTGTTCTTAATTGTCCACACACATCATAGAATCATAGAATGGTTAGCGTTGGAAGCGACCTTGAAGGTCATTCAGTTCCAACCCCAACATGCAGGGCTCGCACACCATAGACAGCCCAGTCCCCTTCTCCACTTGGGCTGGCACAGACAGCAGCTCCCTCATTTCCCCTTTTACATGCAATCCCTCTTGCACTGAAAAAAGGGGGATTGACTGGATATCCTTGATTGGATAACCTTGACTAGATGATCTTTAATGAAGAAGATGCTCTCACCTTGCATATACCCTTACACATAATTAATCCATTTGGGCCTAAGCATCTTTCCACATAACCATAATTCATAAAACCAAAGCCAATATCATTACTTTGCTAAACAGCATAGGTACAAAAAAAAAAAAAAAAAAATCAGATTAGGTTCCTATTTTTATTTTATTCAACAGAAATTCAAAATTATTGCATTTCCAAACATATTATATAAATTGCCACCCACAAAATTATAGAGGTCGTCACTGTTCATGTCAAGCAAGTTTGTTTTGCCTCATGTGTATGTTCATAGATAAAACACCCAAAGAAAAATGTTAAATACACAAAAATGTTGAATACACAAAGACAGGTCACAAGAATTTTATCAGCTTGACTATATTTTCAGTGATCTTTAACTGTATTTGCCAAGCATAACTGGCCAGAATTTGGGGGTTTTCATTGTGTGAAGGATAAAAATACATTTCTGGAATGTCATTTAGGACTGGAGTTCAGTTTCTGCTCAGTCACAGATTCACAGTGTGGCTGGTGACAAGTCACTTCAGCTACTTCAGTCCTCCGTTCCTTTTTCTCTCAGATGGCGGTGAGCTTCCCTGCTTCCCAGTGCTGTTCTGAAGATCAGTACATTTGAGTTTTGAGGTGGTCAGACATTAAAGGCTTGAGGCCTATAAAATGACATACCTCAATGAAGATTCTGAGTAAAAGCTCCCTTCAAAGGAAAAGGGAATAGGGAAGATTTGAAAGAGCGTTTCACCTAAGAGGTTCAAAGCACAAAAGAGGGAATTCCTTTTACCTAATTTCAGTCAGGTGCCTACATTAACTGACTAGTCACAGAGTTAAAAGACTCGACTTACATAATATTCATAAAGCAATCTAAGTTATGTGGCATTGCTTTGTAGATGTAATTCTGTGGCTTCATCTACAGCAAGCAGCCTTCCTTGTTCCAGACATACACTGACTCTGTCATAGCTAAGCACACATACCAGCCCCTCACCTGCCCAGTGGACTTCTCTTCTTAGTCTAGGTTATCTTGGTCTGTGCATACACCTATGCCTAAGCTAGGAACACTGACAAATGCATGCAGGCTAAAATCCTCTGAAGAATATGAGATTCTCACACTATCACACCCAGTTCTTAACCCTTTTCTAGTTCCCTTTTTGTATGGTTGCTGTCAGCTAATTGTTCAGTCTGGCCTCTGTTTTGCAGTTTGTGAGTTGGGTAGGATTTCTCTGCCTGTTAAGAGATTGAAGGATTGCCTCTGGAGTCCAAAAGATGATTAACCTCCTAACTGGTGGTCTGAATCTCCAAATAGACAAACTGAGAAAACTGGCTGCAGTGCTTGGTACCCCAGGAATCACAATCAGTTCTTTAAAGACTTTTTTTTTTTTTTTTTTTTTTTCAGATTTTGGATGCCTTGACATTCATAAAACACTCAGGCACACTCTTATATTGTTTTAGGGTAATTTCAATTAAATTTAGCCCTTTACTAAGAAAAAAAAATAGAAACATTTTTTATTTGAGGAATATAATACACAGAAAATCCACATTCCCTTATCATGCAAGATAAAATATTCTTTCTTTGTTAACACTATTAAGGTTGCACTTGTCCTCCCAATAGGCACCTTTATTAAAATTACTTTCTTACATACCATCCAACACTTATGTAAGTGTCAGATACTTTAAAAATCTGTCACTTAGCTAAAACTGACGGCCTTAGAGCAGAACATAGCAACTCAGAGAAACACTTTAAATTCTCGACCACTTGATAATGCACTACTGTAAAGACAGATTTATAACAACTTTTTAAACTGCATTGCCAGTCTTTGATTCCTCTTTTATTGCTTTCAGCTAATTTTCTGTTGAACACTGAAAGCAAGCATGTATAATGAAAAGAAACACAAGAAGACTCATAAAACGTATGGACTAGGCTTTTCAAAATTAGGCATAATCTAGTGTGTATTTCTAAGTTATGCATATAGAAACTAATAGTAGATAACTGACCACGTTCAACACAAATACCTGACTTGTACTGCACGGCAGGTATTGGATGTGTGAGTTAACTCATTCCACTGGTTGTTTCAAGTTGTGAGTATCTAACTTTGAAATTCTAGTCCATATATCCATTTACTACAATAAATCTATGTATTCTGCAAATTTAAGAGCAAGGAGTTACAAAAAGCAGTTATCATACTGGAGTATGAGATGTTCTCTGCAGGAAAAATAAAAAAAAAAAGCTCACAGACAGCTTGTTTATGACTCGAAGAGTGTAAACACGCATCTATTTTATTTAACTCAGTAATCTTCTGACACAACTTGTGATGTGTTTGATGAGCAGGTTTCTTGTTCATCTTCCATCATAGAAGTAGCTCTGCTTTCCTCAGGGGTATTGACAGCTGGCAGCAATCAAAACCATCTAACTGCCAGTATCTCATTTAAAGAGAATGACATTCAGCTACAAAACTCCAAAATGCCTTTAACTCACTGTACTGTACTATGCATCTCAATGAAAAATATGTTCTCACTTAGAAAAAGAGATATTTAGACTTTCATTTCCTGGGAAGGTTTTTGTTCATTAGCCAGTACTTCAGAGGTACACAGCCCATGACAAGTTCACTCTTGACCAGACAATGTTCTAACTTCAGCCACAAGGTAGACTTGTCTATCATAATCCATTCTGAGTATGTTGTCTTTGAGTTAAATAATATGAAGCTGGCTTCTTTAGAAATAGTGTAATTGTTTTATCTGTGACCTTTCAAATAGAACAAGCATATCTCAGGAAACCACACTTTAAAATCAAATCACTCTGCCTATCCAGCTTTTCAATCTGCACGTGGCAAGTTAAAAGTAAGTTATCCCATAATGTGCTGCAATAGAGATTCCCATGTAATTTTGCCTTTTTTTTTTTTTCTTTCCTCTAGGATTCTCAAATAAGAAAAATAAAACCAACCAAAACCTTTTTTAAAGTCACAAATAGAACAAATAACTTTTTTTTCTGGAAATTGCTTTGTCAGCATCTTGATTTGACAAGAAACATTGGAAACATCTTGTCTATCTGGAGAATGTTGGGTATTTAGTCTTCTAACCTGGAGTACGCTAAGTAGTTTGACACTACACAGTGTCTGCCCAATGCAGTTCCCAGACTGCTCCTGTATCAGGTTTTGATATACGTGTAGTACAACTCTCTGGAAAAGCCAAACGACCAACTTGAATGCCCTCTTTACTCTAGAGAATTCTATATACTGCTCTATGGCAGGACTAACCAGAAGTGCTGATAGCAATGGCAACATCTTTTTCTGTGCTGTATGCACATCGTCAACACTTGCAATTCCTGCAGAGTAGTAAAGTCCATTTTCTGTTATTATTATTAATTATTATTATTATTAAACTTAATATGCTGGTAATGGCTCTAGTTATCATAGCATGAAGAGATCTGTATCTGAATTTGAACTCATGTATCTTTCTGTCATAGGCCTATGTTCTTCTTTATCCTTATAGTCTGTAATGTCAGAGCACTGTTGACTCTACTTAAGCACATTTTGGCACTCCTGAATTCAGTTTCCAGGCAAATGCTAGCTAAGTTATGCTTTTATATGTTAATTTTGTCTCTTCCTGTAAACTCGGTTGTGTATTCCATTTTAAATTTGGACTTTTATCAGATTTCTTTCCTGGCATTACACATTTGGCTCCTCCATCTCTCACATACTCATCTATTTTTAGATTTTTTAAATGCATCTTTCAGGCATTTCACATTTATGTGTAGTGCCCCATTCTGTCTGTCTTCATAGTGTATTATCATGACAAGGTTACTTAATTAAAAGCTATGAAACATAACAAGTGACACAGAACCAGCTGCAGTCAGAAATAAGGGACCTTTTGATTGTCTTCTTCCCCATTCAGTGTTTACATGGCAAACGTAAGTGTTCCTTAAATGTTTTTGTTTTCTTTTCATATTCCAGGTAGAAGTGCTACTGATCTTTTAGCTGTCCTATTTTCCCACTCAGATTTTTTCCTCCACCATTTACTCATTGTGCTTGTGTTCAGCAACCCCAGCAGGCCAAAGCACAGGTCTTTATTCAGAAACACATGCTTCTGCGTAATAAAATATGAGTTATTGTAGTTCCTTTTTTTTTTTTTTTTTTTTTGGCTTCCTAGTTTAAAACCAGTCATTTATAATGATAGTACCTAATTCCTCACTTTTTTATTTGCTTTTAACATGACATATTTGCTACAGTTTGCAGCTATTAAATTTTTTGAAGCAAACAAACAAACCCCCTGAATTTACAGGTCAGTTAAAAAAGCTGAATAGCTGAATACATTCTCTATTTCATATTCAGCATATAACCTGCTGGTCAGACTCACCCAACTGATGAAGTGCAAACTACATGTCTTTATTTATTTTTTTTTTCTATGTTAATGCATACTGAAAGAGATACACAACAGCATAAAATACCTGAAGCTAGGAGTTGTCCGCTATCAAAAAGCACAAAAGACCAATTCTGGGGTCTGTAATCAAGGGCTACAAAAGTCATATTGACTCAGGTCGTTTCCATGGAATATTCTATGAAATAATTTATCCAGCAAAACATTGGAGTAGGGGAGGGCTGGTACTGCTATCTACTCATTCCCAGAATAAATAACTCCATTGATTCAGAAAACCGACTACATTTCTCTCAGCTATAAAAATTAATCAAAATCTTATCTGTATGGTTTTACAATACTCATTTTAAAATTGTCATTCCTCTGCTATTTTTCCTATATCTGTATGGTCTTCCAAATCTATTTTGCAACAAGAAGTTTTTTTTTTTTTTTTTCTTTCCATATAGGATTAGAAGCCATGCATAGAGCAGTTAAATAATAGTTACAGTTTTTTTCCCAGTTCCATTTCTGATCTCTGAGTGCATTTTTATGCCAAGGTGTTGTAGAGGGTCTGTACCTTTCTACTGTTATCCTAAGATGACTATTGCATCAGGTAAATCAAGAATAGAGAGATTAAAAAATGTCATTAGCGCAGCTGTTTATTGTTTTTCCCTTGAGGTGACATCAGACATCAAACCCTTGCAGGTTAAAGCTGAGCCAAGGTATACTGCAGCAGATTGCCCATCTGGTGTGACTTCAGAATATTAAAATCTCCTGCAGGCTATCAGCACAAGGACCAGTCAAATCCTTTGTAGTGATCCAGACATCTTATTTCATACTGCACAGAGTGGTGTGATCTCCAATTAAGATGTTCAAAATCATCGTTATTAGCTTGTGATGAATGCTGATTGTATTATCCAACCACAACAATTCTGCAATTCATCTGTATCTGTCCAGCTAATATGTACTGAGTGAAACAAGGTTTTGCCCCAGAACCGAAATATTACAAGAAATCAGGGGCTGTCATTTACAAAGGGTAAAATCAAACAACTTTCTAGACTCTGTTGAACACTGTCACCATAGATTAATGTGATACAATTCCTAAGTGATTGCCAAATTGTGATTTACATAAAAAAGACTGATCTGAATGAATATAGCTTGCATAACCTCCCAATGTAAAAGAAACAGTTGTACAAAGACAAATTTCAGTTCCAGATTTGCAGGCCAAGTTTTCCTGTTTCCAGCTAAAACATAAATGGATAATTATACCCTTCCCCAACTCCTCTCACAAGCCAGGCACATGTATAGTTTGAAGTTAAAAATAACACAAAAGTCTGAAAGCTTTATTGAACAATGTCAACTATAAAATATGGATTATTTAGTACATATGGTGAACACTGGCAAATTACAACATGCACTTAGTGATTGGAACATTAAGTTTAGAAAGCAAGTATGTTTTATTCTGATGTATCTGTTCTGGTGAATTTTCCCAAGTCAATGCAGCAGAAACTCAAAGGGAACATCTAGAAATCAAATAGAGTTTAGGTTTTCTAGCTTTTGCATATAATGCAAATATCAATCTTTGCATTAATCATGGTGTTTATTATTGTAAAATGCCAGGGTCCTTGAGCTGAAAGCATTTTGAACAAAAACAAGGCAATTTCCCCTGAAACCTTGATGTCTCTTTGTAGAAGGAGATAGTGAACAGATCAGAAGCAAGATCTATCAGTGAGAGAGGCTTGCAATTAAAATCTACATTTTTGTTGGCATACTGGTAAAGGAGAATTTTAAAGAAAGATTTTAAAAGGAATAATGAAATTTCTTGCTGGTGCCTACAGATGACTTCCTCATATAGTTAATGGTATCTGGGGAGAATGCACAAAGGTACGTATTTAGAAACCTAACAAATCCACGATGGGACTGATGTCATGCACTGAGTAGAGAGAGAGTTCATTTTTTTTCATATTTCAAAAGGACCCAAGGTTGAAGTGAAGTTTTAATAGTGATTAAATCAGTATATTTTAACAGAAAGAAGGGGGTGGTGAGAGAAAGATGAAAGAGAAAGATGGAGTACATTTTGCCAAGCAAATGTGCTAGAAAACTTGGGTTAGTAGCAGCATTCATCCTTAATCACCATGCAAGTTAAGTCCATCCAATGGGACAGTATATTTGTAACTTATCATTTCCTGAAGTTTTTAAAGCAGCTTCATGTCCGTAATGATGACAGATTTCAGCAAAAGAAGTAAGGGGAACATTAATTACCTTCTGGAGAAAAAAAAAAAAAAATCTGTCTTCAATTTTCAGACTATCAAAAACTATTGTCAAAGATGTGCAGATTATCTTAACAGTATGATTATTCAAAGTTTTATTCTCTGAGGATTGCAAGAGAATTTTCTTGTTAATTCCAATGAGTTATTAATATTGCTAGTTAAGTATTTCTACCTTTCCTGAACTAATATGAATAGGCTTAATAAAATCTAGTGAAAGGGAGTGAATTTATTGACTGGAAATTGCTGATGTCCTCAGAATAGTTTAAGAAAATGAGATTTATCTAATTTATTTTCAGCTTATAAAAGTTAGTCACCTAGTCTAAGCCAGTTATGGAAGCACCTTCTATTGTCAGTGAAGACAGAGACAGAGAAGGATCTCCAGAGGTTTTTCTTTTCCCTTGTTTCAAATATGTATTTTAGGACTAGATGAGCTGCCAGGAGGCAGCTACAGGTACTACATCATCTTCACTAGCTAGAAAGCTTCAGTCAAGTATAACTTCATTAACCATAGGAAGAGCTTAGTTTAGTTCTGTATCTTCCAGATTGCCCTAAGCTGGAGAATATGAAACTCCCCTATGTATAAATGTATAATAGCCCCCATATATTTGTGTTGTTTTAAGAAATGGTAGTACTTGGAAATATTTTCTCATTTGAGCTATATACTGACACTTATTCCCAATACGATCACTGATTTGTGCCATGCACAGCCGTAGGTAAATCACACAATGTGAGTACAGTTAAGCATAATCATCACAGGGATGAGAGTCTTACAGAGGGGGAGGTGACATTGCTCTTAGGGAGGGTAGGTGAGTTAAGCTCACCATACACATAAACAATGCAGTTTTATTTGGGATGAGCACCTTCCATTGCTCAGTTCTCAGCACCACCCAATACACAAACCTGCCTGCTGCTCCTGATGCTGAGCTGCACGCTGCTCTTGCTTTGGTGCATGCTGTTCTTTCTCAGAGGATCCTGTATCTTGTTACTCTATTCCTGTTTCTAGAGAAGATGGAAAAAGAGTTGATCCATGTACTGCTCTGAATTGTGCGTGTTTCAAACTGCTTTTGGGACAACATTGTTCCTTTTTCTACACTGTAGTTCACACAAAGAAAGCTGTTTTGAACGTACATATCATCCACCCAAATCACGTATCTGAACAATCACAGCTTGGCCACCTTTATTAATATCTTAGTACAGTCAGCATCTGCAAGCCTGTATCACTTTACAGCTCATAATATTCACTCTCTTTTAATAGGACTGAAAAAAGGTCTTTGTTGACACTTTTCTAGCTGGCAAACATGCACCTATCTGATGTCCAAATTTGAAACTCAAAAAACGTAAGGGTAAATAACAGCTTTATGAGCACTTATTAGGGCATAGTGATTGATTCCTTGGTGACTCCCCACTTGATTTTTAAATCTTGGCACAGTTTATTCCAACTTCTTTGAGGAGATTTCCTTTTCATTGGTACCAGCATAATTGTTCAAAACAAGGGGAAAATGAACTCATGAATAAAAAGGAATGCAGTTTTGTAGAAAGATGGGGAAAAGAAATTACATTATTTTCCAGGGACTGATGGACACATAATCATGGATTTATTTTATTAACTTTTATTAACTTTTATTTTTTTTCAGATTAATGCTGGCTGTAGAAGTAACAAACAAAAGGTCTTGAGCCTAATGAGGCCACTCAAGGGATTCACAAACAGGGTAGATCCTAGCGTATCTCATACCACATTATGGGAGAGAGGAGAGACCTTCACTTTGCCAGACAAGCTATTGCAGACAAGTGTAAAAACCAATGAGACCTTCATTGGGCAGCCTATCTTCCCCTATGCTGTACAGCCCAGATTGTTCATGTCAAGACTTTTTCCAGATCAATGAATCTTACTGTCATAGCCCTGAGCGCACAAATAGGCCTTAATTATCCTCAGCAGCTTCACCTGAGGCCTGCATTCACACCATCCACTCCTGGGCTCCATTTTAGCTCCATGCCAGGGCCTTCTGCCCCTGCTTCATCTCTACTCTGGGAGCGCTGGTCTCTGGCCCCAGCCAGGAAGCCTGTTGATCCTGAGCTGTGGTGTGACTTCCACACTCGACCTGTTTCACCACTGTGGACATGCCCACACATGAGCGGACTGTGTCTGACCCTCGTTACCTTCACAGGACCTGACACTGACCTTTGGATTAACTTCCTGACTCGACCTCATACCTGCTTCATCATCTTAGTTCATCTTTCTGGACTCCTGGAAGCACCTGGCTCCCATCCCCAGGCTGGCCTTGCTTAAAGGTGGTGAAATGGGCCCTGGCTAGCAAGGTCCCCTGCCCTGCTGGCTGTGGTGTAGCCCTCAGCTCCACATCCCTTAGGGAGAGCTGGCTCTCAGCATGCTCAGACACTTACACAGAGGTTGAGATTTTGTTCTCTGAACTTTCTGCTTATGGAGTAATGGAAACCACATTGACTACCCCACAGTTGACTCAACAAGTACCTTTTGGTTTCAGAAGTTTTTCCTTCTGCGAGGTTGTGCCACAATAAACTGAAAACCTTGTGCGAGGATATTGTTAACTACTGCCAGCCGAAAGGCACCCCTGTAATGATTACAATAAGTTTTCTCTCTTTTGCCACCCCTACCCCTTCAAACAAGCACTTGACATTTAGTTACTTCTCCAAGTCCTGGAGGATGACCTCTGTATCACAATTCAACATAATCTCCCTCATTTCCGTAGGAATATTTTGTAAAAATAAGTGAAAGTATTCACTTTTTTTAACCACCAGCTTTAACTTATTATAGCAGAGGTGAAGGAAAATGGAAACTTATGAAGTTTATTCTGATTCATACTTGTCAGAAAACTGTCACTTAAGAAACTAGCTTAGTAGTTCTTGTGATACAAAGCACACCTTCCAGATGCATTCTTCATCTTCCTACGACAAGAGATGACACTTCTGTACAACATAAGAATAGCAGCACATTGTACTCAGTTTGTAGAAGTGTAAAGTTATGTGCCCTACAGAGCCATTAAAAATCAGGCAAGGTCACTGAAACATGCCAGGGAAAAGAGGATCAAAAAGTAATACGCAGATTGGAAAGCAACAGGGTGAATTCAGTTACCCAGAAAATCTCTGGTTTCATATAGAATATATTTCAGGAATTCTCCCAAATGAGACTTTTTCTTTTAAAATGAGAGGAAGGATTTTTCTTAATGTACATCTACAGTTCTAACTGTAGCTGAACATTAGGTTGCAATAACTGTGATGTGATTACATCCATTATTCCTGTGAGAGGAAAAACTGGAATGATAAACATAAAAAGATGGATTAGAGTGAGGAAATTGGTCAAAGAGAAATAAAAGCTCTATAAACAAATTACAGTCAATTCTGAGACTTCCACAATACATAACTAACTCACCAAAAGCATTATATATGCACGTACATGTATATATTTATATATATATATCTCAAAATGAGATATCTGTCAAAAGATAATCAGGGTTTTTTTGAAAGCAGAGAGTATCACGTCCTAATAGGAAGTAATATAAATTATTGTGCGTAAAAATAGAAGACAGAATCTTAGAAGGAAATTTGAAGAGTGAAGCATAAAAAATGATGGAAGTATATTAAAAAGGAAAGCTATGAGGAATTCAGTGAGTTATCAAGTAGTGGAAGATAATTATGTCCCAGCATTCTGACATAAGCATTGAAAACTTTATGGTAAATGCTCTGAAAAATTTCTGTGCTTGATCACACTGCTATGGACCCTTGTATCCAAAAAGAACGTCATCAGAGTTTTATTCTTTGGAAATGTATTTTCTTCTTTTGGGAAAAACAAAACAAACAAAAAACACACAACAAAAACACTTTGTATTAATTTTGCTAGGGACATTTAATAGTATAATGGTAGAATAGACAAGGTCTGAGCAACTCATTTAATTCTGTAGGTGGCTCTGAAAATCCCACACTTCGTTTAAAATTATGTAACATAGCCTTTACTGCAGCCCATGATACTCAGGCCACTTACAATTTTTAATTTATATTAGCTGTCAGGCTTGGCCTAGTCACTTCTACTAGAGTTAGAACTGAAGATAATTTGGCCCATAATTAAATTACAAACCTGAACTTTATAATAATGTAGTATGCAAAGTATCCTAAATAGTACCACAAATCACATCTCCAATATCCTCATAAAGATCCATTTGATGAACTGTATAATGGACTTCACTGATTTTTTTCCTATCTAGGCAGTATCTTAGAGGAGGTATATTAAATTTCCTCAATTGACTGAGAGGATAGCCTAAAATATTTTGTGAGAAATTATTAGTAACATGTAATCTACAATAAATTAATGGAGCAAACTACTTTCCTACTTCTTATATCCTCATCTTTAACAGGGTGACTTTGAAAGCTTCGAAAAGGAGAACAGTGACATTCAGACTACAACTACTTCTGAAAGTCCTTAATTTAAATTCTAGCTAGAAAAAAAAAAGTGTGAATAAATACATTGGATGTAAAATTTTGTTTGACATTTCAAAAAGTTATGACTGATATAAAATCAATAACAGGACTGTGACATATGCTGTCTTCAGGGATACCTTTCTCATCTTTACATTCTGCTACACAGCTACACGGACACAAGGAAACAGCCTCAGGTTGCACCAGGGGAGGTTTAGATTAGGTGTCAGGAATAATTTCTTGATGGAGAGGGTGCTTAGGCGTTAGAACAGGCTGCCCAGGAAGGTGGTGGAGTCACCACCCCTGGAGGCATTTAAGAGACGTGGCACTTCGGGACATGGTAGAGGTGGTGGTGTTAGGTGATGGCTGGACTTGATGACCATAAAGGTCTTTTCCAACCTAAATGATTCTGTGATTCAGTACCAGCAGAGTCTGCTGAAACCACTTGTTTTGTTGCTTTCTTCAGTAACAACTCCCATGTAATAATTAAAATTGTATAAAAGTACTTTAAAGACAAATCTCAGTGGAAATTTCATTTCAGACTGAGGATTATAATTATATCTTTGTTAAATGTCTGAAATTCAGTGCTGCACATAACAGAAAAGAAGCCCTCCTCTTACAGTATCTCTTCACAACCTGAGTATTTTTTATAAGTGGTACAAGATACATATTGCATTGATACTTAAGACTGGTACTTACCATTGTACAGGTGTGACTGTCCAAAAGAAGCAATAAAGAATCAGAATCAAAGTCAACAAGTTTCCAAAAGTATTTTTGTTAGTAGCAGAAATGAGTTGCAATAAATATGATAACCATCATATTATTTTTTTTTTTTTTCTAAGAGATAAGGATGAAAACCACTGTTTTCAGAAGATACTAGTTCAGAGATTTTTAAGGAACTAGAAATATATGTGCCAAGAGGCCTGTTGAGTTCAACTTTACCAAATCTGTGATCCAAATGGCTCGGAGCTGCTTATCTCTACAAATAATTCAACTTCCTGGATAAAATACAACTTTCTTTAATTATACGTCCTGTCAGAAGGCCCTACTTCAACCTAAAATATCCCAAATAATTTAATTCTTTTAATAAAGCACTCTCATAAGACAAATAGCATCACTCATTCTTAAACCACCACATAAGTAAAATGATCTTGTTACCAAAAAAGAAACCAAGGAATCTCAAGGAAAATTATTATTTTTTAACAGTTTAGCTGAAACTCAGCTTTCTGATTCCCTTTAAGTAGAGATTCATAGCAAATGGAAGTTTTCTTGCTGAAGAGCTTAAGCAAAAGAAAAATTCAGTCCTGTATGTAAAGACTATTAAAACCCAAACTCCTTTTCTTCCCAGTTTAGTAGACTCATGACTCTGTAACTATTCATAAATATGTAACTGTGTATCAGAAATTTTCTAATAGCTTTTTCCCATGTAAGGACGTCAGGTGATTGTTTTATTAGGCTGAAAAATTCTAGTTGCTTTCTTCTTCTGATTGTTAATTGCGATCTTACAGCATAGAGTTCTAGCCAGAAATTTTCAACTTTCCAAATAAATACATGCTAGATGTATTGTATGTGTTGTATTATAACATAACATAATATAAAATAACATATTTTAAAATAACATATCCTGCACCTGGGGCGCAACAGCCCCAAGCAGAGCTACAGGCTGGGAGATGAATGGTTGGAAAGCTGCCTGGCAGAGAAGGACCTGGGAGTGATGGTTGATAGTCGGCTGAATATGAGCCAGCAGTGTGCTCAGGTGGCCAAGAAGGCCAACGGCATCCTGGCTTGTATCAGGAACAGTGTGGCCAGCAGGGCTAGGGAGGTGATCGTCCCCCTGTACTCGGCTCTGGTGAGGCCGCACCTCGAGTACTGTGTTCAGTTTTGGGCCCCTCGCTACAAGAAGGACATCGAGGTGCTTGAGCGGGTGCAGAGAAGGGCGACGAAGCTGGTGAGGGGCCTGGAGAACAAGTCCTACGAGGAGCGGCTGAGGGAGCTGGGCTTGTTCAGCCTGGAGAAGAGGAGGCTCAGGGGTGACCTTATCGCTCTCTATAGGTACCTCAAGGGAGGCTGTAGTGAGGTGGGGGTTGGTCTGTTCTCCCACGTGCCTGGTGACAGGATGGGGGGAATGGGCTAAAGTTGCACCAGGGGAGTTTTAGGTTAGATGTTAGGAAGAACTTCTTTACCGAAAGGGTTGTTAGACATTGGAACAGGCTGCCCAGGGAAGTGGTGGAGTCACCATCCCTGGAAGTCTTCAAAAGACGTTTAGATGTAGAGCTTAGGGATATGGTTTAGTGGGGACTGTTAGCGTTAGGTCACAGGTAGGCCTCGATGATCTTGAGGTCTCTTCCAACCTAGAAATAGAAATATGACTAAATGACAGTCAAATGATGTCCAAGAAAGTACAAGAATTCCAGCTCTTTCCAGAGGAAAAAGCATAGTAAATTTTCCTCAACAAAACTTTAATTAATTTAAATTTCATTTCATTCTATTTAATACATGCACAACATGCATTTTCTCATAAATTTAACATAAATTTGTTCGCTTATTAGTATGATAAGCCAGGTTCTTTAGTAAATTTAATGTACGAACAATTTGAGTTTTTATCTCCATTTATTTTAATAACGGAATAATAGGCTTCTCAAAATACCCATGCTGTGAAAATCAAGTAACACCTAAATGCAACCTAGGTTGCATTTAAAGATATTACATTGTATTACATTTAAATTATTAGTGACTGCTATTAAAACATGAAAATGCAACTGTCACGGAGTTCCTTAGACAACAAACAGCATCAATGGGTTCTAAGAAACAGCATCAATGTGTTAAGATGAAGACAGGCTGTGCTTTTCTAACTCAATTTCTATGAGCATTAATTTGGCAATCCTATAACAATATCAGTGTAAGTACTTTATTAACTGTTAGGGAAGGTCTAAGATACATAGTCAATTGATATTATTTACAATAGCTGTGAAAGTTTGAGGGATTTGGAACAGAAGAGCCCATTTGGTGCTTTTCATGAGAAAAAGAAGAAATGATTTTCCTGAAAGGTCAATTCCAACAGTCATTTGTTTTGCTCCTGCCAAGCCATGGGAACTGGGGCTCTGTAAGGTTTTGCTTGCTGGAGTTCTTACATAGTGTTAGCAATAAGGACTGCTAAAATTGTATGATTGCTGTATAAAAACAACAACATTGCTCACAAAATCCTTCATAACTTTTATGTGACAGTTTAAGAGGACGTACATAAGTAAAGAACATTTAATTAACTGTTTTATATTCTTCATGTAGGCAAGAACTCGGCATCTCTAAATGAAATATGGAGAACTGCCTAAACTCGGTCAAAAGCCAGCTTACAAATGCAGTACACAGAGATTTATTTGAAAAACTGCCTCCCTGGAACAATGAATATCAAGAAGGTATTCATTTTTGTGGGTTTAAGACTTGAGTCACATTATAAAAAAAGAGATGGAACAGAATTGGGAGAGTCTAGTTAAATCCACCAGTTCAAAGGACAGATTTCGGAAATATCCCTACATTTAACTTTACGCACTTGCTTTGTCTCACACATTTTTATAACTGAAAAACTCTCATTCCAGAACAAAGATAATGCAAAATTACCAAGCTATACGCGTGCTCCAGCCAATATGCATGCTCCGTGTATAATCTCCGCACAGTTACGGTATTACTGATTCATTCTCACACGTTCTCCTCAGTTATGATTAATCTTGACCAACGAAGCTATTGGAAGAGTGTATTTGTTCTGTCAAGCACCTAAGAAGCACAAGAGGGGCAGTGTGAAAGATAATAATAATTGATCAAAAGTACAACGTTTATTTTTGGCTTAGTAAAATTGTCTAATAAATTATTCTCTGTAGTGTTTCTCTATTATCGCAATACAGTACTTTGAAAGTGATATATTGGCACAAGCCATTGTGTTCTACCACAGTGCAATTAGGAGGTCCATTTAAACAGCTTTATCATACGCATACATAGGCTGATTAATTTTCTAATCAAATGTTCCAGGAAATCATTAACCATGACATTAAACAGTGTCGTGCTAATTATACTCTCCACAAAGAATTCCAATATAAATTTACAAAAGATCTATAGAAATGTGCCAAAGAACAAACAGTTTAATGTATTCAAATAATTCCAGCATCTACTCTAAGTAGCCCCACAGCTCCCAGCCTTGGATCCCAGTCCTGCAAAGGTCTAGTCTGGGGCTGATTGCTGCTTACTGCATTTTATCAGAGCTCCACACAATTGCAGGCATTACATTTCGTAGGTCACCACTTGTGTGAGTCATGCTAAGAAACGGATATCTTTAATTCTACATCATTGTGTTGGAAGGCACTCAAATTATTTGGAAGCTGTGTGTAATGCAATTTTTTGGGGTGGTGGTGAGACATTTTATTCTCACTGCACTCAACAGAAAGCTAAATGATAAAAAAACAATACGGGAACCTGAGCATCTTTGTTACTGAGCAACAGAAGAAAAAGGAAACTTGTGCTGTTTTAGAAAATGCTGTAGGTACGAATCCAGAGCATTATCTTTTTTTCTTAATGATGCCTAACATTGCGATTTAGAAACACATTTTCCAGTATGTATGCCTCCAGTTTTCATTATTATTCCAGCTACTCTTAATTTAAGATAAATGCAAGGTATTGATCACATTAACAAGAATTCAGTTCCCTTCTCAAGCATATAAAATGCAGTAATCTACGGGGCAATGACATCTCTATTTACTTGTGTTTTTCCTTATAAAATGCAGAATCTTGGAGGTCCATCAGTTATGGAAAAACAAAACAAAACAAAACAAAAACCTCCAACAAACAAGGAATGCAGGCACAGCTCCCTCCCTACTTTGTGTTGGTCTTGCTGGCAGTTTACAGCTCCTGGGCCCATCGTGAACCCCAAATCTCCTCCTGAAGTACTCAGGGGAACCCCAAATCCCCTCCTGAATCAGTCAGGGGAACCCCAAATCCTGGTCAGTGCAAATACTGCTGCTCTTTACTGTAGGGCCAACCTCTCCCTTGGGTTACTCGGCTTTTGAAGAGGCCGTACCAACACACGTGTGTCAGACAGCCATACACCATTCTGTGAGCGCACAAATTTATTGTTTATTTGTGTTTATCTCTAAATGCCCACACCCTTCCACCACTGAGGGAACCACCCTCTCAGGGCAAAGCGCCACAAGCTGCCTCTTCCTTCGCTTTAAGTGGCGGGGTAAAACTTATTAGGGCCAAAATTAAACCACACCAAAATAATAACACAAAATGTTCTTCGACACCCCACAGACCGTGCCCTTCCCGCCCCACCCCGCTCGGCTGCTCGGGACTACAACTCCCGTCATGCCTCTCGCCGCGCGGCCACCGCCTCCCTGCGCGGGAACGTGCCGCAGTGCTCTCTGGGATACGTAGTCCGCGTGGAGGGGGGGCGGGACGTGAGGGGTGCACATAACCAGGTGCGGTCACTATCACCCCGCGCCAGCCCGTTCACAGGAGATTGGCAGGAGGCCAGCCAACCGCAACGAGTCCCCGCCGCTCCGCCGCCGCCGATTGGCTGGCGCGGGGAGGCCGGGGGGCGGGACCGAGGCAGTGGCGGGGCGATTCGGACGGCGGCGGCAGCGGCCACGCATTCCCGGGCGCTGACAGCCGTTGGCGGCCGTTAGGGAGCGGCCGTTGGCCGCTAACACCCCCCTCTACCTTCTCCCCTCCTCACCCCCATCCCTGTCCCACTTCGTCACCCCCTCCGGGATTAGGGGCTGCCGCCTGGAAATCCGCCGGCTGGAGGCGGCGGCTTTACCCCCAGCCCCCTCCCTGCCGCCCTGCCCGGCTTAAGCCGCTCTAATCCTCCTCTTCCTCCTCCCCCGGGCACGGCCATGGAGTCGCAGCGGCCCCGTTACCGCGCCCCTTCCTCGCCGCCATCCCGCGGCGGGAGGGAGCCCGGGGGGCTCCGTCGGAAGGGCCCGCCCGGGGCCGGCAGCGCCCCGGAGGCCGCGGAGGGCAGGAAGCCCAAATTCGTGAGTACAACCCTCCCCCCCCCCCCCCGCCCGAGGTGCCTGTCCCCTGCCTGCCCTCCTGCTCCCCGTCCCCTCTGCTTGGCCTTCCTCAAAGGGCACGGCTTTCTCTTGCAGCACACGCTTTCAGGTCTCTTTTTGGCGAAGCTTTATTTTCTTAGTGGCTGCGGAGTGTTCAGGAGGTCTCCAGCCCTGAAGCGATGGTACTCCTACTGGCACTGTCACCTTTGGTTTTGTCACGGTGATGTGACCTCTCTAGTGAAAAACTGACCCTTAAGTTTAAAGTACTTAGCTCTTCCTAACCATGACTTTACAAGGTTTGGTTAGCGCACCAAGAAATTGGGCAGCTCAAAAGAGCAAACAATTGCCTATGAAATAATGTCTATGTAAGATGTGCTGGCTAAAATCTACCTGAGGTTTCCAAATGTTAAAGCTGGGACAAATACGCTTTCTACAAGTCTTGCATCCACCACACACAGACCAGTTGCATGCCATGCTCATATTGACGTGATACACATTAGTTTTTATGCTCAGCTCCTGTGCTCTGGGCTGTGCTATGCACTTACAGGAGAATTACCCTAATATTTGTGTATTGCATTCCTGACTCTAAGGCCTCTTTGCGCAATGTACAGTACCTGAATAGCTGTCACTGGAGCTTTTGGGAAGGTGTGCCGTACTTCACATGCAGCTAGTTACAGCTAGCCAACAGGCGATATTAAACTGCTGGCTGGACAAACCAGTTTGGGAAGGTCACAAGTTGCTCATGGCATTCCTGGTTCCTGGAATCCTTTGTGTGTTGCGGTTGCTTTCTTATTGCTGTTCAAGCAAAGGCCTCATGCCTATTTTTGCATGTTAAAATTGAATGTGTGAATCAGAATCACGGAATGGCTCGGGTTGGAAGGGACCTTGAAGCTCATCTAGTGGGATGCCACCCACTAGATCAGGTTGGCCAAGGCCCCATCCAGCCTGGTCTTGAACTGTGGCGAAGAGCTGTGTGCTCATCTCCATAACTGGTTAAGTGTGCTACAGGTCCTTGCATTTTAACCATGCAGCTGACATGGCTAGGTGATGTGTCGGGGAACATTCTTCAGCCTAGAGGCCCTGCGGGAAGACCTGTGTGGTCTGCCCACTCCAAAAGATTGGAGGGTGTTACTGCTCTGTGACTTGAGGGCTGGGTTATTCCTATGGGAAGCAGGAGACGCAGATTTGTTTGTAATGGAGACTGACAACAGTACTGAGGTCAAGATCTTTTATTTACTAGTGATAAAACAGCTATTAAGTTCTTATTCAAATAGGATATTGCCATCCTTTCCACTGTTTTAACACATGGTTGGGGGGAAGAGAAGGAATTAAGGTGTTGCCAACAATCCCCTGTCCTCCCTCTGACCATGTGTTAAAATAGAAATACAAAAACTTGTAGGAATTATAACACTGCCAGATATGTGATGCAAGCCACTGAGATTTATTTTTGGAAATGAAGTCAGATTGGCTCTTTAGTGAAAGGATGCTTCTCTTTTAGCGCAGATGAGCTTGTTTTGTCTGGCCTGGAAAGTCTAGGCACGTATCAAGAAGGGCTTAGAGCATGTGCAGATGTGGGCATCAGCTGACTGACTTTTTGAGGCTACAGTATTAATAGATATATATATACACCAAGCCACAGAAAGCAAATGAAGTTGAATTTGGGAATTTTACTTCACTTTTTTATGCAGTCATCTTGAGGGTGTGGCTTTACTTGTTTTTCCCCCGGTTTCCAAAACTCTGTAAATAGAGATGACTGAGAATGTCCTGAATTCACGAGAATGCCTTGTGTTTGCAGCTTTCAAAAGTGTTTGAAAGTCCCATGCTACATCTTGATAAGTACTCTCAAAGCAAACGTGTTGCCCTGGGATGTTAATATGGGACTGAAGAATGACATTTCTCTTTCTAACCTGGGCTGTGTTCTAGATACGCTATTAGCATGCAGAAACCCTTAAAAAGTCAGAGTTGATATTCCTTGAGCAGAGTATGGGGATTTTGTCTCTGCCTTCATATAAAGTGCTGGGAGGAGTGTATTTTGCCAATCTGACTTGTGGAAGTTAATGGTTGCTAAAGAGCAGCAGGGAGTTCCATGCCCCAAAATCTAAGAATTTGCTGTAGTTGCTATAACCTTTGAACTGTAGTCTCTAATTCCTGGTTTGTCCCAAATAATAATCTTCTGTTGAAGAAACAGACATGGTAGTACAGGTTGTGAATATCTAAATAACGTTAATGGTTGTAGACCTTAACCAGCTTCTCTGATTCAGGCTGGGTCACTTGGAGAGTACTAAGAGAAATGCTTTTTCTTTCTGTCGTATCATAGATTTCTGCCCTAAGATATTGACATACAGAATATTCATCACTTCTTAAAACTAAAATTGATAAATTCTTTCCCCTCAACCTCCTGCTTTCTTAAGAGACGTTTGTGGGTGTGGGGATGAATGGTGGGACAAGTGGTATGTATGCCTTGACTTGTTCATATCTGACTTTCCATGTAATACATCTTCAATATACTTTCATTAGTTAAATTAATTTTGTGTCAGAATACATAAAACCTCTCCTCACCCTGCTGAATTATCTATAATCCAGTCATAAATACAGGGTGAGCCTTTTCTGGGTTTGGCGTACTTAGAGTGCAATACTTCTTCATTTAACCTGAATTATGTTTCTTATGTATTATGCATTTATCAAATGCAGTCAAAATTAGCCATTAGATTCAGTGAACTAAAGTCATCCAGATTGTATTAGTCTAATTTTTCTTAGGACAAAGACTTCAAAATAAATTCCAAGTTGGTGTGTTCCAATCAATGCAACGTATTGATCTATCACTTGGGAGCTACAGAATCAACAGTAGTTAGGCCAGTCTGGAGAAGAGTTTCATTCCCTGACAGACCTTAAGGTGAAATTGGATTGCTGGTTAACAAAATTGACAGTGTTAACATGCACTTTTTTTTTTTTTTTTTTTATTATTTCTCCCCTTAAGAGTATTCTTGTTTAGCAGGAAGAAAAACTCTTGATTTTTACCACTTCATTTAGAGGAGGCAGGAAGAGTCTTTGGGCTAAACAGTTGTTAATTCCAATTAAACGTCTTCTTGAAATACTGCATTCCCAAATAAACTAGTTTTTAGAAGAAGTGAATGTGAGTTGTAGTTCCTCGGTTCTTTGTTATTTTACTGAATCATAACACTCAGGAGAGAAGAAAAAAAAAAAAAGGAGTGGTGGTTAGTTTTGAAGCACTTACTTGCTTGGCTGTGTTTAGCAGGTCCATTGTTTTGGAAGAGTGGGATTCTTGGAAGGGTGAAAGATTGGCTATGATACTGTGGTAGTTTAGCTTTCTGAAAGTTCACCGTTGAGGGCTAGAGGTTGGTAAAAAGCAGAAATGGAGTGAAGGATGGCTGAGGTTGTACCTGTTTCCATGTATGTGTCAACTGAGTAGGAAATCTTGGAAATTCACTGAGCAACTGCTTGCCACTTCCTCTCCATGATATTTTTATTTTTTGATACGAAATATTAGGAAATCATGGAAGCGGATGCTGGATGACTTGATTAAGTGACTTTTAGTTGCACTTTACCAGGACTGCACCTTGTAGGTGCTAGTCCTCAAAACGTCAACTTCAGTTCCTCGCTGAAGTTAGAATTGTTTCTATTAATATCAGTATATCATTGACTAGTCCTCAGTGACTTTCAGGTTATGTTTTTGATTAAATTCTTTATGAAATTTGTATGAGTCAAGAAACTTTCTTGTTTGCACCGATCTGTTAAAAATAGACAAATTAACACTTGCATTTAATAGTGTTTATAAATCAAAGAAAGATGTAGTTAAAAGCAAAAGCATTTCTGTTTGACTGGTGAAGAGGAGAAAGGTAAGACCGATCTGTGTCAATATCTTTAATTATGAAGTGACTGAGTTATTGCTGCAGTTACGCTGCAGTGTAAGACCTTGAATCTAAATTAGTCTTTTAAAGAAATGATTGCTGAACAGATGTTACCTAAAACACTTTATTGCTGCTTTGTAAAATTGTAAATTCCTCATGCTGTTATTTTTGTTGGCATGAATTAACACTGTGGGTTATGAAATTAAATTTTAGTGCTGTGTTCTAGCACTTTGTTATATAATCTTACCTGTAAGCACCAATTTTGAGTTTAACTCATCAATGTCTAAAGAATATTGCTATGTAGAAACTGTCATGTTTAAGATAATTTTGCCCTTAATTGCTTTTCAAACTACTTTGCAAGCAACAAAGAAAGAGTGTATGTGTGCAAAAGCCATTAAATAAATGCTGAAGTAGTATATTGGAAATTAAAAGTATGAGATGCTGTTGGGTTATACTGTAGTTTCTAAAGTGCACTTACAGACTGAGGTAGCAAAATTACAGAGGGAATATTGTGACAAAGGAGCTCCTGAAGTAATAACATCCACTGTTATAACCTAACTTACGTCTCTGTGACTGAGTCCACGGGCTTCCTTACAACCAGCCTGCAGTTGTGCTCCTACTGTGGGATCGTGTTTGGGGAAAAACAGCTTGTATTGAATCTTTTTGGTGATAGAATCAATGGTAGTGTGTGATAAGTTCTTTCTCTCCTTCTAGTTTAAAACGGTACTGTGGGTTTGTGTGATTATATGTACGTTACCTCACCTAAAGATGTACAATTTCAACATCCAGGCTTAAGTCGTCCAGTTCTAAAACTCACTGCGTCTTGTTTAAATTCCTCTATTTTCTTTCTTCTCTTGTGTAGTCTGTAAGCTGTTCTTTATGTATCAAGCTCTATGTGTGTGGTGTTTTTATTTGTGTGTGATTTTTCTTTCCTTCTTTCTTGGAAGGACATTAAAAGAGATCAACGTAGCGTACAGTTTGATAAAATATTTGTTGTTGACTCAATGTTATTTTCCACATCTCTATACCCTCAAATGCTACTAGCAACTGGTTTTACTTCGTGCATCCTTGCCGGAAGAGGAAAAGGGTGAGGGAGAAAGAAAAGATTGCCTGAGTTGTCATGTTTTAACCAGCTTCTCTAACTTACAAGCATTTTACCATAATATTCAGACAAACATCTTCTGAGGTGTCTTACAGCACTTTAATATTAGAATGCTGAAGGATTTGAGCATTAGGTTGTAGGTACTCTGGGGTTTTTCTTGCTCTCTTAAGAAATCTTGTAAATACAAACTAGGCCCCATAACACTATCTGCATAAGCCCTTATGTGGGTATTTTCAGCCTCCTCCTCTGTTAGCAGTCAGTAAGCTGGAGGCTTAGGAGACTCATATCTGTATATTGAATTTCTTATACCATTATGGTGTCTTTAATTGGTTGAACAGCAATCTTTTTCTTTCTTTTTTTTTCCCTCCAGTAATTAGCCAGATGACTTGTGTCATGAGGTGTTCTGATGTGCAGCATAGGGAACTTCCAGTCTTTCCAACAGTAAATTCCATTGCTGAACTTCACGGTGTAATTAAAAGGTATAACACTGGCTTGAACTATTCCATTCACTTGGTCTTTTTCAAAGAACAAAACCTGAAGCTGAAACATGTGCCCTTGATCCCGTGGATGCTGACAGTGTCTTCTGCTGAGTGCCGCAGAACATCCAGTCTCTGTTCCTACAATGTGGTGTGCTGTGTGTGTCAGTACAATGGCATGCTGTGTCGGTCTGACATGTCTCAAACTTCCATTTGAAGCAGATTACACAGCCTCGTACCATGCTGGAGGAGCTTTACAATGGTATCTGTATTGTCTGAGGCTATTAGCTGAGCATATGAAAAATGAATAAATACTAATTTCTTACGAAGTTCTGTTATAAGACCGTGTGTTCGCAGTTCTTCAGTCTACTTCAATCAGTGTTTTCCCACTGACTGTTGTCTGTAGCACAGAGTGGGGTTGCTCAAAGTATTCAGTACTGACCTAGCTCCAGTTTTTATTGTTGGTGGTATAACTCACACTGTGTCACTGAGAACTGAGCGTTTCCTCATACTTGATTTGCTTTTATTTCTAACTTCATAGCCACTTACCATACACTTCTTCCGTAGTGTCTTGATAATACTGAGGGTAGAGCTATCATAGTACAATATTTGGCTTAGCACAAAATACTCTTCAGTACTGAAGGAGGAGGCATCAAAGATGTTGCAAGCAGTAATACTTCAGTGTTGTTGATTTGGTCATGACAACACAAGAGCTTCTAAATCTGGTTAATTTGGATAGAGCCCTTGACAATTGCTGCAGGTGCTGCCAAACTTTGCACACTAGGCAAGGAGGGGAGCCTAAGAATAGGGAAAGAGTCAATCTCACCAAGCGTGTGGCTTACTGCTCTTCCCATTTTCCTGCCGAGCCTGTTCTCAGCCTTGTCACACAAAACTATGAATGGGATCCACGCAACACTGACTTGTCAGTCCATATATTCTTTGCTGCTTCTCTTGGGTTTTATGAAAGAGCTCTGTCCTAGTGCTTGTTGTGTTTGTCAATGTGCAGTGCAACCAAGTTTGTTCAGGACCCGTTGTTTCACATAGCAATAACTAACTGGTCATGAATGTTTGAATGTTGCTGTTAAGAAATACTTGTGTGAGTTTCTACTCATGAGAGCTTCATGTTTGGCTTGCAAGAGGCATTGCTTGAAAGCAGCGAACAGTCTCACTTGCTTCAGTTTTGCAGCTTGGCAGTCAGAGCTTTGAACTGCTGAGAGTTGATCTGTGTTCTTCCATTGGACTTAAAACCTCTTCACTTGTTCCTTGGTGGAGTCCACACAGCCTTTTCCAGAAGACAATTCTATTTGCTGAATTATGGGCAGCGTACTTTTTCTAATATATACATGTTCTAGTATATTTAGATGTAAATATGATAAAACACAACTTGTCTCAAGCTTTTCTTTGTCTGTATTCTTCTGCACAATGTTATTCTTTTTAAAGATCAGATTGCATTTTTTCTTCTGTCTGCGCTGTACTTCCTCCTCTCCCCCCCAATTTGCTGTGCCAACAAAGTACAGCTTGTGAAGGAAATTATTACAATTCAACACTGAATTTGCATCTTCTTTTAAGTAACAGTAACCGACACTTTTTTTTTTTTGATTACACGATTGTGACATGACTGGTTTCCTGTTTGATTTACAGCATTTAAATATCAAGACACTGACTGATGATGTGGTAAGACAACTTATGTTTTGCTTTGGCTTTGCTAAGCTAATAACCTTATTGCTAATGCAATATAAACAACCTTTTTTTGCTACAAGAAACTGTCTTAATTGGGAAGTTAATTTAGTTAATTAGTGAAGTCTCACTAAACTGTTAATTATCTGTAACATACTCTGTTTGAGTAGTGAAAAATCTATGGATGGCCTAAAAGTGTGTTCTAAGCATGGCTAAATGAGCTTGACAGATAACCGTGCCACTTTATATGTGGTATAATTAAGGAATCTGACTGCATGTTTAATATTAAAGTTATTTAGATCGCATGTCTGGCTTAAAATACCATGCTTAACTAACAGTTGCTTGTAAAAACTCATTAATGCTTACTTAAGCAATGTTAGATATGTTCACTATGTGCTAACAGTGTTTCTCAAACTTCGTCTGTGTTGAACAGCAGAAGAGGTTATCACCAAGCAGTTTTTTTTCCCCTTGTAATTAAAATGCACTTGATTCATTGTCTGTGCTATTCTTTGGTTGATAAGAATAGCTCTTCTGAAAGTGGATTGTTCTACAGAGTCTTTGAATTCACCTAAGAAACGATGTTCTGTAGGCATTTAAGGATCAGTTATGACTTTGGTATCTATTTTTTGCTATATATCATTCTGCTGAAATACTGTGCATAGCTGAGAGCTATGTATAGAGAGCTTGACACTGGACAACATATAACACACTTGCACCAGGAAAGAGTGCTGTTCCTTAGTTTAGGAAACAATGATCCAGTTATTGTTGATTAGCTGTGCAAAGTTGGTAGCATTGAGCATGTTACTGCACCTTGACTCTGTAGCTTTTACGGAAAGATTTTATATCCCTTATTCTAATGGGTAATCATTGGCATGGTAACTTGCTCTCTGCTGCATTATGCTTTACAAAATACAAATATTTTATTAATCCATTTCTTACAATTACAGTTTTGTATACCAGGAACTATGGAATACGTATATTTTCTTTTTAATTTTATTTCAGATAAGTTAGCAGAATTTCAGTATCTTTAATGCAGACTGCTTTTCTGTATTAGGATTGTACTGAATTATTTGTGAGATGGTGCAGATGAATTGTCTACTTAAAAAGATGAATCCTTGTAATGATGAGACCTAAAACACCTTGTTTTTAGAACACAGTTGACTAATGTATATTCCTTCTAGCTTTTTTGTTCAGGCACTATGAAGGCAGGAAACTTATTGCGCAGAAGAGCTGCATGTAGGTATCTGCCCAAGTATCCACTTGAAAGATCACAGTGGAAACAAGCCCGTTTCCTAACTGAAGTGCTGCACACTCCAGTAAATGGTTTGTAAGGCTCAAAAATATTGCTAATACACAGATATTTTTTAAAAAACTTATTAAAAAGAAATCTACTTATATGTAGACAAAAGTAAATGCATACTAAAATTGCTTATCACATAAAGTAGTGTAGATTTTTTTTAACAGCTGCTGTATAGAAAGGCTTTATAATTTGTGATATATAGAGAAACAAGATTCATGATGAAGTATATTCTACGTATTTAAGATGTGACTATGTACAGGCCTAAACTCAATAACTTCTAATATTCTACCATGAGTTAAATGATGCACTTTCCAAGAAGGGTAAAATCATCTCTGGGAGAAGAACATATTGGGAATAAGAAGTCATCTAATGAAAGGTGTTCTTCTGTGCGTCTCTGTTTATGTAAGTCTGTCTCTTACTAAGCTCTACTGCTTCTACTGCTACCAGTGGAATTTCTCATACTAAGAAGTTAATCTTTGACTGTCAAAGAAGGAATATACTTTATTTTTTTTTTCTAATCTTCTGAAGCTTTAGGGAAGAAAAAGAAGTTAAGATGTCTTTGACTCAGAATCTTTGTCAGTAACTTCTTTGATCTTACATGAAATATTTTATCTGGTAAAGGAAAGTAGTGATTTCCTTTTACTTTCAAACACACTGAACTAAATTGATACAACCTTTATTTTGCTGTATGTTCCCAATTCTCTAAGACTAATAAATATTTCAAATGGAGGCATAGGAGTGTTGTTTAACTCTCCTTTGTATGTTGTTAATATTATAGCAATTCTTTGTGTATCTATGGCAGGGTGTTAGAGCAGACTTCCATGACTGAGCTGTTACCTTGTCTGACTAATGACTGACAAGATGTCTGGAAGATTGACCTATGCTGTAGTTGTTAATCAGATTCTCCAGATATTAAATTCTGTTTACTGAGGATAGAAATAGTGGGCAGTCAAAAATACAATCTTGAAAATTAGAGGGTGGCGTTAGTTTTTCATCCTACTTGCAAGGCAGAATGTGGGGGACACCTGCAGAAAGAGAAGCTACACACAATGCTCTTAAGTTTTAACCTATCAAGTAGGAAATAGAGGTTTTGTACCTGTATACTTAATACCACATCTTTGCTAATAGATTGCGCTCACTGATCATTGACAGTGTCTTGTTGGTCTGTTTGTGCTTTTTTTTTTTTTTTTTTTTTTGTGATAGTGGGAGGGGAAGTCTGTTTAGTACTTACCATAATGCAGTTTTAGCCTAAACTGAACAGTTTTGTAATCATGCCTCTTACTAATGAGGTACTAGAAGTAGTAAACAAACAACACACATCAGGTTGTCAGATTTTTTTGTGCTACAAGGTTTTCTACTTTTCTAGAATAAAGACTTCACTGTAGTGCAGCAACATCTTCTAGCAATAAACTTGTCTTGTATGGAAAGCCTGCTCTTCATCTGACAAAGAAAACACCGGGATCCATGACAATAATCTCTTTTAGCACTTGCATCTGGGACCTTGTCGTGGTTCCGCTCGAGTGGGCAGCCGAGCTCCACCACAGCCGCTCTCTCACTCCCCCTCCTCAAAGAGGAATGGGGAGAAAATATGTGAAAAGGACTCAAGGATTGAGATAAGGACGAGAAAATCACGCAATAATTATTGTAACGGGCAAAACAGACTCGGCATAAGGAGATAGTAAGATTTATTGCCTACAACTAACAAGCGAGAGAAGTGAGAAAACAAAGAAAAAAAAACCAAAAGCACCTTCCCCCCCCATCCACCCTCTTCCACCTCCTCCCCCCGAGCGGCGCAGGGGAACGGGGAATGGGGGTTATGGTCAGTCTACAGCACTTCTTCTCTGCCGCTCCTTCTCGGTCACTCTCGTCCCCTGTGCTGTGGGGTCCCACCCACGGGATGCAGTCCTTGATGAACTGATCCGGCGTGGGCTTCCCACAGGCAGCAGCTCTTCCAGAACTGCCCCAGATATGGGTCCGTACCACGGGGTCCATCCCTCAGGAGAAAACTGCTCCAACCTGGCTCCCCTACGGGCAGCAGCTCCTGCCGGGTCACCTGCTCCTGCGTGGGCTCCTCTCCACGGGCTACAGGTCCGGCCCGGAATCTGCTCCGGCAGGGGTCTTCCACAGGCGGCAGCCTCCGTCGGTGCAGGGCCACCTGCTCCACCGTGGTCTCCTCCACGGGCTGCAGCGTGGAACCCTGCTCCACCGTGGTACTCCATGGGCTGCAGGGGGACATCCTGCTTCACCATGGTCCTCACCACAGGCCGCAGGGGACTTCTGCTCCGGCGCCTGGAGCACCTCTCCCCCTCCTTCTACACTGACCTTGGCGCAAGGCTGTTCCTCACTCCCGGCTGCTGTGTGGCGCAGCGTTTTTTCCCTGTCTTAAATATGCTCTCACAGAGGCGAAAAACAACATCGCTTATTGGCTCGGATCTGGAAAACAATGGGGCCCTTCCCAAACATGGGGCAGCTTCTAGATCTTTCTCACAGAAACCACCCCTATAGCCCCCTGCTACCAAAACCTTGCCACGTAAACCCACTACAGACCTTTAGGTTAATTTTCTTCTCCAGAAACATTCCAGATCTTTACACAGTGATTTTGGATGGAAACGGAGCACGATATTTTACAATTTCTGTCTTGTAAAGTTGATGCAGATTGATCTGCTTGGTATAATTGGACAAATGGAATATGAAAATACAAGAGTGATTCTCTCCCTTGTTTAAAGGTTGTCAAATCTGTTGGATTCATCCTGAACTTGAGAATTTTACATGACTTGGCTTGCGTGCTTTATGTGGTCCAGGCATCACTATTCCTGGTGCTAAACCAAAATGCAGAGATTACAAAACTAATGCCAGAAACCTCAAATCTCATGGTAGGGTGCAGCTGTTGCATTGGCATGTTAGCTTAGGTCCAGACCAAGGCATGTCGTATCTGATCTGGTAAGATCACGAAAAGAAAAGAAAGGTAAGAATGGAAAAGTCAAGGAATCTGACTGTGGTAGAAGAATGACCTAGTTTGTTGCTTCTTTTTCAGTATAGTGCAAAGTATGTCTTCTGTGGCAAAACCACTGTAATTGTGC
This sequence comes from Netta rufina, assembly GCF_964035555.1. Taxonomy (NCBI): domain Eukaryota; kingdom Metazoa; phylum Chordata; class Aves; order Anseriformes; family Anatidae; genus Netta; species Netta rufina. The sequence continues at coordinate 36,042,915 of NC_140123.1, read as the reverse complement.
TACTGCTTACCTAGCTTATATGGGATTGTGTCTGTCATAACCAAGACTTGCATCCTGCATAAACCTAGTATTTCCATCTGGTACCTGCTAATTTGGTACAGCTACTTTTTCTGGTTCTCTCTCTTCCCACCTCCCCAAATGCTGGGGTCTTGTCACTACAGTAAAGAGCTTAAACAGAGTATATAAAGAAAGATAGTTCGTGTTCCTAGTGTATTTTATAAAATTTAAGGTTGCTCAGCCCGTTACGAGATAATGGATTAAGTGCACAAGTTTAAGCATGTTTAGCACCGTTTTTTAGATGAACTCTTCCTGGTGAGATACATGGACAGTGTGCATGGGAACTTTTCATTTTGGAGTCCTACAAGATGTTGCACTTCAGCTTTTGCTTCAAGTATGGGTAATAGGAAATACACTTGGTATGTGAAGTCAAAAATTTTAAGTCTTGCTTTATGGATCTATCTTTGTACAATAACCAGTTGTTATTATGTGCATTGATACCAATATTCATGGTCCAAATTATCTCTGTAAAAGTCTGGCTAAACTGTCAGAAGTTGTTCTACAAATACTTACTGGTATTTATTCCTTTTCTCTGGAGTCATGCTCATTCTTCCACTGCCTGTTTGGGTCTCGGGGCTTCAGTCTGGGAAGGGAGCATAGCAAATTGTGTGTTTCCCAGGTCCTTCACTGAGCACAGCATCATAGGGATGGGAGCTTTTTTCTGCTGGAAGGACCATCATGTCTACAGTTGGCTTTTATTCTTTTTCCTCTCTCCCTTCCCCCTTCTCATCCAATGTCAATTTAGAGGAAGTTGCAGGCTTGAACTGAGGCAACAATATTGATGTTAAGATTGTTGATTTATTTTACAGATATGGCTATAGGTACTGTTCCTATAGATCTGTGGCAATTGTATCTGAGGAGATGAATTGTCATGCTATAACAACCATGAACTTTGGAAGAAATGCACAACTGACAGTTTTTCTTTGTCTAAAGAATTCCAACTTCTTTAGACAGTACTCCACATATCAAGGATCTGTGAGTGAGTGTTCCTAGTATTCCTGTGCTTACGGAAATAGGAACTTTGTGTTTCCAAGTTTGATATAGGTGCTCTAAAGGCATGTCAGAAAACAGTTCCTCAAAACACTGCATTTCACTTCATTAAGCTTGGTTATAATTCTGTTAAGACACTGAGAACCTGCTCATATGAGGAGCTGAGAACTGTTCGGGTTTTTTATTTCTTTCTTTATGCATTTGCTTCCTTGAGCTTATCTAAGACACTGAGAAGAAAGCCAATACCCACTTGATGTAATGTTCTGTCCTTGATGTAGGTAACCTCTGCTGCTAAATCACTTCAGTTGTTCCCTACGCTCCTTCTCTGTGGCTGTAAATAAGACCAGCCACGCCAGTTGATTCTGCTTGATTTGTTGGCTCCCAGAACATTCACAAAGCGAAGCTATTAGTAGCATTTCTCAGAAAATAACTTTTATCTAGGAGTTGTCATCTGCAAATGGTTAATCACCTTCAACCTAAATTGCTCAGTTAACTTAAAACTGAATACAAGCACCATGGGTTTTGAGAGCTGTAATAATTTAATTACAGTAAAAGTGCTTGAGAATCTATTGTGGCATTTGTTTTTTTTTTTTTTTTTTTTACGTTTAGTTCAAATTCAGCAATATCAAGCAAATAAAACTGTGCTTTTAAGTAGACCATCTGTGTCCATAAGAATGAATTGATTTATTGGGCGACGTGTCGTCCTGCGTGTCTGTTCTGTGTAAAATTTCACCTTCGGTTGTTAGCAGCCTCAAAGATCCCATGAAAATTCTTGTAGGAAGTCACATTCCCTCAGTAGCAGCTGATGCCATCAGGTTTTTCCATGGATGTCCCATTCTCTTCTGAGTATCTTTCTCTTCCTGAGAAAGGCATTGAATCAAGGCTGGAGTGGAGCATTGACAGAACTAAGGAGCTCTTTATGTAATCCTGGGTATGATTATACATGCATCTATTGGATTTTTAATTAAAAATAATAATCTTATAACAATAAACGATTTGTGTTAATTAAAAAGGGGAGATAAAGATGAGCAAGGCAGGATGGCAGGTGGAGTAATACCTTTAATTCCTGCCTGCAGCTCTGTTAGAAGGCGATGCTTCGTTCAGCATGGGTCTTGATGGGATGTTGAGCCAGCAATTAATCTAGTGTTAACTAATCTACTGATACCTGCATTATCAAGTGTGCAAGTTCAATACGCAGTATTGTTTTATGGAGAACGGTATAAGAAGTTTTCACAAAGATCTAAGTGAGAGCACAAATACGTGTACTTTCTAGGGACCTGATCAGAAAGTGGGATGAGCCAGAAGGTTTGACCTGGGACATTCTATGGATCTCGTTATAATTTTGATCTTCAGGCCCACAGTATGTGCATAAAAGCAGTTTATTTCATAGCCTCTCTATTATTCTACAGAGAGACTATGAAATAGAAAAGTAATAAAAGTTTGGATGCTATTCATACTGTGATGGCTGCTTCATTTTGGCTTTTGCAGCTATTATTCTCATTATCAGCGATTCAAGTTGTGATACCTAATTTGCATTCAGTCTGAAATCAGCTCTGAGGGGGTGAATGCTGCTTATCTGGACTTGCCATTTTGTCTTTTTCCTTAGCATTGTGTGTCATGGCTTTTTATAGGCTTTGAGAATGTCTAGAATACTCATTGTTTCAAACAGTGAAGGAGAACATTGTGTAATGCTTGATAGCAAGTGTGTGGGCTTTAAGTCCTATTAATATTTTAAGTAGCAAAAATACTGTTCCTGCGCTAAGAATAGTTGACCTTGCAAGCAAGTTGGCTACATGTGTGTGGGCCATGTTGGGCAGAATAAGTTTTTCTTTCTCGTTGGGAAGGAAAATGGGGGAGGGCTAAATGAAAGTGGTAACAGCAGAGGCAAAGCTGCAGCTCCCCATCCGCAGGTCCAACCAGAAGTGGGGCTGAGCAGGCATGCACACAAACACAGGTGTGCTAATATACATGCATATGCCTGGCCACACTGATCAGCACAGCCAGCCACGCTCAGTGCTCACACAAACAGCACCAGCAGCCTTATTCTATTCCCCTGTCTATTTGATCATGGTGATGTTAGGGGGAAATGCACACCCAATGTAGGAACCTTCCAGTAGCAGGGCTCACCCACCCACTCTACCTGCTTGCACGAGCCCCTGCAGCTGCAGCCTCAGGCTGGGTGCTGGCACAGACCTCCTCACATGGAGGCTGATCACTGCTGATCACTAAATATCACTCCCTCACACACCCTCCCTTGCTCCAGTTGCTGGCACTGTTGGTACAACTATGGTCCCACTCCACTTGCTGGTACTTAAGGATACTCAGATTTCTCCAGTTGTTGGCACATGAGCTCTCAGACCCATGGGCCCACTCGTGTTGCTGATACATGCATTTCCATACACATTTGTACACATGAAGTAGAGAGTCAGGACAAGAGTTGGAATTGGCTCAGGAAAAGAACTGGAAATATAATTTAATACGATAAGACAAACTGCACTGGATCAACTATCAAACTCTTTACACAAAACTGGCCCATCTAAATACCTTGTAACTTCATTTCCCTGTTCTCGTTCCTCTCCAAATCTCTGAGATCCATCATGTCCCCTGCCTTTGGCTCCCCCTGAAATGTCCCAAGATGTGTCTCATGTATCTGCCAAATACTTTTTCCCTGCATCTCATAATGTGTGTCATACCGCAGCGCAGCAAATCTCCTTGGTCTAAAAGGTGCTCTGGAGAGCTCATCGTGCTGGCTCTCAGGAGTGTGCTGCACTTGGACCACGGTGAAGAAACTGCTGGGAAAACCTCGGCAGGAATCTGGACCTTCCTCTGAGTCAACAATGTGGGGTGTTACCACGTGCCATTGTGCCCCTGGCTTACGGAGATTTGATGGGGTGACTGGTCCTGTGATGGGTTTGTGAGAAGCTGGGTGAAAGAAGCTTGGGCCTAACCACCCACCTTTTGTGCTCCTTTGTGCAGGATGGCTTTTTATCACACAGTCTTGATTCTAATTTTGATCCTACTGCTGCATGCCTCTTCTTGTCATTCATACAGATGATGGACATTGAAGAAAACTTGTGATATGTCCTGTCAGTTGCTCCCTTTTAAGCAATTTCTTTAATATGACTGCATTCAAAAAATGTTCATTAGAATTTAAGTCCTTAAAGGAGCTGAATGTTGCTCCAGTGATGCCACCTTTGAAATAAATGGTCACCTTTACATTACTTCTAGTAATAAAAAAGTCCAACTCCCATCTTTTTAGCCCTGTGTGCATGATTTTTTTAAAATTTGAAGTAATGAGGGCTTCATTCAGTCACATACCTTGTGCTACCGAAGATGACCAAGACAATTTTTAGTGTGTAGGTGCTGTCAACACTGTATTCTACACATGGTAATAGTGTCTCACACTGCTTAGAGTCTCCTACTCTACAGAGGGTATTACTGAAGTCGTAGTTTGAGAGGTTTTCTGTGGAACAAAGTAGTGGAAGGAGTGCTACAAGACTACTAACTATCTTACAAGATAGTTTTAAAGTCTATTATAGTGTAAGGCACCATAGAGAGTTTCTGAGAAGACTCCCTCAGAACAGGCTGATGAATGTAAAAGGCTGCTTAAAAGTTGTCTTATGGTAACTTATGTTCGTGTGTTGACTGTGGTTTACTTTTCATTGTGTTTCAGTTCTGATGCGGAGTTTGTGTTTCAGTTGCCTTGTCACTTCTGTCTTGCAAAGAATGCAGTCTGGCAGATTGAAGTGCATGGCTAATTATGGAAGTTGCAATCTTTGGCAGTAGCAGGCATGCAGACATAAAAACTAAAGTATACCCAATCAAACCACTGCTTTAAATTCAAGTTTATGAGAAAAGACTCCTCATGCCTCTCACGTTGGGAGATCTAGTCTTAATAATGAGAACTGTGTGAATTATATATACATGTATGTGTTTTGTTGGTAGCTTCTCTGCTGTCATAAACAAAAAATGAAACATCTGCCCTGTTTCTGCTCTTTTATTCCATCTTAAAATAAAGAAAACCAAGTAACCTACCCCCCCCCCCAAAAAAAAACAAAAAACAAAACAAAACAAAAAAAAAAAAAAAAAAACCCTAATTCTAGCCAAATTCTGGCTTTCTCCACTGATTGCTCAGAAGCCTTCATTCCTTATTGCATTTGAACTCTGGATGGTCTTCTGAGTTCAGTCAATGCATCAAGATTGATCTGTTTGGAGAATTTCAGAGACTTTACTATGGATATATTTTGTATCAAGAACATATGAAACACTATTTATTCTTGGTTAATTTTAATAGTGACTCTACAAAGACTCTAAGGGAAAAGTTTCTCCTCAGAAAATTATTGTTCTAAACACGTTGTTTCAGTATGGATCTGTATGTTTTTATTGGTAAGTGCAAGGCAGACATCTTTAATTTACAGACAGAAGGTGAGACTTTCCTTAAACTGTAGGGACACTTTGATACAAAGCTGTCTTTAGCTATTCCCCATCGGCTAGCCTGGCTGAAACTGTTTTTGATGTAACATGGAAGATTATTGAACTATATTTTTGCCATTTGCTCTATGCACTTGGATCGCCAGCAGCATCAGTGGTAAATTTCATTACAACCAAGCAATGAAATTTCTGTAAAGTGCTTTCGGTGGACCATGAAATTATTCACTTGTATTGGAGTATTGAGAGGTATTAACTTTTCTGAAGCACCATTAATGCGAAATTCAAGAGAGAAATGTATGTAGAATAGCCACACTGTACTGTTCAGGTCTTGTTGTGAATTTCCTTTTTTTAATCTATGGAATTCATATTTTTAGAATGTATCGTTTTAAATTATTTCAAGTAATTCAACATGTGTAATGTGCTTTTAATCCTAGGATCTGATTTTCTCTTGCTTGTTCTGCCTTATCAAACGTATTCTGAGAGCACATTTCCCTTCTTTAGGACAAATGGTATAGAATTGGGTAATTATGAGGAATATAAATATGACCTAATCTGTGGTGTTGCAAAATATCTATCATACAGCGAAGCATGCTAAAGGAGGTTAAAAGCAAAGCATAAACTAAATGTGTCAACAAGCAAAAGGAAGTAAAATTTCCCTTTTCATGGATGTTTTGGCCTTTGTCCCTGAATTCTGTTCTTCTGGAGTAAGAGTAGCTCTGGGACTGTGTGGGGTATTTCATATCACAGGCTAGGGTGGTTCCATCTGACCAGCTTCCTTTTGTCTTACGAACTCTTGCTCCTGTTTGTGTAGCAGGAGAAGGAAGAGGGGATGCTTGGGGAATGAAAGCTGTAAAGAAGGGGGTGGAAAGGAAAAGGAGACGTTTGGAGGAACAAGTGCTCTAAAGAAAGGGCTGAGATTTTTCAGGAGAGCGTAGGGCACGCCTTGCTTAAATCTAAATTACAAATTCTTTGCATGCTGAGTCATGTGCTGAAGTCTGTTACTTCAGCCAAAGTATTTTTCCTGTACCTCTGCTTCAAATCTGTGTACTAAGAATCTTCAAATAGAATGGTTTGTTTCTTAGGTTGTACCCTAGATGGCAAATGGGCACAGGAGAAGCTATTGGCTAATGCTTTTTTTTTTTTTTTTTTTTTTTTTTTTTTTTTTTTTGGAGCAGGTGTACTGTCTTTCATGGCATCCTGGAGCCCTGCTCCAGGTGGGGCCTTGCCAGGGCAGAGCAGAGGGGGACAGTCCCCTCCTGTGACCTGCTGGCCACCCCTCTGTTGGTGCAGCCCAGGATGCAGTTGGCTTTCTGGGCTGCAAGTGCACACTGTTGGCTCATGTCGAGCTTTTTGTCCACCAGAACCTCCAAGTCCTTCTCTGCAGGGCTGCTCTCAATGTGTTCTCCCAGCCTGTACTTCTGTCTGGGATTGCCCTGACCCAGGTGCGGGACCTGGCACTTGAACTTGCTGAATCTCATTAAGTTCGGGTGGGCCCACCTATCTAGGTTGTCCAGGTTGCCCTTTGGATGGTTTTCCTTCCTTCTGTTATATTGACTGCACCACCTGGCCTGGTGTCATCTGCAGACTTGCTGACGGTGCATTTGATCCCACGGTTGATGTCGTTGATAAGTACAGTAAAACAGCACCAGTCCCAAGACAGACTCCCGAGGAACACTGCTCGTCACCAGCCCCTACCTGGATATAGAGCCATCAGTCACCACTCTCTGGCTGCAGATATCCAGCCAATTCTTTATCCACCAGATAGTCCACTCTTCAAATCCATCTCCAATTTGGGGATAAGGGTGCCATGTGGCATTGTGGCTTTACAGAAGCCCAGGCAGATGACATCAGTTGGTCTTCCCTTGTTGACTGATGCGGTCTCTCCACTGGAGTACTAGGCCCCCAGACTGGTCAGGCACAGTTTGCCCTGGGTGAAGCCGTGTGGGCTGTGTCAGATCCCTTATAATATAATGTGGTGTGTTTTTAAGATTCCGATCCAGTCACTGCAGTTTGCAATCTAGCTTCCCCTTTTGTTTGCTGTAGACTTTTTTTTTTTTTTTTTTTTTTTTTAAGGACAGGAAGGGAAATTGCTGTCTGATCAAGATGTAAGATGGCTTTTGTCACTGACGGCTCTATACTTTGCTTCCAATGATGTTCCTCTCCCTTTTGCTTTTGTTGCATTCTCTTTCTTCCTGGGTCTTGCCTGTGTAATTATTCCTTTAGAGTGTGATTTCCACGCTGCCTGCTGGTTTGATGTGACACTGAAGGGCCCTATCTTCCATGCTGAGTTCTTTTATGTTTATGCTATATTTATTTTCTGCTTTTGCATGTTCTACAACCATCTGTATGAGTGGCTTGCAATCTATTTCTATGTTCCAAAAACGTTCCATTTCAATTTTGAACAGGAAGAATTAAAATCTTTTTTTTTTTTTCTTCTCCTCTAAACCTCTCTTTATGCATAGGCAATTCCTGCTCTGTGTTGACTGGAGTGGTACACTTGTACACAATTTTTGCCTCTAATTTTCTTTGTTCTCTCTGATCTTAACTCCACAGACTTTACTTGTCATTTAATGTGGTTGCTTTGATGTTCTTATTAAATGGTATATCAAGATACTTGTCTTCAAGATGTATTGAAACCTTAGAGTATTTTTTCGCATAGCATTGCAAAGACGTAAGGCTATCAATATGGTTAAAATCTTGTCCAAAATTTTACGCATCAAATGGTACTGTAACTTTCTTTTGTGTTGACAAGTTTAATATTGCTGTTCACATCTGTTCAAAAGGCTACAAAGATGATTAAGATTTAGCACATTTAATTGAGTGTCAGCTGCTTTTGTGTTCTGTTGGACTTTGCCTGTATACGTTAAAATATACAGTCTCTAACACTGAGCGTGTTTTAAAATTCCAGTTAGTTAAGTATTTACTGAAAAGTAGTTAAATACCAAACCAGGAAAAAAAACAAAAAACAAAGTGAAGTCAGAGTGTTTGTCTCATGTTGATGATAAAGGCTAAGGATTCTTTATCAGACTCTGAGTGTATCCTACTTAGTTTTAACAAAGGAGCTGAAAGTTTTTATTCTTCTCCTCAACTAATTTTTAAATAATCGTAACACAGAAAAGTACAAAGTTTAGGATAAAGTCTTTCAAATAAAGAAGAAAGAGAACAGTGTCTTAGTCATACAAACTTGTCTTTTAATCAAAAGTAACTTGGTTGCATATCTGTATATTTTGTTGGAATGTTAGAAGTACTGCCATTTCAGACTAAGGAAAAGCATTTTAAAGCTATGCTTTGGTAAATAAGCCTACTTTTTCCTATTCTACGTGTAATGGTTATGAAGAACTCTTCATAAATCTTGTGCTGGTTTTGTAGATATCTTTTTCCTCAAAACTTTTTCCATAAAATTCTCACGTTCTGCATGGTTTCTCCATATTTCCTACTAACTGAAACGCTAAGACAACTGACCATTATAGGTATTCTTAGGAAACCCCATAAAAGTAAGACAGCTAAATAATAGGTAAGTTAGAACAGAAAAATAAGAATGTTAAGATTCCAGGAATACCCATTAAGACTACCCAGAATGGGAACATTGTGTAATATACTATATCCTTTCTGTTTTCAGTTGGATAGATTTGCCAGTATAAGAATTCCAGGAAGCAAAAAGGAAAGACCTCCTCTGCCACATATGAAGCAGTCCCACTCTACAGATTGGTCATCCACAACTACTGATGTGGAGGATTTTGTTCCAAAACCCCTGTCAGAAAGAGAAATCATAGCACTGTTTGAAAAAATGATGGTAAGTGTCTTGTACTGACTTTCTTCACTTAAAGAATAATATGGCTGATGGATGGAAGCCTTCTTTTCCTGCATGCATTTTGATCTTTTACCTGAATTATTATTGTTGTTGTTAGTTGTAATTATGTGTTTTCTAGAGTGTTTCTGGGGAGGATAAAACCTTTGAATTATTTTGGCAAAATTTTTGCCCCACAAATACTTAAGGTAGAAACTTGAGGTTTCTGATTATTAGAAGTAAGATTATACAACAGGTTTTGAGGAGGAACAAGAAAAGGGAATCCTGCTTGCTTTTAAGATGACTTGAAACATAAAAGAGGCTTTATACCTTTGAATGTCATGACACGGTTTTGTTCTGATCTAATGTTCTATGCCACTTTTTACACAAAAAAGACTTAGCATTCATGCTTTTAAAGCAGTGTTTGTCTGCTGTACAAAGCACACACAGTCACAGTTTACTTCCTTCTTCAGGTGCTATCATTGCTTTGCTACAAAAGAGTGGCTGTCACTTGCCAGAAAGATCATGTGGCATTGGTGCCACCTCAATAGGTTGATTTTTTTCATCTTTAAGTTATTTTTTTTTACATTGATGATGATGGGATTTTGGCAATTGAAAAGTAAACATGGAATGGCCTTGAGAGAGGAGTGAATTCTGAAGAGCACAAGAGGATGTTAACAAGGAGAGTGATTCCTAGATTATTCCTTTCTATGCCTCAAGTAACAAGTAATTGTCCCCTGTGAAGCACAAAGCAGCTACCAGGGACTGGGATGTGGAGTAAATTAAATGTGCTGAGAGTGAAGTGCCTTTATGGAGGTTATAATTCCTAGTACTCAGCAATGTTTAGTTTTGAAGATGTATTTGTACTGCTGTGGAGAGTTATGACTGAGCGATCAGTGACTGCTTTTTTTTTTTGTATGTTTTACTCTGTGTGCATGGCATTTCTGTTCTGCATTGATTTTGTGTGAGTTAAGTCTAGTGGTTGGCTACTGTTGCCTATCTAATTACTGAGGGAGATTTTGATGCGATTGGAGATTATATTCTATTCTTATATTTGTAGAAGTAGGATTTAGGATTTTCGTGGTTATGCTGACAAAGAGGAAGGTTGATTCACTGTGTTACCAACTTCTTGACTTTCTATTTGTTGCTCATACATGGTTTGTTTTTCTTGGTATACCTCTGTGTCCAACTATTTTGATTCTGTTAACAAATTCTACTATGAATGGTAGTTGCTCAAATGTTAAAAAATGGAAACTTTTTTTGTACAGTTACACTCAAAGTATGCCTCCTTGCACAGTCCTCTGCTATGCAAGCTGTATTTCTCCACCATCCTGCAGAGATTTCAGTGTAGGATAGTGTGTGATGTTGGGACTATGCCATAAAAAATAGAAACCTAAATTAAAAAAATAACATAATCCTAGGAAAAATCCTAGGAAAGTCACTGTTGCATACGTAGGTAAAGAGAAGTAGTTAAAACTATGGATCATGAAGCAATTTATACCTGTTTTATAACTTTTTTGCCAAGTCTATGTTTAAGTAGTATGTTAAAGTATAAGATCCTGGATGATTTGAATGCCTACCTAATTTGTTTGATTAACAAAGTACTTGAAGTGGTGTATCAAGGAAGCTATCGGTATTGTACATGTATTAGCCGTAACATGTAAAACAGATGCAATTCTTCAGATTATCCACATTTGAATGGACTGGGATAAAAGTAGTTTAGTCACAGTGGATTATGTAGCTAATTAGATATTATAGCCCCTGGTTTGCAGTTTTGATTAAATTAACTTTTTTTTTTTTTTTTTTTGAATGTTGTAATCTGGCTTTTAGAGGTACTTTTGCCCAGAATAAAAATAGTCAATTGGTCAGTACTGAAGGGAGCAGCTTCTAAATTCTGGCATTTCACTGGATGAATTACTTCACCTTTTCGGTTTTCGTGGATGCACAGTGCTTTGTTTTCTCAAAACGTTATGCATTGGCATCCTCTGAAGTTTTGATGGCTGAAATTATGGAAAAGCTCAAATTTTGATGGTGAATTTATGGAAAAGTTTATACAAACACAGCATCGAATCATTAACTGTTTGGCTCCTTTCATTTCTGGTTAGTGCAATGAGGAAGATAACCATGTGAAATGACCGGCTCTTATTTTCCAAAGAAGTATCACTCACCCATAGAATAAATGACTTAAAAGGAAATAAAAGAATGGAGTTGAAATACTTCTTGAAAATGAAGCCACATCTGACGTGCCCTTTGTGCCATTGTATACTTCTAATCTGTAAAATTCAATTGCTTTAGTGATATTTCCTTTGTTAAAAGCAAAAACAAGAAATGACAAAAACAAGAAATGACTTACTGCACATATGGGCAGAATATTTCCTATAAATAAACTCTCTGTTACATCTTGGATTATGGAATATGTTTAGTGCTGTTAGGCTTCTTACTTTCCTTGCCTTCTTTTTTTCCTAATGTGATTAGACATTGGGTATTTTCTTCAAGAAAAACAAGCCTGTTGTTTTCTCTTGATTATTTAATAAGTTCAGGAGTTATTTTTCAGAAAACTTAAAAGAGCAAGTCTGAAAGAAATACAGGACTGCTTTAAACAGAAGAATGAACTTTGCAGTAGCTACAGGCAAATGCAAAAAGCTTTTCTTCTTTTCCCTTCCCCTTTATGTAGTATATATGTGGATTTCGATTTTATTATGAAAGAAAACCTTTGGCATATTGCAGGCAAGGCACTGAAGATGTGATAAGTCTCAGAAAATGTTGAAAAAGATCTAGCCATGTATTTTTGCGAAACTTAAAACTGAATACTTTGGTTTCAGTGTTCTTACACTTCTATTTATATGAGCTTTAAAAATGCAATTTAGGTATTAAATAAAATCCAGCTAACCTTATTAAACATACATGTAAAATATATTACCTTTTGGGGCCAGTATTGTTATAAAATTATATGCCTGTGGAAAGAAATCTTGAGGCACAGAATTCCAGAGACTGTTTTTTTTCCTGCAAGTTCTAATAAATAAAATCGGTTAATGCTAAGATGGACTTGATTTTAGTTGTTTCGAGTATGGCCTGTCATGTGCATATCATAAGGGATGTGCTGCCTGGTAGTAAGAGTTGTCATAAATATGTTGTTCTTCATTTTAATAGAAGGTAAAGAATTAATTTGTAACATTACATGAAATGAGAAATAGCTGTGATAGCCATGCTAACAAGGGAAAGGCTAGAGAGAACGCTAACATTGTTGCATTTTTGACAATCCAACTTGATTTTTTTCATAATTTTTCAGCTGAGGAGATATTGTAGATAAGGCATGAATATTTTAATGCAGTTGATGAGAATTTAAAAATGTATCTTTTCTTTAAGTATTTTGTCATAAACAAAAATTCTTTCAAAGCCTGTAAAGTAGGAACATCTTCCTTATCTGTTCTTATTTTAAATGCCTTTTAGAAGTCCCCAAAGCTTTATATCCAAAACTATACATTAATGTCTGAACTCACTGATGAATTGTAGTCCTGGCTAGTTATGTAATTAACTGCTAAAAGCTTAAAATGTAGGTTTCCAAATTACTATGTAAAGCAGGAGTTTTAACACAGGAATTCACATGCCCTTCCTTTGAGCAGGTGATTACTGAAGAAGATGACTTTGATTTTAATGTACTAAAGACACTAGTTTTTGTGGTTGATTATGTGCACTTTTTTGTCCTTTAAAAAAAAAAAAAAAGCTGCAGTGACTTTTGAAAGCTTTAGTACAGACAAGTAACTTTAAATATCTTTCACCTTTTTTTCCAAATGTTGTATACATAAAACTTATGTTCTACTTTGTTTTGTCCCAAGATATATGAAAGTGTCAAACATTGTCAAACATCATCCCAGTGATGTTTTTAATATATGCATACTTAAGCCTGATTACTTTTATTTTTATTGAATACTTGAATATTAGTGCAGAGGTTTTGGATGACTGACTTTCCAATCATACTGGTTTATTGATTTGTTTTGATCCAAGAAAAACTAGACAATGCAGTATTCCTTTTCAGGCTAATGCCTCCGCCATTGGTTTACTAAGAGGCAACGTGCAGTACATAGGTACTATATTAGGCAGCTGTCACATTCTTTCATGGATTGTGTTTGTCAGGAGGACAAGCGCAGTGCTTAGCTATTTCTTCCAGATCCAGGTAAATAAGAAAATGAAAGATTTAAGAACATTTGAGTTATCCTCAAGGGAGTTCTTATACCACGTGAAATGGATAGGAAAGACAAAAAAAAAAGAAAAAAAAAGAAACAACAGATGAACTGGTGAGATTTTCATAACTATGCAGGGAAGATGTGACTATCAAAGTGAAGAAAAAATATTCAGGCGTGTGTGTACTTTTGTACCGCTGGAATTTTGATCTGGGCATAAGCAAATAGTTTCTCTATGATTTGTTGATCAAGGAGATACAGTATTTTGGAAAACAGACCAGCAGTGGGGAAAGATGGAAGTACGTGTGGCCTTTCTTGCTGCTAAGATGTTTTGCATTAATTTTCAGATGTAGGAAGCAACGCTAATATGTAAACTAGTTGCCAAGGAGGCAAAAGACTATACTATTATAATTTTTTTGAGTCAAAGAACTTTTTACAACATGCATCCTGTGCTTATTTGGTACTACAGGTAAAAGCAAAGATATTTATTAAATGCAGATTATACTGAAGTGAGGAATTTTTTTCTAGTCTTTCTGGAAAGGAAGTGGTAACATTTGTGGAGAAAAAAAAAAAAGAGAGAATCTACATGAAATTGCCTTGTTTGTACTTTGAAGACGTTCAGCTTACAGGGTCCAGCATTTTCTGCAATATCTTCTCACAACTCAGATTTATACAAACTGCTAAATCTTTCTAGAAACATTTGATTCTATACTATTCAATATGAAAACCGGGAAAAGACAGGCAAACTTAACTTTCAGTGGTCTTGAAAAATGTTGGTCTTTAGCTTGCTTTCCTAAAATTCTGAGGTAATGAATTTGATTGCTTTTTGTCTTAGATTTCTGACTAGGTGAGATGAACTTTGACATCGAGAATGTTACCCACTTATTTTGTAGCACTGTTCCTGCCAAAGATGGTGGGGTTTTGTTTCATGAGTCTCAGCTGAAAGTAACTGCAGTAATTCTTGCTAAGCTTGGTTGACTGTCATAATGCTGTATGTGCACGTACGTGTGTGTGTGTATAAATTGTTTCTAAATGCCCTTTTTACCTTCAGCTTGATAGGAAATGTCCAGTCTCACAAATGTAGAACTGATTACAATGATCAGAGAATTCCGAGGCTACAACACTACAATTCCCTGTGTCAGTAATGTCACCGAAGAGCTGCTCAGTGGCTTTCAATACGGTTCTGCCTCTGTGCTTTTTGGCCCTGGGTTTTTATGCTGGCATGAAATGTGACAGTGTTTTTGATGTTTTTGTGATCAAATCATCAAGAATTTGGTCCTCACATATTTAAAAGGTGAATATTATTCTGTGAACCGCTTTTAGGGCAAAGCAGATTCCATTGGCCAGCATTAAGTATTTGGGAACTGAGGGGAAAAAATACAGAATTGATACGTCTTTAGAAAGATCTTTTTAAAGAGACAGGTTTAAGTACATCTTTAGCAAGTGTTAAATGACTTTGTTCTGTAGTTCAGTGTGTATGAAACTGTAAGTGATTTTGAAGAAGAGGTTATGGTGGTAATGGTCATGATGCACTTTTTTATACTGGCACAGTTGCCTTTTTTTTTTTTTTTTAATCTGAGCTGCTGGGGAAGATAGATACACTTTTTGATGGCTTTAATAACATCTAACTTAGTTGTTTTTACAATGACTTTCAGTTGCTCAAGTTCATATTTCTGTGTCTTTTATTATTTTTTAAGTCAGTCTTTTATAGTTAAACAACTGTATTGTTTGGTGCCATTTAAAGTTTCTTTTTTTTTCCCCTCCCATTCTAGGAAGATATGAATTTAAATGAAGACAAGAAAGTGCCATTGAGGGAGAAGGATTTTAATACCAAAAAAGAAATGGTGATGCAATATCTTAGCACTGCTTCAAAGTCTGTAAGTAAATTTTGCCCAAGTACATGAAACATGACTTAGTGTTTACATTATTTACTACTGGCGGGAAAAACCAAGCGTGTGTGTTACTTTCTTCCTACTAACTTGTTCCTCAGACAAAAACATTTTTAAAGGGTGTTATCTTGTAATTTTGCAAGCTGCAATGAAAGATAACTAGTGTAGAACCAAGCTGTCTGGAGTTTTTTTTTAAGATGAGCTACTAGTCCTTCTATAGCATAAAAATTCCTTCGTACCAGGAGATTATGAAGGTTAGCCTATTTTTCTTTTTCAGATGTTTCATGGGAAATCAAGAAACTTAGGCCAGTCTTACAACACTCTTGGTGTTTCTCAGCCCAAAACAACATGCTAAGTTTATATGTTGTTGATACCCCAAGACTCCACACTCATTCTAAGAGCTAAATTGTTTGATCTAAAAAGTAAAATAATAGTAGGTCTAGGTAGTAACATAATAATTCAGCCACCCAGTAAGTGGGAGGAGGTGTTTCTGTGAGGCACAGATTCAGCTGTGTGATATAGTAGAGCTTCAAGTGAATTCAGCTTAATGCTGGAGCTGCTGGGATGGGAAACTCCCATATTCCCACCACCCCCCTTGTAAACTCTGTTGTCAGCGTTCTCTTTCAGTCCTCAGCAGTATTGGACTCTCCAGGTACCTCCTCTGTCTGGAAAGAATAATGCGCTGCGTGCCCTGGGCACTCTGCAAACTTTCAGTGTACCTTGACTTGACGAAAGAGGTGTCAAACTTTTTCAGAAGAGCTGAAGTGCTGAATAGGCTCCTGAATATTACGCATAACTAATCCCATCTCATGTCTTTCTTCCTATAAGTAACACCATAGTATTATCCTTTGGTGGTTCATATTTCTTAAACTTCAAGGAGATAGATGCCAAGCTATCTTATGTTGGGACAAAATTACTTATTTACAACCCCTCTACAGAGCTTTTACCAGGTTTCATTTGAAGCAGTTGTTATTACAAAGACTGTTAACATTAAGAACATCATTGACTTCAGCATCAGGCTTTCTCAGAAGTGAAGAACTCTTTTCCAGTATTCTCAAAACCTGGTTCTGTTGGTGATGCATGTAGAGATTATGCTGGGTTAGGCAAGGCTATGCTCAGGTGCTTATTTATGTATAGAAGACTGTGAGCTACCTCTACTTGTGCATGAGATGTCTAAAATGAATCCATCACTCCAGGACTCAGAAAGTTGTAAATAACCAGAATTCTATTGACATGCACAGTCCAGTGCTCATTCCTTTGACTCCACTTTGCTTAGAAACTTCTTAAACAGTTATCTGACTGTATGCTTCTCTATGTCAGTCTACAAGCATGCTGTGTTCATCAGTCTCTGTAACGTTTTAAGGGGCTCCTGGAGAAGAATTGTTAAGAATGAATGATCTCAGTGCATGAGGTACTCTGCCAATACATTTTTGTTTTCTTGTAAAGTACTGTGTTTAGATGAAGCCTTATTTCTTCCTTTAAAAACGTTATCACCTGAGAGATATATATCATACTGCTTAAACCATCAAGGCTTGAAAGCCTTGAATGAAATTTCTGTCTGCTATGGTGTCATGTCCCCTTAGAGGGGACAACAGTTGTGTTTACAGGCTGTATGTTCTCATCTACCAAATGTGGTGTAGTTCAGTCTGTTGTTGAGATTGTAGTCCCCACTGTATTTTCAGTCTTTTTGTAGTTGTTTGTATATACTACGATTACTTGAGGTCAGAAACAGTGTCACATTTTAAAGTACTATATAAACATGTGAAAAGATGTTCCAGCACAGAAAAGTTTAAAAAACAATTTCCATGTTATGGTGTTAATACTCAAGTGGAAATAAAAGCAGCATAATGTTAACCCGCCTTAAGTTTGACTGCTCTGTATGTTAAACACACGCAGACTGGGTTTTTAAAGTGAGTTTTCTTCACAAGATTTCATTTTTGTTGTGCAGCTTACTCCCTTGTAATGTTGTAACTGAATTAATTAATGCTGACTTCATACTGCATCTGCTCACAGACCAGTTGTTCTTCAGTTGAGCAATTAAATTTCTAGAGGCACTGATGCCTCAAGATATTTCCTGTTTCTCAGTTAACTTGAGCATTTTGAACTTAAGCAGCTTTTCCCATGCAGAAATATAGCTAATATAATCAGTTGCACAATTGGTACCAGCTACAGTTCTCATTTTACTTGAGCAGCGGCAGATGTGTCATATTCTTATTATGTTGCAGAGCTGTGGCGTAACTGAATGATAAGTGGTGCTTGGTACTGTGGATACATTGCACACGCACTAGCACGGTTACCGGCATCTTTTGCAGAGGGTAATGTTCAGGTGGAGTAGTGAATCTGAAATAGGACGGCTGGGTGTCGATGCGAGTCTCTTGCTTGTGATGGTGTCTTTGGACAGGTCAGATGAGACTCCCTTGTATTGTTGTTCTAGTGATTATTTTTTTGTAGTCTGGCTGGGCCTTTTTTCCCCATGAACTCTTCACATGTTGTTCTTACTTCCAAATTACTTCCAAAACATTTTCTAATTATCTTAACTTTGTGTCCTGTCCATATGACTGTCCTATATGACCATTTTGGCATCAAAAGAAAGCCATTTTACTGCTTATTTATAAAAGTCTTAGCTATATCCACCTTGGTCAATTTTACAGCAAGAAGTGCTGGGGGATGTCACTGGAAATGACAGATTCACCACCCAGGTTGTTAATCCATATGCTTAGGCATACAAGCAGTGCCTATCAATTAGTCTATGCACAGCAGGAGCTGCCAGGAGAATTTCTGGTACTTTTTGAAATTCCCACCTGGAGAGCTACTGCAACATTTAGTCAAATACTTTGTTGTGATGGCTGATAGGAGTGCAGTTGGCCATCTTGTCTGTAGTCAGTCCGTTATCTCATCTTTGCAGAGACTAGCTGGGGAGATCCAGGGAACTGTATGTGTTGCATATGCACACTAGCATAGCCCCGACCCACTGTTACACCACAGATGTGACTTAAATTTCCCCCTTATATCACAGCTATATCTGAAATTCCACAGACTGTGCCTCAGGGATATACACTGTCTGTTCTTAAAATGGTTGGGCATGTATTATAACAGGATGTGCTCTGTATACAAGCTGTTGAATAATCAGACAGCAACCCTTGTCAGTGATACCCCTTAGGCAGTTAATTTGTAGTGTTTTATGCAACTTATGGTGTAATTGGTTTTACCTTTCATGTTTTATTAAGTCTGTTATTCAGTTCTTACTGGTATAATTTTTTTTGAGATCTTCTACATTTGGCTTCAAGATTTTCTCCAGTTACTTCTTCCTTCCACTTTAAATACAGCTGTGTCGAAGCTATAAGGGACCTGGGCTTTCTTGCCTGACAGAAAGAAGTTATTACGCCATCTTGTTGAGGAGCGTGATTTTGGAAGCATTCTAGTTTATGGAATAAATTTGCCAACTAGGTGGCTTTTTACGGTGTTTAGTTTCTGGCATTACTAATGCGTACTGATAACTCTTGGACCCAGAGAATATCTGAAAGGGGTTCAAGTAAATTCCCTTTCTTTAGCACCTTTTTAACCTGAATATTATGTAGCTATGAACTAACCACAGAACATGAAAGAAAATTTAAAACACTGAGTCTTTTTGTTTGTGGGAACATTTTTTTACTGTGGATTATTCTTGTCTGAGTTCCCTTGATTCCTGATTCTAACGCTCCCCAGTCATCTCATGTACTTTTTTGTGGTGTACATTTATTGGAATTGATGCTCATGTTTGAGCAGTTATGGATCTCTGTCAATTCAGAGCCATGTTTGGAAAGACATTCCATTTATTACGTATGGTATACCAAAATAAAATGACTTCTTATTTTTCCTCGAGATTCCATACCGTGCTCTTTTTCTTTTTCTTTTTCTTTTTCTTTTTCTTTTTCTTTTTCTTTTTCTTTTTCTTTTTCTTTTTCTTTTTCTTTTTCTTTTTCTTTTTCTTTTTCTTTTTCTTTTTCTTTTTCTTTTTCTTTTTCTTTTTCTTTTTCTTTTTTTTGTCATTGACAATATCCATTTTTATAAGTCTGAGGAAATACAATTGGAGCAGAGAAGTAGTATAACGTCCAGTGTTCCGTTATCACAGAATAGAATGATGATAGAATGATGAAGAGACCTCTAGAGTTTGTCTTGTCCAACTCTTTGTGTAGTTCATAGTGAGGCCGCACCTCGAGTACTGTGTTCAGTTTTGGGCCCCTCGCTACAAGAAGGACATCGAGGTGCTTGAGCGGGTGCAGAGAAGGGCGACGAAGCTGGTGAGGGGCCTGGAGAACAAGTCCTACGAGGAGCGGCTGAGGGAGCTGGGCTTGTTCAGCCTGGAGAAGAGGAGGCTCAGAGACCTTATCGCTCTCTATAGGTACCTCAAGGGAGGCTGTAGTGAGGTGGGGGTTGGCCTGTTCTCCCACGTGCCTGGTGACAGGATGAGGGGGAATGGGCTAAAGTTGCACCAGGGGAGTTTTAGGTTAGATGTTAGGAAGAACTTCTTTACTGAAAGGGTTGTTAGGCATTGGAACAGGCTGCCCAGGGAAGTGGTGGAGTCACCATCCCTGGAAGTCTTCAAAAGGCGTTTAGATGTAGAGCTTAGGGATATGGTTTAGTGGGGACTGCTAGCGTTAGGTCAGAGGTTGGACTCGATGATCTTGAGGTCTCTTCCAACCTAGAAATTCTGTGATTCTGTGATTCATTTTTTACTATTTCTAAGAGTGGAGACTACAGTTTGTCAGGGCAACCTATTCAGTGCTTGACCACCCTCACAGGATATTTAAAAAAAAAAAAAAAGAAAGAAAGAAAAACAAGAAAAAGTGGTCTTTATGTTTTTACAGTTTTCTGTGTTTGAGTTTGTGCCTTCTGTCCTTTAACTGGTCACCCTTGGCGAGTTTCCTGCTTTACTCCCTCTTGTCAAATACATCATAATATTCATACTTATTCATAATATTACCCATAGCCTTCTCTTTTGAGGACTAAACAATTCTAGCTGTCTCAGCCTCTTCTCATACTTAAGAAGATCCTGTCCCTTCATGACCCTTTGCTGGAGTCACTCCAGTATGTTCCAGTAAGTCTTGTACTGAGGGCCCCAGAACTGGATGCAGCATTCCAGATGTGTCTCACCAATGCTGAGCAGGGGGGAAGGATGAGCATCACTCATCCTTCTAGATCAGCATCACTAGACCAGCTAGTGATGATTTAAAGATCAAAGCCGAATTTCCTTAAGTGGTATAGTCTTTATTGCAGCGCTGGATGCACGGGGGATCCTTCCGCCTATCGTGCATGTTTGAAGTGACAAACTATCTCGTATTTATACAGCGAAACAATGAATATTCAATTAGCACCTATACATATTCATTACCTAACCCAGCCTACCCTCGCTTCGTATGCTAATTAGCTTATCCGTCCTTGCGCTTGCGCAAAGCCTTCCAAGAATTGTGGGCCAGGGTCTCCAGGATGTGGGCAGTGGTCTTTGGGAGGAAGGCCGTAGGTCTTCCTCGTAATGCACTTTCTTAATCAGTTGTTTTCCAGGCTGTAAAAATGCTGAGTTGTCTTTCGGTTTAACTGGGGGTCGGCGGATAACAGGATGTCTCAGTTAACAGGACATAACAGACTCAAGTTATCTCAAGTCTCAGCCTGACTGAGTGTTAACGGATAATGGGGTGTTTTCAAATAACAAAATGCTTAAACGTAACAGAAGGTCTATGGATAACAAGATGTTGTTTACTTTGTCTTTGCTAACTTTTAATCACAAGTTCTATTCTATCCTAAAGTACGTTTATACACTATCATTTCACAAGTTTTATTCTATCCTAAAGTAAGTTTATACAATATCAATCCACAAGCTTTATTCTATCCTAAAGTGAGTTTATACTATATCATTCCCCCCTTTTCTTGGAAAATCTAGTAAATTCTTTTACTTAATACGAAAATTTTTTTCCCAGTCTTTATGATATGTACCCCTCAATACCTTACCATGCACATTTGTCAAGGAGGTTAACATGGACATTCGTTGTAACAATTTCCAATTCCAAGCAAGTAATATAAAAGACAATATTAAACTTATACCAACTAATATCAATAAAACAATAATTGGGTGACTCAATGTGTTCAAAATTCCAGTTACAGTTGGCGACCATCCAAAAAGTGTATCCCACCAGTTGTGACTTGTGTCTCGTTTTACTCTTTGCAAAACTCTGCTTATTTCCTTTGTATCATGATGGACAGTAATTAGAGTCTTCTCTCCATTTTCCTGAATGCCTTTTAAAATTTTAATCAGGTCTTGGTGTTTAACTAGTTGCTTCACTAGTGTGAGGTTCATCCCAATAAGTGTAGGTAGTAACTTATGATACATTGTGTTGTTAGACTTGATCAGCTGGTGGGATACCACTGGTGCCAAATATAGAAAATCACACCCGACGATTCTAACAAAGTTACAAATACAGAAGTTAGAATGATTTTTGCTACGGAGAGTTATGTCCTCCTTATCTACTTCTACAAAATCACAAGCAGTTCTTAAACACGCACACCCTTGACTAACATATACAAGCGCAGTCTTTTGACTAGTATTTGGATGAATTTCAAAGTGACAGATACCTTGCTTGGTGTCAAAACATACATCCTGAGCATCAATTGTATTACTTTCACAAATAAATCCTTGTTGTTCCCGTGTAACACATGATTCTAGATTTACAGACTGCCATTTCCCATTCTCCATTCGTGCCCATGTTCTATGCTCCGAAGGATAAAGCACTGTCTTCTCATGGTTTAATCCTAGTGCAAGGATCGGGTGAATAACATGAACTGTGGCATTACGTATAGTAAGCACGAAGGCAGTAGCCATGTTAACAACGGGATCATAAGTAAAATTCACCAGGGTCCACCAAGACTGGAACTTCTTTTCAAAATCATTGGTATTGTCCCAGACTGCCTTTCGGACTTCAGCTGGAAAAATGCCTTCACTTCCTTCCCTAATGATCAAGGCAGCCATTGCCTGTAACCATAACTGTGCTTGCATACAACTAAGAGCTAAGGATACATTATCTTGTGCTCCTAATTTTTGCCATTCTGATGGTTTACATAAATAGTTACCATTTGTTCGCCAGATGACCATAACTGCTAACTTTCCATTAAAGTTCTTATCCTCTGTTGTTACGGCTTTAGTTCAAGGCCACCCTCCATTCTCTATTATCACAGAGGCACCTTCTTGAATCACAATTACAACTATAAGCCATAAAAACAAAACAATTCTATGAACAAATTTTCTGCCAACCATATTACCAAATACTCCCGACCATAATGTCCTCATTTTGTTCGACTAAGCTTTAGTTTCAGTTCATCGTCACCTAGTGTTACTTTCCAAGGAGCTCCTGGAGCCTTCTTCACTCGGGAATAGTGGATCCAAGTGGCTTGTTCTTTAATCTTGATAGCAGTGTAAGTTGTCAGCATCACTTGATATAGTCCATTCCATTTTTCCTCGAGGGGTTGTCCTGAAAAAGTCTTTATATATATATTCCCCAGGCTTAAAGGGGTGGATTGGTTGATCCAGCCCTCTAACCCTGGTCCCTAACACAAATTTATGTACTTTATTTAATTGTTTTTGAAGTTCAGTTATATAAGTATATAAATATTCAGATCCCAGCTGCATTAGATCATTTCCACTAAATAGAAATTGATATGGCCTTCCATACAAAATTTCAAAGGGGCTCAAATTCTCTTTTACTCTAGGTTTAACTCTAATTCTGAGTAATGCTAAAGGAAAGAATTGAAGCCATAACAAATTAGCTTCTTGTCCGATTTCAGCTATTTGTTGTTTAATCAAATGGTTCATTTTTCTACCTGTCCACTTGCCTGTGGTCTATAAGGAGTATGCAATTGCCAATCTGTCTTTAGAATCTTACTTATCTGTTGTACCACTTGCACACAAAAATGTGAACCTCTCTCAGAAGACATTGCTACTGAAATCCCAAAGCATGATATTATTTCATTTAACAAGACTTTAACCACTTCTCTTGCTTTGTTTGTTCGACAAGGAAAAGTTTCGGGCCATCCTGAAAACGTGTCAGTCAGAACCAGAAAATAACAATACCCCCCTTTTCTAGGGAGTTTCGAAAAAATCAATTTACCACTGTTGTCCCAGATAAATTTCCTTTACTGATTATTCCAAATTTTATTCTATTCCTGGTATTGGGGTTATTAAATAAACAGATGCTACATTGTTGAGTTACTTGTTTTCCCCAATGTGTTTTATTGTGTTCCGTAAGAACTATGGGCCATGTCAAATTAGAGGGTATTATTACACAGTTATCTTTTAAATATACTCATCTATCTGGTTTCATTTTACCTTTCAAATGTTCATGTATATAGTTTGGATTTTACTGTCTGGTATTAAAGACGATGCCTTCACCTCAGTTATTTCAGCTGCCTGTTTAGCCTCCTGATCTGCCAATCGATTTCCAATTTCAAAGTCAGCGTTCCCTTTTGGTGTCCTTGACAATGAATGATAGCTACCTTTTCTGATTGTTTTACAGCCTCTAACAATTTTAAAATTTCTTCAGCATGTTTTTTTTTTTTTTTTTCTGTTTTCCCTGAGCAGTCAGCAATCCACTTTCTTTCCAAATTGCTCCATGAGCATGTACCACGCCGAATGCATATTTAGAGTCTGTCCAAATATTTATTTTCCTTCCTGCTGCTAGTTCCAGTGCTCGTGTAAGAGCAATTATCTCTGCTTTCTGGGCGGATGTCCCAGGGGGTAATGGTTTAGATTCGATTACCTGTTGAGCAGTTGTAACAGCATATCCTGCCTTACGTTGTCCTTGTTTTACAAAGCTGCTCCCATCAGTATACCAAGATTCATCAGCATCTTCTAAAGGTTCTTCCTTAAGATCGGGTCAACTAGAATACACAGTCTCCATTGTTTCTATACAATCATGAGTTATAGGTTCATCCAGAGTTCCGCTAAGGAAAGAAGCTGGATTTACGATGTTAGTGACCACAATTTCCACATCATCTTGTTCTACTAATATTGCTTGATAATTTAAAAATCTTTGTGGTGAAAGCCAATGATTTCCTTTTTGTTCCAAAAACTGTTGAGACCATATGGGAGACTAACACTGTCATTTTCTGTCCCATTGTAAACTTCCGAGCTTCTTGTATATTGATAACAACAGCTGCAACAGCTCGAAGGCATCCGGGCCATCCTTTACTTACTTCATCTAATTGTTTAGAGAAGTAAGCTACTGCTCGTTTATAGGGACCCAATCTTTGTGCTAGTACTCCCAAAGCTATCCCTTGTCTCTCATGAGAAAACAACCAAAAGTGTTTCGAGAGATCCGGTAATCCCAAAGCCGGAGCTTGCATCAATTCTCGTTTAAGTTGTTTAAAGGCATTTCGTGCTTCTCCAGTCCAGACTAACTTTGACTGATTACTCTTTATCAATTCATATAGAGGCTTTACCATTAGTCCATAATTATAAATCCAAAGGCGACACCAACCTGTCATTCCTAGAAAGGTTCGTAGCTCCTTTACCGTTTGGGGTTCTGGAGTCCGGCAAATGACTTCCTTATGTTCAGTTCCTAGTTCTCGCTGACCTCCCGAAATTCCAAATCCCAGATAGGTCACACTTTGTTGAACCAGCTGGACTTTCTGTTGAGAGACTCGATATCCATTTAAACCCAGAAAATTAAGGAGACTTATAGTCCATTGAATACAACTCTCTTTAGTCTTGGTAGCTATTAAGAGATCATCTACGTATTGTAACAAAGCCCCTTCAGTGTCCGGAGGTATCCAAGTTTCAAGTTCCTTTGCTAATTGGTTTCCAAAAATAGTGGGGCTATTCTTGAATCCTTGAGGTAGCACTGTCCATTGTTAGCTGCGTCTTTCTGCCTGAGTCAGGGTTTTCCCATTCAAAGGCAAATAGATTTTGGCTTTCAGTGGCTAAAGGTAGGAAGAAGAAGGCATCTTTTAAATCCAGTACGGTAAACCAGACTTGACTATTCCTTAATTTAGTCAGCAAAGTATAAGGGTTTGCCACTACTGGATGTATATCCTCAGTGATCTTATTTATGGCCCTCAGATCCTGAACTAGCCTATATCTTTTTCCATCTGCCTTTTTAATTGGCAATATGGGTGTACTATATTCTGATTCGCATTCAATCAATAATCCATACTGTATAAATCTATCAATTATCTCTTTAATTCCTTTCCTATCTTCTATCCTCAAAGGATATTGATTAAACTTAACAGGTTTCTCTCCTGGCTTTAATTTAACAATTATTGGGGTCACATTTTTAGCTCTTCCAGGAACTTCAGTGGCCCAAACTCCTGGATATACTTTATTTATGATCTCTAAGGGTATTTCACTTTTAAGGTCTGTTTATATTAGTGCCAGGCTTAACACATTTATTAGTTGTTCTTCTCCTATCCTTAATTCCATTTTCCCTTTTTCAAAGATAATTTCTACTTCTAATTGTTCTAACAAATCTCAACCTAATAGAGATTTTGGAGATCCAGGTGGATATAAAAACCTATGTATCCCCATTTGTTTCCTGTTATAAATGAGGTCTGAATTTTGTAATATTTATAAAACAAATATTTCTAAAAGGTATATAAAAGGCAAGTAAACAGTGCTGGATGTGCAGGGAGTCTATGCTCCACCAACACGCACACACAAACATCAAACGTTCTAAATACATGTATACAGAGTATACAGATATTATATATTATATATTATTATTACAATATATTATATATATATTATATATTGTTTATATATTATATAGTATTATTGCAGATTATTATTATATAATATATATATCATATAATATACAATATACAATCATATATATATATATAATTATATATTATATATTATACATCACATATTATACATTATATATTGCTTTACATAATAACCCGAGTATGACTATACATACATACAATCAGGATAGGTAACAAACAATCCTTTAAGTTCCATAACTTAACAGTCTCTATTCTCCCAGCCTGTTCCTCTTCACTTCTTTTTCCTGCTTCTTTACTGATGTAACTTCATAGTGTTGCTTTTTTTTTTTTTTTTTTTTTTTTTTTTCCTTTGAGGGCAGGCTCCCCTCTTATACCCTTCTCTCCACAGCAGTTCTTTTCAAAACAGCTTTTTTATTGGTCAAACAACTTTGAATGTAACAACAACAGCAAACACCCAGAAACATCCATGCCTTATGGACTGGAGAACAAGAGAACCAGCTGGAGAACAAGAAACCGGAGACTGCATGAAGTCTCCTGAATCACCCTTCTTTGTTAATATCAACCATTTTCTCGACACGAATTACCACTCCATATATAGCATTTCCCCAAATTGTACTTCAAAGGTTCACGAAAATAAGCCTTTTTGGTTGCACCCTTTTGCCCTAACATAATCATTCCATAAAGGCATTAATGCTTGATTTAGAACTGAATACGTTGCCCCATATCAATAAAAAAAATTCACTTCTGTTCCTCTCCTAACTTCATTATAATCAGTGGAGGATTTGCTAGGGTAGATACCCCAGGTCCCCCTTAGACCTGTTGAAATCAGGGGCCGATGATTACCCTAGAAACAGGCTAGTCAATTTGTCGTCCGAAGCCAGGTCCAAACCATTGTTTTTTTGTTGTTGTTGTTGTTGTTGTTTTTTGTTTTTTTTTTTTTTTCTCCTCCTTCCCCATTATATTTCAGAGTTGGTTCAAAAATTCCACAGGGGTTTCTTTTAGACCTTATTGGAAGCATATTCTCAATTCCCAATTCGTCCAGATTTTAGTATTTACTTAACTGTTCATAATTTTCAGGATGATTAGGGTTTTAGTGGGGGTCGGTCAGGGAAATGCAATTGTCCACAGTTCCCTGAGCGATCCCATCGGCAATCTGAGCTCACACATGAACTCAGGTTGTTTTAAGAGTTAACTGCTTTTCTGTTTCTGTGACAACTCTCTGGGACCCATCATGATCCCTTTGCCCCAGAGGGCTAACACCCAAGATTTTAAGATCTCAGCCCCGGGCTGAGGCAGAACTGTTAACATTCCTACATCCTCTTTCCCTGCTCATTCAACTTCAAACAGCTCTGTCAAATACTACATGCCACACAACCTTTACCACCTTCAACAACCCTTTTAACACTTCCTTTATCTTTCTCCAGCCTGTACTTTTCTAATGCCAGCACCAAAGGCTCAGTCAGGGACCAACTTAATTCCGTACCTTTTCCCTCCAAGATGCTGACAACATTCCATTCTATTTTCCTTCTCAAAAACAACATTGACTGTAGCAACGTATTATGGTTTAAGGCTCCATTAAAAGGCCACTTTTTTCCATATTACAACTTATAAAGCAGCCACCATTGATAACAATATTTTATCAGAGTTTTCTTATTTTCACCTCCACCCGGGACCCCTTCCAATGACTTAAAATACAGCCCAACGTACTTTTCTTAGGAATTTCACTGCTTTCTCGCCCCCCCATTTTCTAATTCACAATTTCAGAATATATGTATCACTTACAAAAATGTGGGCACGCAGGTATCTTTCAATAGCGATGTCACAAAACTACTATTATTACCAGGAGATATTGCCAAAGTCACAATAACAATAATCAGAGTCAAATTCCACATGCGATAGGTCAGAAAACCAAAATATGTAACACTGTAACGATATCTTTCTTATAACAACGTCACAAAACTTATTATTATCACCAAGAAAATAGACAAAATCGCAGTAACAATAACCAGAGTTAAATACCACATTCCATGAGTCAGAAAACCAAAATAGGCAACACGATTCCAGATGGACCTTAAAGCGAGCTCTTTCCTTAAGGTCCCCAAATATACTTATGGTTCTTACCACAAAGTATATACCAAATACTGCCTTGCAGAAGATCACCTTCCGACTTACAGACAGTTCCAGATCCAGATGGACCTCAAGGTCCCCAGATATACTTGTGGTACTAACCACAAAGTATATACCAAATACTGTCCTGCAGAAGATCACCTTCCGACTTAACGGACAGTTCCAGATGACCGGTCTACCAGAAAACCAAACCAGAATAAAGAATATACTCACTTACAATGATGGGGTCCTTGTCTGCCTCCGCAGTGATCCAGTGAGTCGAGGAGTCCCTCCGGGAAATCCCGGGGGTACCCTAGGGAGTCCTGTCCCCAGCGGGTCCTGCAGACCGGCAGAGAGGTTGTCCCATCTGGGGTGCCAAATTGATTTAAAGATCAAAGCCGAATTTCCTTAAGTGGTATAGTCTTTATTGCAGCGCTGGATGCACGGGGGATCCTTCCGCCTATCGTGCATGTTTGAAGTGACAAACTATCTCGTATTTATACAGCGAAACAATGAATATTCAATTAGCACCTATACATATTCATTACCTAACCCAGCCTACCCTCGCTTCGTATGCTAATTAGCTTATCCGTCCTTGCGCTTGCGCAAAGCCTTCCAAGAATTGTGGGCCAGGGTCTCCAGGATGTGGGCAGTGGTCTTTGGGAGGAAGGCCGTAGGTCTTCCTCGTAATGCACTTTCTTAATCAGTTGTTTTCCAGGCTGTAAAAATGCTGAGTTGTCTTTCGGTTTAACTGGGGGTCGGCGGATAACAGGATGTCTCAGTTAACAGGACATAACAGACTCAAGTTATCTCAAGTCTCAGCCTGACTGAGTGTTAACGGATAATGGGGTGTTTTCAAATAACAAAATGCTTAAACGTAACAGAAGGTCTATGGATAACAAGATGTTGTTTACTTTGTCTTTGCTAACTTTTAATCACAAGTTCTATTCTATCCTAAAGTACGTTTATACACTATCATTTCACAAGTTTTATTCTATCCTAAAGTAAGTTTATACAATATCAATCCACAAGCTTTATTCTATCCTAAAGTGAGTTTATACTATATCAGTGATGCTCTTCCCCTGTGGTCAGCTAGTTTTCCACCAGGACCTCCTGGGCACTGTTATTCCCCAGGTACGTTTCCTGCTGTGGAACTCCATGAGATCCCTCTCTGCCTGTTTCTCCTGCCTGTTGAGATCTTTCTGACTGTCAGCACAGCAGTACATCTGTCTGGTCTGTAAACTAGTCTTCCCAGTTTTTGATTTCACCTCTTCCAGAAACTTTTTCATGATGTTTTGCTTCCAAGAGCAGGAAATGATAGCTTTCAGCACTTCTTGAGGATCTACCAAAATAAGAAACTATCTTCTGTACAAGGCTCTGTATAACATAATGAGACTATCTCACCTTTTATGGTGGATAATTTCAAGTTATTATTACACTGCAAGTCCAGTTCTCTTCATTTTCTGATTTAAGCCAAGTCAGGCTTATAACATAATCAAGTATTATCAAGTAACTGTCTTTAATGCCATATCACAGAATAGTGAGTATTTCACACAGAAATGTTATTCTGCTCCCAGAAAAGGGAGTCTTTCCAGCATATCAAAATGGATCTACCCAAATATAGGTTGTGTACTGTTTTTTATTTGTTGTTGATGGATTTTGTTTTTGAATTTAGTTATTTTTTTCTAAGAACTGTATCTATCCTTATGTCATAGGTAGGAATTATGTGGAGTAAACTTGTTTTCCAGTGTCTACAAATTTTGTCTTTGCTGCTAATTTAGAAAAAAAAGGCGAGGGGAGAGGAGAGAATGCCCTTAAGAATAGGGTCAGTGTCTCTTAGATTTGCAGTTTTAATTGCAAATTGTAGGACTTCATTGGTTCAGTATTACTGTTGTTTTCTTTGAAACGTTGGATGTTCTGTATCCTCCAGACAAGTCATTAATATCTTGAACTTGCTTTTAAGCAACATTTGACATCACAAATGCAATGATGAATCAGTCTTTCAACCTGTATTGCTTAGATTAGGAAATGTTAGGCTTTCACAAAGCTAAACTACTTACTTTTGTAGTGCTGCAGTAACTTGCCATTGCATTTTGTTTTCTATCTGCTAGCTCTCCATGTTCCAATTTGCCTCCCCACCCACCAAAAAAGACCAAAACCCAAAAAGCAAGGCACAATCCAAACCCAAATGTGGAATAAATTCTCATCTTAAAGTCATTATGTTATAGCATCAAGTTTTATTTGCATTGCCACATTTGTACAGATGGCAAATGCAACTTGTGAAGAGCTGGGATTCATGAACTTCAGTGTTTATTAAAAAGTCATTTTTTTTTCTTCCCTCCTGAGGTGCTTTGCTTTAGCACTTAAAGCCAAAGGTAGTCTGGTAGTCTGTTTTGTTTAGTCCTAGACTCATGGTGCTGACCTGCCAGGATCCTTAAGCAAAATGTTTTTACAGCATTGTCTACAACAGCTCAGGTTACACAGTAATATCCTGAAGGCTGTTCTAGTGCTCTAGTTCTTCAATCTGTATTCTTATGTGGATGCAGCGACCTGTCTGGACACTTGCCCTGTGATCAACTCGGAATCTTTTTTTCTTCTGCTGAGAATTGAAAATTAAGTTGTTTGTAATGCATAAACAGAATCCATGCATTAAAAAACTGTATTTCACCAAGTATGCATGATGCATACATTTGTTGCCTGCTGCTTTTGACTACTGGTCATAAACTTGATCATAAATCAGCAAAAATGTAGTCAGCATTCAGCATACATAGTAGATGGACAACAAATACTGATTTAGGGATAAAATATTTTTCCTATTATTTTAAGAAGTGAAACCAAAGGTTAGCTATTAGTAATCTATTCAAGTGTACCAAATAAAAAATGAATGCATTTTCTGTGTTTCAGGGAAGTCTCAAGAACCGTCGGAAGATTTCACCCCAAGAGTTTATGCAGGAATTAAAATCTGGGTCAACAGATGAAAGACTAGTCACTTGCTTAGAATCACTTCGTGTGTCCTTGACTAGTAATCCTGTCAGGTAATACAGAATTTGAACATCATTAACAAATTTTGCAAAGATTGATCACGTTTTTATTTCCTCATGGATTAAAATTAATGGCTCTGTAGGTGGCATGTTTCAAGGTTTTCCAGTTAATGAATGTATATGTATTAATGAATGATTATACCTTTTTTCTTTTTCTGCATTGATTATGCATCTTCTGCAGGTCTGTTTTTAAGTAGACATCACTGATCTGTACAAAGTAATTCTAAGAGAATGTGAAACAAGTACAGCTCAGAGCAGATCACTGTTTTCTTGTGCTAAATAGGAAAAAGTTTTCTTCATTTTTCTTTTTTTAATGTTCTCAATTTTTTAATCTTGTAATTTACTTTGTCAGGGTGATCAATAATGAGAGATAGGCACCTTTGTGTATTTTTTTTTAGCCAGAAAACATAGGTTCATGCATACATTTACACACACACACACACACACACACACACACACATGCACTTTATATATATATATATATATATATATATATACATATAATAGATGTATAATATACACGCACGTTTATACTATTTTATTCTATTCTTTTAAACTCTATATTTTACTCAATTTTACTCGAATTTATAGCTTTTTGCTGTAGATCATCTATTTAAGCCACTGTTTGAACACATGATTTTGTGAAGTGTTTTTGGTTTAGTGTAAAATAATACAAATGAACTGCTGGGGATGCTTATGTAGGTATGTGATTAAGAGGATTCAACAATTTTCTTCTTTCTGCAGCTTGCTGGGCAGAGTTGTTGATGTGTTGTCCTTTGTATGGGCACTTGCTTCTTTCCTTCTATTCATCTGTTTTTGGATTGGGTTGTCTTATTTAGAACATATAATGGTCCACATGGAAAAAATATGCTTTGAATCAACCTGAGTGCTTCTGACAGGTGGTCTTACAGTAGATACTGCACTTCTTCCATGAATGTGAAACTACTTTTTGATATAGTATTTCATTCCTTTCTTTATTTCAAAACAAACAACAGCTTAGGGCATCTCTTAATTACACGTGTTGATTTAACAAAGAAAACTTGAGCTGTTGACTGCAGAAGTCATGTGTCTGGAATAGAAATGCAAATCATAAGACATGCTCGTAAGTTTAGAGCAGTCTTTTCTCTCTGTTCTTGATACGACTGGATCATTTCATTTTTTTTGATTGTCATCCCCTTTGCTGCCCTTTTCTCACACACCAAGAGAAAAGTTAATCCTCCTATATGAAAGAACATACAATGCTTGTATTGTAGTAGAACTCATTAGGAATTTACTGGATATATGGCCTAAGCATAGGTCTGAATTGGAAGGAGATTGACAGCGGCTTGTAAAAACAGCAGTAGACATCAATGTTGCAAAAAAAATGTACACTGCTTGTCCATAAACACATTTTAGTCTACAAATCAAATAAAGGATCCCAACCATAACAACATACGGGTTCTAAAACAGTCTGCTGATGTATTGACTGGTGGCAAAAAAGACTGTTAAGATAGACCTCACTAGGCTTAAACAGAGCATTTTAAATAGTCTTAGGAAAAAACAAACAAACAAAACCCAACAAACAAACAAACAAACAAGCTGTTCATTAGGACTCCCTTAAAAAACAGCAGAAATGTAATGGCAGTGCAGTGTTCTCCATAATAAACACTTGCAGGCTCAACATTTTTAAAGCACATGCCCGCATCTTTCTAATGAGTAACATTAGAACATAATGAGTAACCCCATGAACGTTTATGTTAATTGGGTGCAGATATTCACATTTCTGGGCTGTAATCTTTTTGACAATATAGACTAAAAAAAAAAACAACACAAAACTTCTTCCAAATATTTTAATCAGTTTAACTATTCTTGACATTCCAGTTGATAATGAAAGATGAGGCTCCACAACATTGTTTTCAATTAATTGGTTTTGGAAAGCATATTTTTAGCTCACAGAGAAAATCAGAGTCAAATGGTGTTGTTGAATAGTTTGATCCTGGTACTTTGAAAAAAAATAAATTTAAATCTATGGCTTAGTGCAAAAAATAGTATTTGTTTCCCATCACTAAAAAAAGAAAGCCTCAAGAGCGAAATGTATCCACCGATCTTGATCACTGTTCTTCAGGTAAATAAATAGGATGTTATTACCTCACAGGTCCCAACACAGTTGGTAAAAAGTAATTTGGAGATTTACCACAGCTAAATAGTATTACAAATAACATCGTAGTGCAGCTAACAAGTTATCTACAATTGTTGCTTTTCCTTTTGAATAATAGTTGCAACAAATTTGGATATTTTCATTAAGAGAACTTTTCTTAAAATAATTTCAGAATGGGACACTGATAGCTTGGTATTTTGTCAGACTGACAAAAAGCTGTGTTGGCTGTGGATATTGCAAGTAATCTTTGTTCTGCTGTTGTGGAAGCAGAGGAAAGGACAATAATAATGCAGCAGTATTTTATGCACTAAATCATTCTTAGCGCTCTCAACTGCTGGACATATGACAAAGTGGCTGCTCACAATTCTAATAAAAAATATGCTCAGAAATATCTAGGAGGATCATCTTTAGATCAGATATAGCCAGTTATACTCAAAATACTTGATGGTTGTTTGCCTTCAAGTGTGTTTAGAACAGAACACCAATCTGGGAAGGAGAAAACCTATTTTCGTATATATTTAGGTTTATACAAAGAACGTATAAAATCATCTCATCTGGTTCTATCTATAATTTTAAGACCATTACAATTCCATGTCCAGCAGATGCAAAACACATTTTAATCCTTTCCTGTGATGGGATTGGAAGTACTTGGTATTTCAAAAGAGCTGCTGCATCTACCTTGTGCTACTTCCAACAGAATGGCTTGTTATTTGTTAGTGCTAAGATCCCACCATTATAGAAGTATTTCATTATTCTGCTTAAAATGATATTATAATAATCAATTACTACAATAATACTTAAATTTTAATCAATAATAAATATTTTGTTAGTGTCTGTGAATAGACAAATCAAACAAAAAAACAATGGAGAGGCTATACTGCAAGTGAAGTGAACATGATAATTTTTTGACTAATTCTGATCAACCTCTTTACGATGCTGAACTTCTGACATTGCACATGGGTTGCTCCCTTTTTACATTTTTTTTTTTTAGTGCATGACAAGGGATTTCCTTAGCTTAAAATGTTTAAAAGTAATAATGTAAAGAATTCAGATAAACTATTGTTACAACACCCCCAACAGAATATGTGTTTTGATGATGAGGATGGTGAAAAATATTGCATCTGTGTCATGCTAGCTATATATGCTCCAGATAGAGATGGTTTTCTAACCAGTTAGTAGTTAAAAGTAGTATGGTAATTTAAAAGTGGAAACAAAAAGAGTATGCAAGAGAGATCCATTATGAAATAACTTTGTCTTGTTGGCCAAAGACAGTAATAAGAGATCCAAGGACTTGCCTTATGGCAGTAGTATGGAAAGTTGACAAAATGTGTCAGGAGGTATTTCCTGCCAATTACGGAAAGAGATGAGTCTTCAAGTATCACCTTCCCTTAAATGACAATGAAGTGCACAGAGCAGAATATGCCTGCTGCTATGACTATAAATGATAGTGTTGTCCATGAAACATAAGGTTAGGTAATTGATCAAACATTATTGCTTCAGCAAGATCAACAGCTACTGTCAAAGGGATGGCTGCACTACTGCTGTCAGCCACTGAGGAGAAGGACTTTGTAGATGCTCTGCCTACAGAGAAGAGAGGATTTGACCAATAGTAAACAGGACTGTGAAGCAGTTGTCATGTGTAGAAACAACTTGCCCAGGTTTAACCCCACCAAAGATAGATATGGCAAGAGCTGATTACCTGTTGTTGTGTTCTCTTGGAAGTATTCATATAAATTAATATCTCGGGCAGCCATTTCTGCAATTCCTTTAGGTATTTACTTCCTTCTCTGACTTTTCTGGTTATATTAGAGTATAACCAGAGGTTGTACTTTTCTGGGAGGTGCTAGAACACTGAGTCGCAGAAATTGTTGTTTTTCTTCTCTTCTTTTGCAAGATCTTTAATAATTACAATTCTCTACCAAAGAAAGTATAACTGTTCATTTTAAAGTAAAATTAAAAATTTTAATGGATACTGTCATTTTTATTTTTTTAATGTAATTGGGTCAATGAGTGAACGCAATGTATCTTGATCCTCAATTCAGTAGAGTTGATCTTAAAATGATCCAGTTATACTGCTTTTGTTTATTCTGAAAATTTTCTTTTATTGTAAATAGTCTTTGAGGTATCAATCATTCTAATGTCTGTCTTTCCATGTAGCTGGGTTGAAAACTTTGGCCGAGAAGGTCTGGGGCTGCTCTTGGACGTTTTGGAAAGACTGGTTGAGACAAAACAGTAAGGATGTCTTTCTATAAAATTATCAGCTTTTCTTAATACATAATCAGCATTTAATTACAATATATTTTTTTAATTTATTCAGCCAAGACAAAATTGTGAAGAGGAGTCAGCATAAGGTTATACAATGTTTGAGAGCCTTCATGAACAATAAGGTATGGGATTTTCATTAATCTGGAAATTTGAATTACTGCTGTTCAATCAGATGATGTAAATTATCAATATATATAAGTGTGTGGAGTTTGGAGAAGCAATGTATTTGTCAGCAGTGGCTTGAAGATCATTCTGCTACTTCTCGACAGAAATATACTCTGAGAATAGTGTAAACTTATGATGCTGATGTTTGTTCTTGTTACAGAATGAGTGACCTGTTTTGCACCTTTTCCTCATTTATTTTTTTAATTATTTGAATGGTTTAAATGTCATTTGAAATACTTGAGGGAACTGTTACATTTTGCTTGGTATTCAGTATTGTCACTTGGTTTCCCTCCAACTCTTCTTACAACCATTTTTCTGTTGTTTAGTATGGATTGGAAAGAATTCTGGGAGAAGAGAGGAGCCTTTTGTTGCTGATCAAAGCAATTGATCCCAAGCAAACTAGTATGATGACTGATATAGTTAAACTCCTTTCTGCAATGTGCATTGTTGGAGAAGAAAGCATGTAAGTACTGTGTTTAGCCAGAAATAGTAAAGTGATTTTAGGATATCCAAAATTATAATTGCACCTAAATGAAATGCTGAATTTTTCAACTTATGTTTGAAAGTAATATCTGTACTATGCTGTCATTGTTGAAAATACCTTTTTCTGTAATTTTTGTTATGGTCATATCAATAAGACTTTTCTTTTTGTCATGTGAAGGAACTGGTTCGATGGAAAGTAGTTATGCAGCCATTTTTTTCTGGAAGATTTTTAGCATTACTTTTCAGGTATCTTAACCAATGTAATCCAGTAAGTCATTCTTCACTTACAAAAGTCTCCAAAGGAAACAAATAATGCTTAAAACTCCTACATTTGTACTTGAGATACTGAAACAGGTGAATTTTTTGGCAGCATGAGTCTTCAGATAACAAATGAAGAAGAAGGTTATATAACCTCTTCTAAGTGAAATGCTTTTATTTTCTTACAGCCTTGAAAAAATTTTGGAAGCTATAACAGCAGCAGCAGAGGAAAAGAATGTTGATAGATTCTCTCCTATTGTGGAAGGACTTCAGGATAACTCAGTTCAGCTGCAAGTAAGAAATCTTTTTTGCACAAATAGTCTTTGCAACAAGCAAAAATAAATTTACATATTTTCCTGTTTTGGGGCGGGGAGGGGGGAGAAGGAGGAGAGATATGGTTTCAAATGAGGGTCAAATTTTGTAGT
Organism: Netta rufina; assembly: GCF_964035555.1. Classification (NCBI taxonomy): domain Eukaryota; kingdom Metazoa; phylum Chordata; class Aves; order Anseriformes; family Anatidae; genus Netta; species Netta rufina. The sequence continues at coordinate 36,005,951 of NC_140123.1, read as the reverse complement.
TTTTAAAAATATAATCTTTTAAAATGCATCATAGAAAGATTCAGTTTTGAGATATGTTGGGGTGTTGCAGGTTAATTTGACTTATATTTACTCAAATCTTAAAGACTTTAGGAAGTAAACATACTGCCTTTTAAAATAAAGCATGAGTCATGCATTCAAATGCAAAAATATCTCACTTCTGTTGATATCAGCTAAAACTCATATAAATATTAATAATAAAAAAAGCAAGAAGAGGAGGAAAAAGCAAAAAAGGAGGAAGAGGAGAGGGAGCTTAAAGCCCCAGTTTTAGTAGGGCTGCAGAAGGAAATTATAGACTGTAAAACAAGCTTCCTTCCAATATTTCAAGGCTCTTGAGTCTGCATTTACCAGACTGAACACTGGGTTCATGTAGTTTTCGGTCTCCACATTTGGTATTTTTGCAAGTATCTTTGCAATTCTTCAATATTAATTTTACATATATGATCTTATATATTTTTCTTTTCCTCTGGAATCTGTTTCATCTAAACTTCAAGGTGAATGATGTTCAGTTAATAAGTTCCTATTGAGTATGATTTTTGTTCCATGTTTTAGCATCCTGGAGATAGTAGGCAGTAGGTATTTGGGCCAGGAGTGCAACTGCAAGCTTGAGCATGTCAGTTTCAGGGCAGCATAACATTTGTCTCCATGCACCTGTTCTTTTTTTTTTTTTTTTTTTCTTGACTTGCTTGTGAACTTTGATATTGGGTTGAGATAAAAGTAAAAAAATACCTCGTATTTGATCAACCTGAAAAAAATGAAAAATTTATCATTTTCTATTACTTTTATTGGCATTGTGTTAGTGTAATAAATATGGAAGAAATTAATATATAATAGTATGTACTAAGAAAATTTTAATCAGAAATATAATCAGTAAAATAATTAAAAAAACACAAAACCAACAACACATCAACAACACAGAAATTAGTTTTAATGTTGAATACTGGTAGTTCAGTTTCTCTTTTTATTAATTGAGCATCTTCTTTTTTTGACATGAATGTTAAAAGTTTTAAAAGTTTTAAAATACTTTGATCTAGTGGGGAGAAATGCTTTAGATCATGGAAAATGGTATCTTCCTGTTGCAAAGGATTATATCTAACGTCAGAAAATGTAAGAGTCTGTATTTTCTACACAGCATATAATGGTTTGAGAATTTCCAGAAGGCAGATCACACCACTAACATGAGATGCCTAAAATTTAATAGCGTACAGTATTTCTCTGACCATTCTTTGAGCTTTGTAGGGATTCAGTCATGAAATAACAGCATTTTGTTTTGAGTGCTAGGTTTCCAAATGTGATTCCTGCTTTGCAGAGTTGCATACATTCATGTGTGTAGATTTAATAAGGAAGAAAAGAGCTATGACTCACTTTTCTATATCGTTCAAAAAGGGCATGAAAACTATCTTACAAGCAGCGCCTTAATTTACCTGCTGCTTCAAATAAATTAATTCTACGTACTTCACACTTTACCCTAGTCTCCACTTCTACATTTTTAAAAATTAAATAAATGTATAAAGGCCTTTATAAACCTTGCAGTATAAACTAAAGATGAGCTGATAGTTGCCATTTTAGATGAGCATTTTTGAATAGGTTTCAGAAATTGCAGTCTTTGGTTAGCAGCCCCTTTGAGAAACAGTAATAGCTGCTATCTCTAAGTAGTTAGATCTTTTTTATAAATATTATTGCATTCGTACTTATTTAGAATCATAGAATACCCTGAGTTGGAAGGGACCCACAAGGATTGTTAAGTCCTACTCCTGGGTCCCCAAGGGACTTTTTCCTGAGATGCTTACCATTTGTAAGATACTGCTGATGAGATAATTGGTGCAGAAAATTTAAACTGATTTGCTAACTGTGTAGTAATGCTTATTTTTCTAGGATTGCCCTTCACATGCTAAACAAGTACTTTACTATACTAGTTATATACAGGTTATATACAAGTACTATAACTATACTAGTTATAGCTTCTTATGCTTGTGCTGTACCTCCATTTGCTGTGGGAAACTGAGAATTTACTCTAAATGTTATACTTAAAATACTTATGCTAAATACATTAATCTGGATTTACTGGAGTGTTACTCTAAGGTTCCTAAAAATAATTAAGATTTCACTGTTACATTCACTTTACCTTTTGTGGACATGAAAATTTCTGATGAAAGTTCACATTTTATTTAAACTTGCATTTGAACACTAATTCTAAAAAGCTTTTTTTCTTTTTCGGACTTTACAAGTGGTGGCTAGATTTGTTGTTGTTGCTTAAGACCAGAAAAATCAAGGCTCCTTGTGTCTCATGTGAACCAGTTGTAAACTTTTTTTAACAATGACATTGACCTGGTGGTTAATTTGACAGTGTTTTAATGAGACAGAAGTTTACAGTTGTCAGTTACTTGGCATACTTGCCTTGATTATCTACATGATATATGTAGTCTGCTTTGTGGCAGTTCAGTTTGACACTAACAACTGACCTTTTCAATTTTGAATTGACTAGCATTTCTGTTACTTGAAGGCTGAATATATAAGAAGCCTTAGTATGATAATTTTTGCATTTTAGTGAAAGCTCTGTGTATTTACTTTTTTATTTGCTGAAAGCAAAGGCTGTTCTAATTCTGAACTTCTGTAAAGATCATCCAAAATTATGGAAAGAGTACTTAAATATTTTTGGTTCAAGGCAAGATTGGTGATCCTAGTTTGAGAATATTGCTATAGCCAAGAATAATACTGAATTTATGGTTTTGTTAAAGTAAAGGTAGTTTAATATCTTATGCCTGTGCTCAAGAAAATGCATCCAAGGCAACCTGGTACCTTATGTACTTGTGGCAGCAACTGAAGAAGTCTGAATACTTTAGTTGTTGAAGTTATGGAGGCAGGAAATACTGTTCTTCTGTCACAACCCATTTTGATGTATTTAAGACCACAACAGCAACCAAAAAGCAATAGAGTTGCCCAGTTCTTCCTCAATCTTCTTGTAGAATCAGATGAATGCTTCCACTCTCTAATCATCATCTTCCATCACTGTTCCTTGGGCAGGCAGTTTAACTAATGGAAGAAAGCTGTTCTTTTCCTCTTCAGTTCTAGTGGCAGATGTGATCTTATTATTTCTCAGTTAGAACAGAGAAGAGGTACAAAGTGCAAGAAGTACAACAAAGTTGCTGTTCTTCCTTTTCCAATTAAGTTCCTGAAAAATGAGTGTTGCTTATTCTTGTGGAAACCTGCAGATGCTTTATGCCTATCCTAAAAGAAGCATTTTCACATCAAAGTTCTCATGAGTAACATTACTCTCAGTATTTATAGGTTGTCAGATAATAACATTTCATTTTTCTCTTTCATCTAATGTAAGAATGTGGGATCATATGGTCTGTGGTATTTTAGTTAGCTGAATCACTTGCTGATTCTTGGACATTCAGTGCTAATGAGATACTTTCCGTAACTGAGTATCTAATATGAGCAAAGCTTACTTTGTCTAAATGCAAAAACTGATAATATTTGTTTAAGATTCATGTAAATGTGCAAAGGTACAATTGTACAGACAATACATCTCAAAGTCACTGCTAAAAACATTTTCTCATTACAAAGGGGAAATAATTGATGAACTTCAATAGGGTCTATAACAAACCAAGTCTATATTTGGTTTAATATCGGCAAATAAAATTTAACTAAACCTTCATTATCAGTAGTCTTTTCTACAACTTGCAGTAAGAGTGAGAAAAGTGAAGTAGGAAATGTTGGTGCAGTTTTCTTATTCTGAAGATGTGACATAAGACGATACTTAGTCATCTATTTAGAAATGATAATCTTGTCTATGTGAGGAAAAGCTTCTCTGAGCTACCGAGATATGGCTAGCATTTTCCACTAGAAAATCACCAGGTATATTCTGCTTTGTGTTCAGCTGGTAAGAACAGAAGTTTGATCTACTGGCTGTATAATCCTCAGAAAATGCATTCTGTAACTTGATAGACATCACTGTTTAGAATCAGAGGAAAATCAGGATTAAAATTTCAAGTTGTAACTTCTCACTTAGCAGAATGTATCTTATCTCATTGGTCTACTTTCTCATATAGAAAAACATTCAAAGTTTTGCCATTCCAGGTGAACTCTATCATCATCCATGCAAAGTTCTTCCCTACCAAAAATATTGTCTGTCTACCTATCTTCCTATCAGTGTATGTTCATCTTGTAGATAAACATACAAAGCCAAGTATTGTACCTGCCCACCATGTGGCAGCAGGGAATTTAAAACATTCCAGATGGAATATACTTTCAAACCTGAAAATCCCTTGAAAATTAACATGGTAGACTATATTCAGCTGCAGTTCTTAAGGGATGAAGTAGGGAAAGAAGCATCTAACCACACAGACAGGTGAACTGAAAGGTTTGCTCTAAGCTTTTCCCTGAAGAAAGTGCCTCCATATGCCTTAACTGCATGCCTGTTATAAAAAATCAAGATACTCTCAGGATGAAAATACTGTTTAGTTTAGAGCTGCCCCTCAGGAAATAGCATAGAAATTGCAGTCCTTGGCAACACAGCAAAATTTTAGAAAGTGCACCAGAGAGCTGTGTATTACCATGTGTCTTTCACAGTGTTAGAGCCAAAAATAATTTGACTTTTTCAGGCATCTTCTCAATGCTGACAAAATACCTCTGTCTGCAGAATCTACAACTTCTGATCAATTGGTTTTAAGTACAGATCATTTGCTCAGAATATTTTAGTCACGATGACTTCTGAGGAAGCTAATTGACTAAACCTCATGCTACCTCACCAGGAATACCTCTTCATTATTGAAGATGAGTTGCCTTTTTGATATGGACATGGCCTTGCCTCTTTTTGCCCATGACTGAGAATTCAAAAGACTGTCAGTTTCATTCAAGGTAATAAGGTGTAAAAGAATACTGTTGAATTGTCAGTTTGGGCCCTCTCCTCTGGAGTGCAAGTAATGACTGATTCTTCTGCGTACCAATAGTTGACACTTACACAGCTGTCAACTGGAGCATCACAGCATTTTGAATAAGTGTTTTGTACTTTGAGAATTGTCAAAGAATGATGTTGCAGTTGGGATAAACGTTCTTCAATTTTTGCTTAATTAGGAACATTGAAGACAAGTAATTATGAGTGGATACTGCTTAGAATTGTATATGTAGAGAAAAATGCTTGAAGAAAAGAATTACTTGTCTGTAGCTTCCTTTCTCCCTTAAGAAGTTGTTTCAACTATTTGTACCCTGTTTTCTCTTTGGTCTGACTCTTTATTTGCAGCATTAGAGGTTGGACAGCGGAACCTGAAAGGCCCCGTTTACACACCCTTCTGATAGGCTCTGTGAATAAGCAGTGAATATATTAAGAAACGGGAGCAAACCTATTGCTTGACTATTGTTAGATCTGAAGTCAGTGGTGCTCCCTGTAATTTAACAAGTATAAATACCAGCTTGTATGTGAATCTTCAGAATTTTTAAAACATGCTGTTAAACAGCTTTAGTACTGCTTTAAAATGAAGAGCTATTAATCTGATATTTCTACAGAAAAGGCATGTACTTTTTTTTATTATTTAAAAAAATGACAGGTTTTACTTATTTTTGGGGGGCATTTTTGTGGTTGAGATTTTTTTAAGCAAGTAGGCTCATATGGTGGAGGCAAAATTTCAGACTTATTCAAAACTTTGTTGATTGGGAACAAGCGAGTTTGCAAGTAAGTCAGCCCATCAAGCAAGTGAGCTAGAGGTTTGAATTCTCATGTATCCAAGGGAAGTCTGAAGTGCAATTTAGTTTCTCAAACATCACTGCAGATGCCTTTGTGCATTAAGCAAATGTGTACAGTACTTGCAGATACAACAAATTTAACTCAAGAGGTTTCTTCTCACTCTTCCTTCTCACTCTTCTGGGCTAGAATTTGGAAGCTCAATACAATGCACTGAGGCAGCTATAATGGTATTAGCTGTATAATGTATTAGCTGTCCCAGTCACTCCATGGGTATTGTAAAGATCTGAACTGCTTATAAAATCCAGTAGGCAATTAATTAATAAGAATGGAAGTTTGGCAAAGCACACGGCTGCATGTGGGTATCTGTCTGCATATAGGCATCAATACATAAGCATCTGAAGTTTGAGCTGTATTGTACTGGAAAACTCTTGACAATTCTGTTTCTTGATTTTTTTTCTTGTGCCTTATGCAGACACTAATTGTACCAGGTTTGCTGCATTTTTATTGACATACCTTTAAACATAGAGGTAAAAAATATTAATATATTTTATTCCAACTGCAAACCTTAGAAAAAAGTTTTTGTTCTTGAATCTTCAATGGGTTATTGGTTAAAATTGCCAGTTATTAACCCACTTGGATGCTGTTCTTCAAGCATGAGAAGGGTATTTTTATCTTGTGTTTGGTATGTGCCCCCAAAATCTAGCTTTCCCAACAGCTGTGTTACTAAAATGTTCACAAGTTTATTTTTTCCTCTTTTTGACAGATGTAAAATATTTTTTTCCTTATTGAATTGTTATTACTGATCTTGTATTCTACATTGATACGAGTGAACAAATTTCAAAATCTTGTTATCATGTGTTATCACAATAATTTAAGTATTGCATACTAATCATAGGATCAGAGAACAGCCCAGGTTGGAAGGAACCTCTAAAGATCATTTGGTCCAACCTTTTGTGGAAATAGGAGCCTAAATGAGATTATCTAGCACCCTGTCCAGTCACTTCTTGAAAACATCCAGTGATAGAGACTACACCACATCCCTGGGGAGGCTTCCTGTGATTGATTGTTCTCTCTAAAAAATTATTTTCTAAATCAAATTGAAACCTCTCCCAGTTCAGCTTGTACCTGTTGCCCCTTGTCCTCTTCACATGTGGCTACTTCTGAAGAGAGAGCCTCTGTTCTCTTTGTAGCTGCCATTAAATAGTAGTTTAATTTGAAACATGTTATAAACATTTGTGATATAGTAATAGGCTCTTGCCGTTGTTTTTCTCATTTTTTTTTCTTCTTTTTAAAGTTTCATGAAGCAAATTACTCAAAGGTAGATTTAAATGAGGCATTGCTTACTTGCTTCCTCTTGTATAACCGCTTCTTGTTCTGCTTTTGCAGAATTCTGTTTGGAACTTTCACTGTTGTCTTTGTATTCCTATGGGAATAGTTTGCTAACAAAATCCACTAGGTCTTTGTCTTGTTTATTCCAGGAAAACTAACTTATGTTCTAGTTACAAACTGAAGTTGAATTCCCACTTGATCAAATTTGACTTGAATACTAGAACAGTGGTACTTTTCACTGATAGGTTTCTTGCATTTCACTGTGGTATCTTGTCTTGTTTTTTATTTGAAGAGCATGTGTGTACAAGTACCTTGTTCATTTGGGGAATTAAAAGAAAAAAAAATGTTTTAGCAGCAATTGCATCTGTAGACATCATTTCATCTAAATTACATTGCTATATCAAAGATTAAACCAGTTTGGTCTGGATTTACACTGTAGTCTACTTTCTTGATTGCCTCTTCCTTGATAGTTTAAATCAAATTAGATAAAATCTAATTTCTTGCTTACATGTCCATACATTTTATTATTTTTTTTCATGTTAATGTTGTAAATATACTGTTCTACACTACTGATAATAATGTCAAAGGTTCTAATTCTGTTGTAATCAAACACCATGAATTTTGTTTTATTGAAATATAAATGTAAATGGGCAGTAGAGTATATTATAACTGACTGTATGTTATCATCTACACATTTGTAGAGTCTCAGCCAGTAATACTGGTAATACAACCAGAGATACTGAATTACTAGTTTTGAATGGAAGAAATGGAAGAGCTAATTGAATCAAGAAAATAAAATTGAATGAATGACTCTTTTTTTTTTCCAGAGAGATAAAGCACTACAAAATTAGTGGCAGTAAAAAAAAAAAAAAAAAAAAAAAAGCTACTGAGGGAAAAATACAAATACTCACAGTGCATGTGGATGTGGATGGATTTGTAAAGTGGACCTATACTAAATCAAATACAAAAAAAAAAAGTTTAAGAATAAACAATATAGCCCATACTTAGAGAATAAGAGAATATATTCTGTAAGGAATTGTAGTACATTTCAACTGTCATTTGTAGCATCCAAGTTACAGACGAGTCTGGTCAGATCCTCCAAGTTGTTTTACTGTAATTTGTGCTATTTGTGGGCATAAGGAACACAGATTCCATTAAAAGTCAGGGATCTATCATTAATTTAAATAAAGTGTTAAAGGACTAATCAAATTATTGTCAGATAAACATGTCTGCTCTTATCCCGTGCCTCTGCTCATCTGTGCTGCACTTTGTTTAGGGTCATATATCTACCTGCTAGTCATAGAAATATATGCATCAGTAAAATGTGCATATGAATTGTGTGCCACAAACCAACCTTGTACAAAGCTAAGTCAAATCTAAAACAAATAGGATAGTAGTCATTCTGATATTAGCCTACTCCTATTGCAAATAAATAAGCTGAAACAAAGATCCAGGCAGGCCAAGCAAAGTCTCAGTATAGCCTGACAAGTCTGGAGGCATGTATTCTTAGCTTAATACAAAGTTTGTAGCCTGTTATTAGTAAAAATATCTGGGCTACCAGCATGCAACACACGTTCTGAGCAAGATTTTAAAGGTCATGACAGACAAATATCGGGTATGAAGAGCTTATTGTGTTTCCAAAAAAGCTTGATTGTGCAAGAGAAGAGTCTTAATTTCTCCTGTATTGGGTACTATTAAGACAATTACTCAAAGATTTCAGAATAATAGCTCTGACAAGCACTACAAAGATGACAGGATCTACTGTGACAGTTTAAGTCCCAAACTTATCAATTTAGCCACTTTTCAAGTTGGTTGTTCAAAGAAGAATAACTGGGGATTATTTCTTATTTATAATTTTAGTGAAGCAGCCCCAAATCTGAAAGATCTTTCTCAAGGAAACGTATTTTGTGAAGACAGAATGGTCAAATGGTGCAGTCCCATTACTTGTGTTCCTATTTAACTGAGTTCTTTTAAAAATGACTGCTAGAATAGTATTTTATATTGCTAGTATAGTATTTTTTTTTTCTTTCTTCAAGTCCAGTCTTATGCCAGTCAGAGTGGTTTTGCCTATTCCATGAGACTTACCAACATCTCATCAGTTTGTGAAAACAGTCTTTGCTTTACAGAGCTGTTCTGCATTTTTTCACATTGTTCATTCATGTTGCATTTAGTCATGCTATTCAAGAATTTTGTCCTTCTGTTCTAGATATTATATACTTTCAATATATTTGCACAGTAGAAAAGTCAAGCTTACCAGGCTACTGTTGTCCAGATCTTCCCCAAAAACATCCCTGCAAATATCAGCTTTTTTTTCGTCATCTTCCTGGGTGTGTCAATGTACTTTAAAGTAAGATTGTATATGCAGTAGTGAGTATTGAAGTAACTGTATATTTGATTTTATTCCTAACTTTTGGGTGAATCCTCTTTTGTGTCTTTTAATTGTTGGCTTTGTTTATAAGTTCTTCTGCCAACCCCTAAACCTGCAAAAGATATCCTGTCTGTCTCTGTGTTCTACTGTGGGAACTAATTTCACACACATAGAACATCAATGAAGTGTTACTGAAGTTTGTTTTCTCTGGGTATACCTTCTTACTGTGATCTTTTACTGACCCTACAGGTTATCTGGTTGGCTTCCTTCTTTCTCTGTTCATTGTAGATATTTTTTGAAGATTGTCCCTCAAACTCTGTCTTCTTAGCCTGCTTAGCCTTAGTCTTCTTAGCCTGCTTAGCCTGCTTAGCCTTCTTAGCCTGCTTTATGTTCAATTGGCTAAAGTTTTGATTTTTTTTCCAGTTGATTAATTTTATTTAGATTTTTTATCTTGAATAATTATTGACTAAGACTGGAGTAAGATACAGAAGTTTACCTTAACATTTTTTATACAGTTGATTTTAAAAAATAATTGAACTTAGTGTGCTGTGTCCTACTGATGTCAATATGGTAAGATCAATAGTTTTTTATTATGTGAATCTAGATATTGGCATGCACTGAGCTTCATAGAAGTTTCAAAGGGAGATAACTTAATTTTACGTTGCTCATTCAAATGAAGGGAAGGAGGAAAGCAGCTTACTCCCTCCTCCTATTACTGTTTTAAAATTGTTATTGATACAAGGTACACTATATGATGGAGTAATATAAAAGTAGATGCTGTCATGGTACTTTTTCTCCAGCACAGAAGTTAGTATAGTGGTTCCAGTCATGCCACTCCTCCTTGTCCTCATGCCTCTCTGGAGATAGGAGAGATGGCCGTAAGTCCTGGTTCAGAGTTATTGTACTAAGTAACTCCAAATGGTGCAATTTTCAGGACTGGGTGTAGAATGTCTGACACAATGTGCCAATGCTTGGTCCCCAGATACCTGATGGAGCTTACACACTGCTTCAACAGGTTTGCAGCTCTCACCACTATTTACAGATTGCTTACGCTCTTTAAATCTCTATGCTTATAACTAAGATACTTCCTTCCCCTGCAGTGTTAACTACAGTTAATCTACATGTTCTAATGCTGCTGTCAAGTAAACCTAATTTACATAGACTGCCATGTACTCTCAAAACAGTTTATTTAAAGTGATATATACAACTACTTTCATACTTACATTCCTTGCAGTAGGATAAATGATGATCATGTCTGACATGATGTGTCAGTCTGTGTCATCATTTAATCTTGATATGTTCTGAAGTATAAGTGCTTTCCTCTTGGAAAGCTCATGAGTACCTTTGTATTACCTACAGTCTGTACCAAAGTAGCTTGGCCATGTAGTTCTTCTGGTTATGTACCATATTTAAATTAATTATTTGGAATTGGAGACCTTATATAAATTCATTACTTGGACTTACACTTACTTTGAAGGTGACTGGGGCAGTATATTCCCAGTAGAGCCTTTTCCTGGACCACAAAATAATGCGTTGTCCTTTTTGGATGATAAAGGCTTTACAACAGAGAAAGTATTTGACATGGCCTGTTTTACTTGTTTACGTAGTATATTAGGCCAAGTATCCTAATTGACTTGTGTTTTTAAAAGCAGCTTAAATCTCTGGAAATGCACGAATAACAGATTTCAGGCGCACTCAAGCAAGATGTGCGATCAATAAAGAGGGTAAAAGGAAAACAACAACAACAAATTAAAAAAAAGAAATAATGGCTGCTGTTATCCTAGCAGGTCCTTCTTTGTGATTAATTATAATAATAATTCACTGTTGTTCTAGATGACTGTGAATCTGGATAGTTAATTCCTGCTGCTTCCTGCTGTGGGTTCTCCAGATAAATCTTCGTTCCTGGGAAGAGAGACTACTTGCTAGATGACCGTGGACTTGTATAGGCATCAGTTAACCTAATGCTTGCTTTTGAGCTGAAGTCCAGTTCCCATCAAGTGTTCTGTGAAGCTCAGTACATTATAAGAGGGAAGATTTTAAAAAGAGAAGGAGAAAAAAAAATAAACAACAACATTCTGCTCTTTAGATTCAGTTTAGTTTAAATATGTGTTTTGCCTTCTGATTTCCACTGTATATGCAGATGTTAGCTTTTACCATTTCTGTTATGTCACTAAATATATATGTTTACGGAAATGTATGCTTCCATTGCATTATTTATGTATTGAGAATCGTGCTTATCAAGGTGTTTGAGGTAAGTGAACTTGCTGTTTGTATAAAATGGCAAAATTCAATGGAGTGAGAAAATACTCAATTTTTATGGAAATTTATGACTTGTGTTTGGTATCCATACCTCATGGCTGATATGAAATTTAACTATCTTAATTATATGATTATAATATATTGATAATCAGATGTGACATAATTAGATGTGTCTAATTAGGTAGTTTGTTATGTCTTGTTTTGACTGTGATGATTATTGAAAACTAAAAATTGTTTTATTTTTCCTTTGTTATAGGTAGCTTGCATGCAGCTCATCAATGCTCTTGTTACATCTCCTGATGATTTGGATTTTAGGCTTCACATCAGAAATGAATTTATGCGCAGTGGATTAAAAGAGATATTGCCAGTAAGCGCCTTGTAGTCTCTCTTTGTATTACTATTTAAATTACTGGACTATTTGAGCTTGAGGGGGAATCAGAGAACACGTTGTAATAAATTATTCTCAAAGGCATTTTATTAAGTTGGAGCCTGAGCAGTTAGATATGAGAATCAGCCTTAAAAGAAGAATGAAAAGGTGAAGTGTGCTCTCTGAAGTTTGTGCTGAATTCTTAACCTTTTAGGACTTTGATTTAGAACATGCGACAGAATATAGTGCAGTCACTAGTTAAGCCAGGTTGAAGCCATGATTACCTTTTGAATATTTGACTTAACTCTGTGTTCTTGTTATTTAAGCTTCAAAATGATGTAGACGTATAGAAATTATTAATAAAAGATACAGTTTATTTACTTAGGGTGACGCTAATTTTACTAGCTTTTCAATTGTTTCTTCCTTGCAGCAATTGAAATGTATAAAAAATGAAGCACTAGATATTCAGCTGAAGGTGTTCAATGAGCATAAGGAAGAAGACATGATCGAGTTCTCTCATCGTTTAGAAGATATTAGGTCTGAACTAGAATATCCTTTTGATATCATCAAGAGAAACATGAACAAAATAATGTCTGTAATGGACATTTTTCTGATACAGCTTTTGTTAAAAAAAAAACTATTAGTCAACATTTGAATGAAATGTTCCCTCCTTGCTGTTACTTTCCTTAACTCTCTTACTGAAGTAAATGATGTTTACAACATGGTGTGGAATACAGTTAAGGACACCAGTGCTGAAGGATATTTTCTTTCTATTCTCCAACATCTTTTGCTGATAAGAAATGACTATTTTATACGGTATGTTTAATGCTATATTAAATGTCAGTTATGGATTAGGTGGTTGTTTAATCATTAATGTGCTTTTACAATTTTAAAGATAAATACATTTTAGTATTCTTCTGTGCTGAATGCAGTTTGGAAGTATTCCTTTTTGAATTCTTGTTCAAAAGTATCAGCTTTGAATATGAATGTCTTCCGTATGCTCTTTTTCCTCTTTTGCTTAGCATACAATTTTATATAGAGAGAATACTACTTTTGTTGAGATCTGAAGCTTATGTACTGCAAGTATAAGTGATCAGAACAGATCTCTTACTGCTACTGACATGATTCATAATCAACTGTAATTTTTTTGTGTATTTAGATCAAAGGACAAAAATCACGTTATACACAGAAGTGCACTTTGTCCACACATCTCACCTTATTAAGAGTGCTTGCCTGACTTGGGTGCATCTGTGCTACACCTCTTCCACCCAAAAGGGTTTGAATTCACAGCTTGCATGTTCTAGTCAAGTGGACCAGCTGTCGTATCATTTGGCATTTTAGAACAATGTGATTTTTCATTCAGTTTACTGCAACAGGGTTGCAGGCACCCACAGTCACAAATATGAAAGCAGAAGGAATAAAACTGAAGGAAAAGCCTTCTCTCTGTTGATAAGAAGCAGGAAGGTGTCCTGCCTTTCTGTAGTTCAATAGGAAAAGAGATGTGGAGTTTATAATATAAGAAGGCTTTATATTTAGGTCTACTGGTAATTCAGGCTTTGTGTAACTGTTCTTGTACAATAAAATAGCAGACATATTTGTCCTTTGCATCTATCCTATAGAAGTAAGTCAGCCTAAATCTTTCAACCTCAACTGTATTCATAGACAGGATTTAAGTATATGTTAAAAAAAAAATGTTGTAAAAGAATTTACCTCTGTCTTTAGTCCACAGTATTTCAAAATAATTGAAGAGTGCGTTTCCCAGATAGTGTTGCATCGAAGTGGAACAGACCCAGATTTCACGTATCGTAAAAGATTAGATATAAATTTCAGCCACTTAGTAGGTAAGTACTATGCATGGAAATATCATATCATACAATATCATCCTTTTTTTCTGTATTTCAGAAAGCAAATTAGAGTTGTATCTATGGTTAAGAGTCCTGTTTTCCCTGTATATTTGCAAGCGTGTATTTGCTTGTTTTTTTTCCAGATATTTGTGTAGATAAAGCAAGATTAGAAGAATGTGAAGAGAGAGCTTCTGAACTTTCCAGAAAAGTATGTAATTTTTAAGTTATGTGGTCATCACGTGGACACAGGAAATTACTTAATAGCTTCATGAATAGTGTAATTGAAAGTGGCATAGCTTTTAACTTCAAATTACTATTATTACTTAGGTTGAAGTGGGAATTGGCTATTTCTTGTGGACTAGGAAGTACAGAAAAGTTGTAAAATAGTTACCTTAACTTAGCCTTTCTACTATTTATTTTAAGATTTCACGTATAAATCTCCCCAAAATCAACTGAAATATTTATCTAAACAGTGAACAGTTTCTCATACAGCTGAAGTATGAGAATAAGAATTTAGTTGTTTGTGTCTGCAGACTCTGTATTACCATACTTTACCAATTTTTTGTTAAGAAACCCAGAAGGAGAAGTGGGAATCCAAAGAAGGTATGTGGAACTGTCTAGTATCAACATTTTTTTCTTTTTTTTCCTTAGTTTGAAAAAGATTTTGTAGTTCATCAGGAGACCCAGGCCCTACTGCAAAAAAAAGAAGAAAGAATCAATGAACTTGAAGCAGAACTACAAGCTTTTAAATTGCAGGTATAGGACAGTTTAATGAGTGTCTGAAAGATTGCTTTTGAAATAGAATTCATTTTACTCTTTTTTTTTTTTTTTTTTTTTTTTTTTCAGATTCTGATAGTGCAGTTGAGGGTGCTTCGAACAATCCTGTTATTGATTATTATTGACTGCTAGTTTTTTTGTTTCTGTTTTATACAAGGAATTGTAGTGTGACACTAATTAGCAATATGAGATCCCAGTTGATCCTTTTCGTGCCTGAGCTCTGTTAATTAACTAGTTTCTTGTTTCATTTGGGTTTTGCTTTCAGTGTCATATATTTCCAAAGTAATTAACCACATAGGGTAATAAGTCATATGCTTTTAGACTAGCATTTATCATTGTGATCTTTATCCCTCAACAGGAAATTATTCATTGTGCAGTTGCTTTGCTGAAGCCTTACCATGGATATCCAGCAGTGGAAGAAACAACTTGTGGCTTGATGAGAACGTTTTAATGATAGTTTTTCAAATTTCAAACATAAATAGATGCTATAAAATGTGATGGGGAAGGAATAGTGCAGATTTTTAAGTGATACTTGAACAAACTTGTAACTAATTTGTGTAACTAAAATTTGTGTAAGGAGACTTTGTGAGCAAGTGATTTTCCCTTGTCTTATTTTCAAGAACGAGGCACAATCTAAAAATGGCTAAACACAGGCAGTATTGAGAACAGCTCAGGTTGGAGGGGACCTTAAAGATCATTGAGTTAGAAGAGAAAACATGGATGTAGAAAGACGATGAAATATGTGTTTTGATCATAGAGCTTATTTATGGTTTTGAGCTTGTTTCTTTTTTCTTAAGTGAGGAATATTAGTTCAGCTCTGCGTTGGTCTGCTCAAAAATGTTATTTTGATTCAGGTTTCTGGTCAGAATTCACTGTTAATATTGAAGTCAGGCTTTAAAAAAGTAATTACACAATTTGTTGCTTTCTAAAAAAAAATAATGAGCTGTGCATCATAAATTAATAAAGTAGTTTTATGCATATTTGTTGAAAACATACTTTATTCCTTTTTTTGTGAGTGAATTAGGTTTTATCTCCCATACTTTACTGTTTCTGTTGTTCACTGGGTTAAATATTGCCTTTTTTTTTTTTTTTACGTGCAGACAGTGAGCATAATATATGCTTACACTCATGAACTATTCTATTGTTAATTTTACTTGGAATATTTTACAAATAACAAGCAATTGATTACTTCTATTTAGTACTATTACTTTTAAATCCATTTTAAGAGGAATCTTTGGTTTCCATATGGCATCAACCTGTTACAACTATCTTTTTCCTGGTCTCATTCCTCATTTACTCTTTTTTTAGTATTTAGAGCTTGTTTATATTTGTTTTCTTTCACTATTTTTGGAACCTAATTCTTTGGTGTTGGTGTAAATAATGTAGAATTTGAGCAATTGAAAGCAATATTATTTATATATATTGATATTTAGCTATTTATTTTTAAAACTCTTTCAGTCCTTTGCATAATGTATTGTCTTCTACGTTTGAAAACTAAAATGGTCTACTCCACTTCATAATTACCAATTAAAAAAGTTGATTAGCATTATGACCAGTAGATAAATACTTCTTATCTCTTCTTTTTTTTTTTTTTTTGTTAGCTATTTAATGTTTAAAGGGCTGTGATAGAATTCCTTCAAATAGCAGAAAAAGTGTTTTTTTTTTTTTTCTTTTAGTTATGGAAGTGTGAATGAAAAAAAAAAAGCCCATCTCCACATAGTACAGATGTCCTCACTATATTGAATATTGTCAGTGTGTTATCTTACAAATTTTTATTACAGTTGTCAAAACTGCTTCAATAAGTACTGTATAATATTGTCCTGCTACTACTTTTTCTGTCCACTTTTTTATAATAGGATAATGTTTCTTATTTTCACAAATAGAATGGCTGCTAGATATCTGCTTATATCTGCAGATATAAGGCAGCCATAAGTTTTGGAAGGATTTTTTTCATCATTACTTTCTGCCTTCAATCCTGCAGAATGAAAGTGTTCCCATATTGGATTTTTTTTTTTTAACAGAATTATTAATCTTGTCATATTTTGGTATTAAATCCTAGGAATATTTCTCTGTAATCTGTCGGATAAGTAGGAATGCTAGAAACTGGGTTGTTATTTCTTAATTTGAATTGAACTGTGGTAGTCTTGATAAAATTTCATCAAGATACCTATTAAACACTTCTTAGATCACAATCAATGAAATATGAGCGCAATATAGAATTTCAGTTTGTGATTTTTGGCATGCATCCAGTGCTCTGGATGTCTGTTTCAAATATTGAGACATCCAAATATGAAATTAAAAACGTGTTGGCTTTATTATAATTCATATTTGCTTGTCCTAGGCACAGACAACATCACTGACTTTAACTTTGCTTGCTGGATTTAATCTATAAACAATGATTGTCGTGGCATTTAGTTTATAAAAATATGAAACTGAATAAGAATATTTTCCTTATCAGTATGGCTCCTTGCCACCTGGCTGTCTACCATCAACACGTGGAGATGCATCTGTCGTTCCAGCGGATGCTACAGGACCACATCAGTTACCGCCGCCTCCTCCACCACTGCCTTCTAATGGGGCAATCCCACCACCGCCACCTCCCCCACCTCCTCCACCATTTTTGAATGCCTTGGGAATTCCTCCAGCATTGGGTGCCCCACCACCACCACCTCTACCAGGCCTGCTTGGGGCACAGCGGTCTCCACCTTCATGTACTTTGCCATTTGGACTGAAGCCTAAGAAAGAGTTTAGACCTGAGGTTACTATGAAAAGACTCAACTGGTCCAAGGTAATACTGATTAATGGCAAATACCTGATCAAAAATCTCTCAGAGAACTTCAGATAAATACATTGTCAGAAATAAGACTGTATAGAGCAATTGATAAATTAGTTAAAATTGTGTAAAATAGGAATACTTTGCGCCTTTAGTTTTTACAGTTTCCTGAAAATTGTGTTTCATTGACTCATGACTCATCCAGGCAAATACCTGGAAAAGTCAGTTCTGGTCTAGAGTACTAGAACCATGATGCCAGCATGCTTCCTGGATCCTTCTGTGTCTTGTCTTGTAGCAGACTGTTTATACTGGATGATTAGGTACTGCACAGTATCGATAGCTTTGCAGTTTCCAGTGAAGTGTCTTGCATCTATCTACCCATGGACTGTAGGAAGAAGCATTGTGGGTCTATCCATTTGTCCTCAGTGTAAATGTACTTATATAAATTTAACAGTTGAAAAGGACAGAATCCATCTATTTTTTTCTTCTCCATTGTGACAGGCTCAAGTGTACCAGGATTATCAATACATTGAGTTTTGGAAACTGTAACTATTTAGACCAAAACAAAGACCAAAATGAGATATTTAATACCTATTTGAATCAGTTGTGTTCAGAGACTAATTAAGCCTTACCTATGTTTTCAATCTAGACCAAAGATTGCTACATGTAGACCTTGGATAACATAGTACATTGTCAGTATTGTTTATATTGTTTGTCCAAAAGTACTTACTGTAAGTGCTGTTATTTTGAATCAGAAACATTTTAACAATTCTGAAGTTGGATTGTATGTGAAAACTTCAGGTGTTTTACAGAGCTCTTAAGTATTTAATTTGCTTTGGTCTCTCCATGCTATCAGAATAATTGAATTAATTTTGATTTACCTCTTGCTTGTAGATCAGGCCACAGGAAATGACAGAATCCTGTTTCTGGGTTAAGGTAGAAGAGGAGAAGTACGAGAATGCTGACATGCTTTGCAAATTGGAACTTACATTTTGTTGTCAACAGAGGGGTAAGTAATTGATTGCTTTAGTTTTCAGCTTTTAAAGATACCTTTTAGGTGGTTGGGGCTTAAATACTGTACCAAAGGATTTAGAATATAACATTAAAGTTACTTTTTTTTTAGTGGAATGTGTGAAGAAAAAAGCATTTGAAAATCCCAGACTGCTTAAAGCAATAATGTTGAACTATTTTACTTTAGGGGTGGCAAAAATGTGTGACCCATAAGGAAAAAATTAACAACAACAACAAAAAAAAAACAGTGAGAAATGTTTCCTGGTAATACAGACATTTGAAAGATTTTTAAATACAATTTTGTCAGAATACCTTAATAAAATACTGCGACCCAATCTAGAATCCAGAAGGTGATATATTTGCCCTCAGGTTGCATATGTTAATTGATGTTTTGGTTCCATGGTCGAGAATCTTTTTAATGCAGTTTTTTACTTTTCAATGGAACTGTAGCAACAATCATTTCTCCTGACGTTTTGTTTAGTTTCTTCAGCTTTTAATACCTTGTGGAAGAGCAAACTCTTTGAAAGTATTCCCGTCTTTAAACCTTTTCTCCCTTTCTGGAAGTAAGTTGTCTTACTGGTATAGTAGTTTTATTATTTTATTCCATATATAAAATGCCATGTTACTTCTTGACACTTTTTTCCTCATCTTCCTTGAGTGGTGTTGGAGATTCAGTCCTTTGGAGCAGCCAAAGGAGCACAATAATTAATTCCTTTTCAAATTTTCAAATTGAAACACATTATTATATTTTTAGCTTGTTTCAGATTTTTCATTGTGATTTTTTATTTAATGCATGGTATTATCAAGAAAACCACAGTTTTTTGTTTGTTTGTTAGTTTTCTTCTCTGTAACCAAAAATTTTTTACTTTTTTCTGTTTTTGTCAGATCGGGATTTTTATGCTTAAGTTGCTGTAGCAGTATTTCTAATGAGTTGAGAGTTACAGTTATTAATGTTAATATTAATAATATTAAAAATGTTGTGCAAAGATAAAAAGGCAAGAAAATCTCACTGACTGTAGTCATTTTTTCTTGAATCTATTAGAATAAGTCTA
Organism: Netta rufina; assembly: GCF_964035555.1. Taxonomy (NCBI): domain Eukaryota; kingdom Metazoa; phylum Chordata; class Aves; order Anseriformes; family Anatidae; genus Netta; species Netta rufina. The sequence continues at coordinate 35,986,467 of NC_140123.1, read as the reverse complement.
AAGATAATTGTGGTGCCTTTATAATGTTAGGAGAATTCCCAAGAATGTTCCCTGAATTAATAGGTTGGAAGGTTTAAAAGCCACTGGAGGAAATACTGTTTCCTGTGTGTAATTAAACAGTAAAATCTGGGAGACTAGATGATGTTGAGGCCAAACGTTAATGGCTCAGAGGAGGATTGTGAATCTCCCGCCAGCAAGAACATTGGAGTTAACAAGATTAACATCCCTTCAAAGTTGAACTGAATGGACTGGATACATAGTTTTGACAAAACCTAATAGAAAAGAATTAGTGGATCTACAGATGAAAAATCAGTGATGTATTGTTAAATCAAATGGTGTAATGGTGGTAGCGGATAAAAAAGCTTGCAGGGATGAATTTAAATTTTTTAGAGGTGGAGCTTACTGCTTATCTATATCATCTGGATGATATGTGTGCCATCTTATTTTTTTTTAAAGGAAGAGATGCTAAAGATTGTATTTAGAATATTAAGTAAGCATCTGAACGGCAACAAGGAACAAAAATTTCATCTTTGTTTTAGTGAGTGGTTTACCAAAATTTGCATGAATATTTAAACATATATAGAGGCAGCACTGGGGATCTCAGTGTCTTAGCAATAGCATGAATCTTGGTACTGTACTTGGTACTGTAACCACTTTTAACTCATGGCTGTGGAGAAAAGGGATGTTGCTTTGTAGCTCATGCATTATTTTTTATGATAACACTTGGTCAAGGGTATTAGAGACCTGCATTTTTTGTACACCTCTCAGCCTTAAAAGAGATTTGTAACCATGCTTTCTAATGTAGAATCATCAAGCTATTCACTAGACTCAATTTGGGAACAGTCCTTGACTATTTCCAAAGCTTTATCTCTGAAACCCAAAAGATAAGAGAAACTGAAAATAGTTCTGTAACCAAGTGTAAAGAATGAACTGGTTTCTACTCTGTTGAAGGGTCTGCTTATGCACTCTTTTCACTGAAGTTGTTGTGGAAGGAGGGACCAGGATGTTCAATGATGCTTTAAGTAAATTTTCTTCTGATTTGAATACTTCAATCTGATCTTACTTAATGTTCAGTTACTGCGTTTTACCAGCTGACGTGCCAAAAGTATTTCAGTGTTGATCAAGAAGAGGAAGTCTTATGTGTATGTATAAAATCCACTGAGGAATTTCTGCTACAAAAAGGAATACAGAATAATATTGAAAAGATTTGAAGCTTTAGCAGATGTTTGTATAAAAGTTCGAAATGATGCTGATTCTAAATGGCTATTGAAGCAATTGAAATAACTGAAGATATTATGGAGACATTAAAGAAACATTACTGTGAGTAGAAAAAAATGATACAGCATCAAGCTTCAAACTGTTGGAAAATCACTTTTGTTGAGGATGTTGGGTAGGTCAAAGACATTCTCAAATCATGGAATTATTTGGTTTGGAAGGGACATCTGGAGGGCATGTGGTCCAACCACCTTCTTAAAGCATAGTCAGCCTACTTGCCTGAGACTTTTCCGTCTGAATTTTGGATATCCCTAAGAAATGGAGATGTATGGCTGTAGGGTTAGCAACCTTTTCCAGTGTTTATTGCTATTGTGGTAGTTTTTTTTTCCCATAACATCTTGTCGTAATATTTCTTGTTGCAACTTTTGTCTGTTGTTTTTTGATCATTGTACACCTCCAAGGAGTATCTGATTCCCTCTTGCTGTAACCCCCTGTTACATAGTTTGAGACAGCAGTAAGAGTTCCCTCGTCCTTTGTCTTTTCTTATGACTGACAATCACAGCTCTCAGCATTTCCTTCTCTGCATCATATGTTTCGGCCCTCTAATCATCTTAGTGGTCTTCTGCTGTACTCATTCCAAAATATCTACATTTCTTTGTAGATCTACATTAATATCTACAGTAATATCTACATTTCTCCACTGAATGTTTTTCAGTGGAGAGTTGAAAACTGAACAAATGCTGCAGATACTTTTCTTTGGGAATGAAGGGGAAATCGAGGGAAATAATCACTTCTTTGACTTATATACTTACATTGGAGTGATGACAAGTACCAAGGCAACAGTTGCTGATTGTACTCCTGTAGCAACTTACTGAAAACAAAGTGTAATTTAATTGTTGAAAAGCTCTTTTTCTGGGCTCAGAATAACTCTATAATCTTAAAGAACTGTAAGATTATATACATGAAAGAAATAGGCAAGGGCAGAGTGGCAAACGTACTCCTTTGTCATATAAAGTCAAATAGACTAACTGCTACACAGGGAATGTGGGAGGAGAATATTTGTTCAGAATCTGGAAATACTAATCAGGGTGTGGATGGAGTATTTTCAGCATGAATACTTGAGAAAAGATTAAATTATGACTGAAAACTGTACATATGTTTAAGGTATTTGCAAGAAAACACGAAAGTTCATTCTGAGATATTACAAGAAATTATTAAAAAAAAAAAAAAAAAAAAAGAAAAAGGTTCTGGAACCCTCAAATCACTAGCTTTGTGTCAGCAGCTAAACGAAAAGGGAGTAAAATTACTGCCTTACAAACATCAGTGTGGAAAATAAGGAACAGTCCCAGGCTCTCTGCCTGACCATAAAAAAAGCAAGCAAACCCAAAACAACAATGGCAAAAAATGGATAATGGAAAAAAAATAACAAAAGAAATCTGAAAATAAGTTGAATGTGAATGCTTTGCATGGATCTTCTTTGGTTCTTTCATAATTTTTCATTTTAAAGGCGAAAAGGAGTATGAGATATTAAGGATAGTTTGATATTTGGAAGAGAAAAATCATAAGAAATATAAAATATTTAAGATTTATACTATAGTTGCAGATCAATGAAGAAAATATGTGAAGAGTCTTTCTGGCAACAATGGTATTAAAGAAATCCCTTACAATAATTCATCAAATCAAATAAGTATGACTTGAAGCTGACTGATACTTGAAATACTGAGCAGTGGAGCAACAGTAAACCTTACATGTGTTTTTGTATTATCTAAAGCCTAAAGTATAAGATGAATGAACAAAAATGCTTGGTATTGAATGACAACCCCTTTATGATAGATGTGGTGGAAGCCTGACGGAATGAGAGTAATCGATGGTGTAGGACATTGATATGCTGCCAGCTTTGCCTGAATGTTTAGATATACAGGTAGGAGAGTGGAGCTTAGCACGAAAAATAGTATGAGGTGTAGCGGCCTGAAAAATCTTGTGGGGAGATTTTCTACCCACTGTAGAAACATAGCGAATGGAAATTCTTTCTAATAGTAAAATATTGCACTGTATTAATAGCCCTCTGATCAGAAGATGTTTGTGGTGAGAATATGCTGAGATTAGAGAAACTGCAGATTTTGTGGCAGTAAAGTGGGAGATTTAACTACCTACATATGGACTTGCATCAATTACTCGTTAGGATGTTATGAGAAGATAAAAGCTTTGGATATGACAAATTACTGTTTACAGTATTCTGTAACCACAGCAAATCAGAGCTATTCTGGGAGTGGTCCTGGGTTGTGCACAGGATTTAGGAAGTAAGAGTTAGCAGCAGAAGGGAGAATAACCATAATCTTAATGGGCTGGGAGAGAACAACCGAAGTTAATCTAGCATATAGATATTCAACTTCAGGACAGAGAACTGAATGACAAATGGTCCAGCAAACAAGATGCTCATACCTACAGGTAGTCCAAAAGCTGTTCTGAAAATGCCATCTTACAGAGTCGAGTAAACACTGTACTGTAATTCAGAAAAAAGTTCAACAAAAGCTGTAAGGGGGGAAAAAAGTGTGTGACTCTATTGGGAAGTTAAAGACAGTATCACAGGGAAAAGAACAGTATTTAAAATGTGGAAGGCTTGCCCAAATGAATGTAACAGGAAAACCCATTAAATGTAGCAAGATAAACAGGACATTCTTCATTCTTTTTTAGAATTCTGAATTTCTTTCACAGGATGCTTCAGCTAATATTGAAAAGTGTATTTAAAGATCTGAAAACAGAAAGTTAGCTAGGAAATTGGTGGGACAACTTAGTGACAAGTTCGAAAGTTCAGCAGGTTCAAAGAACGTTAGACAAATTCAGGGACAATAGGTCCAAAAGAAATAGGAAAGGATGTAACATTCCTAGGCCACTGTTTGTAGGAAGAGGAGCTTCCTCTTTTGGGAAGTCAGGAGAATGGTGTAATAGTGATAAAGCTGGCTTTTACTGCAGAGGCAATACTGGACTGGAGAGATCACTGGTCAGACCCAGTAGGGCATTTCTTAGGTTATTAATCATGGGTATAAGGGTGCCTGTTGTTTGCTTGGAGTAGCTTTAAGCTACTATGTTTAACACTCACAATGCTAAAATAAGATGTTATATGCAAATGCATGGTCACTTATAGAAAGGAGAAAAGTAATTAGATGCCAGTAAGAAATGCACTCAGTTTGTGGGGCTACTTTGAAGGCATTAGTGTGAGAATATACAGCAAAAAGTTGGTGGATGTCTATGAATAAGTATAATTAAAACAGTGAGACAGTAGTACATAAGCTTTGTTCAGGATAACTGAAGACAGAACCAGCTATGTGTTGCTCAAAGTCTTCTTCCTGGTGTTGGAAGTGGTTTGCTAAAGGTGATTATAAGATTTCTGAGGTGTGTGGAGTGTACAGGATAGCAGCCTGTAACCAAAAAGAAATACTTGGAAGTATTAAAAAAGAAAAAAAAAACTGGCAATTTGTTTCATCTATGCAAAATGTAAGAAAGGTAGTAGTTTTATGAAACTGACACTTTATAATTAGTGTGCTGGGTTTATAAATATCCTATTAATAAGCTGATTTGACTTCATCCAACAAGAGTCATTTTTAACATAATGGTTATATTTAATGTGTTAAAGTCCAAATGAGGATTAGAAATTGCAGATCAAACATTACAAGAAACCACTCCTAAATACTTAATTATTTTTAATAATATGGAGATAACTGTAGTTAATGGGAGATGGCAGGGAAAATTAGAAATTTATTCTTCTTTTTTTCCTAGATATCAAAGGGAACTGATCTAGTAAACTCTAGAGAGAAAGACTACATAATCTTTGTACCCTTTTTTTTTATTGACTGGGACAGATTTTCATCCTAACCTTATTGGAGACGGCAGTGCCTGATCCCACCACGCCAGAGCTCATGCCAGACTTGATTATTCAAAAATAAAGCACTTCTCTGGGAGTGCTATCTCTGTTGGCACTTATATTGACCTTTTCGAGACAGTTCTCTCTGATTTTTTTTTTTCTTCCTATATATCTGCCAGTTTTCTTTGAAATATGCCAGTAAGCATGCAGCATTTTCTTCCATTATTATTAGAGTTGAGTTTAGGGATATTTGTATAATTCCAAGATACATACTAGAGCTTTTGTTTGAAGAGTTTTCATTGTATACTGACACATTTAATATTGAAATTTTCATCTAGAATATATTTGGGTGATAGTTTTGCGTCTGCATTAATTCACATAAACTTCTCAGTCATTGTGTTAGTAAATGGCTTTTAAAAATGAAAAATTTAAGCCTGTGCAAGGAAATTTTTGTGTAGGCTAATGTAATTGACAGAGTATTGAAAAGACTTCATTTTTAGAATTTCAAGACAAGGTGTTGAAGATCTTGTTTCTTTAGACCAGCTTTATTTTTCAAGGTGTTCTGACTTCTTAGTGCCAACTGAGTTTTCATACACTACGTAAGAAAAACCTGCAAGGACTATGCTGCTGTGGCGTCACCCAAATCTCAAGCATTTGAAACCACAGAAGAGGATAAATGCTAGCAAGAAAGTCAAATCAGCAATATAAATGAGATCAGTGCTGTGTTTGGTATGTTATGGCCCATTCAGCATGAGCAATAGAACCTAAGGGATTAGAAGTCCACTCGTCATATTTTCCTTCTCTGGAAGGCAAAATATTTACACAGAAGTTGCTCCAAACAGTGCTACTCGTAGGATCTCATTGTTAAAAACCTGTAAGACTGCAAAAAATACTGTCTAATAACTTCTGCTAATAATTATGAACTGTGTACAGGGAGAAGTAAAGCCTACCGTGTTTTGGTTTGGCTCCCTTGCAGTTGTATTTTAAACCTTGCCAGGTATAATTTAAACCAAAATTATTTTAAAATATTTTTATAGATAGAAGCTTTTTTCCTTTTTCATTATTTCTGAAGAATGCAGGAGTAAGCTATAGGCGGTTACAAGGTTCATCAAATAATAACTTGTAGAAAGGACTGAAATGTCAATGGTATCTTGCAATTCACTATTGTATTGGTGGTAAATATACTAGTTGTTTCTGTTCTTAACAGACAAAACAATCTGTGCTCCTTGTTTATGTATCTGTATTAAATATATTGGTTATGTGCAGATTGATATATAAGAATAAGTGAATGAATATACTTGTATGGTGGGTTGACCTTGGCTGGCTGCTAGATGATTACCAATACCCACTGTCATAAGATGAGCTTTTCCCAAAGCTCAGCTTCATTTTTACATTTCCAGCTACTCTGCCCACTCCCTCAGAGCAGCAGCAGGAGAGATGGGCAAGTCAGGAGGATAAGGATCAGTTCCTAACAGCTTCTCTCTGCCTCATCACAGTCCTTTCCACAGGCTGTTGTCATTGAGGATAAACCTGTTTCAGCATGGGTCTTCCACTGGCCACAGTTCCCTTTAGAACCTGGGCTGTCCAGGGGCTCCAGCTTCCTTCAGGGCATATTTGCAACCCAGAAAGCCAACTGTAACCTGGGCTGCATCAAAATAAGCATGGCCAGCAGGTCAAGGGAGGTGATTGTCCCTCTCTACTCTGCTCTCATGAGACCCCACCTGGAGTACTACTTTCAGCTCTGGGGCCCCCAGCACAAGAAGGACATGAACATTATTAGAACAAATCCAGGGGAGCATCATGAGGATGATCAAGGGGCTGGAGCAGCTCTCCTATGAAGACAGGCTGAGGCAGTTGGTGATGCTCAGCCTGGAGAAGAGATGGATCTGGGGAGACCTCATAGTGGCCTTCCAGTACCTAAAGGGGGCTTACAAGAAAGCTGAGGAAGGAGTCTTTGTGTAGTGATAGGACAACGCATAATGGCTTTAAACTAAAAGAGGATAGTCTTAGAAGTTCGGAAGAAAGTCTTTACTCAGCAGGTGGTGAAGCATTGGAACAGGTTGCAGAGAAGCTGTGGATGCCCCATCCTGGAAGTGTTCAAGGCCAGGTTGGCTGGGGTTTTGAGAACCTGGTCTAGTGAGAGGTGTCCCTACCCAAGGCAGAGGCATTGGATCTGGATGATTTTTAAGGTCTTTTCTAGCCCAAACCATTCTATAATTCTACAATATCCACTTGCTGTGATGTGGGGACCTCCGTGGTCCCCACAGTGTGGGCATGTGGCCATATGGACCTCCATCTGCTGCAGGAAACACCTGTTCAAATGTATTTTTTTCTGTTGAATGTAGGGAAATCCGTGGTCCAGCACCTGAAGGACCTTCTCTCCCTCCTTCTCTGGCCTTGTGGTCTTCAGGGCTGTTTCTTGCACTTTTTCTCTCAGTCCTCAAGCTGATGTACACCATTTTGTCTTTTCTTAAGTATGTTTTCCACAGCTGCTACTGGCTTTGCTCACAGGCTTATATATGCCCTTTGGTGGGTCTGTGTTGGAGGTGTCTGGAACCAGCTGTGTCCAGCATGCAGCAGCCCCATGACTCTTCACAAAGAAGCTTCCACTTTCAACACCTCAATACAATTTTGCACGGAAATGTATACGCTGGTTCTTTTGTGAGGAGGAAGGCAGTTTTATGTTTTTGGTGACACCGGAAGGAATTTATTAAATCATCAAGTATAAGAGCTGACAATTGGTCTAATAAGGTGATAGCTATATCTTCAGTGAAAAAACACCAATTGTGATGCAGCCTTTTGTGTGTGTGTGTGTCATGAGTAAGGACAGACCAAATTATTTTTGGAAAAATAAAAAAATAGAACAGAAAAGAAATAAAAGGTTAAAGCTATCTCAATACCCTAAAAGACCCCAGAAAGACATTGTTTGACATTTTGCAGCTGTGTTGCAGGGTTCTCTTCCGTAGCACAACCTTAGATAGAAGGCATACAGCAAGGCAGGCTTCACAGACTTGCCCTTTATCAATATTTAAAAAGCTCTCTGATGAAAGGGAAAGGGAGAGCTTTGTTTTAATTGCAGTGTAGATAAGTGTGATCTTTCTTACCAACACTTGCACTACCTTAGATGAATCGTATAAATACTTCGGTTTGCTTTTTACCACAGTTTGATTAAAGGAAAGCATAATTCTAAGGTAACTGGTGAAAAATATTTTTACCCCTGGTAGTCTAGTGAGTCTATAAATGGGGGTGCTTGTCACTCAGTGTATCCAGAGGGAGAAAGTCTGCATCTACAGAAGCAGCAGATGCAGACTTAGTATCATGGGGTAAGCAAAAAGGGGCTTTGAAATGCAATATGTAAAGAAGGATTTGAAAGAATTTGCTATGATCTTTCTCTGATGTGCAGGCAGAACATTTTCCTCCTTTCAGTTCTTGAGAGGGGCCTCAATGATGGACAGATGAACTCATGGTATACAGCAAAGATTTTCATACCTAAAGTATAAATAGGCAAGTATTGATAAAATTTTGCCTGTGTGTCAGAGAAAAGTGGAAACAATTTTTAACACATTTTTTTTTTCCTAATGGTGGTGTAATGTTAAAAGCATAACCTTTATTTTGCAATTATTTGAGGGGGGGAAGATAGCTACATTTTTTTTCTACTGTACTACCATGGATAGGAGAAAAAAATCAGTTGCCTGACTGTTAAATACTAAGGGAGATCCACTTAAAGAAGTGGGATGTGAAGCACTCCTACAATGTGACTTTCATATCCAGGTAAATACTTGGCAAACAAAAAGGAAAAACCTGAAGAGGACGTTAAAATGCGATCCTTTAAAATTCTTGTTTTGTGTTTGTAGTTTACCTAATGGTTGGGGGAATCCTAAAATAGCACTTATTTTGCAGTGTGATTCTTCTTGAAGCTATAATCATGATACTTTTCCTTTTATTTTCTTCCTTTGATAATTTCTTAGGATGAATTCTGCACTAAGTTAATTATTAATTATATAATGTCTGTGTCATCAGTACACTAATTTGAGCACATAAGAATCATCAGGAAGAGTCTGTACTTTCTTTTGGTAGGAGGAAGAGGCAGTCTGTCAGGAGATGTGATTTATAAAAACAACATTAGAAAAAGTTCTGTTGCTAGCACCGGTGCTTTGACTTGTATTTGCAGTTAAGAAATATTTTGTTCGATATTGCTGAAGAGTTTGTTACAGCACTTGTAAGAAACCACCTAAGCAAAGTGTCCATTCAACCCTAATTTTAATTCAACTTTATTGTAACTTTTTTTTTTTTTTTCCTTCATGGGAGAGTTGCAGTATGTGTCATTATTAGGTGATCATCTCGTACCTTCTACACACAAACTATTTATTTCCTGTCAGCTTCGAACAAATTGAGTGCTTTCCTTTCTACTCAGTGAAGTGTCTTGAAGGCGTTGCTCCTGTAGTTCACCTTTACCTTTTTCTTTCAATGAAGTGATTTTTTTTTCCCCCATAGTTGATTTCTGCTCAAAATGCAGTATTGGTCTGCAGTCAACTCATGTTTGATGACAATGTGTCAGTGCTGTCAGGCTAACAAAAGCACTCCACTCCCATTTTTTTTGCAACACTGTGGTAGGGAAAACCTTGGAGGGCTTTCATGTTTTAGAAGCAGCAAGAGTGATCCTTTATTGATTTCTAGTAGAGAACATTTTTATGATGTGGATAAATAAAATTTCAGAGGAGATAGATATTATTTTTATATATGTGGGGGGAGGGGGGGAGAACCTCACAAAAACTACTTAGTATCATGAGTCCTAAGCCGTAAATACCAATGGAATGGAAAAACAAGTATGGAAAGTAAAAAGCAAATTTAGAAATTCTGTCTTAAAAATTTCTGCCATTGTTTGGTCTGATCAGCTTTGTTTGTTTAATGGGCAATACTCATTTAGCTACTTCCCTTGCAACTTGTACTTTTGTCTTCTTACCTGCAAAGATCTTGCAGGAATTAATTTGCTGGTCTTTGTACCACATACAACATATAAAACTCTACACACCTACTACAACTTTTGGGGTTGTGCAGACTGGAGAAGAGAAGGCTCTGGGCAGACGTTACAGTGACCTTCCAGTACCTAAAGGGAAAGCTGGGAAGGGACTCTTTTTCAGGGAGTGTAGGAGTAGGACAAAGAGTAATGGCTTTAAATGAAAAAAGGGTAGATATTGGATATTAGATAGAAATTCTTTCCTATGAAAAAATTTCCAGTGGTGAGGCACTGGAACAGGTTACCCAGAGAAGCTCTGGATGCCGCATCCCTGGAGGTGTTTGAGGCCAGGCTGGATGGGGTTTGGAGCAACCTGGTCTGGTGGGAGTTGTCCCTGCCTATGGCAGAAGGATGGGAATTAGATGATCTAGATTAGATGATCACAGTTCTGTGATTCTGTGATCTTTAAGGTCCCTTCTAACCCAAACCATTTCATGTTGCGTTGTATGTTTATATACTCAGTGTTTTTAATTTCTGATGTAATGTTACAAGCATTTATAATCTGACTAAAGGTAACACTATATTTGTGTGCAATAAAACCTTCATTACAACAGTGCTTTTATTGTAGTCTTTTCTTCATTGTGAGCTAAGAAAATTTAAATGCAAGAAATGTTTGACAAACCTCACTTGGCAAGCCTTCAAAGTCATTGTTGACTATTAAAATTTAAATTTACATGAGCACTATTTTTCAGCCTTTAAGAAATCTGCCATTTAGTATCTTAGTGAATGGCTTGATTCAGAGAAAACCTATTTCAAGGGCAATACAATTTTTAAAAACAAACAAACAATCAATGAGATTGTGTTAGTGGAGGAAGCTTTATAGAAAGTTGATCAGGAAGCTGATCTTGAAGAGGTATGACTCTGGTATGCCCTATAGAATATGGTAGTATATATGGCAGAACCTTTGGTTCTGTTTGCATTTGATTTGGTAATGCTGGAACAACATTTTAATTTATTCATATGTAAACATTGATTATAGGCCCTTTTCTCTTTTCCACTGAGATTATATATTCTTTTTTTTTACCTATTAACTCTATTTAAATATCATCTGACCTTATCTTGTATAGAACTTTTGTTAATTCAGATGGGGTCTTATGTAAAGAGCAGTAAGTTGATTACTTTATGTGAACATAGGGGAAAAAGGCTTACATTGTAGCCTTCTGCTATCATCTATGTATCTAAATCATAAATTTCTCATACAGTTTCTTCATTATAAATAGATTTTGCTAGTCTGCAACTATCTTGAATTGTTAATTTCTTATCAGGCTCTTTAAAAAAAATGAAATTGTATCTCTTTAATTTTTATGAAACAAGCATCGCCATAGAATCACTAAGGTTGGAAATGACCTCCAAGATCATCTGGTCCAAGTATCTCCCTACCACCAATATCACCCATTAAACCATAAAGGATGTGCATATTGTAAATGCCCTGTATGTGTTTTTTTCTCCTTTAATGGCAGTTAAACTCTCAATTTGTACAAAACCTTCAGAATTTATCTGAAATTGTAGTATTCTGGGGTGGGGGAATAAATTGAAGTTTTGACCAAAAAAAATTCTCTTATACGGAGGTTACAATCTAGTTCATTGTTCTGAAAACTGTCCTAACAGGACATTATTTTTTTTTTAACGGTAAGCTTCCCAAATGCTTTCCTTTAATAAAATGATTCATTCTTCTGGCTTGTCGCACAGAAACAGAAGTTTATGAAAAGAAAACCCTTGGGATTATAAGATTTCTAGGAACTTGGCCCATTGAACTACTCAGGTGAAAGATTCGGTAGTAAGTCTGTTTTCAGGAAGGTGAGCTATCAGCAACAACTGCTTTGTTTTGCCTGTTGCAAATCAGTTGTTACTGTTGGATGGTGAGAAAACAAAGATTTATTTTAATTCTTCTGTTAATGAAATGTTTGGACAAATGCCCCCAAACCAGCCTTCCTCCTGATTGAACAAAGGAAAAGCTAAAAACAATAACTGTCTGGCATAATATGTAAATAATTATAATTATAGTTGTGTTCTTAGACGCATTCTTCTGGATCAGTTTGCTGCTTCTATCTTGATTTAAATTAAGGGAGTAAAGACAATGGACAACATATTCTTCTGTAGCTATTAACAATTTTGTATTTCTGTTTTATGGCTTTGCTTCCCCACTCCTCCTCTTTTTACAGCTTGGTGGGGCACTGCTTTTCTTTTTAAATATTAGCTCACAAGATCGTTCTTCTGTAATAACCTTACTTGACTCTAACAGCACCTCAGTAATGAAATTTAGAAGCCTTATCTGCTTTATTACTCAGCTTAACAGTTATAAGACTAAATGTTTCCTGCTGTGCAGTCTGACTTGTCCTTTGATATAGAAATGACTTGTTCCTAAAATTGTAAGTGCGTCTGTATAGCTGGCAAGGGTTACAAGGTAGAATGAAACTACTTAGGGTGACTGCTTATCTTTGCAGTTCCTTGATCATGCAGAGTAATGCTTTGTGGGGCTTAAAATCTGGCTACAGCGTACTTGATAGATGTGCAGCAGAATGTTGGTTTTTGTTGCTGGCATTTCAGTGTGAGATCTCAAAGTATTTGGTCATCTATTTGAAACAGTGGGAAGATGGAAAAACGCCTAAGTGTTCAGCAAGATTACTTGAATGAAAGCTGCTATCAAAGCTGACAAAATAGAAGGTAGATGTAACTGGAATGCATGAAGAGAAACCGGGATTCAAGGCTTAGTTGCACATTGCAGGAGAAATCTTGGCAGATGAAATTCGAAAGATCTGTAATGCTTCTATGAAAAGAAACAAACCCAGATGAATGAAGCTAATACCAAATAGGGTTAGATCATTCCAACTGCAAGAAAGCTGAGGGAGAAAGTCTGCTGTCAGTGGTAATCTACTAGTATAAGAATTGTTCTTTTAATGCTCTGTAGAACTGAACTGGCAGTGATGAATGGAAGACTGGATTTGGTCATACTTGAGAAAGGGGAAAGTAGAATATGTTCACTGCTATCAGTTGACTCTCGGATGCACTGTGGTGGTTTCATACTGACGGCTGACTGAGCTCTACCGTGCTGCTCCCTCCCTCCCCTTCCTCAATGAAAAGGGGAAGAAAATATAGAAAAAGAATAGTTCAGTTGGAAACAACCTTCAAAGATCATCTCGTCCAACTGCCTGACCTCTTCAGGGATAACCAAAAGTTAAAGTATATTGTTTTGGGTGTCGTCCAAGCATTTCTTGAACACTGACAGGCATGGGGCATCAACCACCTTGCTAGGAAGCCTGTTCCGGTGTTTGACCACTCTCACAGTAGAGAAATTATTCCTTATATCTAGTCTGAATCTCCCTGGTGCAGCTTTGTGCCATTCCCAAAGGTCCAAACCTCAATTATCAGGGCGAAGAGACAAGCACCTCTCTCTCCTCTTGTTCTTCTCAGGAAGCTATAGAGAGCAATGAGGTTGCCTTTTAGCCTTCTCTGCTCCAGACCAGGCAAACCAAGTGTCCTCAGCCTCTCTTCATAAGGCATGCCTTCCATCCCCTTTACCAGTTTTGTTGCCCTCCACTGGATGCTTTCAAGGACCTGTAGGTCTGTTTCTCTTATTTTCTCACTCCACTCTGTTGTTGTGCAGCAGATTTTTCCCTTTTTAAAGTTCTGGTACTGAGGAATATCACAGTAATCAAGCAGATTTTACTGCTTTTGGTATATAACCAATTTTTGATACAGATATAGTTGGAGAAAAAAAAGCACTAGTATCAGGAGCAACACCAAGAACACTGTGTGTTACTTCTTTTTTTTTTTTTAATTTATTTAAATAAATGTTAAGAACAGACTTTGGCATTTTCTGTAGTTAACTATATCAACCTAACACGCTCTGTCCTTAGCTGTTATATTTAATTACACGTGCGCATTGATAGATGTATTTATATCAGTCAATTAGGAGAATTGTAATGGCTTGTCTCCTTTATAGATTGCAAAAACAAACACAACCCCACTACTAAAACCTTTCCACATAAGTCCAATATATGCACCTATGAGTCTTTTTTACTTCTTTCAGATTAGTGTTGCTGAGAGTGTCTCGGAATGTGGACAAAACCTCAAAGTACAAAGCATACTTAAGACTAATTAAAAACCCTTCTGAAACACCAGTGGCAAAATCTGTAGCTAGTTTGAAAAGAGTAAGAGAAATTGAGGGCGAAGGGTTTCTTGTGTCAAGAGATTATTGTGCCTGTGATTTGTCAAGCAAATACTGTACGGTATTTTGTAAGAACTTTCACCCACCTTTAGGGTGTAATGGAAAGTATATTACACTTAATCTCCTTAAAACTAACAATTACAAAAAAAATCATTTATTCCTACCAAAATCAGTGTTTGTTCTGTACTGTTTAGATAGGTCTTGGTACTTAATGAGACTCCAGTCTCTGAAGATAAGCCTTATTTGTTGATCCGCAGTTGAGTTTTTCTGTTTACTCTGGAAAACATTTATATCCAGCTTTTAGGAAAACAAAAAGTCATATAGATATAATCAAAGTATAATTCTGCTATGAAATCCACATTAAATGATAACTGTACTTCTGATAGTTGTATATTTGGGTCAGTTTGAATGAGTGCTTAGTTATGGTTGACAAATAAAACTGATAAGTAATCTTGATGTGTGTAAGATTAGAGTAATTCATCAGAAGTCAGTGAAATGTAGTGAGCGAGTAGTCAACAGTTAGGCACATTTATCTAATGGGAAGAGAGAGATGAAATCCTGTTCTGCAGCATTTGGAGATGTTAATGTAATCAATACTGAATGGACTAAAGCTGATGCAAAGCAGACTTATTTTTACCCTCTTAATCTTCTTCCAGCATTTCAGAGAATGGTTTGGGTTGGAAGGGACCTTAAAGACCACCCAGTTCCAACCCCCTCCCACTAGACCAGGTTGCTCAAAGCCCCATCTAACCTGGCCATGAACACTTTCATGGATGGTGCATCCACAGCTTCTCTGGGCAACCTATTCTTGTGCCTCACCACCCTCTGAGTGAAGAATTTCATCCTCATACATAATTGAAATATATGCTCTTTGTTTAAAACAATTACTGCTTGTCCTATTGCTACACTCTTTAATAGAGAGTCCCTTCACATCTTTCCTATAAGCCTGCTTAAGTAGTGAAAGTCTGCTATAAGGTTGCCCCGGAGCTTTCTCTTTTCTAGGCCGAACAATCCCAACTCCCTCAACCTTTCTTCGTAGGAGAGCATGATGAGCCCTGCTTTGCTGGAAGTGGCTGACCCCCTGCCTGTCAATGGGAAGTAGTGATTGGATTCCTTGCTTTGCTTTGCTTGCACGCACAGTTTTCGCTTTCTCTATCAAACTGTCTTTATCTCGACCTATGAGTTCTTGCACTTCACCTTTCTGATTCTCTCCCCCATCTCACCTGGGGAGAGTGAGCAAGTGGCTGTATGGGGCTGAGCTGCCTGCCAGGTGAAACCACAATACTAAAGAAATACTATTATTGTTATTGTACAATAATACTAGGTATATATATAGAGAGAGTAAAAGGTCAAGTAACCGACTCTGTGTGCTTGACTGATTACTAAGAATCTCTTAATATAGAAGCTGCATCATCATCAGTCTCATAAAACTATAGCACAGGCTTTGAAGAACAAGAATTCAAGAAGCTTTAATGATAAGAGTTTTGTTACATGAATTACTAAAAGTATTAGAAGGTTTCTGGAGAGAGTTTTGCGTGTATGCTAATTGGAAAGTCTTCTACTCTTTAGTCTAAAATTGTATGCACAATGTTTGCCTGATATGCTAGCTTTGGTAGGTACATTGGATTTCCTATTACCCATTTTAAATGCAGAATTACATTTCCTTTTTCAGCATCAGAGATTAACATTTGCAGTGAAGCTGCACTCAGTTTTATAGTATGGTGTGACAGTTATGTGTTCCTCTAGTCAATGAAGACAAGAATTGACTTAGATTTCTGTCATCACCATCGTTTTAGTCTCTGTCAAATACTGCACGATATACCAGCAGTTCAGTAAGAATGAATGCTACTGTTCTTTCCCATGTGCTTTTTCATACAGCATTTCAGAATGGTATATCTTAAAGCTTGTTTTCAATGGATGCTTTCTCAGTTTGAATCTCTTTCTCCCTTTACGATTGGCTGATCACTTCATTCCTTAATGTACCACAAGAGTGTGTCATAGTACAGTGAATGATCTGTATTACTGAGTATCTGTTACTGATTTGGTGAAGGAGGAGATAAAACTATAACAAATACAGACTTTGGAAGTGATTCTGTTGTATGCCTGTAACAATGCTAAAGAAACATGGTTTTGAATCCTGATGAAACATAGAAGTACTTTTCCAACTAAAAGACTATTTGCACCTTTTTTTTTTTTTTTTTTTTTTTTAAAGGTAAGGTCAGTAAGTTTGTATTTTCAGTGAAATTAGTGAGAACCAAGAACACAATTTCCTAGTTGATTCCTGTTTGTGCCCAGTTCTTACATTTGTGTTTTATATTAGGGAAAGCTTTTATTAGAATATTTATGTTTAAAGAAAATCTTACAAACTTTTCAGATATTTTTTTTAGACAGTGCACTTAATATTTGTAAGTAATTAGGCTGTAAATTAATAGAATAGCTTCTTTTGTGTTAGGAATCATGTACCTAAATTACTAAACTTATTCTAATCATATAGGTAAAATTATACTAATTTATTCTAATATTTTAAAAATTTATGGTGAAGTGATTTAAATGTTTTAATGTTCAAATTGTTAAATATTGTTCTAAGAACAGAACACTGATGTGTTCTTGGAAAATTGTATTGCAGATTCTGATAGCCCCACTTTGGAGGAAAAAAGGTGTTTACACACATTTAGTGTGTAGGCATCTAATGCAGGCTTGTTTAATGGCTTACAGAATCATAGAATCATAGAATCATAGAATAATTTAGGTTGGAAAAGACCCTTAAGATCATCAAGTCCAACCATCAACTTAACCTACTAGGTTATTATCATTGCTAAACCTTGTTCCTCAGTGCCACATCTACACATCTCTTAAATACCTCCACGGAAGGTGACTCCACCACTTCCCTGGGAAGCCTGTTCCTACGCTTGACCACCCTCTCCATGAAGAAATTCTTCCTATTATCCAATCTAAATCTCCCCGGCACAACTTGAGGCCATCTCCTTGCATCCTATCACTTGTCACCTGAGAAAAGTGACCCTTCTTCATTCTAATCTTCTTTCAGGTCACTGTAGAGGGTGACAAGGTCTCCCCTCAGCTGCCTCCTCTACAGACTAAACAACCCCCATTCCCTTGTATGTCTTTCTTTCTACTCCTTGCACCAGAGCTTTGTTGCTCTTCTCTGCCAATCAACACAATCTGTTCTTGCTGAAGTTGGAACTTTTTTTGTATTTTTAAAAAATAGTTATGCTTGTGTATTAACTAAGCAAATTGGCTTTATTTCAGATTTAGGGATTTATTTCAAATTTCAGTGTTGGGAGCTACTGTTCTCATTACATTTTACTTCACATCTCTTGCCACTGAGTATGAATAAATAGCATTTACCTTGTTTTGTGGGTTTTATGGTGCTTTAACTGTTTTGAATAAGCATAAGTAAATTGTTTTTATTTATTTATTTATTTATTTTGAAAAGCTACAGTTGCTAAAGTTTGATAGTGTTTCCTTATGGTACCTATGGCATTTTAGTGTTGTAAGTTATTTAATTTACTTTCAACTTCCCCAGAAACCTCACATTTGGCTCCAGCTATTCCTCATACCTAAAATGTTATGAGCTATTATGAAATATATGCTCTAAAATATGAAGCAACTGATCTAAAGGTAAAGTACAAATGGAGACATGGAAAACAATGAAATTTCTTGGAACCACTTTCACCATGTGGCTTTGCATTTCTGAATACAAATGAAAGAAAAGAGGTAGAAAAATCTCTTGAAAATGGTAATTCATTTAGATTATAAAATAACTTAATATAGATTCTGGAAGGAGACAGAATGAAACAAGAACTATTTGCACAAAATCAATGTGTGCACATATGACAGTAATATTAGGCTCAGCTTCCAGTGAGAATGAAATACTTGCCTTTTGTTTCAATATCTCAGTTCCGGTACTGGAGAATATCAGAGTAATTAAGTGGGTTTTACTGCCTTTAGTATATAACCAATTTTTGACACTGATTTATTGGAGCAGGACCAAGAACACTGTATGCTACTTTTCCTTATTTATTTATTTATCTATTTATTTATTTATTTTCAATGTAAAGAACAGACTGGCATTTTCTGTCATTACCTGTATCAATCTAATAGTCTCTCTCCCTAACTTATGTTTAAATACACATACAGATTGATAAATACATTTATCTCAATCAATCAGGGGAGTTGTAATGGCGTGTCTCTTTTATAGATTGCATTGAAAAATGCTGTTTTCCAGTACGTAATAAATCTTTAAGAGTGAGACACTATGGCTGTAATTTACTGAACATTGCTACTCAAATGGTACATGAGTGTCCTTGTATTCCAAAGAAAAGAAAATGATGTGGTATGTGAGTAATCTGGTGTCTATACGTCTATGATGCCATTTCCTCATATGGTACACACCTTCATGAGTATATTAAAAATACAGAAGTTTTGTCTGTTCATTTTTATTTTATTTTAATGATTTTTTGCTAAATTAAACTTGTGGCTACAGTTACTAGATGGTGCTTGCTTTCTTTTTTGCTTTGTTAGTTTTCTTCTCTTTCAAGGCTTTCTTCAGAAGCAGCAGAACATAAATAGACATTCCGTAATTTCATAAAATTAAATAAATGGTCAGTGACTCATTTTGTATGTTTTTCTCAGTTCTTATTAGTTTTTTTCCCCTGCTTTAGTCCTCTCCAAAATCAATACTTAAAATGGGCAGTCTTCTGAACAGCCTTGAATAATTGCCTTATTACAAGGTATTTTAAGGCATATAATCTAAATGAAGGTATGCTCCATTTACCTTTACTTGCAATCTTGTTATGGCTTGAGACTAGGAGAGTTTGGTGTTTAATATGATGGGCACTCTGATCCTTACCAGCATAACTCGTGTTTAGACAGTATATCCTATAATAATGTAGTCTTTGGTTTAACACACATTGAAACTTCTAAAACCTCAGTAAGTATTCCTAATGTCCTATATGAACCACTGTTAATGGACTAGGCAACCTTTAAATGTGTCTAAAGTGATCTTACAAGTTGATGTAAGCTGTAGTGTGTTAAGTAGAAACTTCCTCAAGGAGGGTATGTTTGTAATCCTGTTGTTTCCAGCTGACTGAGCTCTGTAGGTCAGTCAGATCTCTTGGCCTATAGAAGTCTTTTAGTAATACTTGTCTTTTCTGATCTGTGTAACACCCCTGTTGCTTATTCATCTTCTAACAGTATTTAATGACATACTTTGGAAGCAAGTTGAAATGATTTAGAAAGGATTTTTTAGAAGAGATTTTGGCAAAAACTAAGATTCATTTCTGATGTTCAAGAGTTTAAACCAGTTCAAAGTGTATGAACTTGTGTGTAATTAAAACAAACAAACACTTTTTTACTTAAATGTGTTTGACAATATTACTCAACACATCAGAAATAGTGTGGAGGAGGTTGATAAGAAATCAGGTTTAGGTGACAGAATTGCCTTCTTATCTTTTGCTACCAAGATTCAGCATACTTTTCAACTACTTGAGGCTTAAATCTGAGCACATTCACAAAACTGAGAGTTAAGAGCGTATCAGTAGTGTTTCTGTTAATGGCCTGAAAGGTGTGGCACGTGTTTTTGGGTGTGAACTGTCAAGTCTAGAACTCAGCCTGTACATGAGACCACTGACTTGTTCTTGGTTTTCAAGGATAGGGTACTCTGGAGTGGTTCTCTCTTGACATATTTTATTAAATGTTGTAATATAGTTTAACTGAAAGAAAAGTAATACTCACCGGCTTCTCTTTCCAATAACTATCTAAATAGCTATTAAAGTGATAATTTTTACTTATACTTTTAGGTAGTAAATAGTTTTAACAAACTAATTATTAAGTATACTTAAACAGTACTGTATAAATCACTGCTAAATCAGGAAACGGTTTCATAGTAGTTAATAAGACAAGACAAGGAAGTTTCTTGCTCATTTTCTTTTCTGAACATCTTGTGTATTGTGATTGGTGTTTTAACTTTACATCTAAATAAAAGTCTAAATTTTTAATTTTATTACTTTTGTATTGCTCCCTTTCAGCTTCTGTTTTAATGCGTGAATACTTGTAGGAATTGTTTTAATTCTTGCTGCTGCATCCTGTTGTGATGTCAGCACACTGTAGTTTGACATTAGGATTTATTTCAAATTTCAGCCTTTCTTTTCAGTAGTGTCCTGTTTAATTCTTCATTTTATTTATTTATTTATTATTATTTTTAAATGAATCTTGGTGTCAGTGTAATGTTGCTTTGTTGACTAAGACAGCAGAAATTCTGGTTCATGTTATAGGCACCACTATATTCCTTAAAATAATTTCTGAGGACCAATGATCAAAAGGCAAAATTGAAATTCAGGTGAAAAACATAGCTTCCTATTAATAAAAATTAAAAATGGTAGGTTGTGTGGCTTCTTTAGTTTAAGGATATCTCCAGAAAATAATTACTGGTGTTCAGACTGAAGTCTGTAAGCAGTTGTTGGAAAGTGACTTTGATATGCAGTGTGTGAATGAAGGCCCAGTGCTCATGATGGTTAATAAATTCCCACTGCAAAATATGTAAAGCTATTAACCTAGCTTGTTGAGGAGTTATAATACAGATTTGTGCAAGGCGGTTCTTTATTCTTAATTAGAATAGTCCACAGAATGTGGATTATGTTGTTTATATTCACCTATCAATGTTAAGGCTGCTGGTAATATGCCTGGCTTTATTTATTAAATACGGCAACTTTATCTGCACAGGGTTTTATGTGACCTTGACTGACACCAGCTTTAGTCACAGAACTGTATAATGTGTTTATCCTGCAAGTACTCCAGTGTTGTCCTCTAGAGGCTTGATGTTCATTAAATTTTGTTTGTTACACTTAAAAATTGATTAATTTGTTGGTTGTTGGTTGCTGGCTAGTTTGAAAGATATATTAAGGCTGCTTTCAGTGAGTAAATATTCTGTTTTTCTCAGCTTTTTCTCAAACTATTTTGACAGAGTTTTATGAAGTGGAATGTTCTCTTGTGCAATTGTGAGCGTACCTAGAGTGTGATTGTTGCTCATATTGTTTCATATGCTAGATCAAGTTTCCTCACAGAGATAATTATTAAAAAACTGTAAATACATGCAAATCTGGGCTTCAGAGAGGAAAGATATTCTCCCCCCCCCCCTTTCCTGGACATTGAAGAGTAAGTCTATAAGCTGCTCTAGAGGCAATAGTTGTGCACTTAGTATGTTCCCACTGCAAATGGTCTGCGTTCTCCGGTCTCTGTGGTATCTACTTCCACTGTGCTAAGTAGTGTAATTTACTAAGGCACGTTGTATCTTTCTTTTAGGGAAGTAGATATGTGAAATATAAACTCTCCTCTAATTAGAGGAAAACTAACTTCTTTGCCTTTAAATTTGACTTAGTCAGGTTTATATATTTTTTTTCTAATTGCTAATTTAACTACTTGAACAGAAGTAACGTCCTGAAGCCAAGTTTAGGCTTTAGGAAACCATGTTCTGTGTGCTAGAGTAAATCTCAATACTTATGTAGTTACTAAATTTGAGATATTGTAACTTCTATTGTTAATCTCTTTCCTAAATTTCAGCGGAATCTCCATCTTTTACTATGAAGAGATTATACATATTTGTAAGAATGGATGGGTCGAATTTGTAACTATTACTGTTTGATCTAAAACTAATCTATAAATGTGGAAGTTCAGTTACTTAAGTCTAAGCTTGTAAATTTCCTGGGATTTCTTTTTTTTTTTTTTTAATCTGCTCAATCTTTAATGGATCATTTAAGTTAAATCCTAAAATAAATTAGTAAAATATTTTGTTACCTTAGATCTTAAGGGGTTCAAAGTAAATGAAACTGAAATTTCAGAATTCTAAAGAAATGATTGGTGATTATGTCACGTCAATATATTTTACATTTTATGTAAGCAGCCTTTTGTAGTCAGCAAGATTGCTGACGTAACAAAAATGTAATGAAGACCTGGAATTATGATTGGCACTGTTATTTTCTCATAGAGGTGGTCATGGTCAGATAAATGTCTGTGGTTCTGCACTGCTTTAGATTTCTCAGTAATTTTTCAATGTATAGTTATGTATTTGTATTTGTTATTCTTTAATTTCACAAACATTATGTTACATCAGTTTAATGTCTCTTTGCATATTTACATCACACTTTTTAGTTCTGTATCCAAAGACTTTTAAAAAAAAAAAAAGTATTTATGCATTCCGATTTGAGTTTCTGCTGCTTCCTGTATTCACCATAGCAACCTGAGGTTAGTACATTTCATAGTTCTTTTTCTCAGCCTGTATTATCTATTATATTAGTTTGACCTTTGTAAGGTCAAGCTGTTCGTAAGGTCAGACTGTAACTTTAGAAAAGGTTCCAAACTTTAATTGTATTATAGTCTGATTAGAAACAGATCTTAGCATGTTGAATGACTTATTAATTCATGATTCTTATTAAAACTTGCAAACTCTGTATTTACTCTGTATGTATATAAATACATATGCTATAGTTTTAGAGATTATGAAGCTAAGTACCTTCTCTGCCCCGCCCACTGCATTGCAGTTTGGAACTATGATTTCAGATCTGTTTCATACATTTCCTTAAAAATCTACTGTTATGTTTTGTATGTGTTGAAAATAATATCTAAGCAACTTGAGATGTAGATTTTTTTTTTAAAGTCTCTAAAACTGTAACAATTTCTTAAAATGTTTTATATTACAGTTAACCTCTGGCTTTAAATAGATTCACAGAAAATTATGGAAATACTACCATGCTTTCTAATGAAGCTATGTCGTTTCTAAATCAAAGAATCAGTTCTTCTGACAAAAGGCTTTTATCATACTAATTCTCAGAACAAAAATATAATGTAATAATTTCTCTAACATATAAGAGGATTTTATCCTATCAACACTTCAGATAAAATACATTTCATTGGTAAGATATAACTGACCTTTTATTTTTGTTGTTGCTTATGGTATACAATAACATTGAATAGCCATTGAGAAAAGCATACATTAGGTCTGTGAGTCATTTAAGAACAAGAACTATGTGTTGATTTAAAATTAACTGGACAAAGAAAAGACCATTTTAAGCACTGAACAGCAGTATTATTTGTTTCTTATGTCTAACTTACAGGTGCTAGCACCTATATTCAGAAAGTAGATGCATGAAGGTAACTCTGTGAATCATTTTAATGCTGATACAGCTTTAGCAACTAGAATTATTTTGTGAAGTTTCAGTATATTCTAGCTCTCATTTAAACTGAAAAAGTTGATTGATCGTAAGGTAAGTTCTAGATGTAAAGTGCATGTCCCAGCCACTCGCTAATGAATGAATGATATTGCTACTGAGGATCAGCACCAACAAAAAAATCAACATTATGGAGCAGGGATATGCTTGTGGATTTCTAGTCTCAGTATCATAAGTGGATAGAGAAACATCTTTTTACTGTTTGGTTTGAAATGGTACTGAACGTAGTTCTTTTTGGAAACTGCAATGACAGAAAAATCTCCAGTATTTGTGGAGATATCTTTTCAAACATAAGTCTTTCTTTCTGACTTGTACCTAGTGGCTATTTCAAATGCTTGAAGCTTTATGGAAACAAATACAGCTAAAAAGGACTGGAAAGCTTTGGGAGTGGGATTTTACATTTCTTCAGAGTCTGATACAGTACAATCCTGGCTATCACCCACTACGTTAGTGTGAACTTTTTCATATTAGTCATAAAAAAATAAAATTGAAGACTCTACTTTGAAGTGGGAAACCGCTGTATATCCTCCCTTCTTACTGTTACAGGGCAGAGCTGGATTTCTGTTCAGGTTGGTTGGGCAAAAGGCATTTTGGATCCAGCTGCTGAATAAGTTTGAAAAGGCAGCAGCTCCCTATTTTATTCTTGAGAAGTGAAACCTTAATGCTTTAGGTGGATAGAAAAGATTACTGTAAGATTTGAAATTACCATCCTGGTTTTGGATAGCAATCAAACCTCTTATATTAAAACCCTCATCCCAGTTACAAAATATATCATGATAAATATTTTCTTGTAACACAGTCCTCATGTGTTCTTAGCCTGAGTTTAGCATTAAGAAGACAAATTCTCTGAAACTTGTTATCAAAAAAGAAATAAATATCAAAAAGGAAATTAAAAAAACAAACAAAAAACTTATCTTCAGAGCTTCATGGTCTGAACTATGAACATCTCCATCCTGTCGGAATAGTGGAGGTGCGTATTTTATTTGGCTGTGGGCAGAGTTCAGGCCACATTATTTCCTGGAGCTGGTCAGGATTTTGTGCCTCTCCTCTACTGGAAAAGAGGGAGGGAAGAGGGAGGGTTGACAAAGAACCTTCATTTATGATTGCATATTTAAAGTCTTGATATCTGAAGGCAAAAAATAGAAACTCTGATTTGTCTGGCATGTGATTTGGGTTAACATTGAGTCTTTGTGTAGATTCTGTCTTGACATATTTTTTTACATATACAGAAGTTTGTGTTTTTTACCTAGAGACAGGTTCATCCATCAAGGATGCGGATTCTGTTTATTTACCTCCCCCCCCCCCCAGTGTTTTCTTCTGGTGTGCTTTCTTGCTGAAATTTCCTCACCAAAGTCTGTCCAGGTAAAATTTCTGTGAGTGTACGTCTTTGCATCATTGGATACACTTTAAGTTCGATGCAGCCCTAACAGAGAAAATAATTATAATGGGTAGAGGGAATTGCATGTCATTGCATCCACTTTCTCTTTTCTGTAAAACAGTTAGCATTGACCAGTTCACAGTCCCATTTTCCAGAGTACATATAGGAAATGTCAGAGTGCCTTTGGGATTGTTGAGCTGTTCAGCTATGCTTCCCAGTATGCACTCCGCATGCTAGAGACCTTTCCCAGTGGCTTCTGCTGTTCACAGAAGGACACTTCTTCCTTGTGTAACCCTTCTGTGATACCAGCTTGCACCTATGTACCTTCTGTGAGGACACAATCTGTTATGCCTTGTGTACTTTGCAGATCATGCTCAAGACTTGTACGTTAGCCAGTAACTAAAGCTATTTGAATACTATCTGAAGACTGTCTCAGTTTGACCTTACTCTGTTGTTTCTCATTTATCATGAAGCTGTAGTTAACTCAAATGAGGTTAGAGTAAAACTCATGTACAATTATTGGTTAAAAGTGCTCAAGTAAATACTAAAATGTTTATAAATGCCAAAGGCTAAAAAATAAAATAGAAATGTAAACCAAGAAAACTACCACCAACTCAAATGAAGAATTCTAAATAGCTCTCCATTTTTGCCATAGACTGGGCAGGTTAAACCGAAACAAGACAGTACGCATGCAGCACATCCATCATAAGCGTATCAAGTTCTGGATTGTGGAGGACCCAGAGAGCTTCATCAGGCAGTGTTACAAGGGAAATGGGTGGGATGTAGGATGAATAAGCATTGATTGCCATATGGAGAAATCTTTATGATAATAACATAGTTGTTGGCTGTAGCAAGTGCCTTTATGCTTTTACTAGCTACTCCACTGCTGGTATTTCTAAGCATCATACCGCTTCTGAAAGAGTGTTTTTTATACTGTTAAACTCCAGGACACTATTACAGGTAAATGAAATGTGATATATGAGTGTGATGAGTAATGATGATGTATGAGCAGAACTTCTGATTGCCCTCAGTATGAATATAAACAACTACTCAAGAGAAGGGTTAGTAACTGGAATTCATTGAGACATATTATCTCTGTACGTATATAACCTTTACTATTTCAGAATTTGTAAGGATGAGAGAAAGATAAAGCACCATATTTGTAGGGCAGCTTGCCCAGTTTTGGGGAGGGATGTGTAGAAAGGAACATGATGACTTATGATGTGCCTTGTGAA
Organism: Netta rufina; assembly: GCF_964035555.1. Lineage (NCBI taxonomy): Eukaryota > Metazoa > Chordata > Aves > Anseriformes > Anatidae > Netta > Netta rufina. The sequence goes on along the minus strand of NC_140123.1, from coordinate 35,960,350 downwards.
ATGGCAGTGGCAAAAATACTATGGTATATTTGTGCACTCGTGCTAGAAACTGTAACTGTGCATGTCCATCTGGATAACGGATCTCAAAGAATTTCAGTTACTGATAAATAACTTTCCTTTCTTAGAGTAATACTGGCATCTCTATATCGATGTGCTTTTTTTCCTCTGTGCTGCCATTGAGAGATGGATGTTACAGAATGCAATCCATTGATAAACAACTTGTTTTAAACCATACCTGAAATCTTTTCTGTCTCCTGAAGGACACTTACTACTGGATGTTTGATGCAGAAGAGAAAACTAGACACTGTGCACTTGTTCTTTCTGTTCATTTTCAATGATACGAGTCCAGTATTCTGTTTGGAACAGACACATTGTTTTGTCTCCCATATTGTCATTAAGTACATTGTTTCACATGTCCCCACACTATGGCAGTGGGGGGAATTTTATTTTTTCCCTTTCTTTTTCTTAAAAAAAAAAAAAAAAAAATTTTGCTTAGCTAATTATGTTCTTTATAAATGTGCGTCACTAGCTTTTGCTGCAGTCGCATGTAATAGCTTCTTCCCACGTGAAGAGTTTGGGCAGCATAAAGGTTTCTAATGGACCTTCCATTACTATTATTGTTTGCATTTGAAAAAAGAATCTGAATATTGGAAATCTGGTTTTTGTTTTTTTTTTTTTTTTTTTGGTAGCTCTTCTTTTGTCACTGGACTTCTGTCTATATATATATATTTTTTATTCTAGCAAAAAAAATATAGACCTAGTAATTACTGCAGTTATCTGTCACAATAATAAGAAATCATGCATTTTTATCATGAGGGCAGCCTTCCAACTGTGAATCATTTTTAAGAAATAATGTTTCTCCAGATATGGGAGATAGCTTCTTTATTTTTTCTTAGTCCGTCAATGAAACAAAAATATTAGGTGAACCAAGAACTCTACTTTCCTTTTGCTTGTTTTGGAATGCAACTATGCAACTATATGTTTAGGTGCCGCCTTTTGTCATTTTTTAGCATTGTGAATTTGATGATCTGAATTCTTGTATATCCCATTTATATGTGATACCGATTTTCTTTCAAAAGAATACAGTAATGTTAACATCAGAGTGTTTTGTAAAGATGGTACGTAGTTTGGAAGATATATAAATTGTTATTGTTATTTTATTAGATGATAATGAATTGTAAGTTAAGCTCCTTCAGTTTATATCACATGATGTAATTTCATAAATATTACATCTCTTACTGAGATGTGAGCTCAAACATTTGCGAATTTGTCATGTGATCTGCAGAAATTCTTTTCTTGGAAAGTACAATGCAATTGGGTCATTAAAGCCTAAAATATGTTAGGATTTCTTTAGTTGCTAATGAAATGTCTTCTTTTCAAAGCTGTTGAACAGGACAGATGACTTTTAAACTAATTGTAATTCACTGAGGCACCTTATAATCTATAAGAAAGTTCACCTCTGCACTGTTCCTGTCCAGCTGTTGTCTTGAACAATTATCAGCAAGTTATTGTTCTGGTATGAGCCATGTCATGCTTGAAAGTGAGATGAAAAAAATTAATGAGGGTGCATGAATGCTGGTTGATGAAGGTTAAGTAGATACAGTTACGCTCTCCGCATTCTTTACTATGACTGCTGAGATCGAAGCAGTATTCAGTAATGAGACCACACAAACAAATGTGCTGATTGACAGCTCTTGATTTAGCAATGAAAAATGTTGGCTGAAGGTGCATTTTGTTTCAGCCTAATATTCGGATTGCTTGTGCACTTAAAGACATTGGATTTAGCTTATACTATAGAGCGCTATTGTTCTTTTTCTCTATTAAATTGTGTATTAGTTTTCAGAAACCCATTCCACTGCATTTCTCAGAAATGAGGTATAAAATTTTTCAGTGAAGATAGCAATGTGGTTACAGCAAGGCAATACTGAGGGTTTTAATAATTATTTTTGGTGGGAAAACAAGGTTTTAATATTTATTTTTGGTGGGAAAAAAGGGCTTAGTACCTTTTGTATAAGTGATGATGGAATTGCAAGTCAATTCTCATCTTCATTGGCTGTCACACCGTACTATAAAACTGAGTGCAGCTTCACTGCAAATGTTAATCTCTTATGTGGAAAAAGAAAATGTAATTCTGCATTAAAAATGGGTAATAGGAAATCCAATGTACCTACCAAAGCTAGCATATCAGGCAAACATTGTGAATACAGTTTTAGGCTAAATATTAAGACTTTCCAATTAGCATACACACAAAACTCTCTCCAGAAAACTTCTAATAGTTTTCACGTAACAAAGCTCTTATCATTAAAGCTTCTTGAATTCTTGTTCTTCAAAGCCTGTGCTATAGTTTTATGAGACTGATGATGACGCAGCTTCTATATTAAGAGATTCTGAATAATTAGTCTAGCACACAGAATCAATTACTTTATCTTTTATCAAGATTTTTTATTTTTAATTTTTTTTATTATACAATAACAGTAGTTCTTTACTACATGGTCACACATCTTTGTATTAGCCACAAACCTCCCTGTACCCCACTCTTACGAGACCCCACCTGGAATACTGTGTTGAGTTCTGGCCCCCCAGTATAAGAAAGACACGGACCTGTTAGAGGGAGCCCAGACGAGGGACAGGAGGGTGATCAGAGGGCTGGAGCACCTCTCTCATGAAGAGCAGCAAAGAGGGTGTAGTGGGTTTACGTGGCAAGGTTTTGGTAGCAGGGAGCCATAGGGGTGGTTTCTGTGAGAAAGATCTAGAAGCTGCCCCATGTTTGGGAAGGGCCCCATTGTTTTCCAGATCTGAGCCAATAAGCGATGTTGTTTTTCGCCTCTGTGAGAGCATATTTAAGACAGGGAAAAAACGCTGCGCCGCACAGCAGCCGGGAGAGTCAGTGGAGCGAGAGAACAGCCTTGCACCAAGGTCAGGGTAGAAGGAGGGGGAGAGGTGCTCCAGGCGCCGGAGCAGAAGTCCCCTGCGGCCTGTGGTGAGGACCATGGTGAAGCAGGATGTCCCCCTGCAGCCCATGGAGTACCACGGTGGAGCAGGGTTCCACGCTGCAGCCCGTGGAGGAGACCACGGTGGAGCAGGTGGCCCTGCACCGACGGAGGCTGCCGCCTGTGGAAGACCCCTGCCGGAGCAGATTCCGGGCCGGACCTGTAGCCCGTGGAGAGGAGCCCACGCAGGAGCAGGTGACCCGGCAGGAGCTGCTGCCCGTAGGGGAGCCAGGTTGGAGCAGTTTTCTCCTGAGGGATGGACCCCGTGGTACGGACCCATATCTGGAGCAGTTCTGGAAGAGCTGCTGCCTGTGGGAAGCCCACGCCGGATCAGTTCATCAAGGACTGCATCCCGTGGGTGGGACCCCACAGCACAGGGGACGAGAGTGACCGAGAAGGAGCGGCAGAGAAGAAGTGCTGTAGACTGACCATAACCCCCATTCCCCGTTCCCCTGCGCCGCTCGGGGGGAGGAGGTGGAAGAGGGTGGATGGGGGGGGAAGGTGCTTTTGGTTTTTTTTTTTCTTTGTTTTCTCACTTCTCTCGCTTGTTAGTTGTAGGCAATAAATCTTACTATCTCCTTATGCCGAGTCTGTTTTGCCCGTTACAATAATTATTGCGTGATTTTCTCGTCCTTATCTCAATCCTTGAGCCCTTTTCACATATTTTCTCCCCATTCCTCTTTGAGGAGGGGGAGTGAGAGAGCGGCTGTGGTGGAGCTCGGCTGCCCACTCGAGCGGAACCACGACAGTCTTTTTTGGCGCCCAACGTGGGGCTCAAGGAATTTGAGATAAGGATGATAGTTAGTAGAAGTAACGGGCAAAAATATGTGCTGGATGATTGTTAGGAATGTACAAGTTGTGAAGAATTTAAGAAAGCAGTAACTGTGATATGTTAGTGTGGTGAAGGGACGAGGGGTGGTGTGTGTGTAAAATGTCCACCTTGTCGGTGCTGTGATGATGTTATGTTTATTTTGGTGTGGTGAATTCTCTTTTTTTTTGATGTAAGTGAATATTGTGAGGGTTGTTGTGATAATTGTAAAGTAAGAGTATGTTGTGAGTAGTCTTAAATATGCTTTTAACAGAGGCGAGGGGTGGAATGTAGTGGGTTTACGTGGCAAGGTTTTGGTAGCAGGGAGCCATAGGGGTGGTTTCTGTGAGAAAGATCTAGAAGCTGCCCCATGTTTGGGAAGGGCCCCATTGTTTTCCAGATCTGAGCCAATAAGCGATGTTGTTTTTCGCCTCTGTGAGAGCATATTTAAGACAGGGAAAAAACGCTGCGCCGCACAGCAGCCGGGAGAGTCAGTGGAGCGAGAGAACAGCCTTGCACCAAGGTCAGGGTAGAAGGAGGGGGAGAGGTGCTCCAGGCGCCGGAGCAGAAGTCCCCTGCGGCCTGTGGTGAGGACCATGGTGAAGCAGGATGTCCCCCTGCAGCCCATGGAGTACCACGGTGGAGCAGGGTTCCACGCTGCAGCCCGTGGAGGAGACCACGGTGGAGCAGGTGGCCCTGCACCGACGGAGGCTGCCGCCTGTGGAAGACCCCTGCCGGAGCAGATTCCGGGCCGGACCTGTAGCCCGTGGAGAGGAGCCCACGCAGGAGCAGGTGACCCGGCAGGAGCTGCTGCCCGTAGGGGAGCCAGGTTGGAGCAGTTTTCTCCTGAGGGATGGACCCCGTGGTACGGACCCATATCTGGAGCAGTTCTGAAAGAGCTGCTGCCTGTGGGAAGCCCACGCCGGATCAGTTCATCAAGGACTGCATCCCGTGGGTGGGACCCCACAGCACAGGGGACGAGAGTGACCGAGAAGGAGCGGCAGAGAAGAAGTGCTGTAGACTGACCATAACCCCCATTCCCCGTTCCCCTGCGCCGCTCGGGGGGAGGAGGTGGAAGAGGGTGGATGGGGGGGGAAGGTGCTTTTGGTTTTTTTTTTTCTTTGTTTTCTCACTTCTCTCGCTTGTTAGTTGTAGGCAATAAATCTTACTATCTCCTTATGCCGAGTCTGTTTTGCCCGTTACAATAATTATTGCGTGATTTTCTCGTCCTTATCTCAATCCTTGAGCCCTTTTCACATATTTTCTCCCCATTCCTCTTTGAGGAGGGGGAGTGAGAGAGCGGCTGTGGTGGAGCTCGGCTGCCCACTCGAGCGGAACCACGACAGAGGGTTGAAGTATTTTAGCTTGGAGAAGGCTCAGGGGAGACCATCCAGTATGTAAAAGGGGCCTTTACATACTGGAAGGAAAGCTGGGGAGGGACTGTCTGTCAGGAAGTGTAGTGATAGGATAGGTTGTAATGGATTTAAGCTAAAAGAGGGTAGACTTAGATTAGATATGAGAATGGATTTCTTTCCTATGAGGGTGGTGAGGCACTGGCACAGGATACTCAGAGAAGCTGTGTGTGCCCTATCTGTGGAAGTGTTCAAGGCCAGACTGGATGGGGCTTTGAGCAACCTGATCTGGTGGGAGGTGTCCCTGGCAATGGCAAAGAATTGGAACTAGGTGATCTTTAAGGTCCCTCCCAACCCAAACCATTCTATGATTCTATGAATATAAAAAATGAGGGGGCAGATTCAGCACACTAATAATAATTTATTCCAGACAGTTGATAGAATTTGATGTCTTTTGACAAGATGATAGTTTTTTTAAGCAAAGTAAATTTGATAGGTTTAACCTCTTTTGCCTGCAGTAGGATTGCGACTGTGCTATACTAACATTAATGAAAAGTAGGATCAGCACAGATGTGTAAAAATTGGTAGGTTCAAGATGAGATATGGAATACTGAAAAATGATGTATTGGACTATGAAGCTGTTTGTGGAGTTTCTGAAGGATCATTTTGGGGAATATGTATTTATTACATAGTCTCTAAATGATGTGTTGCCTATATGAAGAGAGATGAACTTGGTGATGTCAGACTTTGAAGTCATTATCAAACTGAAGGAGGTAGCACAGGTAAAAAGGTAAATGAGTAGTAGTTACAGAATTAAGCTAAAATTTGGAAGAAAGCCAAATACTCAAATATGGTCAGCAAATTTTGCTGTTTTAAGTCCATCAATTCAGAAAGATCTTGTAATTTTATTTCAAGCCATCTCAAGATATTCATACTGCATACATGATCAACAAAGTAAGAACCATAGGACTTTTTATAGAAACCTTAACCTATAATTTTGCTAGTAGGTATCAACTGAACTTTGGTACATAACAACAATCTCAATATGTTCAATTACTTGTTCACATTACCAAATGCTGCTTCCTTTGCCTGGTACTCAGCATCAGACTACTTAGTCCAAAGGGTCTGTATCTGATGCTGGGAGGAAGTGGGTAGGAGATGGGTGGATACAGACAGCAGGATGAGAAGAGCAACTACAGTGGGATAGGTTGAACATGTAGTAACTGTCTTGTTAAACTTTTGCAGCAGTCGTTAAAACAGAATCACAGAATTTCTAGGTTGGAAGAGACCTCAAGATCATCGAGTCCAACCTCTGACCTAGCGCTAACAGTCCCCACTAAACCATATCCCTAAGCTCTACATCTAAAGGTCTTTTGAAGACTTCCAGGGATGGTGACTCCACCACTTCCCTGGGCAGCCTGTTCCAATGCCTCACAACCCTTTCAGTAAAGAAGTTCTTCCTAACATCTAACCTAAAACTCCCCTGGCGCAACTTAAGCTCATTCCCCCTCGTCCTGTCACCAGGCACGTGGGAGAACAGACCAACCCCCACCTCGCTACAGCCTCCCTTGAGGTACCTATAGAGAGCGATAAGGTCGCCCCTGAGCCTCCTCTTCTCCAGGCTGAACAAGCCCAGCTCCCTCAGCCGCTCCTCGTAGGACTTGTTCTCCAGGCCCCTCACCAGCTTCGTCGCCCTTCTCTGCACCCACTCAAGCACCTCGATGTCCTTCTTGTAGCGAGGGGCCCAAAACTGAACACAGTACTCGAGGTGCGGCCTCACCAGAGCCGAGTACAGGGGGATGATCACCTCCCTAGCCCTGCTGGCCACACCGTTCCTGATACAAGCCAGGATGCCGTTGGCCTTCTTGGCCACCTGAGCACACTGCTGGCTCATATTCAGCCGACTATCCACCATCACTCCCAGGTCCTTCTCTGCCTGGCAGCTCTCCAACCATTCCTCTCCCAGCCTGTAGCTCTGCTTGGGGTTATTGCGCCCCAGGTGCAGGACCCGGCACTTGGCCTTGTTGAACTTCATGCAGTTGACCTCAGCCCATTGGTGCAGCCTATCCAGATCCTCCTGCAGAGCCTTCCTACCCTCAAGCAGATCGACACACGCACCTAACTTGGTGTCATCTGCGAATTTACTGAGGGTGCACTCAATGCCCTCGTCCAGATCATCAAGGAAGATATTAAAGAGGACCGGCCCCAGCACCGAGCCCTGGGGGACGCCACTAGTGACTGGCCTCCAACTGGACTTGGCTCCATTCACCACGACTCTTTGGGCCCGGCTATCCAGCCAGTTTCTAACCCAACGAAGCGTACGCCAGTCAAGCCAAGAGCAGCCAGTTTCTTGAGGAGAATGCTGTGGGAGACGGTGTCAAAAAACGTTTCTTATCATCTTTGTTTAGCCTAGCTAGTACCCCTTTGTTAATGCCTTCTGGAGAACTACAGCAGCTGACTGACTTCTTAAAAAGTGGGAGGGTACCAGTGGTGTTTGAGAAGGGAGAACATGAGAACAAGTGTACATGTATGCCACAAGAGAGCAGAAAACTTGTAATAAATCGTCTAAGAAAGAAGCTGTCTGAAGTAAACTAACTCTTTACTGGTTTATTCAAATGCATTTTACGTTATATAAGAGCGGGGCATAGAGCTTGCATTTTCTTGTTGTCAGGGTATCAGAGCCTAAATGAGGGGATGCTTATGCCTGGATTTGAACATAGGCTTAAGGTTAGCACTAGAATTGTTTACTTTTACTTGGCCTTTATGCATGTGTATGTGTTTATGTATGTATCAGCTGTTGTTGCCCCCCCGCCCCAAAAAAAAAAAAAAAAAAAAAAAAGGTTAAGGGGAAAAGAGCAGAACAGATTCTGGATTTTACAGAACTGTTTCCAGTAGGGAAATACTGTCATTAATATCTTTGCAATTCATGCTTTGTAACGTGATTTTTCACTTCTGCTGTCCCAGACCTGAGACAGATTAAATCACAGATGCACTGAAACTGCTGGTAACATCAGCTGAAGGGATTAAAATGGATTTGAATTCTTTAATTAAGAGGAAGCAAAGATCATGTGTAGCACTAAGATATTTTCTTTTTCTTTTAGAAGAAGAGCATTAGGATGGGAAAAGAACTGTTTAAATGAAGAGGAACAGGATAATACAGCCATGAGTAAATTTAAACTCGAGATTGGTTCCAGTCAACTAGATCAGAGAGGTTCTGGCACACTTATCATGTGAATGCATCTTTAAGAAAAGAGCTCAGTATTTTGAAGGTAGAGTTTAATAGAAATATAAAAAGTGTGTATGTTGTGTTTCCATATATCAGCGGACAGTGATCCAATGACCTGGTCTTTGGATTATGAGAGTTCCTATTTTACATTTCTTAGACAACACTATGGTTAGTATTCCAGTTGCAAAAATTTACAAGTAAAGGATAGATTTGCTTTACTTCATCCTCTCTCCTCTGTCCCCATATACCACATAAGGTAAATGTGAACACCAAGTGCCACTGTAACGTTTGAAGAAGAGGCTTGGCTGCAAAATGCAGGATGGGAAATCTCCAGTGGTTCACCCGTCTCTTGCCATAGCCACTAGCCTCCCAGGTTTTGCAGCTTCCACTGGCTGCAGCAGTGAGCAGTTTTGCGCTGAAGACTCAAACCTAAACGTTTGACCTGCAAGTGTGCTGCTGCTACTTTCAAGTTACCATTCAGCAGAATGCCCTTAACCTGGAGATCTAGAGACAATGCACACTCATTATGTGCTGGTGTCTGATGATATCATGTCTGATATCTCAGGTTGGTAGAAATGACCTATCCAGATCAGGTGTTCAAGGTACTTCAGGGGCTGGTGTGAGGAAGTGCCATCATGTGTGATGTCCTTGGCCTTCTGTTGTCTGCATAGCTTTTGAGTCCACCTGATGACTGGGGCTTCCTCATTCAGTTTCATTCAGAGTACACTAGCTCTGCCCTAGCAATCCCATTTTGGTTGTTCTCTCCCCTCAGCCCGTTCAATTTTGGAGTCTTATGTACTGCTGTTTCTTCCCATAGATTAATGATCAATCTGCTGTCAGGTTAGTTTTGCCTCTTTCTTTTTGGTATGTAAGGCAACTGACAATGCTAGCTTGGTAAGTTTTTTGTGCCTCTTGTATCAGATCATTCATTCCTGCCCTTGCACTACCACATCTCTTTTGCTGTCGTGTCTTTTTTTTGTGTGCAGTCACTTGATGAATTAGATTAAAAGCCTGATCCACTGTTTCTCTGTTGAAAAGATCTTGAATTGTTTTCAGGTGAGATCAGACGTTAATAAAATAATTAAAAATAACATCAGAACACATAGCGTACACTTTGAAAATGAATTTAATGAAAGTACTTACGAAAGAGCACAATGTGTGTTTGTAATGAAATGACTTTTACATAATTATTAGTATAAGTTGTCCTTTTTGTATCTTGACATATCATTCATCTGCAAGGATATGTAGTAAAGCACTGAATGGTTTTGAGAGCTGAGTGCTGGTAAGACTGTACAGCACATCCTGAATTTATGAACTGAAATTAAAGCTGCAGTTTAAAGGAAGGAGACGAGATTTTAAAGCAATCGTTTTTCTGTCAGAAGAGTCTTCAACTTACCTGTAGATATAGATGGTTCTGGTTTGCTCTAAATCTTACGCTGAGGAGATAAAATTAATTATGAAAAAATGTCTTATTAGGGTGTTCTAGTGTAATATTCTGAGAGAAGTATCTTTAAAGGTGAAGGTAATTTGTAATTGAAGATGTGTAACTCTTGTTTATAATTTAACGTTAGTCAGTGTCATTAATTTGGTTTATGTCATGTTTCAGTTTGGCACAAGTGTTTATGTCGCTATGCACTCAACTGGGGCAGGGAACCAATATGATTGAAAACTAGCGTCTGGTATTTGCTGTACAGATAGAAAAGCATGCTGGTCAGTGTAAAGTGTCAGGAAAATGGGTGAAACAGCCTTTTTCAAATGCAATCCCAGCTTCTGCTGAACTGGGGTTGCAAGGTGATGTTCTGTGAGCATCTGGGCAGCCACATCACTTCATTGATGCCGAAGGGAAGAGAGCTGCCTGATACCTTCTTTCATACACTTGTTAGGAATCCTGCCCTACTCCTGTACTACCTCTGTCATAAGTGGTAGGAATATACAGCCAGGAGAAAAGCTGAGTTGAGGAAGAGGAGGGATGGATTCACTTCTGTTATCAGTGGTGTTAAGCTATGCCTGCCTAATGTGAGCTGCGTAATGACACTGCAGCTTCAGTATTTCATCTGGTGACCTGTATAGTTCTCTTAATACAAAGTAATACTCAAAAATCTTTATATTTTAAGAAGGCATTGACACATTTAATATAAACATTTATTTTTAACTACATGGATGGGAAAATTTATGTGAGGCAAAGAATAATTTAGAACAAAGAAATTTATGGTTAACATGGCATTTTTTTCCTAATGTCATGTGGATTTAAAGTGAGATATGCTTAACATGGCTTAGATAGGAAAACTGTCCTTCTTTTTCTGTGTAAAAGCTGGGTTTGTATATTTTAACCAAAGGATTTTTAGATGATATGCACAGAAAAGAGATTTCACTTACATTAAATACGGTCTTTGCTAGCAAACTGGTAAATCTCAAAATAGATGCTTTCAGCTTTGTTATATTGCTATCAGAACAATAAAAGCATTCATTTTTTTGTTAGTTTGTTTGAAAATGTATTTGAACTTTTAATACATAGTAAACTTCTTGAGTAGTTTGCTGGAACTTGCTCTACAACTGTAATCCTCCAAATTTCTTTAATCTTTTAGGATGGAGTAGTATATGACATTAAATTTAAAGACTGGCACTAATACAAAAAAAAGAATTCATTTATGTTCTATATATACACTTCATAAAACAAAGACAAAAAAGGAGATGTATGGTCTTAAAAAAAAAAGTACATATTAATTTATGTCTTAACGGGTGAGCATGTGATGTATACAGAAATAGAAACATGCCAGATAAACTCTATCTAAACCTCTGAATTGAATTAGGTCAAATATTTAAAGTAATGGAATCAATGGTCATTGCACGCTGTAATTATTTATATCTGAAGTCAGTCTTTTTATTATTTCGAAAAATCTTTTGACTTTTTTTGTGCTTTGTAATTCAAGGTATATGTGTGATTCATAATTACAACTTTTCTTGCTAATTAAATCAATTTAGTGAATAATTAAGGTTTCTTTTCATTGATGATTTTGCAGACTAGCATATTTTCCAAATATTTATTTATTTATTTTAAGAACTGTAAATTTAAGGGGAAAGAGCTTTAAATGGGAAATGTAGGACAATTCCACTAACTCCCTTGTTGCTGTGTTCTGTGCTGTACCATAATTATTAATATTACTTTTTTTGCCCTCCTTTGCATTCTGTTTTGTGTGTCCACAGCTGAAAACTTGTAAAACTGCAGACTTGAGGTGCTTGAATTCTCACTTCTGTGAAGTGTTTATAGTGGGAAACTTGACACTGACTTCAAGGGGAATAAGGGAGAGAGGTAATGGCAAGAGGAAATTGCTCTAGCAAGAGACAGCTAAACTGAAGAGAGAAGGACTTTGCAGAACTCAGGAGGGCAAACTAGAGTTTTAAAATACTTTGTACTGTGAATCTTTTTTTTGTACAGGCATTTGTTTTCTGGCCATAGGAAGTGCTTTGGAGATTTTCTGTCTTCAGAGTCTTCTTGGACTGGAGGAAAGTACTTCAAGGATCTTATCGATCAGATACTGATAAAATAATAATGACACTGATAAAATAATAATTTGAAGGTAACTTAGCAAGTAAGTTTGTGCAATGAGTTATAACTGTGGTCTTGCTTTGCTCGTGAAATTGCTTGTTACAGCTTGTTTTTTACTGAAGCGTTAACAGAATTAGGTAATATTAGTGATGTATGAAAAACTTGTGATGCTTCTCTACTTCTCCATTCTTAAGAATCTGCAAAGCATAAGCAAAAGGTAGGACTAGGTGATCTTTTGAGGTTCCTTCCAGCCTAGGCTGTTTTATGATTGTATGAGAAGCTTATCCTTGAGTCTGTTAGACAAGGATAGCTATTTTGTTAAGAGTAAGTCCTGAGTGAGTCCTTAAACGTAGTCATCAGGTTAACCTTTCAAGTGTGTGCTTTTAAATTAAAAGTTTCGCTCAGTCAAACAGATATGATTGTTGTACAAGAAACTGAAGAGAAAAAGATTTACATTGGTTTATGCTCAGTCCAGACTTCGAATCTTTGAAAGTCAAGGGCTAAAAACATATATTATCATAAAATGACTTTTGACGGTACAGTGAATAAAGATATGAATGGGTAAAAGGCATTTTTACTTCTGTAAATAAATGATGATAAATAGAATAACAATTTGAAAAAAAATCACTGTAAGGAGATCTAAAGATAGCTTGTACCTTGGACTGTGGTCTAGAAATAAGTCATTGTCCAACTTCTGGAAACCATTTAGTGAAACTGAGAGAGTTTTGACATCAAGGAAATTAGGAATTGTTCATGAGAAGATTTAAAAAAAATACATTTTTTTCAACTAATAGTCTTACTTGTAACCAGCAACACAGCATAGGTAGGGAAATGCTGTGGCACATTAATGCTGCTTAACGTATACTACAGAAGATAGATGAGCAGCATAAGCCACATCTTTGAAAGATCCCTTTTTCATTCAGATTTGCTTAACAGTATGATTGTGTTTAAATTTCAGTGGCTTCAGCACTTTCTGGTGCTCTTCTAATTCTTACTGCTTTACTGAATTAGAGATAAGGTGTTAAAATTTTCATACCAGTGAAATTTGAGCATGGGGAAAGACTTTAATAACAATGCAATAGAAAAGTATGAATTACCAATTTTAATGTCTACCAAATAAAAATAAAAGAAACTTTGAGTAACAACCCTCTTTTCCACTTCCAAATTATAAAGATTAAAATAACTTCAATGTATCCAATAGTGAAACTGTCTACAAATTATTTTTTTTGGGAGGATGTTGGGGGAAGCGTTCCATTGGAGGTTCTATCCCAACTTGCACTGTCAGTAGATGTTTTAGAATAGACCAATAAAATGGACAGAACAGACTGCTAGGACCACGGGTTATTCACCCAAGAACTCTAATGGAACTGAAGGATGAAGCAGCTCTAAAACTGCCCTATGAACTGTTCTGTGTAAACTGTAGTTAGAACCCAGGCCCGTGTCACAGGAAAGGAAGCACTTGGCAAATGCAGTGATAGTTTTTGAAAAGGATCATGTTATCCTCATGTTTGAGGATCTGTGATTATGGAAGTTGATATCCATGGTGCTCATATTGTAGAAAATGATTAATAAAGGGCAGAATTAGTTAACTATTAATTAATGGTTCATACACTGGTGAAGTCTTCTCTATCTCAGTAATGGTTAAAAGCAAGTAGGATTTTAGGAGCTGTTAGGAAAGAAAAACAAAATAATGAAAAAAAATGCATTGCTGTGCAACTCCAAGCTTTGCTGCATCATACATATTTTGTATGGTTGTTCTTGCTATTAAAAGATATAGTAGAGATATAGCAAAACTGATCAAGATTATGGAGACAAATAAAAGTAAGTCTTTCTTTGTACAGTGCATAATTAAGAATGGGAACTGTGCTGAAGGACTTCAATGTTTACAATTTATCAGATATAAAAAACAATTATAGAAATGCATGGAAGAACAATCTGTTGAGGATTATTAAATGAAAAGATTTTGCTTGTGAATTTGACAGCCTCTGAAATGCTAATATATGAAGACTTGCAAGGAAGCAAGTTCTTGTTCTCGTACAAGAAGACTACTTCTTTTACTTCTTCCTTGTTTCTTCTACATCCATGGAAGAAATTGACTTTGGATCCGACAGAGCATAGTTATTCCTCTGAAGAGGTTTTCAGGTGCAGCAATCTAGCTCTAGCTCTAACTGCTTTTGGTAACTGAGTCTTGCAGCTTCAGTTGCCTTGTTGTACTTAATGACTTGTGCTGGCTCATTGTCCAGCACTTGTGAGGTTCTATACCTCCTTTCAGATAACAGACCCAGAAAGGAAGAGTTGAACAATTGTCAGCCATCGTATTTCATGGAATAGTAGGTAACATTGCTGTACTTCTTTGATCATCTGTGCTCACCTCAGGTGCAACTGCACTCAGATCTTGTTATTCTGCTTTTGATAGCTTTTGCCAAGTGATGGGTCAACCTTGTAAGCCAAAGCAGCTATGTCTTGGTGATAGGAATATATCTTAAAATGGGAAGGTCTTGAAAATCACAGGAGAATTGTATGTACACTGGAACTAGACGAAATAACTTTACTGCTGAGGACACAAGTATGTTTTAATTTTCCTGTTTCAGCCAACACTACTGTAGCGGAAGGCACATCTGTATCTTCTTTCTCTTCCTCTCACAGGAAAACTATAGAAGTTTTATGTCATTCCTGGAGTTGAATGAATCTCAATTAAAGCTTTCAGTTCTAGTGTGGGATCAATCAAGTGTTTGGATTATAGCTAAGAAACAAATTCTTCTGATTTATATATATCATATTGCTCACAGGGTTTTAGATCTTGAGATGTATAATTTCAAAATTGGATTTTATTTTAAGATTTTATCAACTTCATTAAAAATGGAAGAGGGACGTTAGAGAGTCTAATGTCATTGTTTTTTGAATAAATTATAATCATTTAGAAACTATTTGGTCAGTATAACTGCATTTATATTTTAATAATAAAATTAAGACAGTATTTCTGCTTTAAAAAACCTTGCCTAATGACTTAGTTCAGCTATTTGACTGATTTCCCAAAAGCAGTACTCTGTAACTATAAACTCTGGAGTTCGTTCCTAGAAAAGAGGTTGAAAGCCCAAACATTAAGTCTATTTGTTTAATCACTTTTGCCAGTGTACTAGTTCTTGTCATATGAATCAGCCTGTGCCAGTTATCATTGTCTTCTTGCAAACAAGGACCTGATATGTCTGTCTGTGATACGTATGTATTTACCTGTTTGTTGTTTTATTTTTTGTGTTGTTCCACCTATTCATGCCATGATTGTATAGTGTTTCAGTGGGCAGGATGCATGCACCTATAAAGATTCTAAGCTGAAGTACTTATTTACATGCATTAAATGGGATGTACATTTACAAGAAATAGTTGAAAGAAGACTGTATTAAGTAATATAAAAGGTGCTAGGTAATAAATACAAATTGGAACACCTTTTTGGATGTTTTTATCTTTTACAGAGCTATAAGAAAAGGCATTGGTATATTATAATTACTTTAACTCTCATACATATTATAATGCTTCAATGATTTTCTCATGCAAATATATATTTTTTCAGTATTTCTATGTATCACAAAATACCTGTCCTATTGTTAAGGGGTCATAATTTTTAATAAGGTGGGTATTTTGTGGTACATTAGAATACTGAAGAAATAGGCTGAAAAGCTTTGTGTAAAATATCAATAAATTAGCTCATGTAGGATTCCATCCACATATTCATAAAGCACTATGCTATAGACTTCCAAATGCAATGTCATATGTGTAAAATAGTCTTCTCACCACTCCCATCAGGCTCTGATTTCATTCAGATCGCTGCCACAGATGGAGAGAGTTGACTACAGTTGAATGTGTATATGGATAGACATTTGAAAGAGGCAATAAAAAGCGACCTTTCTAATAGCTAAAACTCATTTGAGCTATTTGTTCACCTGCACATTCAGAACTGCTAATCTTGGCCTTACGTTAGTAAGGATGTGGAACTGTGGAGATAAGGAACTATGGTTGGAACTGTGAAGGGTGTGCAATGAAGACTGCTTGTTTATACCATTCTGTTTCCCAGACTCAGACGTCCGAGCATCAGATGAGGTGCTACTGGCCAAAGATGCTATAGGTCTGATGCTTGGACCATGTGTATGGCCACAGTCTAATAGGTGTAGCATGGAGACAGAATATGTGAGGGTGTACAGGAATTAATACCTGACATTACCGTCTAGTTGCATAATACCTGAAAAAAGACATCTGATTTTGAAATAAGTCAATGGTATATGATGGTCCAGCTTCAGGAGCCATGAGAGCTGGATATGCATTTTGATATCACCTGGTTTGATTATTCTCTGTATAGAACAAGAATGTCTTATCACTATTATCCTCGATAGCCACCTCTTTTCTGTAGCAGCTGCCCACTCTCAGTGGGCTGCTTTCTCTTTTTCCCGTGTAAGCAGAAGTTTTCCATTTTCTATCTTTTCTATTTTCTATATGCTTTCCTTCCTGTCCCAGTGCCCTCCCCAAGTAAAAGTCTAATTACTTATTTTCTTTATAATCTAGATATTTACTTCACCGGTTCAGATACTCTATTCAATTTTTAATATTTTTTTTTCTTTTTCCTTTTCTTCTTTTTTCATTTACGGAAGTAGTTTTGTGTGTGTCTCTCTCTCTCTCTTTTTTTTTTTTTTTTTTTCCCTCTCTCTTATAAATTAGTCAGCAAACTAGGTAAAATTTTCTAGAGGCAGTAGTAAATATCAGAGTTTTCATTGCGAAGTACAACATTTCCTATGGGGAAAACAAGTAATATGTATGCTTTGCTTCTTTCTGCTGGCAACAACATTAGGATGTGACCTGAATTCTCCTGAAGAAGTATCATGTAAGTTTGCAGTAATTTAGTTTGTTGCATAATTGTATAACTGCATACAATACCTGCATGAGTTCCTGGAGTAAGTTATATATTTTTCCTTAGGGTTATGATACCTTTAGTATTGCTATAACTTTGTGTGTAACCTCTTCTTTGGTGAAAATTCCAGAGAGAATTAGTTCATTTGCAGCATTGTTTTTTGATATCAAAGTTGAGAGTTAAAATTGTGTGCAACTGCTGTTTTTTTTTTTTTTTTTATGTTTGTATAGTTTTGTATTATCTCTGAGACTTGTAGTGCATGGATACTGTTTTCTACCCTGAGAAAAATGTAAATATGTTTCGATTTCAGCCCTTATTTAATTCCTAGTTCAAGGCTATCAGGTCAATTTTAAGTAAATTCAAGTAATTACAGTATATTAGTGTTATTATTAAGGAAATTTTGTTTCCTATAAAATAACGACTTGTCATGTTCCAGACTAGATGTAAATTATTACTGTATTTTCATTATGGTTCAGACTAGTAAGACATAAAAATGGTGTAGAACCAGTGCCACAGAGTTGTACGGATGTAGTGGCATCTGCAGCTGCAGCACTGATTAGATAGGCAACTCAAAACTGTTAAGAATGACAGTTTTAAGCATGTAGTCAATAAGGAGTTACTGCTGGAGAAAGCAGTTGTATGATTTTGAGATCCACAGCCCCCAACACATCCTTCTGGATTTGGTAAGGACTATACTAAAAGCATAGCCAGAAAAAAAAATGAAATTTTAGTGGCAACCTCCTTTTTGTCTGGTAGCTCTAGTGTCATTCTGTTCCTATTGTGAGCATAGGATGTTGATTTCTCAGATTGATGGTTCAAACCTATTCCTTTGTTTTCACATGTGTAGGGAACAAAGTGTTTCAGTTTTCCTGGGACAGGAGAATGATAACCTCTTTGATAAATCCATGCTAAAAGAAACTCAAGGCCAACTGGTTCTGGGTAGGGCAAGGAAAATAACTAAAGTGGATTGTGCCTTTCGTAATCCACTTGCCAGGACCCTAGATATCTGTCCTTCTTCCAAGGACTGTTTTATGTCTTAGTTCTGTGATTCCATCTTTTGGAAAGCCAGGTTGTTTTCTGCACTGTGGCTTATCTTCAAAAGCAGCATCATGCTGCCTAGCAGGTGTAGTGTATTAAAAGTGATTTGGAAGATGATTCAAATTTGCGTGTCCACCAACTCAAAAGGGACTAGAATCCAGTTCGTTCAATCACTCTGTGAGGTCTTTAAGTTCTTATCTCTTCGGTAATAGTCATACTGGACAACACAGCTCAAAGACATCAAGAAACATCAAGACATCATTTAATCTGTCTTCTTATCCTGAATAAAACCTATTATGCTTAGAAAAATACATTTTTATTTTTTTTTTAAGAATGTCGTAGCTGTCAAAGCTCTCTTTTAAAATCCACAGAAGTCATTCCAATTTAGGGAAGTGTTCCTGGTAATTCACACTACATCTGGTTTTGTCAGGAATCATTAATGAGCTAGAAATTGTAATCCTAACAATTCCATTTACTAAAACACAAAATAGGTTCAATATATATCTTTGAAATATAAGATTTGGTGCATTCAAGGGTAATGTTAGGCTTGATGAATGTCTTCCCAGATCAGAGAGACTGGGTTATCTATTTTGGGGTTAATAATTCCGTAATCAGGCAGGCAAGTATATGATATGGCTACTGTCAAAAGGACAAGTCTTACTGACAAGCCTTCTCATTTATATCCATCTCCTGAAGACAGTGGTGTATACTTTTATTACCATATATTTTCTACTCAAATATTTGAAGCATGTGTGACAATTTAGGACAATCATACTGCAAAGCTTGGAAACTAATTTCAGATGCTAGATAATTAGGTAAATAATAGGAATTCATTGGGTGAATAACGTTTGACAGTGAAGATTTGTGCTGAATTAAAAAACAATGGAGATTGGATATAAGGATTGATTTGTTTTTTTGGTCTTTGATTTTGTTTCCATAATAGCTGGAATGGTTCTTTTCCTAGTAACACATTATCAAGCATCTATGTTATTTTAAGTAAAATTCTTATGACAGTGTGTAAATAATGAGAAATAAATTCAGCTTGTATAATGTGTTTGGAAGATCCTATTTGTACGAACTATAATCTGAAAAGAAAGAATAAGCCAGAATTTCCAGCACTGTTAATGCATGTTTATGCAATCACTTTGCCTTTATATTATTTTCTAACAAGGTGATTACATCATATATATAAAAAAACATCTTTTTGGAGGAGATAAGGAAAATAGGTAATATGTACTCACTTATATTCCAAGGTAATGTTAGTCTTTGAATGAGCCTGTGGTCTATGATAATTATTTGTTTAGACAAGGGGGCACAAAACCACATAATTTGGGGTTGTTTCTTTATTGCTCAATGTTGAGAGGTATTCACATACCTTCTTTATGTACCTCCTTTTTTACCTTTTTTTTGTTACTGTTAAAATCCAATTCAGTGTAGTAACCTGGCCAGGTTGACTGAAGTCAGTTGCACGGTATGTTAAGGATTCTTTTATGTCCTCAGACAACTCTTACAATTAGTATTAGCATCTTCATTCAAGTCATATATTAAACTAACAAACTTGTTCTAGAAGGCTAACATGCTGACAAATTTGACTGACAAACAAAAACTTAAAGATTACGAGCACTAAATACAAAACCACTATTTTTTGTTTGTATATTCAATGATTTGTTCTTCTCTTTGTGCATTGACTACACTTGGCAGGAAATATGTTCTGTATTCATTAATGTTTTCTCTAAATATCATCTAAATATCGAAAGCTAACAGTGAGTGTGTTTGTGCTTACTTTGGTAGTAAAAAAAGAGGAGGAAGATTTTGAAGAAAAGAAATCCATTAAGAAACGAATCAAGGAATTAAAAGTGCTGGACCCAAAGATTGCACAGAATCTGTGTAAGTAGATTTTGGTTTTATGATAAAGTAATGTTATATTAATATTCCATTAAAAATGTCTTTCTCTCTTGTGTGACTACCTCATAACCACTGTTTGGTTAAATGTGTGAGAGTATGCTTTATATGTGTGGCATTAAACTCAAACATGTAAGTTAATACAATTGAAAATATATGTTAAAAGAAAAGACCCAGAAAACAGTTAAACAATATCTCTCATTTAAGAATGAGTTTATTTCATTAGGTATCCTAAGCAATAGGATAAATAGGATACAGCTGAATATCTACTACCTGTCTTTATTTTCAACATATTCATTAAGGATTACTGCCCACACAACCAAAAAGTCAATAAAGACAGTAATGTCTACAAGATGTCTGGCCAACCCTCATGCACTTTGCAGAACAAAGCAATAATCAGTACACTGCACAATAATACACAAATAAAGAAGCCAAAGTTTTGGCAGACGAGAGTGGTATAATGAATAGGTAACTAAAGGCAGGCAGAAATAAAATTAGAAATGATCTTATAATGGTGAAGAAATAAACAGGTTTATATGAAAAAAATAATATATGTATGTATATATATGTATTAACTGCTTATATGGTTTTGGTAGTGGTAATTTTCTTGAGCTGCTTTTTTTGTGAGAAAGCACTAATGAGACTGTTGAAGTAAAAAGCCTAACTGTCATCTTGGTACAAAATACTATGGTGGCAATGACTGTCCTTGAGAGTAGACTTGTCTAAGTGTTCTTTGATGCTAGATGTTACACATGACAAATGGATGGAGAAAGCTGGAATTACTGGAGAACAGTAAATAAAAATACACTTTAAATTGTTCTCTTACGTGTATTACTTCTCTTATGTGTATTGTTTGTTGACCTTTAGATGCTATACCCTACTTAATTGATGTTTTATAAGAAGAAATAAATTGTTTTCTTTAATTGTGGGTTAAATATTTATTTCAGCAATTTTCCTTGGATCTTTCCGAGTGCCTTATGAGGAAATCAAGATGATGATATTGGAAGTAGATGAAACACAGCTGTCAGAGTCCATGATTCAGGTAAGGAAATTTGACACTTGAAATCCCAGTATTTCAGGGTAAGCATCTCATCAAATAGAAAACTGTGCCTAAAAAGCCTCTTAATGTACACTGTTTGGCTATTAAATCACTGCAAGAGTTATTTTTTTCTGTGAACTCCGGTTCTTTTTATATTTGTAAAGCTATTTTTTTTATGAAAGTAGCTGAGTTGATGTTCTCTACTTTCTCTATTCCTATTATCTAAACCTAAATTGATTTTATTTTTGTTTGTATATTCAAACAGCTTATGTTTGTTCCCTGGTTACTGTATATTCTTTTAAAATTTGTTTTTACCCCAGGCTCAGCTGCACAAATCTTTTGTTCTTGTTGAAAACTAGGTGGAAAGGGATATTTTCTTCTACTCTCTCTTTTCTCTTTCCTCTTACTTAGAATCTTGCCTTAGGACATCCACACTGACCACATTTCTTTCTTAGAGCTTATTTGGATAGTGTTTTTCTTTTCCATATTATTTTATTCAAAGTATGATTCTGTGTGAAGACAAAAGATACTCAAAGTTCCTTATGTTTTTCTATTCGCAGAGTTATTTAAAGGATGATAAGTTGGAGAATTCCATAAAACTAATTCTAATACAAATGCTTTATTTTAGAACCATGGGGAAAAAAAAAACATTTGGAGAAATGTCTGGACGTCATCTGGTCCAGTCTCTGCTCGTAGCCAGGACAACTAGAGCAGATTGCTTAGGACCTTTCCCATTAGGTTTTGAGCATCTCCAAGGAATGAGATTGCACAGTCTTTCTGGATATATTTTCCAGTGTTGGACTACCTTTATGGTGGAAAAACATTTTCTTGTTTATCCAGCTGGAATTTTCTTTTTTGGCACTTGAAACCTTGGCCTTCTGTTGCACCCCTCCAAGACGAGCTGTATTATATCTTCTTTATATATCTTTCAGGTATCTTCCTGATATATCTTTCATTGGGAACCTGAAGACTACATTAAATTCCCCTGAATCCAGTTCTGTTAAACTCGCACAAATGCAGTTCTCTGAACGTCTCTGCTGTGTCCCCAAGTTGTATGCCATGTCCCACAGTCATCTTGATGACGCTTAATTAGATTTGCAAGGATCCTTCTGTAGACCAAGATTGCCATTCTTTTGGATAGGATTCCTATATATTGTGATGAACTTCAATTTTTTGTAATTATGGCTCCTATATACCAAGTTTTAATTGTGAACAATGTACTAGTAATGTAGTGTAGGTGTTCCCTAAGGAGTATTTAGATTATTGACATGTACAACACACCTGAAAGTGTGTTGGAGAGATGGGCACGAGTCCCTGCTGAAACATCCCAAAAAGATAAAGTTAGATTTTTAGAAGCATAAGCTTTTTGCAGATCTGTTGATTAGTGAAGAAAGAAATATAGGTAATAAAAAGAGATAAAATGAGTTGTAACATTCAGACTCCCGAGATTCAAATGTATGACTCACACTGCAACAAGTAGCAATTTGGATTCAAAGGTCAAAACAAAACAAAAAAATTAATTTTTGCATGCTTTGCCTGCAAATTGAATGTTCACCATATTGAAATGTCAAAATAAGATCCTACTGAGGAGACTGTATGTTCGACATGTACCTTTTCGTGCACTATGCAGTTTGGGTGTCATCTGTTATCACTTGGATTTCAAAGATCTTTAGACTCTGTTGAGCTATTTAGACTTCACTTTCCTTTAAAGGGAATTTGTCTACTGAATGATTTGCAGGATGGGATGTTTTTCTTAGGAAATATTTGAAAGAAGAAAGATGAGCCATCATCTCCAGTGACTGCATGTATATATCATTGTGTAATTCTTTCTATTTTGTTGGAAAATGGAGCATCAAGATGCAGTTAATATTGCCACTGAAACTATGTATTGCTTTAAGGTTATTAGGATGAACAGAGTAGTTTATGCCTTAGAGCTCATTGTTGATGCTAGTTTGTGCTTACATCCCTTTTCTTTTTCAAGGTTTTCTCTGTGCTTAGAAGATGCATGATTTGTCTCTTTATGTATATAAAATAAATATGTGGGGTAATAGCTGAGATTCTGTAGAACTGCATGACAATCTGAGAGGTAGAATATGCTACACTGTTATGTTCAGCTTGACCTCTGTCTCAGAGTTTCCATGTTTTCTCTGAATCTCTATCATGCTGTTTGACCTTATCATTCTTTCCAGTGGTGAAAATTCAGCTTCTTAATGATATTACATCCTTAATAATACTGTGAAGCAACCTGTCTGTAATATATATTATATATCAATATTATGAAAAACTGACAACTTGATGTATTATTTCCTTGTGTGTAATTCAAAGAAAACGAAACATTTTTTTCGTTTTTCGTGTTTTTGAGATCAGAAATGAGAGTCTACAGTCTTGGACAAGTTAGTGTTTGAGTCCTTTTGTGTTTGGTTTTGTAGGGGAGGGAACAATTTTATTAAAAAAAAGGATAAGAGACATTGAAGAACCAAAAGTGAAGTAAGGAATAATGTCCTACAAGAAGACAATGATATTACCAACTGCTGCGACTGACTGAAAGTCAGTGTAGTAGAATACAAGTAATAATGCTCACAGTATCCTGTTTGAAAGTTATATATATGTAACAAGGCATGCTGCTGGATGATTTCAGGTCACTTGTTTTTTTTTTTTTTTAAAGGTGATTATACATTATCAAGCCTAAATGAAATGGAAAATTCAGTGAGACTTATTAGCTCCAAATTTACTTTGCAAGTTTGTGTGTAATCATTTCTGTCAAATGGCTTTATCCAAGCTTCTCGTTTCTGAGTAAAACAGTTCAGTAAGGACTTTGAAAATGGTACCATCTAAGTTCAAACCTCGAAAAGCACTTAGACATCTATCCTCCTTTGAAAGTGGTTGAATCGTGTGTCTCATTGCCTTAAAAATCTAGTATTCCCCCTCACATATGCTGAGGTTACTAAATGAATTAAAATATCCATCTGTATTGTCTCTTTTAAAGTATGTCTGCTTTTAAAAACCTAAACTAGTGTTGGGTTTGGATATCCAATGAAAATGTAGTTCTGTGTATTTTATTATTCTGAGAAGAGCAAAAGCATACATAGGTTTGTAAGCATGTGGCTGTTTTTACGTATTTATATGATACCTTAAATATTTTGTTGGTTCTCCTTTTCAGAAATTTCTCATCTTCACCATTTTTTTTTGTCTAGCTGTTAATATTGCCCAGTAAATCTTAATGTCACAGTTTCTGAAGTTGGAGAGTTGTCCTTAATCCTACCTTTTTGTTATACAGAATGCATAAGTAAAATGTATAATTTGTGTCTCTCTCCATCCTGTTCCCCTCCCTTCTCTTGTTAGAATTTATATACTTCTGAAATATACTTCTGAAAAATTAATATACTTCTGAAAGACATCAGAACTCTGAAATTTATGCTGTAATCCAAATAGTCATTGACTAATTATCAGAATGTTTCCCGTGACTTAGTCAAAATTCTTTCTCCTGCTTATTCTCCTTATTCTCTGTTTGATATTCAAAATGTATTTCATCTCTAGTAGTTCAAAAGCTTTATCTGAACACCATAAAGCCGCTTTGATACCAGCTGCTGCTTCGATTTTTTTTTTTTTTTGGTGTTCAATATTGAAAACATTCATACAACACTTGACTGTTCCTCTTTTTGAAAAGTTTTGTGATCGGTCTTTCTACATGCGAAAATTATTTTATTATCAAACAATGACCTTTTAATCTCAATAAAAATTAAGGAATTGTAGTATATTCAAAGTATTGGCAATAACTGTTATGTATATATCAAGACAGAAAAAAGTAGGTTATCAAAACCTAATTTAAAATGTGCCTTTTACACTTGAAATCTCTCTGCCCTTTGATGTCTGCTGAATTTTATAGATTTAGTGCTGGACATCTTAATTCATAATTAATAGATGTAGCCTTTTGTAGCCTTTTTTATTTTTTACAAAAATGTTTTCCAATTGTAATAACAGCAAGGATATATATGACTACCGTCATAAATTCTTCATGCTGAAAGTTAGTCTGGCACGTTCAAAACCGGATCCATAAAATTTAACTTTGCATTATTATTTTAAGCCTCATCATTCCTGCATTTTTACTGGTTTCCTTTTTTCTACCAAAATCCTTATCTGAGAGTGGAGTGTTTGTTGAAACAGTTCATTCTTTGACTATCATTTACTCTTTCTTTGGTTATTTTGGTCCTTGCACATAAGTCTAGCTTTTCTTTTTTTATTTGCTGACTTTACTTTCTTGATAAACTATGTTGTCCTTACAGTGGATGACACAAAATGCTTTAAAACAAATTACTTATCTTAGTCCTTAGAATCAAAGTAGTGTTTCAGTTCTTAAAATAGCGATTGTTTTTACACCAAAACAGAACAGTGATGAAGTACTGTCTAGTTCTTATCTACCAGAAAAAAAAGGTTTGATAAATGCTAAACTACCATAAAATGGTGATTGTACAAGAGCTAAGAGATTGAGTATAGGAAAACTAAAAGAAGTATCAAAGTGTTCAAGCTGGTTTTAAAAACCATTAATACTTTGGATACATGTATACTGGAATTAAAAATCTAGTATTTTCATTTATTTTTTTAAGGCTATCAGAGGGAGATCCTGTTCACCAACTTGACTAAATGATTTTGTTGATTGCATAGCAATAAAACTATTTGCTTGCAGAGTAATAAAACAGATTTTGACTTAAGTGTCTGCTGTTCCACAGAGTAATGGGAAAGTGTTACAATTAGTCCTTCTGATCCATTCTTGAAAATATGGTAGTTGGTAGTGGTACAGCTGTGTTTGCCCAACCTGAATCAGTGTTAGAAGGATTGCATCTTTACTTCAGCTCAGAGAAGTACCTTCTACCTAGCTGGTAATTTATGTGGGATTCAGGTGCCTAAATTCAGATGACTATATGTAAGTGGAGATGCTGAAGTGCTCTGGAAGCTCCAGGGAGTCTGAAGTCTTCTTAGATGATCAGATGAAGGTGTCATGTTTAGACTCTTACTTGTGTTCACAAGGCATTCACTTATGTAAGTGCCTAAGCTTCCCATATGGATTTATGAATTGAGCTGAAGCTGGGTACCACCTCTGAAGTCCTACTTCTGGAAAGTGTGCATGCTAAGTAGTGTTCAGTGGGTTTAAGATTTTGTAGATATAGGCATTGCTTTACCTGTCATCACCTTACAGTCTGCTTTTGTTCTGAAATACTAGAAGGTAAACTATCCATTCTCAAAATATTTTTTTTTTTGTCTAGCATTAATCATTCTTGCTATACTTTAGTTAGGTACGTTACGGTTGAAATTCTTATTCTGCCTTCCCTGTCCTATTTACTTCTTTCGTTTTGTTTACACAGGGCATATCAAACATACTCATTACAAAATGGTATTTAGTAAAAGACAACAGAAACATGTATGTTCAAAGAATCAGCAGAAGATAGTGGCATTTAATAATTTGCTTTTTATACTTGGTAACCTGAATTTGTGGGTTACCTATTTACTTTCTATCAACTTTGGCACAGGAGTGTTGTCTTTGGAGTTCATGTTAGTGATGCGTAACTAATACCATTTACCTGCAATTATAAAAGCAATGCAGAATCTGAGATTTATAAGCCTCCTTCCTTTTCTTTTGATAGAATTTAATAAAACATCTTCCGGAACAAGAACAATTGAATGCATTGTCCAAGTTCAAGAGCGAGTACAATAATTTGTCTGAACCAGAGCAGTTTGGAATTGTGGTGAGTTCTTTTTTGTTAACACTATTTTTAATTTTCTTGCCTGAAATACAGTTTTAAAGCAATAAGAGCTTATTTTTTGTAAACATGAAGAGGTGGTATAGTAAAAAAGAAAAAATATGTGTAGGTGGACATACCCATGGATCTGGAAGGCCTGATTGCCACATCCTCTTTCTTTAAAAAACTAATTTAGATAAAAGAAACAAAAAAGTAGTATTTTCTGTGGCAAGGTTCACTGGAAGATATGGAGCCATTTTTTGAATTTCCATAATATGGTGGTTTTATCCTGCTGGGCATCTGAATTCCACCACTCTTGCTCAACCTCCTCAAAGGGAAAGGAGAAGAAAATACAATGAAAAAAGGCTCAAGGGTTCAGGTAAGGACAGGGAGATCACTCAGCAATTATCGTAACAGACAAAACAAACTCAATGTCTTTGTCCCCACTGCTCCTTTATGGTTACTCTCTGCCCTTGCTCTACGTGGGATCCCTCCCACATGATGCTGTTCTTCACAAACTGATCCTTCATGGGCTTCCCACAGGCAGCAGCTCTTCAAGAACTGCTCCAACATGGGTTTGTACCATGGGGTGCAGTCCTTCAGGAACAGATCGTTCCTGCTGGGCTCTGCTCACAGAGGCCACCCCTGCAACTTCACCCCACCACCAAAAACCTTGTCATTTATACCTGATACACGTTGATTTTTTTTCTGTTCTATATGTAAATAGAAATGAAATACTGTAGTTGTCATTGTGTTAACCTGTTCTGCCTTCTTCCTCCTATGTTTTATAGTATGCTTTATCCAGAGTACTTACAGTCACCTTTCACATTCCCAGTAGGAAGATATGTTTATTATATCTCCCAGGTTGAATTTGTAAAGTGAGAGAGAAAATATAACACTCCTGGTTGACTGTTGGTGGTTGATGCTCTATTTGAAAAATAATAAGGGAATACCATGTATATAGCTCATAATTCATAATTATTAATTGTTTTATCCAGACAAACACAGAATAAGGCTATTTCTTTTCCTGGATTCATACATCCATATAGGTCTTTTCGTTGTTCATTCCTAGTTTTTTCAAGCTAAGGTGATCACTGACAGCTTCATCCAGGATGATTTCCCCTGGAAGGAAGAAATTATTTTAGAATTCTTTTAGTATCTTTGGCTTCAGGGAAAAAGTATCATGTCATTGAGTACCATGTCATTGTAACAATATGCAGTTATTTTTGGTAGTTATCTGTGTGGATATCAAATATTTGTACCTACATATTAGAATATCTGGAGTACATGTATAGGATATGAGAGCAACACTTGAGATTCTGAATCAACTGAAGTTCTCTCCTCCTTCCCTTTATTTTCATCTCCCCTGAAGGGTGAAAAAACTATCATAGATTCCCCAAATTTCTTCCTTGATCTGGAATAATAGTCTTAATATTAAATTCCATCATAAAGCAGATGTAATTAGAAGTCAGATGTACCAAGTTTAGTTTAGAGTCTCTTACGTTCAAAATTTAAGTAATATATTGTGATATATATGCTTCCTAAGAATGTATTTTCTCGTAGACCCATATCTCAATCACTAGAAGAGATGGGTGGCGAGCTAGAAATGAAATTTCTGTATGAATATCAATGAATAAATTAATTGATCAATGAATAAATGCTATTGGTAGAGTCCCTGGTTGATGTCAGCTTAAAGCGGAGATGTTTGGAGAGGAGATGGTAAATGACAAATTGAAGGGAAAAACGATGTTAGGAAGAGTATTATGATAAAGGGGGAAAAAACAACATTATTTCATCTTTACCTATGCCATAACATGAATCTAGCTCACACATACGTTTAGATGACACTATGATAAGCATCATAGGAAAAGAGAAAAAAGTTAATAATGGAATATGTTAAAAATACGTTGTCTAGCTTGATTTTCTGGTTTTGTCTTGTGCTGTTTGGTGCCACTGAAGACAAGTCCTTCTGTGCTTGTCAGAAGTGGACACCCTTTCTGTAAAACTTCATTGATTTGTTATGATTTTTTTCATCATGTTTTATGTAAACATGAAACATTATTTTTTCTTACACATATATATGTATACATATATACATACATATATACTTTTTTATATATATATATGTATATATGTATATATCAAATTGGTGTCTGTTCTGGAATTGAACTTGCTAAAAGCTGTACTTTTTTTCCATAATATTAAAAGTTCATGGTTTCCATTAAATTAGGTACTAGAAAATCAAAAGGGTAGATTGTTTATGTAGCAGATAGGTTTATATATCAGTTTTTCTGAAAGAAATTAAAGTGTCCTGTGCTGAACAAAGTAGACTAAGCGTGATGCTCCTCTCTGATAACCTTGTTTCAAACCATGTTTGCTAGGATGATAGAGATAAGCACACATCTAAAAACTTCAGCAATTTTTTCTGAGTCAGACAAATTACGGCAAAATGCCTGTAGAGATGGATTTGTACCGGTAAATTTAACCATGGCTGGCTAAGGTATGGATCAAGCTAAATCATTCCAACAGTAATATATGTGTAACTGATTGGGGAAATAGGACAATTGCATGCTGGGTTATGCATTTTAATCAAATTAGTAAAATGCAAATTTAAATAGCAAATATTTTTGCCATTTTGTCAAGAGTAAATATTGATTAAAAAAAAAAGACATTTAAAAATTAATTCCACATAGCTTAATGCTTGATTTGCTATTTTTCTATTTTTTTTCTTTACTTTTTTTTCCTCTGTATTTGAGCCTCAGCCAACCTAGAAGTCTGTCTTTTGCTCTTTAAAAATTTACAAATTTCCAATTCAGTTAAACTTTCTCAGCCCCATCTGATGGGAAGAGCTAGAATATAGCAGTCTAGGTCAAGTTTTGCTATATTTGTTTGTGGGTTTTCTTTTCTGAAGGAACAACCAGATTCTCACTGATGAATGCAAGTGTGTGCTTTCCTTCGTTTTCTATGGAAAACATAAAAAAACATCATTAGGTATCATTTTTCTAGCGTCACAGCTATGGTGAGTCTAGTGGAGCTGACTTCAGGGATCAAGCTACAACCAGTTTTTATCACCAAATGTTTTTCCAGCAATGTTCTCCTCCAAACCAGTGTTTGGTGCTGGCGAGACAGCCCCTGGTGCCATGAGTTCATTTCTGTCTTGAAAAAAAAAAAAAAATTGCATAAGTTATTTTTATTTTTTTTTGGTTGGGAAGCAGGCTGAGAACTCCTGTTCATTTAAGGACCATGTACCGCTGCTGACATACGTATAAAATGTTTTGCTTCATTTTTGTTCTTCTTTTCAAGTGAAGAGAATCAAACACGCAATACAAGACTTTGAGGTTTATCATTTAGTTGAGTAGTATCTCATAGTTATGGTATTTCAGAGAATTCAGAGATCATGTTAATTTACTCTGAAGTTGTGCTCAGGGGAAAGACTAAACCATGTGCCTCCCAAGAAACAGCCAAAATAGTGAATAAACTGATAATTACTACTTGAGTGATAATAAAATCTTTATAACGCAAACCTTCTTTTATCCTCCTGGCCTTGAATTCAAAGTCAAGATTTGTTACTCTGAAAGAAACAGCTAGACACAGAAGATACTGGCATGCTGTGACTGTTAACATATTGTGTTTTATTTCAATGTGAGTTAATTAACTTTTGCTGTTGGCTTAAAGACATTGAGGGCAAGACTCTAAGCAGTTCAGGTTCCCTCTATGAGAGTTTTGTGGTGTGAGGTTTTTTGTGTGTGTGTTTGGTTTCTGCAATTATCCTTGTCTTTTTAAATCATATTGCACTTTTATGTTTTCTGTTCATTCAGCAGTAAGTATAAAATAAATCCTTTATTACTCTTATCTTCTCTTCCAGACTTTAGGTTTTCTTTAGATAAACTACTTTATTTTCCTGCGTGTTCTTTCTTTCACGTACTCCAGACTGCTGTCTCAGAACACAGATATTATCACGTATTAATATAGAGTTTTTTTGTTTTAACTTGCACACATCCAAGAACTACTTTATGAAAACTGTGTTATGAAATTGTTTATGAAATCTCTTAACTTTATTAAGTGCTTTAACTTAGCTTCACAGTGTTACTGTAAGTTGATTTTGAATGCTGTATTTTGATGATCAAATGCTTCATGAAATATGTTTGTGTGTGCCAAAATCTAAATGTTCAATTGCACTTCATTTTACTATAGTTCATGTTTTCTACTTGGTTTACCCAGTGTGATGAACTTTCTCTTGAATTAATTTGTCATATTATTTTCTTGGAGGTTACATCAATTATGACCAATATTGGGTGACTTATTCTGTAAAACTTGTTAATGGAGAAAACTGGGTATGTGTTTAGAAATGAGTAGTCATATGACAGCACGCTTAAAATGTGAGACCTATCTGAGAAGAATGGGATTTCAGCTGCATGATCATCTTAGCAGTTGACTGTTGACATAAGTTTTTGCGTTTGTGGTTGATTATTTTTTGTTGTTTAGATGCTATATGAAATAAGAATTGGAATGACAAAAGTTAAATTAGAAATACATCCATGGATGTCAAGCAATAGTTTGTAATTTTTCAAAGAAAAAAGCATATGTACTAAATGGTCATTCATCCTAGTTTAAGTAGTAGTTTTATTAAATAAGAATTGAATTTTATTAAATAAATTATTAGATTTTGGGAATCATTGTTACAAATAAAGACTTCATTGGATGTCGTATTTTTTGTTTGGCATTCCTAAATGCCTTGGAAAATGTGTGTTAGCTACAAAACTAATATTTGCTTGACTGTACTTGTGCTGAACTACTACTAATTTTATTTTCTTCAAAAGGACTGTAAAAAAGACAAAAGCATATCTTTAAACAATTTCTTGCACTGTTAGAGCAATGTAAGGTAATTCTTTTGTGTGTATGGCATTGAAGGGGAAACTTTCTGTAGGAGAAGACCCATACTTTAACTTTCTACAGCATTTTTGTGGGAAATACCCAATATTTGACATTTTATGTCCATTGCTTCATATAGCAGTTGCTTTTCTTTTGCTTCCTGTCATCTTCCCTTTTTTGATGATCTTATAGTTGTATGTCAGCCAGATTTAAAGCTTCTAACCATCTTTTTCTTCTTAAGCAAACATTTTGGCATTTGATTTGTCTGTCTTTGCTTCCAATTATTTATCTTAACTTTCTGGAAACTTGTCCATGTATTATTTTCATTTATGCATACAGCAACTTACTTCTCTCTGAATTTCTTGCTTCAAAAGTTGGTCTGTTCCATATTCTTTAGAATATGTATATAGATATAAATATCTAGTAGTCCATATATACATAACTGATAATAGATATGCATACATAATACGTATAGATGATAAGATATGTAGAATATACCTTTCACCTGTCATTTATACTTTCACGCTACTGCATGAATATATCCAAGTAAAAGTTATCTTCTATCCCTATTACAGCATTGATGGTTTATCTTTTCCTTGTATTCGATTGTTGTTGATGAGATCATTGCTGGTTTTTGTCTTTTTCTGCTTATTTCTTTTTGTGTATGTGTGTGTGCATTTTCCGTTTTCTTCTCACCCTTACTGTCTAGCTAATAAAACTTCCTTATCTTGATTGTGTACTTACTAAAGGTTGCTCTCTTTCAAAACTGCATTGTAGAAAGACTGGGTCTTGTCAGTATACGAAACCCTCAAGTGCTTCTTCCAAAGGCCAAAGACTACTAGCTTGGAGTGTATTTATTAGCCTTGTTGTTGCATCCTTTTACAAATCCCCTGACAGCTTCCCTCTGTTTTTTCTCATAGTACCATGAAATACTGGACAGTTTCCTGCCAGCAGTTGAAGAGTTTCTCATACTTGCACATAATTATATCTACCCCCTGTTGTAGCTATTCTATGGTCATGTTGAGTTTCAGCTACCTTTTGACTTCAGTAGTTTTGTCTGGATAGCATGGCACCATATCTGTCCTGAACATTGATGACCATACAACATGTGTCCAGTTATAGCTAAGACAGAAACCAGTAAGCACAGCTGTTTTAACTGCCTGTGTGGTTGTGTTCCCCTCCCACCAGCCCCCAGTATAACTCTAAGGGGATAGTGTCACTTCCTGGGAGCAGCAGGGGCCTTCCATGCTGCTATTGCTCCATTTCAGTATGGTTTTCCTGTGTGCTCCAGACAGTTACAGTGTTCTAGACGACTCCAGTGTTGACTTGAAGACCGTCTCGTGTTGTTATCTCTTGCTTAGGTCTTCTAAAGCTTCAAGCTTGCTACCAAGTCAAGATGCTAACAGCTTCAGAAAAAAAAATATTTGATAATTCCCTTAAGATATTCTCTTAAGGAAAATTCAAAATGAGAAACACCCCATGGGTAATCTTACGTATAAAGAACAGGTAAAATAATGGGATTTGGACCATGGAGATGCAGTTAAACTTCATAAGAAAAGAACTTGGGGATTACTAAATAAAAGAAAAATAAAGGTATTTTGAAGCAAGTGAAAACTAAAAGTTGCTAGCTCAGCTGCATTATTGGGAAACATGAGTTGTAGAGGAGTTTATTTATCAAGAACCCTTATAAACCTTTTTAATGACACATTATATTTGTAGTTTAATGTGAAGTCATGGTCTAATTCTAACAGTTGCATAGGACTTCTTGAAAATAAGAACAAAAAGAAGTAATGGCTCAAATACAGCATAATTAAAAAAGTGATCCAGTAATGCAGCAGTATTAATTTCAGGCAAGCAAGGTTAGAGCCCTTTAAGAAATAGTGTGAGAAAAGAAATATGTGCTTATTTGAGGGACTGCTGGAGAGTTGAAATATAAGCCATTGTTCATTATAATTGTTTTTAATAAAGCTATAATAGATATGTGTGAGTCAACATTTGTTCAATGGTTTTTGAATTTAAAATATTCAAGCACTAAAGATTATCTTCTATTATTGTTCATTTGTATTAATTAGATCTGAGTCTGAGGTTGTTTTTTCATTTTTTTTTTTCACCTTGAGATATTAAAATTGCAAGGGTCTTGAAGCAGCTGATAAGGGCATCTTATTGCTTGCTTGTTTGAAGTAAGCTTTCTGAACTTTTCCTAAGTTGAAGAAGAAATACAAAACAAAGGTTTATAATAACCTAAAACTTGGTCATTTCAGACCTACATGGAAAAATGAACCTAGAAAAAAAAGCTCTCAGTGCAGAATCTAACAGAAAGAGAAAATGACTTTTATTTACAAAATATTGATGTAAACTGACTTTTTCACCTGTTCAGTCTCATAGAGATTGAATTCTCTTGTACTTTTATACCCTTATTCGTCTATTATGTGTGCGTCCAAGCAGTCTGGCCAGGATTGCTAATGTGCAGCACAGAGGTCAAGGGACTTCCTTGACACCTTGTTACGTCTCTGAGCTTGTTCTTGATAGGTGACAGCAAGCTAGTTTTAGGATAGCTCTTTTATATGCTTTGCTATATGTTGTCAGTTGTTATGAAGCCATCTTTATCTCAGAGTCTCCTAACTTCTACTTCGGTAAATCTTAGGCCATGCTGCTTCCCACGTCCTGGGTTCTTCCCCTGTGTTTAAAATACATATTTAGAGTTGGTTGGTAGGCTAGTGTCCTGGTTTCAGCTGGGATGGAGTTAATTTTCTTCCTAGTAGCTGGTATGGTACTGTGTTTTGGATTTAGGATGAGAATGTTGCTGATAACACACCAATGTTGTAGCTGTTGCAGAGCAGTGCTTACACTGAGCCAAGGACTTTTCAGCTCCTCATGCTGCCCTGCCAGCGGGTAATCAGGGGATGCACAAGAAGCTGGGAGGGGTCAGAACCAGGACAGCTGACCCCAAATGGCCAAAGGGGTATTTCATACCATGTGATGTCATGCTAAACAATTAATGGTGGCTGGCCAGGGTGTGTGGGGGGTCTGCTGCTCAGGGTCTGGCTGGGCATTGGTTGTTAGGGGGTAGGCATTTCCATTGTGCATCACTTGCTTTGTATTTTCTTTTATCATTATCTTCCATTCCTTTTCTGTCCTATTAAACTGTCTTTATCTCAGCCAATAAGCATATTATCTTTTTTTTTTTTTTTTTTTTTTTTTTTTTTTTTCATAAATTCTCTCCCCCATCCCACATGGGAGGAGGAATGTGTGTGAGTGAAAGGCCATGTGGTGCTTAGCTGCTTGCCAGGTTAAACCACAGCAGCTAGTAAGAAAAGGAGTAATTTATGTGATATTATGCAGCCCTGTTGCTATTCCCTAGGTGCTACTATGCAGGGTCTTCTGATAACTCATCTATGTTGTGGTCATATTGGAGTGTAGGTCTTCTGGTTGTAACATGAAAAAAAAATAATTCCTCAGTTTTACAGCTGGGAATGGTGTACTGAGAACAAGTGCAGGTTGTTCTATTGATATTTTTGTGCTTCTGTTTTCTGCTGCTTACATGTGCGCATTTCTTTTTGTACCAACCTCAATATTTCTGTTAAAGAACTACGCAATAGGAGGAATTAACATTGGCATTATTATGTAGCCAGAGTACATAATAGGTGAATGTCTATCCTGTACACAGGAAATGGCACTGAAAAAAAGGTGTTGTTGAACTCTTTTTACTCACTTCTACAAATTTGTTCAGTAACGAATGTGCACTTGAAAAAGTGCACTGACAACTCTTTTTTTTTTTTTTTTAAATATTATTATTATGGAGTAAATATCATGTTTGGAAGAATGAAGGAAGGATAAATATAAATTTAAGCATTTTGGATATATTGGCATAATTTACACTTCAAACAGTAGACTTTTGGAGGATGGAGTGAGTATGCAGTAAACTGTCTTTGTGTTGGAAGCCAGCCTTCCACACCCTCAAATTGCTTGTTTTAGATGAGGAAGGGTTGTGGTGGTTGTTTTTTTCTTCTTCTTGCGTCACAGCAGTGCTGCATTCCCGGTGGTCAAAGTTAACTTTGAGCTTCATATTTAGGCACAGCGCATCATAATCTTGATTACAATAACTATCCTCTTGTTATGTTGCTTTTTTGTGACTGACCCTTGAATAACTTAATGTTTTTGCTGGGAACCGCCTTCCCATTGAGTTTTTGACAAGTATAAGTTGCTTAATGGCAATGAAAGATATTTTAGGAACATCAGTGACTCAAAATTTGATTGCAGTGGTTGTAAAGTTAAAATGTATAGTTATGGGTGCAGTTCTAATAAAGAATAATGGATTGTAATGGATCAGAACATGATTCAGTTCTGTCCTCATTGCAACCAGTAGGCATACCTAAAACTGAACTGTAAAAGCAGGAGTATGGCCTATAAAGTTGTGAATTTCCCTCTGTTCACCACTGCTGAAGCATACTCATTTAAAGTATTACAGCCAGTTTGGGGGTGTTTTGTACATTAGTTATAGAGGTGTGAATCCAAACATGGACTTGGACTTCAGAGGTGACTAATGACAATAGTTGTAGAAATGAGCAATATGAAGAAATATTGCTTAAGTTTTTAAACTTGAAACCCAAGGCAGGGTGTTCTCTTGAAATATGTGTAGGAAACATGGAAAAAGAAATGGAATTATATGTCCTGAATACTGATGGTTGTTATGGAAGTATATAATAGGTTTACATTTTTGACAAAAGTTACACAGGTTAGACAACAAACAGGAGGATTTTTCTAATAGTGGTAATAATTAAGACAATATAACTAGGGAGATTATGGAGTCTTTGTAGTCAGCCATCTCTTTGAGCAGACAAGCTAATACGTATTCTGTTGGCAAAGCTGATTCTCCCGTAGGAAGGCTGAATGCAGTGAGTGACCTCCAAAGGTTGTCTCCCTGCTTATTTTGTATATTTATTGACTAAAATGTGCAAACACAGTACTGCTTTGTATAGATTCTGGCATATAAGCATTGCAATTAGTGGGATAATACTACTTAAATACTTGT
Source organism: Netta rufina (assembly GCF_964035555.1). Lineage (NCBI taxonomy): Eukaryota > Metazoa > Chordata > Aves > Anseriformes > Anatidae > Netta > Netta rufina. Next base: position 35,923,912 of record NC_140123.1, on the reverse strand, counting down.
TTTAGGAACGCCTTTCTAATGAAAATCAACACTTTGCACCTAGGATATATGACAAATCTCAGTTATAGCCTAGCTCATAGCATGATTATCTGATCTCTCCCTTTACTAAGCAAGCCATCTGAAAACTCAGCTTAAATGGGTAACTTTTTTTGTTTTATAGTGGATTAATGTAAAGAGTTGGTAAGAAAGATTTACTGAATTTATCTGCATTGCAGATTTATGCTGAAAATACTTGAGGCAAATGTTGGATGGATGTTGTGTTGTTTTTTTTTTTCTTACTCCGTAATATGTTTTTATTTGAGAGGAAGAAAAATAATGGTTGATTAAAATAGCTTGTTGATGGTGATGATTCAGAGAATCCATCTAGCTTTTACAGTTTTTTATGAGGTCATGAACTCCTTTATTCCTTTTATTGATCTATGTGTTGTTTTGAATATGCAGTCCTTAATGTCCTTGGTGGTCTTTCCTTTTTTTGTACTAAAATCATTCAGGGAATAATAGTGACCAAACCCACATTCAGTTCTCATCAGTTTTTATATTGGTTTTGAATATTATTCAGTGTTCTGAAAACAGTGGGATACAAGATGCTTCAGAAGGCTGTTTTTAGCAGTTGTGGGGATGATAAATTACTAGATGACGTTTTAAGGCTTTGACTATAGTAATCAACTGAACAACACCAGAGAATTCTTTTGAACATTGAACCTTGATTGTCTGTAGTGCTAATTTGGTAGAATAGACGTTAACTGTAAGCATAGAATAGTCATCCTGTTGGCCTGTACAGAATTACACGTTCCCAAACAATTCCTGGGCACAGTCTGGGAGTGAGCATGAGCCAGATCTTATGATCTGAGTATCCAGTTAGATAATTGAAGACTTAAATTGGTAAGAGAGAGGCAGATTGGTTTATTAAGACAAGTTTTAATGATTACAAAGCAGATCTTTCTGCTTTCATCACAGGGGGGACAGAGCAGTACATCAAAGGGAAGTTGGGTACAAGCATGTTGGTTCCAGCCATTGATAACCTGAGTGTCTTGCAGGCGTGTCTACACCTCTCGGGCCTGGCATCTCAGAGCACTTCTGGAAGTGCAGAAGGACACGACAATGTTTGGTCCCGTGTCATGTGGCTCCAGATTGTTGCTCTCACCATCCCTAGGTTGTTTTGGGATTCAGTTTATATACATGACTACCAGAATACTCAAAATATAATTGACTCTCTAAAGAGTTGTAGGTTGTCATGGTAAGTTAAGCTTTCTTGTTGCTCCAGCTAAAAATGTTCTGTAATGATAGCTCCCTGTCAGCTCCCCAGTGGCGCACATCAACTTCTCCCCACTCTCTTGCCCACGGAACAATGCTAAGGCTTAAGGATTATCTGTGCCAACTTACATTAGCAACTTGTTGCACCACAAACTGTCCGCAGTAGTAGTTCTCATCTGGTTCTGCGGTGTGCAGGGAGCTGAATCTAGCAGCAGGCATGTGAACTCTTCAGTGCCTGTGATCCTTAGTGACAGAAAATAGTCCTGGAGAAATTTGATTTATTACTATGGTTTTAAATCCATAAATGTAATTCCATTTCAAAAATCATAATTTTGACATTATTTATAAACAAATTTGATGCAAAAAAATTGCTAATACTTGTTAGGATACTTTTAGTGGACCTTTGACCTTAGGTGTAGGTAACTATATTAGCAATTGCATGCTTTAGGATAGTGTCTCAAGTACCATGTGTGATAGCTCCTACTAAAGTTTATCTTAAAACTTAAGATATTTGAAAATATGTTCACATATAGTTTGGGAGTGAGAAAAAGAAACAATCTTGATCACTTTTATTTACTCAAAGATAAAATTGAGGGAATTATGAAATATTGTTTCAGAAATAATTAATATCTGGACCTTGTGAGGAACATGACAGCTAACCTGAATAGAATTTGGCAAGCTATCCTCATGTGGCTTCACAGCTTGTTCGCTGATGGATGTGTTTTTAATGAGTTCATACCAAAAGAGAAGATTTCACTAGAGTAAATTGAAGATTAGAGTGAGGCCTGATGAAGGCTAGTTTGTCTTAAATAATTCAGCAAACACTTAAAATGATCAATTCCATATTCAGCTGGTGATTTCACCTGTATGTTCACACTAAGGATAACTCAGAATGTGTTAATGTCTTTCACTGGTATCTGGGGAATACCTTACTATACCTGAAGAGGTGTTCCTAATACTTGATGCTTGGGCACAGCCGTACCTAGTGCCATAAATAGCACCATTTCAGTTTATTTAAGATCCTAAAGTAGTGAGGTGTATAAAAATATATTTATGCCAAATAACAGTCAGGTTACTTAAGTTGTTCAGAGGGGAAACATCCTTAACTCTTACAATGTTGATGTCTTTCAAACTTTAAACCTGAACAGGGTGGAGAACCAAGCTCCAGAAATATCTTCTGAAAATGATCTGAACTAATTTGTCAGTTTCCGATTGACAAGAGTGAGTATTTCTATGGATTAGATTATATTACTTCAGATGAATCACTGCAAGACGATTACTCTGAATCAACATCTGTAGAAGATTTGGTACCAGTAGGTCTCACTCTTATCCTTGTTCAGTTGTGATGAAACAGTTTTGCATGATTCTAGTTCAAAAAACAAAATCTAAGGAATGGATTAAAAACAATTGTCTTGTTTCTTCAGATGGCAGGCAGTGGTGTTTTTTTCTTCTGGCATGGACGTAGGCTCTCTCTTTTTTAGTTTTCTCCCTGGAGGTCTCACTACAACTTCATAGCAATGAGGTTGCATGTCTGAGAGTTTTCATCTTTTGCCTCCAGCCAATCAGTGATTCACATTGCAGATTCCTCTAAACGTCTCGAGCTTGTCTTGAATCTGCTTTGATGTAATCTCTGTAAAAACTCAGTGCAGTTCACACGGCATTACTGATGAAAATTGGTGCCATATTGTTTTCACTTAAGAAGCTTTGTCAGATGTGTCTCATTATGACTCAATGTAACTGCAAAACTATCACCTGTTGGTAGACTGTTTGGATTTTCTTTTACCCATATAGCAACAACTTTGTGGAGTATATTGCAGTAGTTTGGCAGTATTCACACTTTGGCTTGCAGTTTCCTAAAGTCAAACAGAGCAATTTTTTATGTAAGATTTCTTAATATTTGACTAGAATCTTGGGTCTCCAGGAAAAAAAAAAAAAACCAAAAACAAGTGATTCTGAGCTTAGACATTTTGACTTGACCAAGAAATGCAAATTACAGTTGAAATTAAATCTGAGGTAGCTTTTCCTTAAAGATTCTAAGATTAATAGCAATTTCTTTACACCTGAAAGAAGACTTGCATGGGGCAGCTAAATTTAATGAGGATTCTACTATCTGTTTTTCTCCTTTTTATTTCCATGCCTTCAGTGATCATGAAAGAGAATCAAGAAGAGATATACCCAAAGCAGAATTTCTTCACTTGTGTCTTGAAAGGTACTGCTTCAAGATTAAGGGTACACAGGGAAAGACAAACTTCCTTATGACTTGTATTTTCACTCTCTTAGTCTTAGGAGTAGACTGCACAATTTCCACTCAGTTTGGAAACATGCCACATAGGTGGCCTTTGCCACTTGTATTGGTTAAAGCATTCCTTACTACTTCCCAGCATATCCTTCCTGTCTTTGTTCAAAGTCTCTTCCCACAATAATAGTTTTGATAGTTGATGTCTTACTGTAGAGGCTGTTCCCCATTTTATCAGCACAGAAGACTTAAAGCACCTAAACCTTGGTGCCAGATAAGAATGGAGCTTTGTTGGGCTTTCAGAAAATTTGAGTTTGGGTTGGTAACACAGGCTAGAACAATATTTTGGCTTCACTAAAAATATCAACAATCCTTTTGAAGATAATTTTCATGTGGGGATTTGAATATCTTAAGAAAAACTCTTCTGAGTAAGGACCTTGATCAATCCATGATCTCTCAACAACCTCAAGTATTGTTTGGGAAGGTAGTCATTTACGTTAAGTTGATGCATCCAAAGGACTGTAAAGTGTAGGGCAGCTGTGCTAAAAGAATCTTGAGGCTAGTCAGCATCTTAGATTTCTGGAGCTTGAAACAAATATGTACTTATTCTAGCTTCCGACTGTAGAGCTCAAAGGAGCTCCTATGGACCCCAAATCCTTTAGTACTTACCCTCTCTGTTATCATTTTGTAGAAGTGGGGAACATTTTTCAAGATATATGAACATCTTTCCAACAGCATTCACTTATGTGATGTTTCATGTCAGACAGTTTTTGCCATGGATTGCCTGTGGTTCCAAATGCACCAAGTAACTATATGGAAAAAATTTCTGAATTCTCTGTTGACAAGACTACAGAAGATCTACAGCAGAATGCTGTTTCCTTTCCACTACTGTCATCATCATAGATACATATCTTCCTGATTAGGAAATTAACTTAGATGCCTTGTTGGGTCAGTACAGAAGACTATTCTAAATATGAATGTGTTAGTGATCTGCGCTTTTTCTGAAATGTGTCATGTCTATCACATCAAAGACATAATCAGCTGCTGATGATGTCTGTTATCACTGTATACTGCTCAAATAATTACGTATTGTCAAATTCTACTTTTTAGTTGGGAGTAAGTATGGTGGTTCAACCTGGTGGAAAATACTAAGCCTGCTGTCATCACTTTTAGACATTCCCACACAGACTTTGATCTTCTACCTATATCTTCATAGCCTGTATGTTGGGACACTCAAAGTAATAGTATTAGGATGTGGGTTTCTGGTAGCAGCCAGAAAGCAAATCAAGGACTCCTTTAGAACTAAGCTGATAAGATTTTTCCATCTAGAATACAGCCAGATCTCTCTTACTTTTAGAGACTCTTTGTGTAGTTTGATATTGTATTATTCTTGTTTAAATTTCTCAATGACTTGTGCCCTTGACTTCTGCTGTAAATTTATTTATTTTTGCCATCTGGCTGAATTAGAGGTTTTGTAGAGGACTTTTCCTATGTCAAACTCTGACTTGGTTTCCCATGAGGAAACCTTTTCAGTCTGGTTGCATCTGCTCCATATGTACCTTTTAATGAAAATAGCTTTTCTGACGGCTGTTACATCTGCTACAGATAGGAGAATTTTGGAGATTTAGACCCTCTTATTCATAGATGATACCTTTTTAGGAAAATAGTGTTGTCTTAACTCTGAGAAACAAAAGCTGTCTGTGTCCCAGTCTGATCAAGATGTCAGTAAATCTGTGTGTTTGATAGTTTGCATCTACCTGCCTTAGCCTACAAGCAAACAAAAAAACCTTTGTGTGTCCAGGTTGAACAACAACTCTTTTTTAACCTGGATAATGGATGTGTGCTAACTGTATTTTCAGATAGGATAAAAAACAATTAAAAACAAAAACAAACAAACAAAAAACACACAAAAAAACACACACACACACAAAAAAAAACACATTTATTCTCAGAGTGGAACATACCTATCTGTGAATTTCAGCAGGAAGCCTATTGCAGTGTATAGCAGTCTGTTATGTCAGCTTGTTTCGAGAGCTGTTATAGCCCCTATTGGCGATTTGGTTTTATTTTGTAGGACAGGTGACCTCTGGAGCATTCAAAAGGAGGGTCCTCTCTTCGGAGATCCGCAGGCTGGTTCATCTTTTTTGAATGTAATGCCATCAAAAACAGTACCAGGCATTTTCTGCACAGTGCATCAGTGCACTGTCATCCTCAAGACACGAGAAGGCCATCCATGTGTAGCTAGGAGGTAATTGATAAGTGTTGTCCCTGTGTCATACACAGTATGCTCCTTTCTCTTCTGCTGTGGATATCCTCTAAGAAAATATTGGGTTTGGAAGCAACCGAGACAGTGGTGCAAACTCAAGGTGTTTATAATTCAAGGTAGGGAAATGGAGCAGCAGGATGTGCCCTCTATCAATGCAAGAATGGCTGAAAAGTCATCAACGCAAATGGTTGCTTGTACACATAACACGTAAATACGGAGATTTTCTGGTTTATTGTAAGTAATTTTAAGCTGCTAAGTATTATTTATTTGGGAAAAAAGTGTGTCAAAGCTGAAGGAAGATGTGCTATTTCCACATAGCCATAAAAAAAATCTCAACAAAAATGCTGTTCCATTATGTTGTTAACTTTCCATACGCTGAAAAAATGTTTGGTCTATTCCAGAATGCTCTGTCTTCACAAAGATACCAGACGCATTGACTCCCTTTTTCAAATTGAGCAGGGTGTTCTTTTTTTCTTCTCTAAAAAGTGGATAATAGGCCTTTTAAGGTCTCAGTTTTTCCTTCCTTGATATATTTTTCTGCTCTTTGAGTGCCTGAATTTAAAGTGTTAAAAATTCGCACTTCTTACCTGTGTGCTCTGTAGAGTTCACCAGTGCTACAGTGATGGCAACTATGTTTTCCATTGAGGATATCCTTCCATCTTACGTTTTAGTCATACTGGCTGTACGTGGTATTTTACTTTTTCAATGGGAATGCTTTCAGATGCTCTGACAACTTCAGGACTGTTGATCCTTTAAGGAAATGATATTGTGAAACTGGAACCCTTGCAGTGTTCTTCTCTACAAGCTTGGGTTAAGAACAAATCACATTCAGTGATGAAAATGTAATGTCAGTGTGACTTCTGAGACATGTTCCTTTACTTGACATCAACAAAGCAGACAGTGAAGGTACACGCTTACCAGATGGCACACTGTTGCAGGTGCTTTTTGAATTATGCTGTAATTGAGAGAAAAGCCTCTCTTTGCTGTCGCATAAAGAACTCAGGGAGCTACAGCCAGGTAGCTCAAATCAGCTGTCAATTCCCATTTGGGCTAATGCATAGTGATAATAGTCTTGTAGACTATTACTTGAAAATTGAATAATTCATTACCCCTACAGTGAGTTCTCTTATGTGTTGTCCACTTGTCCTTTAACTTTCTACCTCAACATCCCTCTTTAGTTATTTTATTGTCTGATTTCAAGATTCTGCTTTAGGTACATAAGGTACATAGGTAGTATATGTTAAGTATAAGAAAAAATCAGGACATGAATGTAAGCCTCTCAACATTACCAGAAGTAAATTTTTAGCATCTTTTGTGATAAGGTGTATGTATTTCACTGTTTGAATACATGTGTAGACAACATTTCACAAAGAAAGCCGTAAACTGATAAAGGAACTCCCCATCTCCTCTCTTCCTAATTATTGACTTAGCAAACAGGTAAACAAACAGTACCAAAGGCATGCATTGTACATGAACATGAATTTCAGAGTGTTAATAATAATGATAATAATAATAGCCAAATGGCACTTCAGTTGTGTTTCTGGTATATGCCTGTTTCTGTTCTTTCTTTAGAATTTATTATGCATTTCTGCTTCCATCGTTAAGACACGTACAGAACTAGATCTATTAACCTCATTCTGATGAAAACTTTGCATGTTTCATGCATCTGTGTTTGTTCACGTTTGTGCAACACATCTTTGTGATGTAAAGTATCTGATTATTTCAGTTTTAGGAACCTGCCTGTCTGAGAAGCCATGAGTCAATAAATCATGCATCATCTGCTGTTCTCTAGTACCTTTAGTTTGGTACCATTTAAAATCATTGCAGCTTTATTCTGTTAGTTCCTCTGGTTTGATATTAATGGTCATCTCTGCTGCATCCTGAGTAGGGAAAAATACTAAAATTCTGGATAATTTTAGAGCAGATTGATGTTTTTTGAGTCTAGTCTCAAATTTCTCCTGTCTGATCTGAAAACAAAAGTTACAATTCAGATATGATAAGTAGCTTTGCACTTGTTTTGTACTAGTAAGTAAATTGTTTCAGATAAATGAGATAATACTGATTTTTCCTGATTGGCCTGGGAGAATAACTTCGTGACACATACCTTGTGACACACAAATTATGTGTGAAGGTGTAAAAGTACTACGTTAATTTTAGTTGGGTGTTAGGTATTTCCATCTCTATTCCATTCTGAAATTTCCAGTGTAACTTCAAGTCCTGTTATCCTTGCTTAATAATTGTTCAGTAATAAATTTACCACCCTATTGGATGCTACGTAGTTGACGATAAGTACACAGTATCTGCCTACAGTTGATACTGAGCTAACATCCAGACTATATATATTTTTGTCTTTTTACTATAGCACCAGGCCAGAGATGGTCTGTAAACTAAAGCTCAGTATTGGCTGGAGTATACTGTGTGCTCTGGAAGCTGCTTTTCAGTTTAGTTTTATCTGAAAGATGCCCTGTTCATGTGCTTTGCTCTGTGATGTAAACAGAAGTGTGGATACTGGAAAAGATTCCTTATTTTACTTCAAAATTTCTTGTCTGAACCAAAATGCAAATGTTTATGTTTACTTCAATAGAACCATGATCAGGTGGTTGCATTGCCAGACAGGCATTGCAGGCATGGCTCTAGTAGCATAAAATACTAACTCTACCTGATTTTTAGTACTACTGTCACAGAGAAACCAATAGAATGGGCTGTAAATTACAGTCTCTTTTGCTTCAATGTCACATTCATTGGATTAGACAGTCCTCAGTATCAGCTTAGGATAGCTTAGATTTGTGTTTGTTTTGACTTGACACTGAGATGGATAAAGAGTATTATCCATTATGCTTTTCACTGACTCTGCTGTGGGATGATCAGCACCAAATAACTTGTGAATGTTGTACTGACAGCTATTTTCACATTGGTATACTACGTATGGGTTGAAAAATGTTCCATAAATCCTTAGATATTACTGTGGTTTGGAGGGGGATTTTTCCAATTTAAAGGCAAGTTTTTAAGGCCACTCTATGGCCTTAAAAATATTTCTATGATAGAGTTGGATGGATAAGTAGTATTCTGTAGGCTTGGGAGATGGAGGAAGTTAATTTACTGAATGCGTTCCGTGTCCCTTGATTTAAAGAAATAATACAATTTGCAGTCTTGTTTAGATGTAGGAACTAACGTTCATAGTATCTCTGGGGTGGGAATTCAGGGACCTAAGTCATATGGGAAGACTGAAACTTCTGTTGAAAATGCCTGACCAGAAAAGCGTAGAGAAAGTCAAGTCTTTTGCATATGATCTACAGGAGTTACTGTTTTCCTAGGAGCATTCTTCTGCTTTACCTAATTAACTGTATAAGGTCCAGGGCTATAGTGGGATATGAATACTGGCACATAATAATGCATGTTTTATTAGTGTTTTATAGCTTCGATTTTTCAAAACTGTTATTTTTCTGCAAGTTTAGAGTAAGCTGTTATTGAAATCAGCTTTTAAATATTTGCACCAGAAAATGAGATTTGCCTTGTTTGGGTACATCCTGAGTTATACAGAATTTGTGAACTACTTTTATTACTTTGCAACTACTGGGTCATAAACTTGGATTAGTTTTATAGGATTTGGTATATGAGTTGACAGATGTGATATATGATGACACTTTATCGTTTATTGCTTACACATCCTAGTTATTGGGAAAGGATGGGGGCAGTTCACATTAACCACAAGATGGGATTTCAGTTGCTTACCCAAGTGTCTCTCATTCATTCGTTCATTTGCTATCAGTTATAGCAGATATATTGCTTCTTCAAGCCTGTCACACCAATAAATCATTTCAGATTGTATGCATTTGTACAGTGCCAAACTGTAGCATGAATTTTAAAGGAAATCTCCTATTTTCTTTTCAATCAGATGAGCAACGTGAAGAGACTACGGCCACGGCTCAGTGCTATTCTTTTTAAGCTCCAGTTTGAAGAGCAGGTGAACAACATCAAACCTGACATCATGGCTGTCAGTGCTGCCTGTGAAGAGATAAAAAAGAGTAAAAGCTTTAGCAAGCTGCTGGAACTAGTATTATTAATGGGAAACTACATGAATGCAGGTTCTCGGAATGCACAGACCTTTGGATATAATCTCAGCTCCCTATGTAAAGTGAGTTTTGAAATGTCCAGGTTGAGTATTGCATTCACTTCTTCATTTGTTTTTATTGCACTACTTAAATACCTTGTTTTGATGTTTTCCCTACAGTTGATTCTTTGTTTTCATTTTTTTTTCTTCATAATTCTTAACATTAGTTGATGATTTGAACAATACAGAGTTTATCTGTGTACACTCATCTTGAGACTGGATTTTATTTAAACTTTTAGAAGATTCCATACTGAGGAAATAATAATCATAAAACAACAAATAAATAAGGTTATGGAAGGACCATATCAATGTGGTCTTGGTAGCATTGTAGTCTTACTTGTCTGAACACTTCTAAATCTGTCATATGTATATTTTTTTGATAGTTATGTTTTCTTTTACATAGTTTTTTCCTTATCTGATTTCCTTTTGTTGTTGCTCAGTTTCATCAGTTCCCTATGTTTTCCCTATGTTTCTTATATAGAAGTTGAAAGAGTGAAAATCTAACATATATGCAAGAAGACATCTGTACTTCCCTGAGTATTAATTTACAAACAATTCTAAGCCTAATTGCCTTCTACTTACTTTTTTTTTTGTTTTCTTTCCCTGTGCCCTCTGGCCACAGCAAAATCTGAACAGAGAGTGTATGTAATAATTTTCATAAAAATGAAATTATTTGGAAGCTATTATGTACTTTTTATCTTCTCTCAGCTTCTTTGTCTTTCTACACGATGGAGAAAATGCATTACCTTTATGTTAACTAACACATTCTTTAATCAGCCTGACTCTGCCATGTTTCAGGATTCTTTCATTATGGTTCTTAAGTGTTCGGTGCAATACCTGTATCTTGAATATTCATAGAGAATAAGTTATATTCCTTCCCTAGTCTAAAGTAAACATTTAAGCATTCATCAACCACCTAGAGAAATACAGCATAGATGAAATTATTGAGTTAAAGGTACAATTTGTTGAGAAATGTGTTTAAAAGGCAGATACTAAAGGTTCTCTCTCCAATTAGGTGCATTTACTTCTTAGGTATGATCTTTATGAGAATCTATCCTAGGTCCAATTATATTCTCTGTATTTTTAATGCACATCATAACTTAAGAGAGAGAAATATACTTATGAAAATAGTATGAAGATAGTTGTTACAAGCACTTTGCAGATCAGGATTCAAAAATGATCTCAGAGAAATAATTTAAGATGTGGAAGATGAAAATTGTGTTTGAACTACTCCATGTAGGAAAGCGAACTGATGTGCACAGGTAACGAAAGTAAGGAATGAATGGCTATACAGAATTCCAGAAAATGGGCTTTAGGTCCTGGCTTATCCTTACAGTGCTCTAGTATAACATACATTTGACAAACTAGGATATCATAGTTTGTTAGATTTGCAAGCTTCTGGGTTATTTAGCTTTACAGGTGGCTATGACATTCTGTTGGAGGGGAGAAAAATCTGTTTTAGTGGACCTTCTGTGTATTATAAGAAGGCAACTGTCTACAAATTTCTTGATACAGATATGTTTTGATGAAGTCTTTACTGTATTACTGTAGAAAATATATAGAGTGACTAGCAAGAATCTAGGGGATAGTAACATGTAATACTACTAAATGTAGAAAAAAATCAAATGTAGGTATATTTAATTTAGAAAAGAAAGAGTAATGTGAGGAGGATGCAAGTGTCCTTTTGTTATTAATCTATCATAAAGAAGGCATCTGAACATTTGGTTTCTATGTAGTTAAGGTAGTGATGGAATAATTGGCTTTGCTGGTAGCAAAAGAAGCTTGGTTAAAGATTTAAGAAAGCTTTGTAGCTGCAAAGATGGTTAAGAAGTTGATAGTGAACGAGATTGTGGAAAGCTTTTGAAATCCAGGTATACTAGTGATTCTCAACGAATCCCTATGAGGCCAAATTAAAAGCTAAAATAAATAATAATTTGATTACAGTATTTAGTTAACTAGTTGGTAACTGCATGTGGGTTTCTTAGAAACCTGGAATAATTCAGGTTGAAAGGGACTCAGTAGGCATCTAACCTGCACAGAAAAAATACTCGTTAAGTGTTTATATAATATATTTATATACTGGGTGATGTTGATGGAAAGCTTTAAGCTATTACAGAAAAAGGTAATTTGCTCCTCATGATCAGAATGCTTAGAACAGCAGAACCTTGTCATTGTATCATGTAATATGATTAGAAACGTCTGTTTTGTGCCTTTCAGCACTTCATTAATTATGCATAAGCTTATATGATGGTATTCAATATATTTCATTTATGTAAGGAATCTGTAAGTACAAAAGTAAAGTTCAAATGACAAAGATTTAATATATATTTGATTTGACATCACTAGTTTGTAAATGCCAGACCACACTGTTTAAAAACTTATTTGGAGCGGTGGAGGGTAGTGCCTCGTCAATATAGTTGAAGATGACTTAATAAAGAAAGACCAGCTATTACAGGTTCTGATGGCACAGGCAGAGCAGGGACTATGACCACTATAGAGATAATCTGTAGGATTTCAGATCTTTCCCATTGGATATAGTTGAAGACTTGCTGTTCTGAAAGGTGACATTTCCAGAAAGAGAATCATTGTGAGTCTGCATTTACCATCTGACCTCTTTCAGCGAAGTAATACTACCAGTGTCACCTGAGAATGCTATATTGTAGCATCATCCAAGACAAATCCTGAAATACTACAATACTACCAGGTGTTCAGCTCATCATGAAGAGCTTTCTTCCTTCATGATACATGGCGATATTCCAAAGTATCAGCACATTTGATAAAGAATTCAAGATCCAATTTCTATCACAATTTGTCTTGCTTGCTTCATTGTGCCTATTTAGTTAGCCTCACTGTTGAACAGCTGGGTTTTAGAGTTAACCCTGGGCTATCCAGTCCAATGTTTATCAGGGTTCTAGTCACCAATTCCTAATTCACCTCATCCAATTGTGGCCTCATTTAGGAAGTCCGTGAGTGCCAAGCCTTCACTGGTTATGAAACTGTGTCTTAGATCACTTTGTCTGGAAATACAGAGGTAAAAGAATGTATGTGAAATTTTTTGGATTTTTCTGAATTATGTGTTGTGTCTTGGTTAACACATAATCTCCTCTGTTCTGAGAATAATAAACTGGTTCAACTGTTAAAATATATGTATATATATATACATATATATATACATATTATTAAAACCTCAAAGAGGACCCCACCCAAACCTATACTCCCTGGCCCAAAAACTAGAAATCTGCAAATTGCAGGCTGCTTGGTAGACTGCAATGCAGTTTTCAGTAGGGGTTCACAGAACTTGAGAAATTCGCAGTCACTTCTGTCCTTCAAAGCTATTGGCTTCTGTAATATTTGTGGAATAGGTGATTTATCTGCTGTTCTTCATTCTCTTCTCCAGCTATGCATAGAGAGCTATATAAAATATCTGCTTTGCAAAAGATAATCCCCTATCTTGCCTTCTCCCTATATCATGAATAATTATAATAGGTCTGCTGCATATTCTCAGAAGAGAGTTATAATATTGGTGTGCTAATAATAACTTATTAAATACTGTTAAATTAAGAATAAATGCATGTCTATAACACTGGTTTATTTTTAAAACTAACTTTTGCTAATTACGTGCATTTTAAACAGTGTCACATTGTAAAAATTGTGTGATGTTCCAACAGTTCAGATATTTATCACTGAGAATCCCAGTACAGTAGAAGTAATTTGTTTTATAACACTGCATACAGCAATGACCCTAGAATATTTGTTGTTGTTGTTTTTTGTGTGTTCCGTTTTCTGTTTATTTTGAAAATTGTTTCACATTAATAATAATCTATTTGTCTGAAAGAAAAAGTAAACATTATGGATGCATATATCTCATCAGATTTATTAAAGTAGAATCATTTTGATCTTTGAAAATAAAATGCTGACTTTTAACAGAGAAGTATGAAATGTCAACCTCAGTGATAAGCACCATCAAAAATTCTCCATTTAATTTGACAGTATGGGAAAAGCAAACAATATACTCTTATCTGGTTTTTACATCACATCAATCAAGTGCACTTTAAGTGATCTCTGAGTATATTGGGAAGCACAAGAAGTGTGGAAAAAATCTCTTTACAAAAAATTGACAATCATGGGAAACCTGTGGTAATACAAATATTATGTATATGTATGTATATTTAAATTGAGATCGATCTTGCTTTCAGTTCTTTATTCAGATGTAATCCCCATATAGCTCTGTGTCTGGTTTTGAACTCTCTTTGGAAAGGAAGGTCATTCTTTCTTTCAACCTTGTTGCTGTAGTTACTCTTATGCCGCTATGCTTTGCTAATAACTTTTGTTTTTCATGGTAACTAAACTAAGGAACAACCTTGAAGTTGAAGCAAACTAATGTAGATTTTCTACATTTTTGCGCTAGTTCTAATACTGTATTAAAGACTTTTTCCCCGATAGTCAGATGTACAAATCTGTGTGCAATTATGGCAACCATTTAAGATGTGTGTGTACTTCATATGTGCTTAAGTACGTGTACTTCTTTTGTTGAATAGCTCGTGCAGAAGTATTTTTTAAAAGTAACACGCACTTTGATATGAGATGTCATTTTAGAATGACATATAATGCCATTTTCTGTTTCTAAAAATCTCTCTGTGGATTTGAAAGTCTCACATAAGCAGAGATGGCTACAGCAGAAATGTATGACTGTTTACTTATTGTCAGTTAGTGTTTTTACACAAATAGATGCAAGTTTTAAATGGACAGACTTAAAATCATTTTGTATGTATAAATGATTCGGGCAGAGAAGTTAATGTTTAACAATTTTGGAAGTCAGAGGTTTTGAACAGTCAAGTCTGTGAACTCGCCCTTGTTGAGAGTTGAGAACAACTAGAACTTGGTGCAGGCTGAAACTGTAGTTTTCACCACATACATCATAGTAGGCTAGGGTTGGCTTCATGTATAAGAAATCATGTAATGGAGTGGGTGTGTTCATCATTCATTGTTAGAATTTGCTGATTTAGTTCTGAATTTTTGTTTGTTTGCACTTCTGCAAGTCTTTTCAGTTTCACAAACATTGCTATATTGCTTAAATAATTATATTTTAAAAGAGAAGTGTTTACTGTTTCCGAGTACAGAACTCAAAAATATATATTGTATATAGAAAAAAATTTTCTCTATATTTTTTCCTAGGAATTTTTGGCAAGGATGGAAATAAAAAAATCCATTACTTGGGGTTTTCTTTGGGAGCTGTTCAAGTTCAACAGTTCATTCTTATCTTTTTTTGTATTCACAATTAGTAATATGTATTAATTATCAAAATATTGAGGTAATCTAATTCTCAGCATTTTAACTTTTTTTTTTTTCCTGTCTAGCTGAAAGACACGAAGTCAGCAGATCAAAAAACAACATTGCTCCATTTTCTTGTAGAAGTGTGTGAAGAAAGCTATCAGGATGTTCTGAATTTTACTGAGGATTTTCAACATTTAGATAAAGCTAGTAAAGGTTTGTATAACTCACCTGTAAAGGTTTGTTTAAGTAATTTAAATTTTTGATTCTGAGTGCGTTGCAGTGTGTTTTTAATGTGAGATGTTTGTTTTATGCTAACATTTTTAAGTACACATTAATATTCTTCAAATCATAGATCACAATTTTGAGCTGCTACAAGTGTTGTTTAACATAATGTGTATCATTCAGTCCTCTCATTAACTACAGGATTTTCCATTACATTTCTTCTAACGTATCTTTGAGACTTATTGTCCAAAACAGATTTCTTTTAAAAGTCTTTTTCTATTAAAAGATCTTAAACCATTTTCATCTTTCAGTCTTTTATACAGCATTATTACTGAGTGTCTTGTAGTTCAGAAACTCTGAAAGTCTATTATACCATCATTTAATCTTTTCTAACTGTGAATCTGAACACTTTTGTCTTCCCTGTATGTATATTTCTCATGCAACAGTAGCGTTGGAAGTCTGTAAAATGACTTCCTTTTTTACTGCTTCATCATGCAATGTAGAGTGTAGTGAATCTCAGTATAAGCAGCAGCAGATTTTTTACATTTAATTTAGTAATTAAGAGATCCTTCTGCATATTATGTCACAGACTAAGTAATTTAAACTGACTAAGCATGGAGTTAGAAACTGACACCACCCCAGCACTGTCATACTTTTGCAGAAAGAAGATTGGATGGGCTGTCTCAGTTAATCATTTTCTAGTTTATGTCAGTGTAGAGAATATCGCTGTTTATCTGTATTGCGCTGTACACTATTGCTCTTGTGCCTCATTCAGCCTTCCAGATGTAGGCTGCAGCTTTCCAAAAACTGTTCTGGATAGAGAGAACTCGAGATAGTGGTCACTCACACTGAGTTTGCTTTCTGTTATCATGGTTCCTAAAGTTTCCAATTATGGTTAGTGGATTATAACCATTTAGAAGTTCAAGTATGTTTAAATATCCGTCAAATGCTTTAAGACCCTCATCTAACTGTTTGCACTGA
Source organism: Netta rufina (assembly GCF_964035555.1). NCBI lineage: Eukaryota > Metazoa > Chordata > Aves > Anseriformes > Anatidae > Netta > Netta rufina. The sequence goes on along the minus strand of NC_140123.1, from coordinate 35,907,568 downwards.
AAATAGGATTTCCTTCTTTATATATATTTATTATGTGTTATTTTCATAGAACCTGCTGTTAACTGGCAACTGATTTTTCCTTAATCATATATTATTGGCTTTATTGTGCTTGAATTTATTATATTAGCCAGAATAACTAAAGTGGTCCATATTACTGGCCAGTATTTCAGTGTAGGCAACCATCCTCTATGAAGCTGTTGATTGTCTTTTGTAAAGCTTCTGAGATATAAACAATGACCATTCAAAGTCCAGTCAGTAAAATCACCAGTTAGTCCAGGTTTTCTGTTCTTTTTTTAGCTATCTGGTATTGATTTGATGAATCTTTGATCTCACTGAGTATGTTGTAGGATGAAAATCAATTACCTTGTTTTCAAGTTTATACATTGAGTTTACTTTAGTGTATTATATGAGACATATTTTGCATTTCAGTTTCACTGTATGACAGTCTTGCTATATGCTGGGTTCCCTACCTGTAAAAGTCCATTCTGTCTTGAAGACTCCTTCAGCACTACCTTTTTGGAAAATCCAGCAGATCCCAAAGACTACATATGGTTCATGTAATTTTAAAACCTTTTAGTGCTTTTGCAGAAGTATATTTTTATCAAGCAAGTTGATTTAATATGCACTTAGATTTGTACAGTAAATTTTTAATGAAGTTCTTATTTCTTCTTGAGCTTACCAACAGGTCAGTTAAAAAAAAAAAAAAAAAAGTCTTAAGTCTTTGGTTCTGACATAATGGACACACCTGGTTTGATGTAACCTATGGACAGGCTGATGAAGACTAACAAGTTGGCCAAGAATAATGGTGAATAATTCACCTTGTGGCTTCTACAGTGAGACGGAAAACACAGTGGATATTACAAAGAGTCATTATGGCTGCTAGGGAGAGCAATAGAGGAGAAGTCACCAAAATCATTTATCTTTGTGATCATTTAGCCAAATACACTTTTTACAGAAGAAATTATGGTTATATTAGAGTAGAATTTGAATATAGGGCTTATAGTTACTCTTCTATGCCAGGAAGCAGTAGTTGGCACTTAACAAGAATAATCCTTCCTGAGTTGTATATTGTGGCTGCAGTTTAGACTTCCAGTAAGTTTGAAGAACTGCTGGATCCAAAGGTTACGTTTAAGGTTTATAGGTTGCTGACAGTGCTGAAGGAAAGAAGCCAGCCTGGCTTTTATTCTGTCATCTGCTAGGACTTTTATGTTTACATATATGCTGCTTTGTTAGTGAAACCTGTTGGGTGAAAAAATGCATCATGATTTGCTGGGCTTACTTCATATAATGATTTTTTCTTTTTGTGAACCATTTTGTCCATATTTTCTTTCAGTGTTGTTTTCTAAATCTTGTTCTCTGCCATTTGTCCTAGCAATGGTTAGGGTCTTGTGGAGGTGGTGGAATGCCATTCTCTTCATGGTTTTACTGAACTTTGTGCCCTGGAGTAATTTTTAAAACTGATTCCCAAGCATAAATTAGTGAAATTTCATAAGAATATTTTTTCATATACTTCTCTTTATTGCAAGCATTTTTCTTGTGACCTGTTTTTATTTCCTACCTGCATATTTATTTCCATAAATACATTGATTTCACATTTTATAGGCAGGATAAAGCTATTATTTGCTAGTGTCCTTTAAATTATAAATAAAGATTTTCTGTTAATGTTGTTCAAATGGCACTTGCACCTTAATTTTAAGTTGAACACGCTGTATAAAAATGGAATTATACTGTGCATGTTGGTTCTTTATTGTTTTTAGGTTTGATCTTCAGTTTCTCCCACCATCATGTCATTGTTGACAGTCTTCTACAAATTTCTCCCTTTTAGAATTCTTTAATGATACAACTGTCTTTTTATCAGCCACACCATTTGTAGCCTGCCTTATATCTTTTCATATTTCATAGTAGCTCATTCTTAGAACTTCTCTGTCAAGTTATTTCTGATGTGAACATTAAAACATTAAAATGTTTAGCAATTTTTTTTTATCCTTTTTACAAGATAAATTTTTGCTCATTCCATTTCTTTAAACAGTGTCCACTAAGTGTTGTACATTAAACTGTTAACATCGCTTGCAAGACTTTAAAAGCAGTGAGAAGGTTGTGAAGCCAACATGTAGTTTATGGTACGCTTTAAATTGGAAAACATTCAAAATATGTACATTAATTACTCCTTTAGAAAAATATATTTCAATTTTTTTAATTCAGTTTTGACAGGGAAGCAGCAAAGAACATTTATTTTACCTGTGCAATTGTAGTTTACTTCAGGGTATTTAATTTGCCCTTCTTTTCCCATTACATGCTAAAGTTACAGTTTTTACTTTTGTAATACTAGAAATAGGCTTAATTCACTGCTACAGTACATGAATTAAAGATACCTTTTTGCTTTGAAGTATAACAAATCCTGTTTTTTAAGTACTTTTAGATCAGCAGGAGGAACTTTCATTGTGGCTAATGAGCTTACTGATATGACAGTTTCTGAAGATTCATATAATTAAAGCTGTCTCTTCTTTTAAATGTAATGACTTTCCTACTTTTCTGTTAGTATTCCAGATGAGAAATATTTTGTAATTTAGTGCACTTCACTAATTTCTTATTTTATGGTATTCTAAGGATTTATATTGCATTTACTCAGGCTGCTGTTTTCTTTGATTGACTATAATTTACTCAGGCCTTACAGGTAACCATATATAGTATTCCTTTGACATTTTAGTAACTGTGTAAAACTGCAAGTTTTTCTTCCTCTAAAAGTCATCACTCAATGTTACTTCATAAGTAGATTAGCTGTTTTCTCATTTTTGAGACTTTTTTCATGGATAATTAGATATATATTTTTTAAAGTAGGAACCAAATTGTAATTTTGATATATTTTGGAAGAAAAAATCATATAGTAATAAATTGCAAGTGTTGCTATTAGTTAGCTTTCCAGGTGAGAATTGTAAATGTTTAGTTAAATGTTACTCGATGTTCACTGAACGAAGGAAAAGAAAAATAAATCGTGGGAAAGTACTGGTAAACACGTAAGCATTGAATTTAAATGAAGGAGAGGAAGAATTTGTCTTACCAATTTTGGGGGTTAGATACTTAACGTGTTTGCTGCCTGAACTCTCTTTTGCTAATACATGTACATTTAATATTCACACTTTTGTTAATGCATACATTTGTAGGTGTTTTTTTTTTTTAGAATTACCATTATCACATAGTTATTTTTGATATTAGAAGTATTTTAACCTCATCTTTTCTGTAATATCTTGTTTTGTGCGTTAATGCCAGTAAGCAGCTAAGCACCACTTGATCACATAGCCACTCAGTTGCTCCTCACCAGTGGGATGGGGAAGACAATCTGGAGAGTAAAAGGAGAGAACTCATAGGCTAAGATAGTTTACTAGGGAGAGCAAAAACTGTGCACACAAATAAAGCAATACAAGGAATCCATTCACTGCTTCCCATCAGCAGGCAGGTATTCAGCTATGCCTGTGAAAACAGAGCATCATATGTAACAGTTAGCGGGGAAGATAAATGCCATAACTCCAAATGTCTCCCCTCCTGCTTCTTTCCCCCCAGCTTTTATTGCTGAGCACAACGCTGTACAGTATGGAACAATCAGTTGGGGTCAGCTGGCCTGATTGTGTTCCCTCCCAGTTTCTTGCCCATCCCCAGCATACTCACTGGTGGGGCAAAGGCACAGGTTGCCCAGACACGTGAACTCTCCCTCCACAGAGATCTTGAAAGCTGTCTGGACATGGTCCTGGCCAACCTGCTGTAGGTGTCCCTGCTGAATCAGGAGATTGGACCAGATGACCTCCAGAGGTCCCTTCCAACCTCAACCAATCCTTGATTCTGTGAATCACTGCTTCTGTCTAGTATTTGCTTTTTCTGATCCCCATCTATGGCACAAAGAGACCAAGTCTGAAGTTTAATCTAGGTTCATTAAAATGCACAACACTCCCACCTCCAACATTTAAAAACATTAGGACAGCTTGAGAGAGCAATATTAATGTATGTGCTAAGCACAATTTATATGTCAAAAAGAACATTTTTCTTATTACAGAATTTTGAAAAGTTTACGGCAAATTTCTAAGTAGTATGAAAAAAAAAATTCAATTATGTATTGCTTGATTGCTTGGGCTTTTTGTTTTATCTTATTTTCTTATTTTAAGTAGCACATTCACAGGGTAACCAAGATTACTGTTTGTTGGATGGCTTTTTTGTATGTTCAGAAAACAGTACAAACTTCATGAGTTACTCCGTACTCCATTACACTCAATCAGTACCAAAATCAACAGATGATTCCTGTTTTGCAGGTTGCACAATTATGTAAGTTCTCATAGCAGACTCAGATGTGAAATAGTCATCCATTCAGAGCTTTATTTGAACAATATTTGTAACTAATATGCTGAACACCTTATCTTAATTTTTATTTTATTTTATTTTGAGAGAAAGGTGCCCTTTTTAAATGCAAGGTTTATTTTCCAGTTTACTTACAGTTATATTTGGGATGTTCATCTGCCTTAAATGGTAGTTTTCACAAATGATGACCATGCAAAATAACTGGAAGACTTGTTACCAAGAGAGGTCTGTTTTTTTTTGCTTGTTTGGTTTTTTTTTTTTTTTTTTTTTCCATGTCTGTAATCTGAAAATTATTTTTGTTGGCTTTTCTGGGGGAAAAAAAAAAAGGAGAGAGAGAGACTCAAGTAAAAAGAGTATTAAGCAGTAGTGAGATTTAGACAAATAGAGTATTATTTATGTACTGGAATAATGAAAAGGGTAGATATCTGCTAGAAGACAAATTAAAAACATCAAGTAAGTTATGCAGAAATAGTTTGCAAGAGAAGCATTAAAATGGCAGAAAGGGCAATGTTGTAGAAAAGAATTGGATATGAATAAATTGTGAAGATGTTTAGACTCTTGAAGATGAGAAAGTTTAATTTTAATAAGCAAGTGTTGTAAGTGCATCTATATGTGTGTGTCTCTCTACTTGTACAGCTATTTTAAGATTAGAGATTGCAGTGTTGGGATTGTTTAGAAGACTGATAAATATGATCAGTTTTAAAGTTTAAAACTTTACTGGACTGATATTTATTAACATTTCATGCTAATGGTTCATTCTTAATTATTATAAATCAATATTACTGCATGGTGAAAGCAGTTACTAACAATGATATCCCAAATTAGCTGAGAATATATATACCCTGCAGTCAGCACAGTACTTCATGGTCTTGGTTCCCAAGGGGTGAGGTGATGAGGCTCAAAAGCTCTTCAGTGAAGGAAACCAAAACTGATGCATGTGTTGTCTTTCTCTCCCTCCTCCAAATTATCCACATGTGTACTGTGCAACACAGGGATATTATTTTCCTGTGCTGTGGCAGGTGTCATATCTTGCTGCTTGGCCATTTTTTCCCCTTGGTTAGCAGCTGCTTCTTCCTTTCAACAGCAATCCAATGATAGACAATTCACTGCTGGTCAATTATTCATCACTTGGGGGAATCAGTTTTCAACTTTTGCCCATATTTTCATGTTTTGAGCTTAAACTGTGCATCATAAAAATAGACGTGGTACCAAGCTTCTTTTTGCACGTAAAGTTCTCAAGACAGCAGACCAGGGATCTTGTGGAGTTACTATAGGGCTCAGCTAGTATAAGGTCTGAGGTCTATTCCTAGAGATAATAGTACCATTGTTACTAGGATCCTGGGTACAAAAGCGTCTATACATTGTTTACCAGTTATGCTACACTACTGTGCTTATATTTGAATTCAAAACAGGAGAAAATTAATTAAATCCTGCTTAGGGAGCTTTTGCTTTCATGTGTGCAGCTGGAGGCTGCTGTGCCTACAGAAGAGAAAGTCCTCAGGTTTGAGAGGCAATGCCATTATCAGAGCTTTGGGAAAAAAAATCCACAAGAGTAATGTATAGCACCTATTTAAAAAAAGAAAAGTCAAGAAAAGAAGACTATGTCTGTAGAAGGCAAGAGAAGGAGGTCATCTTGGGAACAATAAAGCATACATGCTGTATTTTCAGTCTTCATCTGTGACCTTGAGTGAATATATCCAACTACATTTTATTGCAGTTAATGGATAGCTGAGACTATAGCTGAGCTCTTTCCACTAACTATAGCTGGTGTTTACAGAAACCTCCTAATACTTTGCCTCTGTGTTTACATACTATTTCTGTGTTAGTGCTCTAGACCATCTGACAATGAAGGTTTTTCTTGTTTGCTTTGTTTTGCTTTTTTTTTTTTTAAGGCTATATTTTGTCATTCAATGATACTAAACAAATACTACATTAATAGTGTATTGACAACTTTACAGAATCACTCAGTGGGCTTTGTTCACTCTCTGGTATCCGTGAAGTTCAAACATTGTCAGAATCTTTTTTTGCATGGTATAGTTTTCCACATCAGGCCAGAGACCAGCATGTCACTGTCACTCTCTCCACCTCAGAATGTAGTGGCCAGAATAGCACAAAAAAAGCTAAACAGCCGTAGGCGAGAAGATGATTGTATTGGTATGGGGATGGTGACCAAGAAAACTGTCATAGAGGTTGGGCAGCATTTGGGATTTCTAAAACACCAGCTGAAATATATGTTGCAAAAAGTAACTGAAGGTTTGCAGCAATATAAATGAAAGAGAACACAAGTAGTACTGCTTTGCTTTAAAGAGTTATTTCTAGGATTAGAGATGAAAGGGGTGTTGTCACAAAACTAGAAGAAATATTGCTTTAGTTTTAAGCAAGAATAATGATCTGGAGGTGGGGGAGAGGAAAGGGTTTCCATAGAAATTTGTTTAAAGAAAATAAGAGTTCCATATACTCGTGTTGTAAATACCATTTTCCATTTCTGCATTCTGAGATAACTGAAATATGGAACTAAAAGTTCAATAAGTACGATTTTTACCAAGTTTTACTGTGGCTACAATAGGGTTGTATGATTACAGAACATCTAAGAAACTGAGCAGAAAGGATTGATTTTAGGCAATTACACATCTCTTTATCTGACCTTAATGATATGAAAGTTTTTGGAGGAAAGAATAATCAAACGTGGAGGTTAATCAGAATGGCATAAAATGAAAATGAATAGAAAAAGTAATAGACTAATTTGCTAGCTTTGACTTTTTTTTTTTTTCTGGACACATGAAATCTATCTTGACTTCAGAAAATCACTTGATATAATGTAAAATGGAAAATCGTTCATTAGAATAAAAAGTGAAAGAAATGTACAATGCTGTCTAAAAGGAACATGGCAACAAAATAAAATTGCGGTATCGAAGCAACAAACATATCTGACATACAGTTAGGCAGTATTGTCAGTGGAGAGGAAGATTAGATTGTCATTACTGAATGGTCCTGAGGATGTAGAGTAAAAGAAATGAAAGTCGATAGTATGAAGTACAAGATCATGCATCTTGATACTGTAATAAGAGCTCTGGTCAAGAAAAAAGGATATTTTACCTGAAGATAATCAGATAAGGTATTTCCAGCAGGAATAGAAATGCAAACATTAAAAGGGCTGGTGAGCCTGAAATGGTACGTAGAGAGGTTTTAATACAGATGCAGGTACAGAGGCTTCTGGAATAGTCATGGTATTAGGAAACCTGAATCAAGAGAGGTAACATTAAGAATAAGGTTGTTTCAACCCTGAAAAGCAGAAAGTGAGGAAGTCTAATTACTGTCTTTAATTTTTTTGACAAGGATAAGAGAGTTCAGAGGGTATAAATGAGATATTCTTCAGCCACGCATGCATTGTATTTCATCAAGCAACTTGCTTTTGTGGGCTCACTAATATTCAAACCCCTCATCTTTCACTTAGTTTCCAAACATATTATATCAGTTGTTCACTTCAGATTTGCTTGGGTTTATATATGAATCCTCTCAGGATTAGGGGTAAAAGTTTGTTCCCCCCAGCCCACATTCCTCTTCTTCCATTCTTCTATGTCACTTCAGATTTTTTACCTTATTTTCTAGAGGGCATGGGTGAATGCCAGTAAGTATTTCATGGGATCTTTTTTCAAGGGCTGATTAGACTTATAGTTTCATTTTTTCAACTATTTTCACTTAATTTAAAGTTGCTAAGACAATAATTCCAAACTCATACCAATATGTTGCAAGCTAGCCTCTATGTGAGACTATCAACAGAAGTATAGTCTTAGAGAAAAATATATCTAGTAGATGTGCATTGCTGAAATGACAGGAATGCTGAATGTTTATACTGAGGAACGACTTAAAATCATGACAGAGAGAAAAAGAACAACCAGCTACAGAATGAGGCAGAGATGTAAAATTCTTGATCAAATACATATCTGTTCAAGGTCAAAAGAACTAAAGGAAACAAAATAAAAAATGGCTTTGCTGAAAGCAAGAATTTGAAAATCTCAGTGCTTTGTCACCGAGTTATAATACAGCCTGTTAATCAGCTCTAGGCACTGAGATCCTTTTTATTAATCTGGCAAAAAGCAAGTGACTCTTTCTCAGCAGCTACCTGCATATTTTTTTTAAACCTGTGTATTTGCTGGGTTTTATCATTCTCATATTATGTATGTTAACTTAATTTTCTGCTATGAACTCATTTTAAGGCAAGACAAGCTATTTTGTGAAGAACTATCATATTAACTATCTGATTTTGGTAGTTAATATTAAGCACAAGATATATATTCTGTGTTTCTTAGGAGCTTTCTAAGTAAATTTGTGTCTTAAAGTTATGTGTGCCCACTCCCAAAGGCTTCTTTTGCCAGCAAAAATATGACTTTATATTAAAAACAGGTTGGTTTCTGAAACCTGTGAAGACCGAAACACATCTGTAGTCAGCATTGGCACATTCTAATTTTAGCTCTGTTTCTGAAACAGTTTCTTAACTAGCTAAATGACCTATCTGGTGATGATTGGGGTTTGCCAATCACTGAGTGAAAATCTGCCATGTCTGACATACCGTTGGAAAGCAGTGAGTTAGAGTAAACAGCGGATTCTTTAAATTATGATTATAAACTGAATTGAGTTATAAATTATAATGTGAACATTTATATTCCCTTATTCTTTTTAAGAATGATGATTGTATAGAAATGGCTTTTTTTAGGCTGCATTAGCATTTTCACAGGTGATCATTGATCATTTTATACTTGTGTTAACCTTTCTGTTATGAATGGAATTGTAGTTGCTATGCAACATTTTAATCCAGTCATTTGGGGACCCTTGTCAGACTTCTCTGAGAGAAAGATGTGTGCAGTGAGTGTATCTCATTTTCTATCACATAATGCTACTCAGGAGGAAATCATGGATCCATTGCAGATCTTACTGCCTTCATAGGGTCAAAAGCTTTATCCAGTGTTTTTGTAGATGAAGGTAACTTTATGTTTATAGGTACAGGGTATTGTGAACGGAACAAATGATGGAAAAAAAAGTAAGGTGTGCCATTGGACTAAAATTCAAAGTATGTTCTTCTCTAAATAGTTTTTTCAATGGAACATGTTGAAGTGTTAATTTTACTTCATAAACAGACAGGAAATAAGTTTTAACTGACTTCAATACTGTAAGTCCAGGCTGGAATACATGCTAACAGGAGTTACCCTGATCTTACCATTATGGTCTTGATATTTTAAACAACTATTTACAGGTCAAGTGTTCAACTTCCATGCATTCCTTCAAGTGTTTGGAAGTTGAATTTCTCTTTTTCTGATAAAGAAAGTTTACAGTTTTTCTGCATCCTGCTATAAATCCCTCATGTTTTCTCTCTGCTCTTTTCATTCTCCTAAGCGCTACGTTGTTCTGGCTCACCTCAGTGTCTGTACTTCCCTCTACCTTGAAAAGCACTTTGGCTCTGGTAGATTTTGTTGTGTTTCTTATTAGGTATTGTGCTATCAAACAAAGAAGTTGAGTTTTCAGTTTCAAACACAGGTGTTTAATGACCCCATTTTCTCTGTTTTTGAGAGTCTTATTTTCTTCATGATCTACCATACAAATGTTGGTATTTTTTCTGTTTTAACAGAATGAGATTTAGGAAAGCTCTGTGGTACTTGGAGTCATTTCAAAACTTTCCCTCTAGTTAATCAGAAGAGACAGACTGGCATATGTATATCTCAGGTTATTTAAAACAGACTGTTAGTAGCAGTACTATATCTTAAGCATAAGAATAAAACAAAATTCAGCATTCAAACAGCATTCATCTAATCAGAATGAGGCAACTGTGTAAGCGAGAACTGAGCATTGGAAAGTGGCTACCCTCATCTTGTAATTTGGTCAGTCTGCTTTTATTTCAGAATTTAAAATGTATGCTGATTTGGATAAGGGTTTATCTTGCATATTTTACAAACAATGTTTCTCACTTAAGGTGTTAACAGAGTTAATGTACTGTATTTTAGTCTCAGCAGAAAACCTGGAGAAGAGCCTGAAGCATATGGAGAGGCAACTCCAACAGCTTGAGAAGGATTTGCAGACTTTTCCAGTTGCTGAAGATAAGCATGATAAGTTTGTAGCAAAAATGTCTATATCCTTTGGAGTATTCCTTAAAAAAAAACACACACAGAAGTAGTTTAACTGCACTACTTTAAATGTCTTTGCCTAGCTTTTATCTAGTCTGTAGCATTTATTTCTGAAAAAATATAACTTTCTTCTCTCAAAAACTAAATACATGAACAGCCTAATTAAACTATTCATCTGTAATGAATAGAATGAGGGGAAAAATGCTGTCAGGTCTTATTCTGTGTATAAGTGTCTTAGTGAAAAGTAGTTAAAATAGGACTGTTAAACACTTGACTTTAATTGATTTTTCTCATAAGAATATATTAGAGAAGTATGTACATCACCTTGAGTTTGTTTGTTTGGCAGTGTATGCATTACCATTGAGAATGATTTTGTACATGCAACCATGAAAACAAAATTTCTTGTATTGCTGAAATGAGATTCATAGCTTATGAAAACAGGTTTCTGGTTTTATTTTTGTCAAAATTCCTCTTCTCACTATTTATTCCAAACCCTACGGCCAACTTAACTGCCTGTTTCTCTCATAAGAAACCTTGTGACAGGAAGGTCATTCTACAAGAAAATTTATCTTTAACTTAAACCTCCATACTAGGTGTTGGCCATATATGCTTGGCACAAAGAACATGCTGGAAGCAAAAATATTGGCAGACATAGAGAGACAAGTTCAGATTTCCTTAGTAGGTATAGTTAGGTTATTACCTAACTGGAAGACTACTTTGCTATGTATAGGAGGACTCGGGAGACAGTTATTCGTTGCTTTTGATTAATCTAATACTCTTAAATAAAAGATGGCAAGAGGCCCTGAGGCCAAGTGGATATACTAGCTTTTGTCATTGCTGCATTAGGGCCAATTCCCTCTTCAGTAGACTAGCTACAACCAAAGTGTATACAACTTGGCTTTAGGCCTTCTCTGGACTCTCTGAGGTATCAGTAACCTTTCAGTGTTATTACTAATTTTTGTAAGGTCATGTATTTTGTTGGTGAAATAGTTCTGTTTTTTGTTGTTGTTGCTGTCAGTGCCTTTCTTTTCCAGCTCAATGTGGTTTTGAGAGATTTGTTGCAACCCACCAGCATGGTGTCTCTGTAGGGTGAAACATAAGTTTTGTATCTGAAGAAGCCAATAGTGTAGAAGAGAACTTGGAGAGTGGTTTTGAAAGCCAAGAGGCAAAGTATTGCTAGGAGGTTAAAGGGAAACATCCATGACAGCATTCTCAGAAATAAAGCTAGTCTGTCTGTGCTTGGTTAAGAAAATGATGTGTGGTCTATGAAGTTTATTAAGAAATTAAATCTGTGAAAAAGGTTAGACTCCTCTTAATCTAAAAACATTATGATTCTGGCATTTAAAATATCCTATAACCTTTTACATTTTTAAGCTGAGGACTAGGGTTTGAAGTAACAGATAAATTAATATACAGCTGCCTTTAGAGATGTGGTTATAATCATAGAGCCATAGAATCATTTGGGTTGGAAAAGATCATCAAGTCCAACCATCAACCTAATACGTCCATCGCTAAATCATGTCCCTAAGTGTTACATCCACACATCTCTTAAATACTGCCAGGAATGGTGACTCCACCATCTCCCTGGGCAGCAAAAAAAACTTGTAATTTAAATAAATAAAAAATGTAATAAAGCTAGGAACATAATTATTAATTATTATACATATTTATAAATAACCAATGTAAAATACTGTCCAGAAGGGTAGAACATACGAACAGAAGAGTTTTCTCAGCAAATGATTAAACTGTAGCATTTACTTTCAAGATGTTGTAGACAATGATAATAATTTCATATAAGGCTTAGACAGTTAACTAAAGACAGTATGTCTAGAGCTCTAAAACACAGTAGCCCAGAGGTAGCTTTAGCTCAGAAAATGACTAACCTGGAGACTGTCAGAAGCTAAATACTACATCAGTTTAATTACCATGCTATACTTACCCTATTTCCTTCTTGTTTTCCCTAATCATTGCGTATTGATTGCTGTCAGAAACAGGTGAGATGAATATTTTATCTTACTCAAAATAAATCAGTACAAGTAAAACCAGCCATACTATATATTTCATTATATTACACTATTCAAACAGTATTTTGAACAGAAAATGGCATGAACAGGAATAGTTTGCCCTCACCTACTACCTCTCCCAGTAGAACGGCAGTAATTTCAGAACAGTAAAGTTTCATATGGTTTCTAGTAACGTCTATGAACACACTAATTAAAGAAGCTCACTTTTGGAAAAACAGGAGCTTCAATAAATTACGAAGCAAAAAAGGTTTGATGTAAAGGTTAGATAATCCTGCACAGCATGATGAAGCCTGGACCTGTCTTTACTTTTATTCCTATGACAAGGAAAGCTGAATGATGGTGAAGTCTTGAAAGGCATGCAGCTCATAAAAAGAAATCAGCAGGAAATCTGAAAAAGGAAGGATGGTGCTTTGTTGGAAATAATTTTTCATCCTGAGTACAATTAGGCTCCATGGACAAGTAGGCTATTACATCCTGTCACTAAATATCACAACCCAGAGGCCCCTAATGAACTGATTAGCATTCTTGTTTCTTTAGGAAGTCAGATAGATGCACAGTTGATGCACTTTTATTGACCAAGTCTATAATTATGAATGTTTCCCTTATACATTAAATTGTGCTGGTTTGTCAGTCATCTTATGTATACTAGCTGAAAAGAAATGATAGTCATTATTGTAGTTCATTCGTTTTCTTTAATTAGGACAGTCAAAGAATATTGAAGTTATATTGATTTAGACTATTAAATCCATTCAATGTAATGTTCAATAAAAATCACAGTGAACAAAATACACTTGGATGTTCAAAGTGAAAATTTAGTGCCTTTATGGAGAGTGCTTAAATTACATATTGAAAGCTTAATTAAGTAGTTTAGTCTACATCTTCTATATCAGTCCAGCTCACATCTCATGATTTTCTAAGTAGCAACTGAGAAATTTGACAAGTTGTAGCCTACCATTGAGTGCATTTGTGATAGCAATTTTCACAAAAGTTTATGGAACTAATACCTGAGAGACAGTAAGTTGGTTGATGCCTTTCTTCTGGTAATACAATCCTTTCTTTCTGATCAGTTCCCTGTTCCTCTTCCCTGTTGCTTATGCTAATTTATTAAGGGAAGAAGTAGTACTTAGCCAAATCAAAGCCTGATTCAAGTGAGGAAGAAGAAAACCATTTCAATTGCCAAGCAGAAACTACACGCTGCCTGTAAACTGCTGCTTATCCAATCAGCCACATAGTTTGAACTGTGCGGTGTCAACAAACCAAAACCTGTAAGATATCCTGGCATCCTAGGGGCTTTGAAAGATTACAGGATCTGGTTAGGTGAATGTCGTGGTTCCGCTCGAGTGGGCAGCCGAGCTCCACCACAGCCGCTCTCTCACTCCCCCTCCTCAAAGAGGAATGGGGAGAAAATATGTGAAAAGGGCTCAAGGATTGAGATAAGGACGAGAAAATCACGCAATAATTATTGTAACGGGCAAAACAGACTCGGCATAAGGAGATAGTAAGATTTATTGCCTACAACTAACAAGCGAGAGAAGTGAGAAAACAAAGAAAAAAAAAACAAAAGCACCTTCCCCCCCATCCACCCTCCTCCACCTCCTCCCCCCCCCGAGCGGCGCAGGGGAACGGGGAATGGGGGTTATGGTCAGTCTACAGCACTTCTTCTCTGCCGCTCCTTCTCGGTCACTCTCGTCCCCTGTGCTGTGGGGTCCCACCCACGGGATGCAGTCCTTGATGAACTGATCTGGCATGGGCTTCCCACAGGCAGCAGCTCTTCCAGAACTGCTCCAGATATGGGTCCGTACCACGGGGTCCATCCCTCAGGAGAAAACTGCTCCAACCTGGCTCCCCTACGGGCAGCAGCTCCTGCCAGGTCACCTGCTCCTGCGTGGGCTCCTCTCCACAGGCTACAGGTCCGGCCCAGAATCTGCTCCGGCAGGGGTCTTCCACAGGCGGCAGCCTCCGTCGGTGCAGGGCCACCTGCTCCACCGTGGTCTCCTCCACGGGCTGCAGCGTGGAACCCTGCTCCACCGTGGTACTCCATGGGCTGCAGGGGGACATCCTGCTTCACCATGGTCCTCACCACAGGCCACAGGGGACTTCTGCTCCGGCGCCTGGAGCACCTCTCCCCCTCCCTCTACACTGACCTTGGTGCAAGGCTGTTCTCTCACTCCCTTGACTCTCCCGGCTGCTGTGTGGTGCAGCGTTTTTTCCCTGTCTTAAATATGCTCTCACAGAGGCGCAAAACAACATCGCTTATTGGCTCGGATCTGGAAAACAATGGGGCCCTTCCCAAACATGGGGCAGCTTCTAGATCTTTCTCACAGAAACCACCCCTATGGCTCCCTGCTACCAAAACCTTGCCACGTAAACCCACTACAGTGAAAAAGGATAGCATGTTGCTCTATGGGATGTTGACTGTGTGGACAGGTAATGAGAGAGAGGGTTTTGGCAAACAATTTAAATTTAACTTAAAGTGTATAATTCCTGTGTGTGTGTATATATGTATATGTGTATATATATATATATATATATAAAGGAATATATGGCTTTATATATATATATGTCAATTTCTTTTAGTATTATGTTTAGTATAGAGATAAAAAGGATTGAGTAAGTCAAGGAAAAGGTATTATTTGACAAATAACCTTCATAAGGTACTAATTTAAAAATCTAAACATTTGTATTTGCGGTAGAATGGATGCAGGACTTTGAGACTTTTCAGGATGTCCTGAATTAAGAAACATCCTGTCAGTAACCTGACTTGTTCTATGAGTTTAGTGTTGGATGAATTCTACAGTTCATTGAAGGTAAGAATCATCCTTCTTTTTAACTACCTTTCACAAAAGCCTGGAGACGAGAGAGCTCAAGGATATTACCTATGTATATAAATATCTGAAGGGAAGAAGTCAAGATGACAGAGGCAGAATATTTTCAGTGGTGTCCAGTGAGAGAACAAGAAGCAATGGACATAAAAGAAAATTCAGAAATTTTTTTAAACAGAAATGGGAGGAAAATTTTACTGTAAGGGTGATTGAACACTGGGACTCGTCCAGATAAGTTGTAGAGTCTCTACCCTTAGACATACTCAGAGCTTCTTGGACAAGATCTTAAACAGCCTGTTCTAATTCATCCTGCTTTTTGAGCAGAAGAGGTTGGACTAGATGATATCCAGAGGTATCTTCAGCCTCAACCATTCTGTCCTGTAAAGAGCTTTGTGTGCATTTCTTGAACTATTATAATCAGATAAGGAATTTTACTGTTGAACCTTGCTATCTATATTAATTGAAGTCTCTGTGCCATGTATTTTTCAGATAATTGCATATATTTTCCCAAGAACTTCATGTGGGAAATTCTAACTGGAACCCTGCAAAATTCACACCCTTTAGTTTTTAAAAAAGTTGAAATTCTGGGAAGTGACCTCAAAGTCTACTTACACCAGTCTACTTACACCAACCTTTGAAAAGTTTACTTTGTTTTTTATAGAGACTATTGCTGGCCTGGGTAGTGGCAGTCTTAGTTCCGTTTTGAAATTCTGATAAAATACAGGCAGCACCTGTTAATCTTTTGTTCTTATGCAGAATCATATTCCTTGTTGGATTTTCTACACCTAATGCATAGGTTAGTTTGTGAAAAAATCACATGTAGCACATATGGGGTCTTATGAGGAAATGTTTGGCAGGCTTAACATCATTCATTATCTGCTGTAGAGTAACAGCTACTTTTACGTGTCTTGATACCATACACTATATTAGTATTTTACATAGTACAATATATTAAAATCAGTATAAATTTAAGACAGGCAATCCACCATGAGAAGAGCTGCCGTGAATATGCAAGAAGAAACATACAGCAGTTTGAAATTTTGCCACATATATTACTCATTTCATCCCTTCGTTGTTTTCCTGTACTATTAATGAGCAGAATGATGATCTGTAGTCCCATGAGTGAAAAAAGGCAGTCCATGAAGTGAAGCCACTTCAGAAAGTTAACAAATAACTAACTTTTTGATTTCCTTTTCCTCCCACCTGTGTTGCAGCTCTGCTGTACTTCTGTCTTCATTCATGCAAAGCCAATGAATTGTGTAGCTGATAATGCATATATATCAACCTGTTCATAATAATTACAGTTGGGATTGCTGTGCTCAGTGGTATTCCCTGTTGTCTCCAGTTTAGCTAGTGCTGGCTAACAAAAGCTGTATTTAAGGAAAAAAGGAAGAGGGCTTATTAAAAATACCTAAATTGAAGCATAGTCTCTGTAGAATGCCAAGAGCTTAGGGTATCCCGTAACATACCAAATGGAAAATAAAAATCTCAGAATTCATTTTGTCAGGGGTTGAAATACTGCACAGTAGCACATCTTTCTCAAATGCTGTATTTTGAGTTTAAAATTGTGCATCACATATTCAAGGGGAGTCAGTTTTAATAATTTAATAGATTAAGCACTTTATATGGACTGTAGTAGAAGGTGTCCCTGTCCATGGGAGGGGATTAGAAGTAGATGATCCTTAAGGGTCCCTTCCAACCCAAACCATTCTGTGACTCTGTTAGCACAGCTGTAACTTTAGTCACAAAAATTTCTTCTCAAAGTTTCCTTGTTAGCGTATAGTGACATATCATTCATTTATAACATGAAGTTATGCCTTTTATTGATAATTTTAACTTTTTTTGGGGGGTATGATTTTTTACCTTCCTAGAAGATTAAAGAAACATACTGGCCTGCTTGTTGTATGGCATCTATACCTACTGAAAGCAAAACAAAGTTGATATTTATCAGACTACTCTGGCCCTTAGAGACCCAGCTAGTAGCCATCATAGAGACTAATTTGAATATTGTGCCTGAGAACAATATCACGTGATTTTCTGGCATAAATTCTAAATCATGAAAAGAAAGCTATTAGTTGTATACTTTATAGACACGGAATCACAGAACGGTTTCACTTGGAAGGGATCTTAAAGATCACCCAGTTCCAATCCCCTGCCATAGACAGGGACACCTCCAACCTCCAGGGATGGGGCATCCACAGCTTTTTTGGGCAACCCGTTCTAGTGCCTCACCACCATCTGAGTAAAGAATTTCTTCCTATGTCTTATCTAAATCTACCCTCTTTTAGTTTAAAACCATTGCTCTTTGTCCTTTCACTAATTTCATGGTAAGCAGTCCCTCTCCAGATTTCTTGTAGCTTCCCTTCAGGTACTAGAAGGCTGCAATGAGGTCTCCCCGGAGCCTTCTCTTCTCCAGGCTGAGCAACCCCAACTCTCTCAGACTGTCCACAAAGAAGAGGTGTTCTAGCCTTCTGATCATCTTCATGGCCCTTCTCTGGACCTCTTTGTTGGCATGCATCACTCCTGAGCTTGGAGGAGGTGATCCTTGAATATTAACCAGCTTCCTTTGGACCCTCCTCCCTCCAGGGACTTGTCCTGTGGTATTCCATGAAGCAGATCCCTGAAGAGGCCAAAGTCTGCTCTCCCAAAGTCCAGAGTGGCAAGCTTGCTGTGCTCCTTCCTGGCTGCCCTCGGTATGCTAAACTGCACCATTACATGGTCACCCATTTCATGATCAATCATGTTAAGGCTGCCCTTTAGCTTCATATTTCCCACCAGCCCTTCCTTGTTGGTGAGAATGAGGTCCAGCACAGCACCTCTCCTCATTGGCCCCTCTATCACTTGGAGAAGGAAGTTATCATCAATGCATTCCAGGAACCTGCTGGATTGCCTGTGCCTTGCTTTACTGTCCCTGCAACAGATATTGGGGTGGTTGAAGATCCCCATGAGGATCAGGGCCTGTGAATGTGAGGTTGCTTCTATTTATCTATAGAGGACCTCATCCACTTGTTCTTCCTGATCAGGTGGCCTGTAACAGACCCCACTCTAATGTCACCTGTCCCTTAATCCTGACCCATTGGCTCTCTGTCAGCTCCAAATCCATCCCCAGGCAGAGTTCCATGCACTCCAGATGCTCATTGACATAAGAGGGTAATATCCCCTCCTCACCTCCCCTGCCTGTCCTTCCTGAAGAGACTGTATCCTTCCATACTAACACTCCAGTCATGGGAGCCATCCCACCACGTCTCCATAATGCCAATGGGGTCACAGCCCTGCAGGCCTGCACACATCTCTAACTCCTCTTGTGTATTCCCCGTACTACATGTGTTAGCATAGAGATGTTTAAGCTGGGCTTACCCATACACAATAAATTCTCTTTTACAATAATTGATAGGGGCAATGGGAGAAAAAGGTAAAATTGTCATTTCTTGTCTTATACATGCTTCCCTGCAGCTTGAAAATAAGGGAACAGACATATTTATTTAGCTGACATTCCATTAAACACTTTATGAAATTGTCCTACATAAGGAAATACCTACACACACTATTTCTTCTTTGAGTTTCTACTTTGTCAACTATATAATCACGTCTTGAATAAATGTGTTTGTTTTTTATTTGATTTCATTTATGTTATGCAGTATTTTGGTGCTTTTTATAAATTGCTTATCTCTTGTAGAAATAGTTCTGTTGTTTTCCACCTAATTTAATTAAATTGTATTGACATTGCAAATAGTCTTGGAAAGCATAAATACCTGCTATACCTAAACACCAGAAATAAAAATGGATGCATTGCTGTTGCTACATTTTAGAAAGCTGTTAGGATGAGGTTTTTATCTTTCATGTTTTTATTTTATTTTATATTTTTAATATTATTGTTTATTAAAATTTCTGGTTTTACTCTATTTTAAGTAAGGATTAGTGTTTCTTGATATGATAAAATATTCAGTTTAGTTATTGATATCTACCTAAATACCATCTTGCTTTTATGTATGAGGCAAAATGGCATATGTTTCAGTGAAGTTAGATACTAGTTCTAATCAAATTAAATAATTTCTTTATTTTAACATGAGTATATTTTAAAAATATGTTCTGAGGCTCTAATTTACCTAAACCAAAATTATGTGTTTGACCTTACAAAAAATCGTACATTTGTTTTTAAATGAAACGTCAGATTAGTTTCTGGAGGACTAGGGAAAGAGAGAGAAAGAGAATTCACTTGAGTAGCTTCTTCCAACAGGCTTGGAAACTATACTTTTAGATTCATCTAAGGTAGAATTATTATTATTTGTATTATTATTTGGTTGGTTTGGAAGATTTTTTGGAGGGTAAATGTAATAATGTTGTTACTTAGTTATATACCTAAACCTTTATGTTAAGCGAGAAAAAGAAAAAAAAGTGCTTGAAGTTAGACTAGTCCCATACATTTCATATTAAATTACCTGCTAGCAGGATAATCGTTAAATAAAAAGTGGCAGAGAAAAATTGATGAAAACACCCTAATTTATTTAGAGCGCTAATGTAAGCAGAAAATACTAGGAGGTGTATATGACATGGAAGGAATTATCTTGACACTTTATTTATTGCAAATGAAAAATGTATATGAAACACAGATCTATGTTAAGTGAAAAACTGTGGATTTGACAGGATTTACTGAGAACTCTTGCAGCCTTAACAGCAGCGTACAGCTTTCTAGTTCATGCCAAAGAAGATTTTCAGAAACTCTCACGGATGCATGAGAACATGGAAAAGTTGTATCAGAACGTGATGGGATATTATGCCATCGATCTGAAGAAAGTTTCTGTGGAGGAGTTCTTAACTGACTTAAACAACTTCAGGACGATGTTCATGGTACAGTCTGTTTATTTAATCCCTAACATTTCTTAGAAATTATTTTTGTACAAACATTATTGAACAAACTAAAAATAGTTTTCTTTCTCTTTGATAGCATATGATGCTTGTAAAAGAAATTTTACTTTGCGCATACTAAACTCTACAAAGTTAGGAGAAGGAGATTTTGAATTATAATTTGTGTATTGTTTCTTTTTGATAGAAATGGAAATTCTTAATAGCAATTAAGGTAATTTAATACAGAACCTTGTACATGTAGACGTACATCCAGACGGGGGAAAATCTGGAAGTCCATCTTTCTTAAATACATCTGTGTTTTCTTTTTAAAGGATGCTTGTTATTTATTTTAAAATAAACCTTTTAACAGACATTCAATGCATGCTTCTCCCATATGAAATCCACATCCAAGACTTTATTTATCTTTTTTTCTGCCTGCAGCACTTGATCAGTGTTAAGGTTTACATACGTAATCAGGTTCCCTGCTAAGCAAAATCAAATCTCCTTATCCTGGTTTAAAATATAGCATATTTCCTCAAACTCAGTCTGTTTCTAAGGACACTTAATTTATCTGACAATAGATTATCTAGGGTTTTATTTTTTATACATTTGAAATGCTTACTTCTTTTGCCTTCTAAAAGTGTGATCTTTTGGGGATAGGTAGCTAAGAATGATTTTATTACTTTTAGTGTTTGTATTATGTTTGAGAAACAGACATTAGGCTATTGTTAGATGGCTTTTTTTCTGTGTAAAGCTCAGAATGCTGTTAAAAGCATAATTCAAAGTCACTGTCAGTTAGGGGACTTTTGCATTAGAGTTATCTGAAATAGTCATAGACACTGAGATTGGTTCAGTCATCTATCACAGGACATCAATCTGCAAGCATTATACACAAACAGATATGCAAACATTCACAAATACTCATTATAAAAGCATTAAGTTTTTTGGAAATTGATTTTTTCTTTAGGTATTTTTTGAGTCTAAACACATTTTCATTGTGTTTATAAATATTAATACTAGGTGTTCTTTAATCTTAATGTAGGTTTGTTTTTTATTATTATTTTTGTTCTACCAAAGTATGATTTCAGAGTTTTACCAGAAGTCTTTTCTGAAAAGTGAAGTAGGAATTTCTCACCAGAGTATTTCTTTAAACATTTGAGGCTTATTATATATATATATTTGAGACTATATTATTATATATGGCTATAAGCAGTCTTTGTGGCAAATTTCAAATTTCTAAAAAATATTGGAGGTTCTTGTACTGTAGTCAGTATAGTTGTTCTGGAAGAAGAATGATTAACTTAATGATATGCTTCAGAATACATACTCAAGACTGGTATATCCCTCATTTTAAAATACCCAAACAACTTTAGGAAGGTTTGAAATACTTTTTTTTTTTTTTTTTTTTTGAGTTCTTGTTTAGGATGAGTGGGGATCACTATCTTGGATATTTATAACTATATTCAGACTGTTAAAGTTGGGGGTCGACAGTAAGAACAGATTGTGTTGATTGGCAGAGAAGAGCAACAAAGCTCTGGTGCAAGGAGTAGAAAGAAAGACATACAAGGGAATGGGGGTTGTTTAGTCTGTAGAGGAGGCAGCTGAGGGGAGACCTTGTCACCCTCTACAATGACCTGAAAGAAGATTAGAATGAAGAAGGGTCACTTTTCTCAGGTGACAAGTGATAGGATGCAAGGAGATGGCCTCAAGTTGTGCCGGGGAGATTTAGATTGGATAATAGGAAGAATTTCTTCATGGAGAGGGTGGTCAAGCGTAGGAACAGGCTTCCCAGGGAAGTGGTGGAGTCACCTTCCCTGGAGGTATTTAAGAGATGTGTAGATGTGGCACTGAGGAACAAGGTTTAGCAATGATAATAACCTAGTAGGTTAAGTTGATGGTTGGACTTGATGATCTTAAGGGTCTTTTCCAACCTAAATTATTCTATGATTCTGTGCACCTGATTTTTCAAATATGGACATTGATTATATTTTCCTAACTTGCTCAATTCCTAATTTGAAACACAGGAGTCCGATTTCAAAAACGCTAAATGTTATGAAATTGTTGTGTTAATTTAATTTGTAATGTTTAAGCCACAACTCCCATTTAAATGCTGTGGAATAAAAATGCTAAATGCTCAGGTTCATCTTGAATTGGAGACACAAAGTAATGGTTGTGCTCTATTTCTCTGTATCTCTATTTTCCCATACTTTTCTTTGTCTGTAAAACTAGCACTGATACTGACCTCCTACTTCACAGCAGTGTTATAAAGATAGATTCATTAATGCTTTGAAACAGTTAGATATTATTGATGAGCATGATAGGAGAAACCTTGAGGAAAATTAATAATTCTGTCTTGCAGAGCACAGTTTGAAGGCTATATGAAAAGGGTGTGTAGATAAGGCATGAAACCACTTATCATTCAATGACACTAAACAAAATATTGAGTAGCTGCTCAGGTTTGAGTCTTTTTTGAAAAGATTTTTGAGATGCCTAGCGTGAGACACCTGAGGTTTGATTTTCAGAATTGTTTAGCATTGGTTTTGATTACTGACAGAAATGGAAGGTGTTTGGCATCTTGGAAACTTAGCTCAAAAGATGTTTAAACTTAAAGTCCAAAACAAACAGACTACTTAAGTCACTGGTATGTATGGGAAGGTGAAGTTATGTCATTCTTGTTGTCAAGCGAAGTTGACAATTTAAATACAATTTCATCTACTTAGGATGCTTTTTGAGTTTTCAGTTCATGAAAATATTTAAATCTGGAGACATAGATTTCAGGTTCATAGCCAATGCTGGAGTGTTCTTCACAAAAGCTAACATTTATACTCTGTGACCACCAAATCTAGAGCACATTGAGCTGTCCAGAAACAAAAAACAGGTGAAGAATTTAGGAAGATTTCAGCACATGTGTATACCAGCAATGTTGCACTGATGTAAGCCACAGTAATTCACTGAGAATTTACCAGTGTATGGGGCTGCCATTAAAATCACGAAAAGGTTATCTTAAAAATGCTTTTTTAAAAATTATTGCATTTGGTACTTTTTTTTTTCTTAGTGTCTGAATATGCAAAATAATTAAAGTCTCTGAAACTCTCAGTTCTATTATGGCATTATTAGAACATTTGGAGTGCTTATTCATGATTCAAAATAAACAGCATTGTATGGCTATTAACCAGAAAACAAGAATTTATAAACCCACTGAAATAATGCATATGTAGGTAAGAAAAATACACTGCTAAGTCACAGAAGCAATTTTGTGTTTGTTTGTTTTCTTTTGTTGTTTTGTTTTTGTTTTTTTTTTGGTGTAGGAGTAGCATGAGTAAGAATAAATGTTGAAACTGTTTTAGAACTACAAGTAAAACAGGTTGTTTAGATATTTTGACTTCTTCCTGCATTAATGTGTATTCTTAAACTGAATTTGTAATCCCTATTTGGGGCTAATTAGTATGCTTCTAACGTCTTTGTTCTGAATTTGCTTACTTTTCTGAATAAAATGTGCTATATGTGGAATACAAAATATTTGGCTATAAATTAAGGTTAGTTAGATGTGATTTTTAAGCTGTGTTTTTGTTTTTAAGATTCAACTTTCTTTTTGGTAAGACTTCAGTTTTAATGGAACCCTTTTTGTTTTTTCCACAGCAAGCAGTAAAGGATAATATGAGAAGGAGAGAAGCAGAAGAAAAACAGAGGCGTGCTAAAATAGCTAAGGAGAAAGCAGAAAAAGAAAAACAAGAGAGGCAACAAAAGAAAAAGCGTTTGTTAGAAATGAAAACAGGTGAGTAATGTAGAAAACAACTCATTTTATCCAGCATTTTACTGGAAGCAAGGCTGCTATTTATTAAATCTAAATGTGCTATGGAGAAAAGACAGAATAAATCATCGCTTTTCAATGGTTAAAGTTTATGTCAAAGAGATTCTTACATTTTGGTTTGTTAACAAGCTTCTCTAGCTTATCTGATTTCCTCAAGGTATTTTAGAACTCATAATGTTGCTTAATATTTTTCCATTAGAACATATTGAATCTTGTGCGACCAAGTATAAATTCAGTTATGCTGAGAATCTCTTATGTTACCTGAGAACAGACACTCTCCAAAGCATAAAGTCATTTTATTTCTTTTAACCAGGGTTACATATTCATTTTTGTTCTTATATGAGAATAAGCCCTTCCTGAAGTACTATGGATTCTTCTCTGAGTATGTCAATTGTTATTTCAACAGGTCCCTGTTGAAACACCTTCAAAGAAACCTCTGTCATGCATTTTTAAAGTTATTCATTTATGCTGTGTTGTTTTTGTACCAAGAGACCACAGACACCGTGAATTCTCTGTTACTAAAGAAGATGTCTGATGAGTCTCTATACTGCTATATTTTACCTTAGACGGAGTTTCTAGAATCATTCAGAATGGTATATGACTTTGTAAATTATCATGAGATACTTTCATTTTTATTTTTTTTTTTCTGAGCAGATCTTGTTAACAGTTTCCCACTCAAACCCTGGTTGGCACCTTTGGCATAAATGATTATCTGTCTCTTTCACGTTTCACTAATATCTAGGGTAGACGTGTGGCTTGAGGTGTGAGACTAAAGCTTTATGTTAAGATGGAAACCAAGAGGCTGTCCTCAGAACACAGAAGTTTTAATTCTTTAGAAGTAAAATCAAGACCAGTCAGGAAATTTTCAGTGACAATCTTTGTAAAGCTCACAGAAGATAGTCCAGAAGACTAGAAAAAGGGTAAAACTGATGTCTGTATTCATGTGCAGTTGGAAGTGGTTAGATACTTATCTATCAGACATGCTGTATGAATGACTGGTACTGCTTTGGATGTATAATTGATAGTCCTTTTGGATAAACTAAAGTTCCTCCCCAGTCCTGTTCTTCCTATTTTCCTGCTTCTGTAAAACAGATACTAATGTTACAGACTTCTGAGCCATATGCCCTCGTGTATATATATACATATATACATATATATGTGTGTGTGTATATATATATATACACATAAGTCCATATATATGTATATAAATACATGTATACACACACACACACACATATATATATCCCTATGGTAGCTAAACCTACTGCTTCAACTAATGTGGCTTTGAACTATCTATTTATCATCCACAAATCAGCTAAGACATTGAGTAAATAGCTGCTTTGTCTGTTAGTAGTTTTTGTTGTTCTTGTTGTTTGGTTTTGTTTTTATTAGAGCATATAAACATACAGAAAGAGATTTCTTGGCCTTGGTAGCAACCGCTTAAGGTCCTTCCACTAAACAGCAGAAGATAGTAAAAGATGATATTAAGGTCACCTGAAGCTGTAAGTGTATTTGATCTGATAGTCACTACATTGGCCGTTGCTGTGTTGTTGTTCTGCAGAGTTCTTTGTAAGGTTTCTTTTGCTTTTTACATTGAATTGTTAATTTAGAAGTCTATTAGAAAATCCAAATTCTTGGAGTGGAAAGCACTTTTCGTACATATATTTGTCAGCTAATACAGCAACAATGTGCAAAGTGGGAGCTTGGAGGGGGGAGGTTGTATTTTTGTTTTCACTTTGGTATTCTTATTACAACCATGCTTACTAAGAAAAGTAGCATAGGCTTTCAAAAAAAAATTACTACTTTTTCTTCTCTTTTCCTAGCTATAGATAGTTTGTTGAAAGACTAAGTCTTCTCCGTAAATCATTCACAAAATCTTTACATGTGACCTGCTGGCAAACATATAACCAGGTTCTCCCCCTGCCAAAACACTCAAACATTCTCATCTGGAAGGTGACATGACAATGTTGAGTAACTTATCTTTTGCTTCATATTGTCTCTTTACAGTGATTCTAGATCAGATATTGGATTTGTAGGTACATTGTTTCAAACATTGTGCGAATGAAGCCAATCAAAACTTCTTAATGTCACCCTTTCAGAAAATATTTTCTTGGATATAAATAGATGCATAAAGAAAAAAATATATATATACATGATATATATAATATACATAATAAACATACTAGATATATATACTATGTACACACTATATATAATTTATACTATATATACACACTATATAGTATGTATATTATAATGTATATATATTATATATTATATTGCTCAATATAATATATATATTCTATAGAGGATAGTATGTATGATGTATTGGCCAATTCTTCAAGGTATCTTTTTCATTGAATGGATCACAGTATACTCTGCATCTCCACTCTTTATTTTTCAATAACATTACTTTTTAACTGAAAATGACAGAAAGGTTAGGGGTACCTGTGTATCATTTAGTTATATGCCAGTTCTGACTTTCTTAACTGTTTCTGTTAAAATTTAAAAAAATAATAATAATAATTAGTCTGACAATCATTAATGGCTCTGGTTATGCTAATAACTTAGACATTATTTTTCATTATCACTACAAATAAGTTATTACTATCAATCACTATCAATACATATTCAAGCAGTCAGTCCTTAACATTTGTGCCCTAAATTTTATGTAAGTATAAAAACCCATGGATTTGATTTTGTATAGATAGTAATGATACCATTGATAGTTGACAAGATTACATGACCAAACTCAAGACCTCTTTAGCAAGGGAAGCTAGAATTGAAGTGGGTATATTTTTCTTCTATTCTATCTTCTCTTCTCTTCCCCTCCCAACTTCCAGTTTGACATCTTAGCCTCTAATACGATCACTTAGTTTCTAGACAGTTCCCAATCCTTGTTCTCTTATCCCTAGATTACATGATGTAAAATCCTTCAGGTGTTATTACTCTCCCAGGCCACAGTACTACCTTCATCTGGATTTTTTTCCTTGCTTTGCTGCTTCTTTTCTCACATGTCAGAGCAGTCTTTCCCCAGCCTGAGGTTATGTTTTTTCCAATGACCATTAATTAGTGACTTGTTTACAGTTCTGGAGCTCCTGCTTTCAAATTGTGCCCATAACTTTCAAGGTCTGCACTGCTATCCAGTGCTTAAACTGGATTTATATCATCATCCTAACCTTGCTCTGTTAACCACTGGTCTTGTTTACAACACAGACATTTAACCTGTTCTAGATTCTCCTTTGTTCCTGAAGTCCCTTCCTTTGGATTTCTTCAGCTTTCATCTGCTTTTAAAAGCAACTTGAAGGGTAGGGTTTTGTTGTCAATGGTGTTACCTTCATGAGGATTAATATCTTGTATAAGTAACCATAAAAAAAATAGGTGTTTGGGGGATATTACTGACTTTTTTGCATTCAGGAAAGAAAAAAAAATATTTTAGAGAGAGAGAGAAATATGAATTTTATCTACCGTATGTTAGTTGAGTCAGTAAGTTGCATATAGCACACTATATGTATGACATCAGGTTTGTCTAGCACTACATAGGTCATATTAACCCAAAAGGAAGATGATCCCAAATTTAAGGTAACTTTTAATTTTTATCTTCAGGAAAATAATATTATTTCCCTTCTGAGTGAATACAATAATTTCACCAGCAGTAATTGACACTTAATGCAAACGTGGGAACTGAGGTGGTCCGAAAATATGCTAGCCTTCTCATGAACTCTAATCATCTTCCTTAGCCTTTTTTTTGCCTTTGGTATACGTGTGACAACTTAGGCATCTAGATGATAGCTTATATGCTGTCATCCATACCTCTGCATGAAACTGCCTTTGAAGTACTGTTACGCCAAGTTCAGCACTGATATGGTCATTTTCTAAATTACATAAATACAGATAGTGTCTGATAAGCTTTCATAAAGATTTCATGTTTTTTATATGTCAATTATAAATATTTATACTAATATATTCTAAATAATAAAATATATCCAGTATTTTATGAATTTGCTGAAAAAGAAAGGTAGGCTTTATAATACAGATTTGAACCTCTGCTAATAAGACCATATTTTTTTGTTATTTATGTGGAATTGCTTGACTTATTCTCTTAAAAATATTTTTTTTTTGAGACTTGAAGCTTAACCTAATGTCAGATCCAAATCCTTGTAAATTATAGTTTATTAAAATTCTGCATCTCTACTTTACATTTTAGATAGCGATGCTTATGTGGCCTAATTATCACAGCTTAAATGGTTCACTGTTATAAGAGGCTAAGTCTGAAGTTCACATAATAAAAATGAGTTCCAGATTTTCCTCTCAGCTCCATCCTAACTTGAAAAGTATATGCAATCCAGTAAAAATTTTGAACATTCAAGCAATGATGATATTTGATATTTTGAAATTTATGGTAATAAAATCTGCCCTCTAAAAACTGCCTGGGATACCAAGTGGTATTCATCATGAGATGCTTTGTCAATAACATTGCTTTACTTCCTTTTGTGAAGCCAGTTCAAACTATCCCATAGTATCGTTCCAAAGGTAAATAACCAGTGAAAGGGGGATCTTTATGTAAATGCCACTTGTCTGCATACCATTAAAATTCAGATACATACTTTCTTGTGCTGTTCAGATTCTCAGTAGAAAGCATACCAATCAATTATTTTGATCTTATCACAGTGTAAAGAATCCTATAACTGTGATAACACAAGCTAAATTTATTGTAACGTAATTGAGAACTCCATCATTGTGGCATCCTCATTGTGTCTTACTTTGAATACTATTTAAGTTACAAGCCACTCTAATCAGTGATTATTTACAAAGGATGCCCTTTCCTATGCAAAAGCAATGAAGTGATGCCAAAATGATCTTAACATTCTAGATTGGAAATCTGATGCTTAGTTTGTTTTCAGTGTTGTTACTCAGTTTCACTTCTATCACAGCTAACTGGTTTTAAAACCATGTTTCAGTTATTTAGATAGTTATACTTAATCTGCAGCCAATTTTGCATCATTTCTTTTTGCAGAGCTTTTATACTGTTTATTTGTTTGGGGAAAAAAGAAGTCCACTTTTCACAGACTTGAGAGGAGTGCTTTAGGTTTTGATTCTTTAAACGTTTACTTTATTACTATGCTAACTAATGAAAACATTCGTATTTCACAACTTATGTACTGTTTGGAAAACAAAAAGGCACCGTGGACAGCACTGACAGTATAAACAATGAAAACCATAAATGTAATAAAGTAATTAAAATTCTGATTCCATCAGGTAAAATGCTTGCTTTTGAAATAAAACAACTGAACTACCTATATTAATAGGTACCCCCAAAGGCCCTATTTCCCCTCTGAAGATCAAGTTCAGAAGGCTTCAATTTTATTAATTTTATCTCATTGAGAAAGGAGAATCAATAGTTCTTAATAGTATTCCTTCCCTCGAAGAGGAGTGATGGACTGAAAATGTTGCAGATTATAAAGATCTGCTTCAGTTCCATAACAACTAAAACATCATCAGTGTTTTTTAATGTGTTTGTAATCTGTTTGGTTTTTTAAAAATATATGTTTGTGGGGCTACTTTCCCCCAAACCACAAGTTCTGGACAACAGTAGGATTATTGCTGGATTTTATAGGTTTACGTAGGTATGTCTTTTGCAATGAAATTTACCGTGAAGTAGGCAAAAGATGTTATAATGCTATGTATGAAGAAATCCTAAGGGTATATTAGTATCTAACAATTATTTTGTGTAAGGGCTTTCTAGGGAGTTCCCCCTTTCAGAATTTCATGTGCTCCCTTCATCTCAATTTCTCCCTAGTGATGATAACTTTCTAGTTGTCCCCTGACTGCCTTCACTGGTTCTCAGATGGATCCTCTTCACCAAAAGAATTCCTGAGGTAACGTTTTTGCTATTGAGATTTATTCTCCAGGACCACAGTAGCCATGAAGACAAAGCAGGATAAATATGTTCCGTAACTAAGAACCACAACTTTTTCTCTTAAGTTAAATAACAATGAGTAGAAACAGCTTTGGGACCATATATAGTTGTCTAGTCAGCATTTACTAATAGTTTGTGGACAGTTAACAGTAAGCTCATGACAAGCTTGGATAGTTAGATCTAATTTTGTTTTATACCTCTTAAAAAAAAAAAAAAAAAAAAAAAAAGAAATTCCATGCATGAGGAACTAGTTGTGACAGAAATTGACCAGAAGTCCACAGGAAAGGAGATGTGAACTGATAATGGAGCTTGGTTTTTAGCTGCGATTGTATTCTGGCAGTAGAACACAAATCTGGGTAAATTATTGAGAGTAAATGTTCCCTCAAGAATATTTGTCAAATTTGTATTGGAAACTGATACAGAGAATTATAAAAATACAGGCATGTTCTGCTGAAAAAAAAAAATAGCCTGAAAAACAATGTGTGATATATCTGCAGAGGCCACATTAAAAGCTGAGATACAGCAAAACCCCATCAGGTCTCACACTGTAGGATGTTCAGGGAATTAGATGTCTGTAGTGCAAAAAAAAAAGTATAACTGATCTGAGTGTATATTAATTAAAAAACAACAACTAATAGTCACAAGACATATTCTAACAAGATCTCAAAGGTGCTAAATCTTCTGAAGCATGGAGGTGTAGATCATGCACTTGTTGGTAACCCAAGGGCACAGAATGCAGCAGTAACTGTTCATTTGTACGAAGTATTAGTACTAAGCTCCAAAAGAACAAAAAGTTTAGCAGAAGCAATTATTCTTTCTGAAAATTTTACTTAGAAGTGCAACCTATGGAGATAGGTGCTGAAAGGCTACTAATTTGGGAAACTGAGGTTTATATAAAGCCCCTGGGGAGAAAAAAAAAAAAAAAAAAGCAATATTTGAGAGAGAGAAAAATAGTCAAAATGAACAGAACTCTTGGAACAAAAAATGTACAGACATTATTTACCCTTATTCTCATAATATTTGCCATTTATATTGTAGCAGTAAAATTTCTAAACAAATACATAAAAAATGATTGAAACTTAAAATGACATACCATTAAAAACAACGGCAATCTCTGGAGCCATTTTAGGGATTAAGACTAACATTTAGTAGAAATGCAGATATTAGGTTTTGGATTAAGCAGGCATTTCCTACTCCAATATAGGAGACTCCATAAGAGGGATACATTAGAGTCCTCTTTAAACTTATACTTGCACTACATGTAAATGCTTTTTGTTCTTTCTTTCTTCCTTTTTTTTTTTTCTTCCCCTTTGAATCATCAGAAGTTTCTTCTCTCCAGTGGCAAAGTTGGGGAGGAATCAATGAAGGCACTGGAGCCTATGCTTTATTTTTCATTTCCTTAGTCTAGGGCTGTAAAAAAGCCAAGAACCTCTTCTGCCATTGTCGGAAAGCTTGCAGAAGAGAAGGTCACGTTTCTGACTCTTCCTTTAAACTGAGTCTGTTGCTGCTTCTGTTTCTATGCAGTTCATTGTGACACTTATCTTCACTCAGCGATACTTCAGTGGTTCTACAGAAGTACAATTTTGTTGCTGCATACCAAAATATTTGTTTTCTGAAGCCTGCTGCCAGAAGTTACTATTAAATGCAAGTACAAATTCTGAGTCATAAACTGCTGGAGACCAAGACAGCATTCTGTGAAGTCATTGCATATCTATCTTGTCCTCTTTATAGATGTTATATGTATATGTATAGATAGATGATATATATATATATCTTTGCTGTTGACTACCAATAGACAAATGCAGGACTAGGTGGCCCTTTGATCTGATGCTCCTGGCTATTCTTGTGCATTTATAGCAGCTAAATAGAAAGGCTCTTGCCTACAAAAAGCTGCATGGAAGCTTTCCTGTGCCTAAGCTCAGTTCTGTTACCAGTCTGAATGTTCCCACTCTACAAGTGACAAATTATATAACTTTTAAAGTTCCTTCAGGCCCTCATCTCTGTAGCACAGCTGTCAGTGTGAGTGATCATTGTGTATATTTTCTGATTTATTGGTTGTTTATAAATTTGAATGGAAATAGTAATGTCTTTCCCTGTGCTCAATGAACTCCTTCAAAGGCACACAGTAACAAAGAAACAGATGTTTGTACACACCCCCACATATATGAGAATATCTGTAGCTGAATATAATATAAGAAGCTAATTTCACATAAAAATGCAAATAGAGTGGTTCTAACTGCTTTCTAAATGAAACTGTAATTGACAAGTCTCTGCTAATAGATTTTTTTTCCTCACTCCCTGAAACAACATCACTGGAAATACTAGTTCTTGGCTGGTCTGAAAAACAGATTGATTGCATTCTTGCCAGTGTCATTGGAGTTGAAGCTGTGTTGTGTAAAGAAAACAGAGAAGTCATATATCAACAGTAAAAATTTATTGACTGACCTCTTTGTATGTAGCTGATTTTGTTCTGTTATGATGGTCTGTTTAATTAGGAGTAATCAAATAGAAGTATCTAAATCTTTTTTATTTTTATGAATTTATCAGTTTTATTTTTTTTCTGTTGAAAAGGCAGAATATCCCTAATAAATAGAAAAGGGGTCATCTTTTTTTTTTTGTTCTTAATATTTCTAAAAATATAGCACACTAGTAAGAATATTGTGCAGTTTTGCACGCTAGAGAACAGGTCTGTATGGAGATAAGCCATTTCATTTTCAGACCTATTTTTAGCGTCTTAGGATTTAGTGGAACAGTAAGCTACTTTTTATTGTAGCCATGTTTAGAGTTTCTGTTGTAGGTGGGCAACCTGTTCTAATGTTTGACTACTATCAATAGAGAAAAAAGATACACAGTTAAATGCAATTTCTTGTATTTCAGTTTGTTCCTATTAACTACTAATCTGTCTCTGGGCACCTCTCTGATGAGCCTGGCTCAGCCTTCTTTACACCGCAGCCATGCCCCCATCTTCTCTAGGCTGAACAGTCCCAGATCACAGCATTTCCTCATAGCAGAGATGCTCCAGGCCCTTATCTTCTTGGCCCTTGACTGAATTTGCTTAATTATGTGCCTCTTTTGTTCTGGGGACCCCAGAGCTGGACCGAACACTCCAGGTTCACCTCACCAATGCTAGGGAAAGGATCACCTGTCTTGACATGCTGGCAATGTTCTACCTTGGCCTTCTTTGCCTCAAAGGCACACTGCTCATTCATGGTCAATATGTTGGCCACCAGAATTCAACACACACCTTTTTTGGATTTTGTTTGTTTGTTTGTTTGTTTTTCCTGAAAAGCTCCTTTATAACTGGTGGGCCCCTGCCTGCACTGGTATATGCCTCACCAGATGATGCAGGTTTTTCCATTTTCCTTTGCTGAATTTCATTAAGAATCCTCCGTTCCTTCCTATTTCTCAAGGTTCCTCTGAATGGGGACACAGCTATATACTCTGTCAACCTTTCATCTGAATTTCGCACCATATGAAAACTTGCACACCACTTCATTGCTGTGGAATTCTGTTTATTCTTCTGTAAGTCCAATTTCCCTCAGGAAATCTTTTTGTGGATGTCTCTCAGAAGAGCTTGCTGTGGCAAACTCCGTATTGGATCTAGAATCAATATCATTGATTCTGGACAACCTCAGTGGAAAGGAGATTTACAGTTCCTATCTTCTGTTGTCACAGAAAGAAGAATGTAACCTGCATAATCATGATGAACGTGATTTTATATACTTGTCACAAAGTTCAAGATTAAGATGATTTCACTCTTGGTCCCATTATTTAAATGGAAATTTGGGATCCAAATGAGATGCAGAAATAGGCATCATACATCACATCATTAAGTATTTATTTTAATCACTTGTACAGAACCACTTCTAAAACCAC
The DNA here is from genome assembly GCF_964035555.1 of Netta rufina. Classification (NCBI taxonomy): domain Eukaryota; kingdom Metazoa; phylum Chordata; class Aves; order Anseriformes; family Anatidae; genus Netta; species Netta rufina. Next base: position 35,873,810 of record NC_140123.1, on the reverse strand, counting down.
ATTTTACCTTTTGGTTTTCTATGGTCTGAATTGTCTTATGGGAGTTAAAATGATGGTGTTACCAACCTTTATTTCAACAAATGATCTTTAAGGGTTTGTGAAGGATGAAAGCTTTCTTTGCATTTTGCTTGTTGTGAACTCTTTGGAACTTGGGTCAAACTTTCATTCATAGGCTTAGAGTCAAAATCTATTTGTGTACAATAAAAGCACTGTATGACAACTAAATGATGAGACAATTTTAGCAAGAGCAAACAAGACAGAATGAAACCCAATCTCTGCAGCGAGAAGGTTTAACAAGAAGAAGTAGGTGCATTAGTCATTAGGTGAATTCGTACTTTCTTATGTGATAATTTCTAGGGCTTTGAAGCACTAGCAAACACTTACTACTTTGTGTTGGACATCAGTAAGAAACATACCTCTTCTGATTCTGGACTAGGCTGTTTCTGTGATTCCAGTGAGGTATATACTCATGTTTCTTGGGAGGGCTAGGCTTCTGCCTGAAGTCACCTCTGAGGAAAGACAAGTGAATACTGATATTCCTGGCAGAAGCTGGATTTAATACTAGTTAAATATAAAGGGAACGGTCATTTCAGCCAGTCCATCCAAGGCATACTTGGCAGCTATTTCAACTTTGCATCTGTACACCAGGTTTTTTTTTTTCCTCACTGTAACATTTTTCCTCACTGTAACAAGTGTTCAGTTTTGGGCCCCTCAGTAGGACATTGAGGCCCTGGAATGTGTCCAGAGAAGGGCTATGAAGCTGGTGAAGAGCCTGGAACGCAAGTAATGAGGAGTGGTTGAGGGAAGTGGGGTTCTTTAGTCTGGAGAAGAGGAGGCTCAGGGGAGACCTTATTGCTCTCTACAATTGCCTGAAAGAAAGGTATGGGGAGCTGGGGATTGGCCTCTTGCAGATAACTAGTGATAGGGCTAGAGAGAATGGCCTCAAATTACTCCAGGGGTGGTTTAGGTTGGAAATGAGGAGACATTTATTAGAAGATGCAGTCAGGCATTGGAACGGGTTGCCCAGGGATGCGGTGGCATCACTGTCCCTGGGGGTGTTCAAGGAAAGGCTGGACGTGGTACTTAGGGATATGGTTTAGTGGGTGATATTAGTGGTGGGGGGATGGTTGGACCAGATGATCTTGAAGGTCTTTTCCAACCTTAATTATTCTATGTTTCTAAGATTCTCACAAGGGTTTATATAAGGGTCAAAGGAACCCCTGTGCTGTGTTATGAATTATTACTCTAGTCTGTGCACCATTACTGAAATACCATCTAATAGCAATATATTCCTTCACTTGCCTATGAATGAAGATTATCTGATTGGTGGCATGGCTTTTGCCAGAAAAAGTTGAAGGCCTTAAGGCAAATGCAAGTTGAAGTCTGTACACATTCTGCATTTTCTGGACAAACCTAACCTTCACATCCACCGCAATTTCTGTACAAGTTTATGTCTGAATTTCATTGGGGCGAGGAGTGTGAGGTTAGGGGGGTCATGTTGACACACGGTTTGAAACCTTCCCTTCTCTGGACATTGATTTCTTTGTATTTTTATATTGACAATATAAAGTCTCCATAAAGTCTTCTGACCCCTGTTCATGTAAAAGGCTGAGAGGTCTAGAAGTTATATGTCAGTAGTACGAATTTTTCACTGAATCTGTTTGTCTGAGAATCTGAGAATGAAAAGATGGAACCACTTCCACACACTGGAGCTCGCTTCTGAATTGAGGACTTCAATTATCTCCCTCTCATGGATCTGCTGCTCTGCTCCCCAGAGCTTAAATCATCAAACTCTATACCATTGCTCAAGTTTTCCTCTTGTGATATTTGGAAAACAGTCCTTCCATTTTTCACTCAGATGGAAACCTTTAATTAGATGGGCATTGCTTTGTACTGTTTGCAATCTATCATTATGCAACAAACATATAGTAGAGCACTTAAAAGAGAAAAAAATATATATATTTTATTATATATACTTTGTTATTTTTTTTCCTAAATCTCTCCCTAATATATCTGACCTTAATTATATCCTTAGCTGAAGAGAAAGACAAATTAAGGTGTTGTGGTTTCACACTGACGGACAGTTAAGCTCCACCATGCTGTTTTCTTACTCACCCTCCTCAAAAGAACAGGGGGAGAAAATATGATGAAAAAAGGCTCATGGATAAGGACGTGGAGATCAGAACACAGAGATAAAGACAGAGAAATCACTCACCAATTCCTATCACAGGCAAAACAGACTCAGAATAAGGGAGGTTAATGTAATTTGTTGCCTATTGCTAATAGACTACGGCAGTGATAACTAAAACCATACTAAAATCCCCTGATCCCCAGGCCCCCTGCTCCTGCGTGGGCTCCTCTCCATGGGCTGCAGCTCTGGCCCGGGGCCTGCTCCTGCAGGGGCTCTCCATGGGCCGCAGCCTCCTCCAGGCCACACCCACCTGCTCCACCGGGGGCTCCTCCACCCATGGGGGGGGCTGCAGTGTGGAGATCTGCTCCATGTGGGACCCATGGGCTGCAGGGGGACAGCCTGCTCCACCAGGGACCTCTCCACAGGCTGCAGGGGAACTTCTGCTGGGTGCCTGGAGCACCTCCTACCCTCCTGCACTGATCTTGAGGGCTGCTGGTCTTGAGTGCTGTTTCCCTCAGCATTTTCTCTCTCTCCTCTCCCAGCTGCTGTTGCGTAGCAGTTTTTTTCCCTTTCTGAAATCAGCTCTCACAGAGGCATAACCAGTGTTTCTCACTGGCTCGGCTCTGGCCAGCAGCAGATCCCTTTTGGAAATGTCTGGAGCTGGCTCTGATCTGACACTGGACTCAGTGCTTTGCTGGGTTCTTCTCGCAGAGGCCACCCTTGTAGCTCCCTGCCCCGCTACCAAAACCTTGCTGTGTGATTCCAATACATAAGGTCTGGTTTTAAGGTATATGTTTATCCAAATCGTAGAGTTTTAATTTCAAATGAGGCTTCGTATTCAGAAGTTGACCTTGGGAGCTTATCCCTTTAGTTACTTACCGTATAAAAGCTGTATTTAATTGCAGTGCCTCAAAATTATATCCTGGGGGAAACTGATAGTCTAAGTTGCTGTAGATGAGTGTTCTAAGTGTGCAGACTGAATAGGTAGTGTCAATAAAAAACATGATATATATTTTTTTTTTTCTGAAGATTTGTTTGTTTTGTTTTGTTTATTTTGAGTGACTGAATAAAGCTTTGATTCCTTGAAAGAGGAAATAGACATATTATGAGATGTTTTTCTCTTGCTAAAGTGACCTTCTGGAGCACTAGCATCGAGTATGATGTTTTAGTTTACATTGGACAGTTGCAGGGAAACTGTAAAAAATAAAACATTTTTAATCCACAGTAATCTTGTTGCACCACTCTTACTTTGAAACAATGCTGCTAATGATATTTGTGATTTTTCATGTCATGAACTACTGCTAGTCAAATTACAATATATATCATCTACTGCTTAAAAACTGCATAAAAATGCTGGGCTCGTTACTGCAGTATCTGTTGCTATCATAAGACATTAAAAGCTGTACTGTCAAGCTTATAATAGTGCGCTAAAGGAGAAGCATCTGTAGTATTTTTAAAATTTTTAAAAACATAATTATGAAATTAGGCAGTTTATATCTGACTTGGCACTGAAATGTCAAGGGCACAACTTACCAGCTATTATGGTAAGTTTACTTCTGCTTTAGATAGTATTTAAAAGACAGTTGTATGAGTTTTAATTAGGTATGATATTAAAAAGTATTTAAATCTCCTTTTCCACAACTGAAGGAAAAGAGATTATAAAAGTGTATATTTCTCAAAGGAATTAGTGTGGACTATGCAGCTATCTTCAAGTTGACTGGAATTACTAGTTCTAGAATGTCAAAAGATTGATACACTTGACTAATTAGGAAGCCCCTTGGGACTGGTGACAGCAGTCTGCAGCAGCTTGCGAGAGCTGATTTAAAGGTCCCATAGGAAGTGTTAATATTGAACAATACTTTCCACTCTTACACTATCACAATAGCTGTGTTGTACATTGTTCTCCTAGGGCAATTTAAAAGATTTCTAAAGTACTGCATGGTACACATTCATTTGTTAAAATTTCCATCATATAAACTTGGGCAAGGTTATAGATAGCCAATAACAGAATGGGTATTAACAGCTGCACAACATCACAGAAGGTGTTGAAATCAACTATAGGTTTAGGCATTAAAAAACAGAATTTGGAGCCTAACTGAAAGTGTAGAAGCTTGAAAAACAGGCTTTCTGCATGTTTTGGGTACAGAACATTAACTATGAATATTTCTATTTGCAATTGTTAAAGGTTCTTCAATATAGCTCTGCACAGTGTAAAATTACTAGAGGTGTGTGGGTTTTTTTTGTATTTTTTTATTCAAGTTTTATATATGCCATTTATTTTTCTGTGAACTGTTTTGCATGTCAATGAAAACATTAGTCTCTAGTTGAATTTCTGACTACAGTATATTTCAGATAAGTGTGAAAAATAGATGGTACACTTCAATGAATGTGTTCCAGCTATGCAACAAAAAGTTGTTTTTGCAGTATTTTTATTCATTTATTTATTTATTTATTTATTTATTTATTTATTTATTTAATATAGTATAGCCGATTATGCACCAGGTTTTGTACTGAAAACTGTTACATTTTTGAAATAAATAGGAATCCATGGTAGTCATGGAAAGGCTTAAAAAGGAAAACGGTAACATGCTGAAATAGAATTGAAAGCAATTTTATTTTTTCTGTTACTCCTACTGCCTAAAACAAAGTTTATGAACTCTTCTTCTATAAACATTGATGGTATTTTGGGGATTGTGATATTACTGAGTCTTTTTTGAATTGCTGTCTCTCAAAATGTTTTTAAACTTTCCTCCAACATTCTTGTACTTTAATGTAACTAACAGTTTCTTCCTCAAGCATCACTTTGGGTTGAAACACTCAGAGTGTTTTCATTTGAGACATGAATATTAGAGAGTTGCATGAGACCAGATGGAAAAAGGAAAGGGGAGGGGGTGGAACACACAACAACAGGAAGCTGAATATATGATCTGAGTAATTTTTAAGGTATGTTCCAATTAGTAGCTGTATGTTCCAATTAGTAGCTGTGCTGGTTGCACTGGTCATGAGAGAACAAACTTCAGTGTAGTAAAGCATATTATACTATATTCAAAGGAAGAGAAAAATCAGTATTTCAGTCTTCACGTTTATTCTATATCTGCCATGTATTGCATAGAAAATAAACGAGCTTAAACGTTATACAAAATTGTAAACTATTTGCTAATTTTCCATTATTTCTGCTTGTATATAGAGGTAAGCACTTTAAGTTAACTGGTCCAGTAGTTTGGACTAGAGAAAAGAGTATAACTAAGGATGTTCACAGATTAGAGTTTTGTCATTTTGAGGACCAGTATCTTGGGGTAGTAGGAAGGAAGAGTGTTCTCCTTAGGGGAATACTTTTAGGAAATTCAAAACCTGAAAACAAAATCATTCTCTAAAATACATTTGTAGAATTAGCAAAAATTAAAAAATGGCTAAAAGCTCAAGTGAAAGGAACAGAAGTACTAATGAAGTGCACTTTGTTATGTGGTAATGCAATTGTACAAAAACAGCTTTAAAAAAATATTTGTAGTCTGTATGGAAGCAATGAAGTAGCTGCTGATGTTATAGAAAAAATGTCAAAATGTTTAAGAAAATCTAATTTAATTTTGAATCAATGTTATAGAACATCTGTTGTGAGCTTTACATATGTTTGTATGTGTATTTCTCTGGAGTTTTTGAAAATAGAAACTCTTATTACCTTTAATGAAATAGTTACCACCATTTGGCTCTAAGTCATATCTGAAGATCATTTTTCTTGTGGACAGGAAAGCTCAAATTTTGAGACAAGGACTGTGTTTGGTTGGTGGTTGTTTTTTTAACTAATGATTTGCATATCTCAGTTCACAAAATCTCGTGCCTCTTTCTGGAATGCTTTCTTCTTTGGCTTGTGAATGATATCCAGGCTTAGATTCTTGGAAGCCAAATTAGATTAAACACTTGACTCTGTAGAGTAATGAAAGTAAATATGTTGTTTCTAGAATGTCATGTTCATAATTTGGCCCATGCTGATTTGACAGTTCTTTGTCAGGCCATCCTGTCTGTAACTTTGAACTTCTTTTGTCTTATTTATTTATTTTGTTGTCCTTGAAACCACATACCTTAGAAAGATGATAGAATTCTTTAAGCCTTAACAAAAGATGGAATTCCTTTAAAGAAGGGAAACAAATAGAAATAGTATTTGGAAGAAACATTTCTCCTAATAGTTTTCCCCATATTCAAATCTAGAAGGTTGTCTTCCTTCCTTACTTGTAGTGCATCACTTTCAGAATTCCTTAAATCGGTAGTATCTCTTCTCTAGCTAGATCAGATTCTAATCTGAATATTACTGTTACCAATAACTGCAGAATCATGTGATGTGTCTGACTGTATCCAAGGTGTATGTTGACCTTGGGAGTTTTGCCTAGTGAGGCATAATGAGTTTTCTGTCATGTAATTCTTTATTGCTCTGTGGAGGTTTTCATCGTATTAGAAATCTGTGGTGTTGTGTTCTTCGTCCTCACGGATGTGGAGACAAGGGGCTAATAAGGTTCAGAAATCTAAGCTTTTCTGATGTTTTTATTTGAGGAAATAAAAGTAAGGTTTTTAATGCTTGCGATTAATTATAATCTCATGGTAACATTCATAATTCTTTCAGGGGAATATTATGCATACACATGTGGTACGATGAGTAGAATTTTCCTGAACTACATCAATTATTTAATATTGGCTACAGGTTATTAAATATAAAAGGAAAATGGCTTTTGATTAAAGCTACCTATGGATAACACTCTGTATCCTACCTAGGCCAATATTGTTCCTTCAGCTTCCTGCTGAGAAACAATTTCAACTTTTTATAACAATAACTGAAATGATCTCTTTTGTCTAATATAGCAAATCATTTAAGGGACAGCTCTCAAAAGCTGACATGAAACTGATTATTTGCAGTTGCAAAAGGGTACTGAAATGAAAATATGAGTGAAATGACATTTCATTTAAAACTACAGTAGAGAAAGAATGAATGTGAAATGAATGGAATAAAATTTGGCCTAAATGTAGAGAGGACCAAATCCATTCTGCTTAGTTGTGAGAGAGCTATTGTTAAATGTTAAAAGCCAGGTTAAGTTTGAAATAAGTAGTTTTAGTTCTACCATCAATATCTTCTATTGTTGTTCATTGTTGTTATTATTTATGCTTTGATGTTGCTGTGGTAATCAAAGAGTGTTCCTTCCCTCTCTCTGCTACAGAAGGTGAGGAGACTGGAGTGATGGATAGCCTGCTGGAGGCCTTGCAATCAGGTGCAGCTTTTCGAGACCGAAGGAAAAGGATACCAAGGGCTAAAGGTGAATATTACATTTTACTTTTTACTTTCCAGAAAAAGTTAAAAGTATTATTGGTCCAGTGCTCCGGAACCTAAATGCTGTCGTGTTTAATTCATTTTTTCTGCAGTGACATCTTTCAGGGATGTTCAGGCTGTTTTGCTGTTGTCCGTAGTGCTTTGGAGATCAGTGTACTGAACTTAGCATAGCCAGATTGTTAACTCTCTTCCATACAGCCTTGTGTACTTTACATTTTGGGGGTTTATACTAACAACAGTTGAATGGGGGAGGTAAAAATCATCTTGCCCTGCCAGTGCATCAGATTACTTCACTTATATTAACTGTAGCTATACAACTAGAAATATCTAACTTTAAAATATTTCTGCTTGCTAATGTTGTTGCAATACTCCAGTAACTTTCAGAGAGGTGTTTTATTTCCATTGTTTTCTTGCTTTTGCAGACATACCACAAAATGTCAGTCCAACCACACAGAGGCCTGTGCTGAAAGCTTGTAACCATGGTAATGAACCATATTCATGAATTGCATGCTCTTCTTAACTTAGCTTATGTAGTCGATCTGTGCTTTCAAAAGATTGCCGTGATATTTTATGTTTTCTACATTAGTGGAATATGAAACAGTATTGGAACCTGGTTCTTAAGGTTCACATGGATATTACACCCTTAAACAGTACTTGCTGATTACTTTGCAAATCTCTTCTATCTATTGTAGATTTTTTGTATTTATTTATAATTTGATTACGGTTTAAAATGTAGTACTTTGATCCTTAAGATCCTTAAGAACAATAATGCAGGGATTTTTTTAAAAAAAGATTATGAACTGTGTTAGAAAGCAAAGATTGTGGAACATTTCAAATGTTAAGTATTTTTGATACCAAATTAGAAAACCTTTTCAATTCATTCTGTTTGTCTTGGTTTTCTTGGTAATACAGGTAGTCAGGATATAAGCTATCATTTACCAGTAATTCAGAAGTGATGTATCAGTAAAGAGGAAATTAATCGGTTATTTTATAGTAAAATATTTCTCCAAATATTGAGCATGAGTCTTATGCATGTGTTTATGCATAAACTCCTGAAAAAAATCCCACTGAATCAGTAGGACTGCTCCTATGGATAAAGTTACAGTGAGGGCATTGGTATTTTGTCACTCTGTTAGATAATAGAACATTATTACATTAGCTGTGTTTTAATAAAGCCTGAGGAGTATGGAGCATGTTTTCAGTGGTTCCTAATATAGTGGTCTCAAGAAAAAGTTTTACATAGTATCTCTGTTAAATAAAAATTCGTATTGAAACTTAAAGAAAAAAAATATCTTAATTCTCAGATTTGTAAGCAGAATGCATTCTCTTGATATTTAAATAAACTTCAGAATTTATAAAGCAGATGCCATCACATTGAGGATATTAATTATACTTCATATTTCCTACATGTTTATTTCTTAAGTGACTAGAGTAGAAAAAAGAAGATACAGATTTTGTCATTATTAAACACAAAATCAAATAAAATAGAGCTAGAAGGACAGCTGAAAGATAATTTAATTCACTTCTAGGAATTGGCCCAAGGAAGAATGAAGTATATTTGACAGGTGCTTGTCTGGCACATAATATATTGATATTTAAATAATGACTACAGAGCACATCTGAATTTATCCTATAAGTGTTACCGCTTATAAGAATAGTTATGTTGAATGTTGCTTCTTTTCGGTCCATTCTATCTTTCTATCTCCAGTTTCCAGTTTTCAAACTATAAATGCATTTGGACAAACATGAGGGCTATGTTTTATGATCCAGATGAAAAAATAAATAAAAAAACTAAGACTAAAAATTCTGCAAAACCTTCACACTGATTTGTGCCATCTGATGAATATAATTTGGTACTCAAGTTTAATTAAGGATCAGATGTTTGTTTTAGAAAAGTAAAAGTAAACTCTTGGATGTTTTGTTGTTTTTACTGTAGTCACTTTTCCATATAGTGTCTTGAGACAATCTTATTCTAAGACATTTTAGAATGAATCCAGCTTTTATTGCACCTGTCTTGTTTGCTATGAAACTGGATAAATACTATCTTAAACTTATTTTTAAGGAATTCAGTAGTATGTTCTTGACTTGCAGACACTTGTCACAATATCTATATGTTGCTCCTTCCTATCTTGAGCCAAACAGAGCACTGAACTTGATGTTGTTTCTGGGGAGTTTAATGATAAACTCTACATGGTCATTGAGTTCATCTATTAGACTTTTCTGTTCGTTTTCTTTTTTCTTTTTTTTTTTTTTTTGACTATTCAAAGCCTAAGTTGAGAATTTGCTGGTTGATAATTTATTTTGTTAGCGAATCAGAAATTATGTAGGTTGTAATCTATCTAGAATGTATGCTAGACCCTCAGTAGCAAAGCTTGTTTGTTGCCTCACTAAAGTTAGTAGTGTGGCTGATCAAACCAAGAATAATTATAAGGCTTCTTTAATTTTCTGATATCAAGGAGTTGAGTATTTTATGTAAGTTTTATTTCAGTTTTGTCCTCTTTGTAATTTTTTTTGCACTTTATGTCTAATGTTGATAAATATGCAATAACCTATTCTTTCTATGTATATATGCATGTTAGGTAATGTATACTATATATGATGGTTTATTTTCCATAGCTCATTTATATATACACTGTATAAGCAAGAAGTCTCTGATTTCAGCTCACTTAAGAAAAAAATGGAATATGTCATTAGACAGAAAGATTGGCTTGCCCTGTCATTGATTTTTTGTTTTTCCGAATGTGAAATTTCAAATGATTGCTAAATTTTATATCAGAGTGCCTACAAAGCCACTAGCTTAAAATATGTAGAAAGTGATAAAGCACTTTTCTTGTTTGCTTCTTCTGAGACTAGCAGATTCACTTACAGTGAGTATGCTTTATTAATACACATTGCAGATTCAAACCTACGGTGTACTTCTTCAACTCATAGTGCGGTCAAAAAGAATTACAAGCCAGGAGTTGAAATATCTACCTACTGAATCATTCAGAGTGTAGCAATCTCTATTGGGCAGATGGCATCAAGTTCTAACTAATATATATGTTTAAAAACCAAACAAAAGCTCTTTCGTCTAAATTTTTCTAAAAATGTGGAATAGAAATTGTACACCAATGCAGATGGGAGGTAGAAAGAAGTGGCTTCACGTTTCATAGAGAATAGCAAGGGAGAGAATGCCCACTCTGTCCATAGCTGTAATATAAATGGCAGCAGGACGGAAATTTATTTAACTATTGCCATTGTTATCCTCAGTACGATACTGCTCAAAGTAACAAACTACCACTTACTGGTGAGGCTGAAACAAGTTCTATTAAAAAAATAGAAAAAGAATACAAAGGAGCAAGCCAACACCATATAGCTGTAGAACTGAGAACAGAAATTTCTTCCTTTAATTAAATGGACTGGGAAAAAAAGGAGGAGGAGGAAATTTTGTGAAATGCTAGCCACTGGTTGGCCATTTTTCTCACGATGATCCTTTGGGCTCCACAGAAACCTCTGATAGTATTCAGTTGTTATTTCTGATTTAAAAGGGGTACCGGTTCTCGTTCTGCTTCCCGGGGTGGCCTCTTGGGTGTATTTTATTTTCAGTCCTACTACACTCTTATTAAATAGATCGCCTTTTTTCCTAACATGGTGTATGTTTTTGGTTTGGTTTGGTTTTGGTCATTTAGTTCTATTCTTATTTCTGTGATCAGAATTGCCTAAAGAATACAAATCTTCTTCACTTGATCTTTGTTGATGTTGATATGATTGGTATATCTATTTCTTTTGTTTCCATTAATGCTGTTTTGTTTTGTTTTATTAACAGTTGTATTACATATACACTCAAAACTGCCTTTTAAGGTTGCAATTAGCTTTAACTGAAAAGAACCACAAGGTGCAGAACTATTGCAGTATATGCTTTTTCTGTAATTCCTGTTCATACTACTGTATGACACAAGTAGCATGTTAGTATAGTTTTAGTGTCTTTGTATTTCTGTAAGGTTTTGATTCAGACTCATCTAGCGGGGAAGCTTTTTTATTTTATTAGGAGAGCAGAAGAAAGCACTTAGTTATCAGTCATCAGGATTTTTCACATTAGAAGATCTTTTCAAGCAGCTAATACCTAAGGTTGATCTGGGTTTATCAGTTATTTACAACAACAGTCAAGACACATTAGCAGCTTGCTTGTTTATTTCAAGCTTGTTATGTTCAAATACACATAGCACCATATCCAAGGCAGCTCAGAGCCCATTGCAGCACAGAAAGCTGCATTATTCACTAAGTTTTCAGTCAGGCTTTGCAGCCTGCATCAAGTTCTCTGCTGCTATGGCTACGCATTTATTTGCAGTAACATTAACCAAGGTAATGTTATCTGAAATGCATAAATACAAATTCTAGATACAGCTTTGATTGCACATATATATATCTCAAATGAAGTGCAAAGTGTTTTTCTTTACAAGTAAGTTGTATTCAAAATGCTGTGAGTAAAGAAAAGCTACAGTAAAATGGAAGTAGAAATGCAGGTTGCTTTTTGTGACTGCAAAGGCTGAAAGAAATCTTTCTTTTGCAGTCAGCTAGGTTGTGGACTACACTTACAAAGGTAACAAGAAAGTCTTGCTTCTATTTTAAAAACAAAATTACATTGTAAGGGTTAGTCTTAATTACTGTAGCTTTTTGTTCAGTAAATATATAAACAATAGAATAATTTTCATGTCATATTTAGTCTGAAGCATTTTAAACACCTCTGTTAAATAAAACTCTTGCCCAGCAGTGCCATTCTGGTCCCAATTAAGCTGAAGAAAACCCTTTTTTCATGTTCTGTGTTTTTTTTTTCATCTCTTATTCATAATAGAACTGTCATCTGAGGTTCACATTAGTGTCTCTGCTACCTTATTTTGACAATCATAGCTGGCAATGAGCTCAGGCTCATCTTAATTCTTGAAACCAATACTGCAACCACTTGGAGGTCACTGTTTTATTTCAGCATCGCTGTATTTGACAGCATATGATGATAGACATTTGAACCTAATTTTTCCGTATTTTTTCTTAAAGTTATGTATGTCGCTGTCTTTTCCATAACTGTATCTACTGAACATTAGGGATGTACCTAACACTGGAGAAGCACTGAAGCCTGTTAAGATATTTTTTTTCCAGTGCATGTTGCTTAACCCATAGCACTAAAGATGAATTCTTGAACATCACCAGTTCCTCATGGTAGATGCTGTTTTTAAGGCATTATGCATGTTAGCCTGTTCTTTCCATCTGGCTAAATGTTTTTAACTCACATATGGAAAGAAGGAAGAGATTTTATTTTTTTACAAGGATTTGTAAAGGTTTACTCAACAGACTAGTTTCCTCAATGGGAGACTTGGAATATCTAGGCACTGTTATGAAATGGAAACATTTAATAGGATTTCTATTAAAAAAAAAATACTTCTCAGTTTTCCCATTTTAAGTCCAAAGCTTAACTTCAATATTGGCTTCATAGGTCAAGTAAAATTGCTGCTTATTCTAACAGAAATAATTCCCCTGAAACCATCTGCACTGTTTATAATAAAGAGTTTTTTCCTGGAGCAGACAGCAGAGTTCAAAGAAATTGTGACCATAAGAATCAATTTTGCATGTGTGAAAAATAACCAGACAAGGAAAGTTAATTTACTCATTTTTATTTGTTTGTTTTGAACTAGTTCTGCACTGGCATAGTTGCACATGAATACAGTCTGACACAGAGGTGGCCCCAAAGAATTTTCATTCCAAAATATATAGAATAAATTTAATTTGGTTGCAAAGTTTTTAGGATCTTTATCTAGGGATCTCCCTCTCTTGTAATTTTATGTTGGAGTGGAGAAAGTGTTTGACTCAAAAGGGATGAAAGGCAGTGAGAAGAGTTCTGGATGAAAAATGATAGTTTGATTCTATCAGAATCTTCTCAACAATGTCAGCAACATCAGTGTTGCTGTAACTATGTGGATGTAACTATGAGGATCGACATAAAGAGAAATAGAAAATAGCCATTTATTTATTTTTTTATTTTGATAAAAAATATCAAGTGGTGGAAAATGGATATGTTAATGCACTTGTTAGTATTGTGAAAAAATTGGTATAGAAAGAAAACATTAATTTGCCCTCTGTATAAGCCAAACCCAAACTGTCAACCTCTTAACACTACCCACTTTTAGATAAGATAATGAGGAATGGTAATCCTACAAAAAAATGTCTCTGTTATTCCTTTAATAAAATCTTCTGAGATTTCTGTTATCAATTCCCATCAGTAAGGGAGCATGTGTACGTCCTACCATTTTGTGTCTTACCTTGAAGAATTATATGTGAACTTATAGGCATCAAAGAGGATGAAAGCTTTTAAGAGTAAAAATTCTAGGTGCCACCTTGAGACAAGAGGGACCTTATAATGGGACTTATTCTCCCGAGGTTTGATGAGTTCATTCCTAAAGTGAGACCTTTCGAAGACCTCATATTAGACACTCAGAAGAGCTAACTGCTTTTGTAAATACCTTGCTGGCGTTCATCGGTACTAGTTCAATAAGAACGCTTCTTTCAAGGGAAGCAAGGACGTTTTTCTGCAAGATAAGAACTGTGGCAAAGAGGTGACATTTGAAAGCAGTGACACTGTACATCCCATAATTGCACATACAGTAAATGTCAGCTTCATAATCGTCTAGCTGGCTAGCCAGACTTCCAAGAGCTACTACAGGTAACTTATATATTCAAAGCAGTCTTCTGAATATGCATCAGTGGACAATCTTAAATCTGTGAAGGGAGCTGTAAATTACCAACAATTTACCCATATTTGTCTTTTCATTGTTTAGTCACGCAGAACTTTCCATTCAAAGACAATTACTGAGTTGATCTGTATAGTAAAGAGGGTTCTGTCACTTCTCAGACTACTTTTCAAGTCTCTTCCATATTTGTTAAACAAGGCTTTAGGTATAAATTACCATTTTTTTTTCCACTTCTGTTTATTGTTTTCAGAGCATTAAGAACAAGTGGTATCTAAACTCCTTTCTCTTTCCTCAAAGGCTTTAAGAATTCAGATCCAAATAGAATATCTATCAACTGAACAACAGCCATAATCCTCATCATATTATTTTATATATATATAATTTTAAAGGCATTATTTTTTCTTTGGGAAAAAAAAAAAAAAAAAAAAAAGAAGAAAGGCGAAACACCAGGTAGTGAAATAGTGAAATTTCATCAGCATGACATTAGAATTTAGTTTTGTCTGGTTAAAAGGTGCATGGTGCATTGCGGACACAAGCTTAGATTGGTACAGTGTATCAGTGCTGACTGGAGTCCATTTTGTGACTCAGGCAATGTCTGGTAAATGCAACAGTGAAATCTCAACAGATGTAGAGGAAACACAAAACATTACTCATTAAATTCTTTAAGCGCACTTAATTCATCTTTCATTGCCATGTAAGTGAATGTGTTCCCTTAAATGTGTTCCCTTAATGTTCTGTTTTGTTTTTCTTTCCTCCTTTGGGAGAATTTAGTTTCATTTTTATCCTAAGTGGTTGTTGCAAAAGAGTAAAAAAATGTGCAGTGTGAAAGAAATACTGGAGTTATGTTTCTTCCTGATGTTTTTCATTGCAAGTAAACATTCAGGAAATGTGCAAATAAAGGACATTAAATAGATGCAGGGGAAACAAGAGTATCCTATTATTTCTTCCTTTTGTAGGGTAGGAACACTTGGAAGTGGAATACACTAAAGGGAAATTTGCATTTAAGATGAACCAGAACTGGTGGTTGTGTCTGTAAGTTGCTTGATAAATGTAGTATCATCTTTGTTTCATTCCAAGAACAGATAAGTCTTGTGTATTTCCATCATACATGCCTGAGGCAAAATTGACATCAACCACATAGCAATAAAAAGGCTCAGAAGTTTTTCTTGGTGGCTCAGGCTTAGAGATCATGAGTGGCAAAGGAGGCAAATGCAGGTTTCACATAAATGACGGAAGGAAAGATGATAGCCAGAATAACACTGCATGAGCTGGAGTAGTGCAGGATAACAGCTAGACTACAGTTAGATCATTAGATCCTACGGAAGTGGTAAGTGGTTCTGGAAATTGTTTTTTGTTTTTTTTTTTTGAGAATTCATCAGTTTCATAGTGATCTACCTTAAGCTGTTTCTGGCATCATACATATATGAAATATAGCAGCTGCCAAAAAGATTTCACAATTCACTTACACATCTCATCAATGCAAAACACCTTTGTGAATACATTATGCTCGCACTCTTGATATTTTCACTACTTGTGACTTTCTGCTTCCCGTTTACACCGTATGTGCAGCCTTTTAAGTCACCGTAATGCAGCACCCAAAAATTTTACCCAGTATATTTTCTTATGTACATGTAGCTTACACATACAAGCCATACAAGTTTTTAAGTCATTTCTGGAAGAGTATTTGGGTTTTGAAGGATACTAGGTTAATAACAAATCTACTCACTTTCAGTATACATTGTAATGTAGTTTCACCCTTGTTCTTGGCAAAGAATATTAGAGTCAATTGTAGAATCATAGAATGGTTTTGGGTTGGAAGGGACCTTAAGACCACCCAGTTCTAACCCTGTGCCATGGGCAGGGACACCTCCCACCAGACCAGATTGCCCAAAGCCCCATCCAGCCTGGCCTTAAACACTTCCAGGGATGGGGCATCCACAGCTTCTCTGGGCAGCCTGTTCTAGTGCCTCATTACCCTTTGAGTAAAGAATTTCTTCCTAATGTCTAATCTAAATCTACCCTCTTTTAGTTTAAAGCCATTACTCCTTGACCTCTCATTAACTTCATGATAGAAAAGTTCCTCTCCAGCTTTCTTGTAGGCCCCCTTCAAGTACTGTAAAGCCACTATAAGGTCTCCTTGGATGCTTCTCTTCACAAGGCTGAACAATCCCAACTCCCTCAGCCTGTCTTCATAGGAGAGGTGGTCCAGCCGCCCCCTTCCCCCCCCCCCCCCCCCTTTTTTTTTCTTTGAAAGATTATAGGAATGTCTTGTTAGTAGGTGTAGTCTTTCTATTACAATATTTTTTCATGATAGCTTAAAAAACTTTCAAAGTTATGATCATTTTTAATTTTACTGAAAGAAAGAGTTCTCGTGCTTTATTGTCTCGTGACATTCATCTAACTTATAAAAATAATAAAGAAAAACAGTTATCTAAACCTACCATGTTGACTGTATATTTATCTAATGAATATATATATAATACAATGTAGTACAATGTGTACATGGACACTTGAAGTACCTCTGGACAGACTACTTTGTCAGCTTGGTTCTAGATAGCTATTTGGAACAAATTTTGGATATCAGAACATAATTTTTGAGTTTCAAAACAAATTTGGATATCTGTGGGATAACACCTAATTGAGCTGTGCAGAGACCATGTCCAAGAATTTTGACAGGTATTAAACCACAGAAACATAGAATGTGCTGTCATATTAAGCAGTCTTTTCATAGGCTTCTGTTCTATATCTAAAATCAGAATTAAATAATTTGATAGGGTAGAGTATGTATTTTCACACCTAGAATCACTTTGTCACTTGGGTTCTTCCCTGCCATTTGAGAACCTGTACTGGCTAGAAACACAGCATTTTGCAATAATCACTGCTTATAAACAGAAAAAGGGAAAACATTTTAGATAATCTCAAAACAGGATATGCCTTTCATTTTTCTTGACTGAGTTAAATTTGAGATGAATTTCTACAACTTCACCAATAAACAGTTGTGGGAAGTGATAAAGTTTGTATTAATATCATAGCTGTTTGTGTCATGGAACGGAATGAAATCAGCTGGTTTGGTATAAACATCGTGGATAAAAGAGCTTATTAAAGCCATGGGTAAACTTGTTAGAAAATGCCTGCCTATGGGACACCAATTAACAGGCTGATACTTTCATGGTTGGAGCTTCCATGTCCCCATATGCATTTTACTTCAGTCACTGGATTAAAGACTGAATGTTTTCTGTGGCAGGAATCATAATCTGCTTTCCTCATTCAATATGAATTTTTGAATCACTGGGCTCAGTAATGTTTGTTATTTATAGCAGAACTGTGTAAGTAGAGAAGCTAATGAACAGAGGGAATTTTCCAGGGATATGGAAAATATGGTTTAAATCCATTCCCTAAGGGAATGGTGGAATCTGGATAAACCAGGGTTAAATGCAGTTGAGTGAGGGTTTTCATAATCCAATTTCAATCCAATTGAAATTGGCACCCTTTCTTACTGTAGGCATAATTACATTTGATGATTTTTTTCCATTTTCATAGTTTCAAAAGTAGAGATTCTTCCCCAAATACCATACTTCAATTCCTTGCTAAAATTGCTTTTTCTTCCCATAAGAACTGTGTCTGGAGAAATTTATCTGAGGCCCTATTCTTATTTCAGCGTGTGCATTTTATGCATTACTGTTGTTACCAGAGAAGGGAGAGAGATACTTTTTCTTGCTGTATTCTAAAATAAAAATATTTTTTCTTTTGTCTTTTTCATGAGAAAGTAAAGTTCATGACATCTCTCCTTTCACTCTGCCATCATTAGCTGAAAAACTGTGTGAGTCATCCTAGTTATTCCAAACCTGCTGATAACCCATATGATCACGGTGCCAACTTAGGCTGATGGAGGAGCTTGGAGAGGACTCCGTTAAATTTTGGTCAGTGTTTAAAGAATGAAATGAGATTAAATGAGAACTACACCAAAAGAAACAGTGCTTAAAGCTGGTAGAGTGCCCTATCCTGTCCTCTGGTCCAAAGCAGTTCCAGGGTGTTTTTAGTTGGTGGTAGTGGTGGTTGTTCCGTTTTGTTTTGTTGTTTTGGTTTGGTTTTTATTTTGTTTCAGTTTTCACTGTTTGAATCTGGAGATCCATAAGGTCTGCATTACAGATGTGCCAACTATCCAAAACTAAAAATGAAACCAGTAGGATCAAAGCATTAAGCATGTAAGGTGCTTTTTAATGCTAATTACTCGGGCATATCTCAGGTATCAAACATTTTTAACTGATCTCTCAAAATTAATGTATGTATTTAATTTCTTGAAGAGTATTCATACCTCATTAATATAGATTCCCAATTTATGGAGCTTATGCTCTTTATACTGGATAAAGAGAGGGACATACCCACATTAGACAGGAATTAGCTTCTATAAATTGTTAATAGTCAGTGAGTTTAGGCATCTAATTTAAGTGACCTGAATAGGTTTCTCCATGTTTTAATTCTATATCTATAATAAAGTTAATAGAAATTGGCACAATGCAATGAATACCGAAGATAAAACAATAGCTTGAATAGCTGCTCCTTAAGTTAGTATATTCTGTCCTGGGCAAGGAAAGAGGGGGGAAAGAATAATTCTCTTATAATGCATATATATAAACATTTGCATTAAATTTGGATAGCCAACTTTCTTGTTCTTCCAAATTCTTGTTCTTTGATACTCAACTCTTTCTACTATAGAGTGTTTATGCAATTTATATTATACTGCTAGCTACAATGGTAATAATTTCTAAGTCTGCTAATGTTCCATTAGAATAGCCGGATAAAAAGTAAATGAATCAGTACTGTGGTGTTATGTTACATATATATAAAATCTTATTGATATGCAATATTTAAAGTTAATGTTTCGTCACTGCTGACTTGTATAAAAATGTAAAAGTTGCATCGAATGTAATTCTGGCAGACTCTAGAATACATTAAAATAGTTAAAACCAGCAAGTTTATCAGAATTGTAAGAAAACTGACTCAGCTAAATATTTCAATTGGATATATTAAGTTCATAATTTCAGCCTGAAGACTAATATACATATAATAAAGAGTGATGCCTGAGTAGTTGCAAACTCTGTTCTGTCTATTCAGCAGAGGATAAAAAGTAGTATGCTATCAGGTTATCCCTAGTTTTATAATTGTACTGTAGATGGTAGTCTTCCCCTTTCCCTAAGAAATACAAAACCATTTTAATTCTGTGTGATCCATCATCAGGCAACTACTCAAAAAAGTAACGTTCTTAAATGCTCTCAAATGTCCAGTAGCAAAAATAAATGAAGGGCAGAGTGCATTAAGGGATTTCCAGTTGTGTCTCACAGGGCAGAGAAAACTGCTGCGAGAGAGCTCGTGGGATAGCTCCTACTCTTGCTGCCTTTAGCAATAGCTTCCTGACTAATCAGTCTCCAGGCTTACCCCAGTGCTTTCAGTCTGTTCTTTCTCTGTTTGCCAGTCACTGACTGAAAACAGGACACAGCCAATTACTCTCCATTGAGCTTACGCAGTTGCTGTTTATCCACCTAACAGCAGTTGCCCTGAGATCATTTTATTGAAAACTTGATATGTAGTGAGATCTCCTATTAGAAAATGGTAGTTGTGTTTCAGCATCATCAAAAATATATGAATTTTACAGTTTAAGATAGAATATCTTATTTGGAATAGTTGCTTCCTATAGGACTGAAAACGAAGTATGCTAGAAGTGGATTTTCTTCCTTTTCCATATTCCAATGACAGTCAATTAAAAAAAAATAAAACAAAAAAACACACAACAAAAAGAACTATTAATGACTGTGTATTTAATTGAAGGTACAACTGTCTATATCCTATTTCATATTTTGGGCTCTGAGCACCTTACATGGATCCTTTTTTCTTCCTTTCTGGTTATTTCCGAAGCCTTTTGAGAGACACCTACGTTTTTCTTGTTCCCTACCACATCTTGTCGCTTTCTTATTCAAAGCCCATCTTTCTTACTTATCTATGAGAACATTCAGCAGTACCACTTACTGTAGTGTATAAAACATTTTACTCTACTTCAGTCTGTAACTGCAGACTTAGCCTAATAAAAAGGGTGTTTTTGACTTGCACCGATAAACTGTAAAATACACTGTGGCCTAAGTGAGAATATTACTTGTTACAGGAATCTTCTATACTCACATTAGTCATAAAGCTTTGGGGAAATTGTGCATGTTGAAGGAACTAAGCAACCAGAAAGGTTGCAGAAGAATCTCCAACTAATCTTTTGTGGGAAATCTATGGTAACAGCACATACAGTCTACTTGTGATTGTTGTTGGTGTTTTTTTGTTTGTTTGTTTCCTGTTAACTGCAACGACAAGGGTATGCATTAAAAAAGTACGGTTTAGCTTGTTTAAAAGAAAGATAAGAAAGAAGCAGGTCAGGAGTAACTTACAGTAATATACTGTCCAAACTTAAATACCCATACTGTTTATGTCCTTTTAAAGATGTGGGGGGAAGCTGGCCTTTGGGGGAGGTGTTCAGACATAGAATCACAGAATGGTTTGGGTTGGAAGGGACTTTAAAAGATCACCCAGTTCCAACCCCCCTGCCATGGGCAGGGACACCTCCCACTAGACCAGGTTGCTCAAAGCCCCATCCAGCCTGGCTTTGAACCCTTCCAGGGGGAGAATTGCCTTCCTTGACCTGCTGGTCACACTTATTTTGATGCAGTCCAGGATGTGATTATCTTTCTGGGCTGCAAGCACACATTGCCAGCTCTTGCTGAGTTTTTCATCAACCAACACCCTTAAGTCCTTCTCTGCAGGCTGTTGTCTGTCCACTGCTGTCTGCCCAGCCTGTATTCATGTTTGAGATTGCCCTGACCCATGGCCCTTGGCCTTGTCAAACCGCTCGTTTTTGCACACAGGTCCTCTCACAAGCCTGTCAATGTCCCTCTGGATGGCATCCCTTCCCTTCAGTAGATCGACAGCACTGCACAGCTTGGTGTCATTTGCAGTTTGCAGAGGGTGCACTCAGTTCCACTCAGTCCATGTCACAAAGGTGTTAAGTTGTACCAGTCCCAATACCAACACCCAAAGATCATCACTCATCTCTGGTCTCCACCTGGACATGGAGCCATTGACCACTACTCTCTGAATGCAACCATGCAACCAACACCTTACACACCAAGTGATCCATCCATAAAATCATTTTTTAGAGGTGTCATATTATCAAATCTCCCATCCAAATTGTATGCTACTCCGGATCTGTATTTGCTCAGAAATTGCCATAAGATTCACTTTAAGAGCTGATAGCTCCAGTCTCACACCATACAATCCAACAAGGTTTTCTTTATCCCTGCTTCTACAGTGCTAGTACATTGAATGGTTGCAGGGTATTTCTCTTATACTTAGCACTCCTCTGCTTTTAATTTAGCCCCTCTTCTCCCCTCTCTCGCCCCCACCCCTTTTTAATAGGAATGCTTTTTTTTTTTTAGCTTGCAAATCTTTATTCCTTTAGCCTGCATTGATATAGTGAAATAGTTATTTAAATGTTTGCAGTAAGAAATACATTTCTGCAAGTGATAAGAAAACTTATTTGGTCAAGAACACTTTTTTAACAAGAATGTTAACTGCATTTTTATGTGGAAATAAAGTTTGACTAAAACTAATATTCCTAGGTCTGGTTTTGTCAAAGTCAAACTCAAAAAGTTAGGGAGAACAATATGAAAATATGAGAAATTGGAAAGCTCTTTTTAAGCTGTTTGTTAGTAAATGGCACACTCCACTGCCTTATGCTTTTGGCATCAGTTGTCAATTTCAGCCTTAATTTTGTTAGTTATTAACGTGGATTCTCTTATGTCAAATTGTTCACCTTCAAAAATTTAATGGAGTGCAGTGAAATTTTACAGTCTGATAGTTTTCTTGGAATATGCCTGTGGACCAGTTCACTTCAAGGTGCTTTATATTCAGAAAGCATTGCAACCTCACTGACCTAAAAAAGATTTTCAGATTTTGGAGATAATCATGCACTTACTATGTTTGTATGAGGTACACTGGCAGCAACTGGGAAAACTCAGAATATAAGTTGCTGTTTAATTGTTTCTTTCTGTTGAAGCCTGGCTGCTTCTCTATAGTACTAACTTATGTTCCTTCTCCTCAGGACAAAAAGTTTGGTGGTTCTCTCACCAAATAATATTTAATTAATTGGTATTTGAAGTCCTATTAATATTTTATTGTTTGGTGCATCAAAGAAATTAAAGCTGGGCTTCAAAACTAGGCCATTTTTCAGTAATAATTTCAACATGTAACGCAAGTAACATATAGTTTAACAGACTATTTACCCATCGCTTCTGTGGAGTTTCTTATCTTTGAGGTGTATGACCTGACTAGTGCAGCGGATTTAATTTTAGCGTAAACTTGTATAGAAGTGCTATGTAGAAGTGAACGAATTCATGCAAAGAAAGTTGAAATAACTTTGAGTTTACTCAGTAAATCAGCTCAGGCTCGTTCAGTCCACCCAAGAATAGAATGTCTATCATTTAAACTTTCCATTGGGATTTGTTGTTGGAAGTGTACATAATATCTCATTACAGATCAATGCTCAAGAGATAGTCTGTTGTAATCTGTATTCATGGAAAGTGGCTATATTAATTTTCATTTCACATTTTTGTAAATAAAATTCCATTAATTATTAACGAAAAATTGAGTGACCGTTGATACTCAGAAAACTTGATCGCAGTGCAGCGTCACACAGAAGCAGTGATTTTTCCAGGATACCTTTTCTAAAACTTGGGTTTCTAATTAATATTACTTGTTTCTTTTTTGTTGATGAATTTCATTTTCAACACTTTAAGGAAACAAGAAATATGATAGTCTAACCAATATTATTTATCAAACTAAATTAAAGTTTAAAGCAAGTTAAATAAGACTATCTTCCAAAGCAGCAACAAGATAAATTATCCAAGCGCTATCACTGGCACTTATGATCAGAAATTTGCATATTTGTTTTTCAAAAAACAGAGCTTACCTAAGAATTTGTTTTCTCGTGCAACAGAAATGATTGTCTTAAAACTAAAATCTTGGGGGAAGGAAGGGCTATTAGTTTAAAGAAACGTGTTTATAGGTTTTTGTTTGTTTGTTTTTAGAAATTGACTATTTTGTTCCCGTTCCCTTGCTACTTTTGAATATGAAAGGAATTAGGGAAATAAATTATTTCACAGAAGCAGTGATGCCAGAAATGAGATTCTGATTTATTTTTCGATAGTCACTTTTCTTAATCTACTCTGGTAACAGCCATTCTTTATGTGTTGAGAGAGAGAAGAAAGCACTTATTTTGCAGGAAGTCAGAAAAGCATCTTCATTTTTACTCCTTCCCTGCGTATAGGAACCTGCCCCAAAATAATAAATAAATAAATAAAAGGGTGGCAGCTGACATCATAGCCAAACTGACTTGGAGACTTCAAGCGCGGTAGTTTTTTGTGTGGAGTATTTCATTACTGGATAGTTTATTAAAAGGAACCTGCTGAAGGAGAGCATTCATAGCCATTATTCAGAGTGGAGCTTGCATTGATAAAGGCATAAGCATTGTCAAACAAACAAACAAAAAGGACTAATTCTAAGACATTTTGAAAGTTTAAAAAATTCACAGCAGCTTCCTGAGTTAAATGTGTGGCCCAACAGGAAAAAGCAGCATGAAGTTCTCTGTGTTGTTTGGTTTAAAAGTTTTGACCAGCGCTTATGCAACACTTTATTTACACATTTTAGTTTCTGTTACAATATTTTCAGTTAATTCAAATTCAGGCCAAATTAACAGCTCTATGTGCTTTGGGATAATTAAATTACTGTCTCCTCTTATCTTGGCTCACCATGCAGACTATTGCCCACCCATATAGCTGTCTTTACTCCATTGCTATAGCAGCTCGGTTACTTAGAAATAAATCTTTTCTTCTCCCCATCAGCTGCTGTGAAAAGAATGTAAACCACCTGTGGAAAAAAAAAAAAAAAATTAGCATATTTGGACGGACTTCTTGCGTTTACGTGTTTGGCTGTATTCCAAGTGGTGTGTTTTTGGGGTTTTGTTTCGGTTTGTTTTTACGGCTGTGTAAAGGAAGGAATGAGAAAGGTATTTCAGCTGTTCCTACTTATTAAAATTGGCCTGGATGTACTGCTTGGGGGGAAGGGGGGGTAATAATAATAGTAACAAAAAAAGGGGGGCGTGAGGCGAGGCCTAGCGAGGACGCTGCAGCCCCGCGTCGTCGGGGCAACCCGGGTTGCCGTGGCAACGCCAGGCGGCTGCGGCCGCGGGGCGCATGCAAATGGCGGCCCCGGGCGGCCCCCCCTGGCCCGGCCCGCTGGAGGGGGTCCCTGCCGCTGACTGCGGCTGGTTTTACAACCTGTGGAGCATCCAGCACCGTTTTATTTTGTAGTGTTCATGTGGAAGCACACAGAGCTGCTGAGGGCTCTGATTGCCTTCCATAGAAACTGCAAAAAAAGTGAAATAGCCCCTCATACTTGTGAATGTGTAAGAATGTGCTTTGATAGTAGTAAAGGGCTCAGTTTCCTGCACAAGGGACTGTTTTCTGTTGTTAAAAACGTGCGTTGTTCATCAGCTTTAAATAGGATTTCTAAGCTGTGTGTTTTTAAGCTGTTTGCTGCAAAGAAGGCTAACGACACTCTGTGCAACACATTGCCAGTGGGTCGAGGGAGGTGGTCCTTCCCTCTGCTCAGTCTGGGGAGGCTGCCGCTGCAGTGCTGGGCTGTTTTGGGATCCCCAGTATGAGAGAGACATGGACATATGAGAGAGTCCAGCACAGGGCCATCGAGATGATGAAAGGACTGAGGCACCTCTCCTGTGAGGAGCGGCTGAGAGAGCTGGGACCGCTCAGCCTGGAGAAGAGCTCAGCAATGCATGCACATACCTGAAGGGAGAGTGCAGAGAGGACAAGACCAGGCTCTTTTTAACGGTGCCCAGTTCTAGGACAAGAAGCCATGGGCACAAACTGGAACACGTGAGATTCCATCTGAACATCAGGAAGCACTTATTAACTGTACAGGTGACAGAGCACTGCCACAGGTGGTCCACAGACTGTGGGGTCTCCTTGGAGATCTTGAAAAGGTGTTTGGACATGGTCCTTGGTGGTGTGCTCCAGGAGTCCCTGCTTGAGCAGATGACCTCCAGAGGACCCTGCCAACCTCAACCATTCTATAATTCTGTGTCTTTACATACCAGAGAGAATCTGTAAAATAATCAATTACATTCAACCTTAAAAAATCTCATCAAATGAAGACATACTTTTTGTTTATTTCTGAGAGGTGAAAATTGGTTCACTGTTAAAAGTGTGTTTTCAAGTGACTGAGATTTTTATTACCCTTGTACCACATAACTCACTTAAAAGGCAGAATGTTTGTTTTTCTGCTTTTCTTTCCTGTCTGTGCACTTACATCTATTTAAAACATCCAATCCTTTTTTTTCATCTGCAAGAAAATGATGGGAACTGTCTGTATGGTGAGTGTTTTGTAGTTTTGTTTTGTTTTGCTTTTGTCAGGAGGGTGGTGGTGTTAAAAGTTGAAACAACACACTGGGAAAGTACTAGGAGAAATCTTGGGCTGAAGATAAGGATGATTCACTCCTTTATAACTGAATCTGTTGTTGAACAACAGTCTGCCATGAAATACCTCCACAACTGTAGATGTATTTGGGGAAAGGGTGGAGTTATGGAATGGATTACTCGGTGAGGAGCTTGAGTTTGTGAAGTTATTACCTAAGAAAAATGTCTGCTGCAGAGCTGTGCATATATATTGTTCTTTTCTCTGATGGGGAAACAGAGAAAAAAATAAATTTGACCAAATATGTACATTTTTTCCTTATTGTATTGAAAACTGAAA
Source organism: Netta rufina (assembly GCF_964035555.1). Lineage (NCBI taxonomy): Eukaryota > Metazoa > Chordata > Aves > Anseriformes > Anatidae > Netta > Netta rufina. The sequence goes on along the minus strand of NC_140123.1, from coordinate 35,847,787 downwards.
TTTCTTTCCATTTGGTATGAAGTATTTGCTTTTCCGAGAGAAAGAAGAAAAGCAATAGAGAAAGAGGGAGATGAATGTTTCTGCCTTTGCTCAACATCCAGGTTACTTCATCATTTAGCCAGGGCATGAGAAACACAGATTCAGTTTCTATTCTGTCCTTGAGAATATTTGTGAATTTGCCAGAAATAAAATAATTCACCAGTCTACTGGGTTAAATATTCAATCAGTACATGAATTAAGTACTCCAAGTACTCTGATTATCTATGGACAGTGGGACAGTCCCGATGGGCTGAGTGTCTAACTTGTCTGAAAGACAAATGGCTTTGACAGAGTTAATCAAGACATCCAGCCACTGCTTTAGATCTTCAACTAACTTCTTAGGTGAAGTTGCAAGGTTTAGGGCCTCGATAATTACAATTTAGACAAGTTTTGGGTCAGAGCATAATGTCTAAGATTTAGATTGATCTGTGGACCTGTTTTGCAAGGTGCTAGATTTTCTTTGCAGGTGATGTGATAGTAAAATCAAAAGAAAACATGTCTGCAGCCTTTCTTTAACAACTTTCATACAACCCTTTCTTTTTGTAATAACCCATGAAAACATGCCACAATATATGACAGTTTTTTGTCTTTGAAGAAAAACAGTCCCAAGGCACCTTCCCTGAATTCCGTGGGAATAAAAAGTACTGTTTGGCATAGTTCTGTAGATCATAAGACCAACACAACTTTTATGCTTTTCTTCTTTCTTTTCTTTTGAAGGTTCATGTTTTGCTACAGTATTCAAACAAATATAGTGACTTCTGAAAAAATTTACTGTTCTAATTTCACCTCATATTTTTCCAGATCATCTCCCACATTGCCCTTTTCTGGCTTCTTCATGGGAGAAATTGCTTTAAAAAGATGATGCATCAATTTAGGCAAAAGCAAGATAAATTCTTCTACAGCTTCAGAAAAACGTCTCCCGTATTTTTCTTTCAGATAATCCTCAATATGAATTAAGCTTTGGTGTGTGTTATCCAGTCATTTCCTGGATATCTTATGGTTCTTTTTTTTTTTCCCTTTATCCTTTATCTTCCATCTTAGCCATTAGTTACGGTTAAGAGAAGCAATGAAGAAGACAGTATATATTTCTAATGTCTCTCCTGTTTTTCATACGGTAACAGAAGGTTAGAAGGTAACATTTAGGTTACATTTTCATACCAAAGAAAAATATTGTTCTTGTTCTATATATATTATGAAAAAAATGAATAATTTTTTTCATGGGTTTTACATTGTTAAGCTAGCATCTTAGAATTGTAGAGTTATTGACTCATAAAGGTTGGAAAAGACCTTCAAGATTGTCAAGTCCAACCATCAAACTGACCTGCCTATCTTCCACTGCTTCATCAGCCCATTTTTTTCTTACGACAAATTCTTAGATTTTGATATATTTGTCACAGTAAAATGTAAGAAGAAAAAAGCTTATTTCCACTGGCTACACTTAAAGATTCAAGTAAGTGATTGGCAGCGGTAAGATGACACTTTGGGTATAAGTGCACATTTGGATAGCAGGTGATGTTTTATGGCTTTCCATAACGTAAGAGAGAAGTCTCTTGTTTAATTGACCTGTGGCATTCAAAATCGGTAAGTCGTTTGTTCCTTTAAAATCTGCAAGTTCTTTGATGTGTTAGTATACCTGTTAAATACCATCTATCTGAGAAGGCTGTTAGTCGATAGCATTTGCCCCAAGTACCCAGGGAAGGAAACTCAGAGAGACAAGTCATTTGGAAACTGCTTATAATCTTAGTCTTGCTATGAATACAAGTGGAAGATCTCGAAAGACATTCAGTTGAGGGGAAAAAAAAAAAAAAGTGGCAGCACTCAAGAACATCAGAAAGAGAATTTCAGTCAGCCTGTAAGCATGACTTGTTCATTTATTTATTATTTATTTGTTTCTTTCTTTATTTGTACAGTCAGATGAACAAAAAAAAAGGCTAGGAATGAGTTTTGGCTATTTTAACTCATTTTGTGATGTTCTCTTAAATCTTTTAGAGATTAGTGTAAGGAATCCTGTGAATGTCTTTGATGGTGTTATTTTATTTATTTACTTTTTTCAGAAGGGAAAACAAAATTATCTGTTCTTGGTCAATCAGTATTCTCTCCCAGAAGAGTACATATCGTAGTGTTTCCACATAGAAGAGTGAGGTATTAATGGGGCTGTTCTCTGCTGGGTTAACTATCTAATATTATTATGAATTGGACATTTCTACCTGATTTATGTAAGTACTTAATAAGTAATATTTTTTGATACGGGTATTACTAATCCAGATAGTAATGTTACAATGAAGTACTACTACATCATTCTTCCGCATACAAGGATAACACGGCCTGTGTACCAAAATACCCAGATTTCTGTCCCAGTGTATGTCATTAAAACAGCATCCTCCCCCCAGCAACATCTGAACAGTTGTTTGCTAGAAAACCAAGTGTGAAAGACATTATTTCTATGTATAAGCTATAACTTGTTAAATACCATGGCTCAGAGCTTCACACACTGCAATAAAGTTAAAACATTCACCAACTGCTTTAGGCAAATGAGTAATTCCAATTCACTTTGTGATACAATTCTTTTTAGATCAGCCCTGGAAACTTTGGTATGAAGTAGATCCGTGTGTTAATTTATGTAGTTTCTATATTGTCACACAATTCACTGTGCCACTTGGTAGATCAGTGAATTCTGTGAGATAGTACACGTTATATCTGCAACTATTCACAATGTTTTAAAGCATTATAATTACTTGTTCATGTTTATAGCATATTAAATCGCTACTTTTTTTAAAGCATTGACCGCTTAACTCGTCGTGGTAGGAAGAATACAGAACTTACCTATTGCCTCGTGCTTGAAACGTCCGAGTTTCATTTAAACAATTCACTGTTCTGACTTACACGTGTGATTATTATAAGGCCATAATCATTGGTCAGAAAAAGCAATTCTTGTTGGATCAGCGAAGATCAGTATTACCTAATAAAGAGAAAATTCCCAGCAAAGATAGCAGCAGATCTGTTAGGATTACAGATGGGGATTCTTTCGGTTCCTCCTCCCATCTTTAAAAATGATTGATGCTTTATATTTTGTAAGTGTTGCTCTGTTGTCGATGCCTAGGAAGCTCTAAAAGAAACTAGTTTTATACATTAACCTTCCTGAATAGCTTATGCGTTAAAAATTATAATGGTAAAGTGAAACCAGATGGACTGAGTAGAGTTGACAGCACCTTTCTCAGTGATGAAATTGCTATTGATTTATGACAAATGCTAGTAAAACCAGGCAGGGACTTTTGTTGCTGTCAGATGAGAACTGAAAGTAGGCAGGTTTTGTTATCAATCATTTGTTGTCGGTATAAGACAGTGGCAGGCTGTTATAATTGATTTGATAGCTCTGTCTTGAGCTCTAGTGGCCACGGCAGATTGTGGCAATGCAGCAGTGCAGAGAATTGACATGAAAAGGAAGTGACATGACTCCTCAGAGGCAAAGTTGTATGATATAAAGGGTTATGTTATCAAAACATTTTATAAATCAGAATTTTCAGGCAGAGATGCAATTTATTGATAGCATACAGTTTTGAGGTTAATCTGGAAACTGTTTTACCATACATTGTGGCATTAATTTAATAGATGTTTTATGACCTAAAAGGATTTGCATGGATAAAGAGACTTTCTCTTTCCTTTGCCTTGAACAAGCAGCTTACATGATCTCATTCAGCTTGTTCTTTTGATAAAACTTTTGCCATGATAAGGTATCTGTCCCAGTTATGTCTGCTGCGACTGTAGATTATCACTATGACAGCTTGATCAGCTGTAATAGGCTGTTTTTTAATGATTAATTTAAAATCAAAACGAAAAAAGAAACAACCCAGTGATGGCTATTGGAGACCTAGTATGACTATTGTATGAAACAAGTAACATGAAATGTTAGTTGTTTCTCTGTCCCTTTTTTGATTCCGAAGAATTCTGAACTTTGAGGTTCCAGCTGAGTTAATTAACAAAGGCACATAATCAGCCTTCCCTACAAGGGTAAGGATTATAGAATTACAAACTCACATTGCAGGGAATTATCTTAAGAAACATTCAAAACATATTTTGGTATAATTACATGGAAGTCATGGATATATTACCCTCATCCACATTTATAAGTATGAAGTTTACCAATTAGATACAGACTTTATTCCCAAACAGAATTATGTTTCAATAATAATTGTATGTACACGAAAACTTAAGAGATGAGAAAGGATCATATTTTCTTCTATAAACTGGGGATTCATGGCTAGGAAGGACTCAGACAAGTAAGCAGGTGGAAAGAGCAGACTTATTTTTTTAATTCCACTACAGTATAACTGTAAGAAAAGTCAGCAATTCTCTTGACTGTAGGAAAGGAAGTATTTTCGCAATAAAGAAAGTGAAGTATTGATGCCATTCACTGGTGTTCAAAAATAATTAATTTAAGTAGGGTAAATGTAGAGCAGAGCTGCTAGAATAATATAGAAAAATGGAGACTATTTAAAATGAATTAAATGATGCAATTGAAACAGCCTGGTCTGTTTAGTCTCACAAAGGCAAGAAGGAGGTTTGTTTATGTGTAGATACATGCATGTGTGTGCATAAAATACACACATATATGTCATATGCAATATAATTATATACAATTACAATATAATATATACTATATAATGTTGTATATGTATATGGGGGAAATGTGGAAGAAGAAATGTTAACAACATTAGCACAAGAACAAGGGAAAATGAGTTATAAATGAAGTTTTGAAAATAGCATTCTATTAGGATGAGTGATTGATTAAATGTTTTTAAAATATCACCTATTAAACAACAAGTGAAAGTATGTTAACATTATGGTTGAATATAATAGGGAACTGGGTCTCTTAAGACTTGTATTCTGTATTTTTAACTGTGATTTACCCATACTTATTTGTAATTTTTCCCAGTCTATGCCTATGTGCTCATAGGGCTTCTCTCTCTTAGGTAAAAAGCTCTTTCAAACAGAGATGGTCATAAAAAGTTGTCATTTGCAAAGTTTTTTGCATTCCAAATGTCAACCATAACTATATCTTTTAAACATAATGACTTCCCCAAATCCTTTCCACTGCTTATTACTTAAATTCTCTCTTACTTTTCTGAGATTCTTTGCAGGGAATCCATCTCTTCCTTAAAAAATATTCATTTTGTTTTATGCTGAATTCGAAATGGATATTCACTTCATAGCAACATTATAGATAGGACAGAGAAAGAAAAGACAGCTCATAGAGCTAAAGAGGGTTCGTATTTCATACTGCTTTTTAAAAAATCCAGTTTAAAGAGGGTGTTAGGTGGATAAGAAGTGGAAATCTGCTTCAATTTCATGGGTGTTTTGATAAAACACTTGAAGCTAAGATCTAAAGAAGACACAAAAGGAATACTGAAGTCTGCAAGGAACCTGGAGAGAGTGAGAAAATTGAAACAACTAGAATTAAAGATGTAGGTAAAAGCAATATTGTGGGTATAATCTTGAAGATTTGAGTTTCTGTAACTGAAAAAACTTGTAATGAGATCGCTGTTCCAGGTCCTAAATGAGTTACTCTGGGAACAAAAATCAAAAAAACTGTTACCTGTGAAAGGAAGCAGTTTTTTGAAGATTTCGGAGTTAAATTATTTGGTCTTTTTACAGTCTGTTCTTCATCTTGCATTCTACATAGGTGCAACCACGGTGAGACCTATGAGCACAGGGTTAATATGCTACTGAGCGGCTGCAATACATGTAGAAATACTGATCCAAAACCCTACATGGTGTACTCATAAAAAATGATGCATTTAGTTCCTCTATTTTTATGCCACTTTTGTACTAAAGAGAACATTGCAGATTGAGTCAATTTAAGCTATAAGCAAACACGGGAAGTTCTGTCCCACAAGAAACAGCCTCGGAACATGCAGAAGACAATCTGTTTTAATTAGCTACGACCTTTAAGACACAATTCCAAAGTCTGACGTTCCTGGTTTTCAACATAGGTGGGGTACTGAGACATCAAAACTGCTTGTGTCAAAGGTGACTGTGCTTAAACTAAGCTTTAAGTAGCTTAAACTATTTAAACTACTTTTTGCTTCTGTGTCCTTGTCTCCTTATTTTGTCTGTTGCACTTCATCTTAAATGCTGATCGTTTTATGCTTGTTTCCACAAGCAGTCTATTTTTATATACTGTGATTTGTTTAATAAACTTCCCCAGCTGAGTAGAAGGCTTGCTCATTATGAAGCTGACACTGAGGACTCTTACTGAGACTTAGAGCTAAAACTGGCTGCTCTGTACTGATTGTATGCTCATTATCCCATGGGTTTCTAACCCCTACCCCTGCCTCCCCCCAGAACAAATTCTGAAGATTCACTTCAGTTATTAAACTGGTATTTTTCTCCACCCCATAACACACAATTCCTGTTTTCCACTTGCTGTTTTGGACTCCTATGTCTGCTTAACAAAATTTGAAGCATCTGAAGTCACAGGAATGCAACTTTCATCCTCCAGTCTCTTACCGTAATGGGCTTACGAGTACAAATTCTAGAAATTCCTCACCTTTTCTTAGGTATTACAAATCCTCTTGTAGGGTACAAAACAATTAAAAGGTAAAATCTAAATTTACATATCCTGTAAGCTAAATAAGATGTGGCATTTGAGCTTAGTTGTAGCTGGATAAAATTAATAGCTTGTTTTCATTAATGTAATTTCACTTCTTTGGCAACTCGTTATGGAGATAATGTATGTAGCTACCAATTTTTCTTAGTGTACTCATTCAGAGACACTCCTGGTCACCTGCAGTAGACCATTAACATTTCAGAGAGGATTTCATTAACATTTACATAGTATCTCATCAGACCGTCCTTTGACTTGATATAACTTGAGACAAAATCACCTCTGAAATTTCCCAAGGTGCTTCTTGCTTCTGAAGCTAGCATGTCAAAAGCCCTAGAAACTTGCATGTTTTTAGATTAGAATATTATGACGAGACTGTGATTTAGCCAAATCTTTGGAGGAAGTGCACCAGAAAGTTCCTTATTTATCTTTTCAGTTACGAAGAAAGTTTGCTAAAGCTGGGCATGATTATTTCCTCAGGCAGAAAGGAAATGGCCCCACCTCCAGAAGGTTCAAATTCACCTGCTCTGCAAGGGTCAGGAGATGGTAAATAGGAAATGTGTCTCCCTGATGGTGTGTTTTTTTCACAAAATGGACATTACTACATCCACACAGCAAACTGTGAACAAACTTTTCAACCCTTCCCTATATCACGTTGTTACCTAGCTGTGAGTTGAGATGAGTTGAGTCACTTGAAGGTGTTTAAAAGTTATCTAATGCCATGGGGAAAAAATAAAGAAAGCTTTCAGTGTTTGCTTCTGTGATACCGTCCATGAATTTTTAGTTGCTTTATTTCTTTCTTATAAATGATTTTTATTTTTAGCTTACTTTATATTTTTTAATTTTACTCCTCCTTCTCCTGCACTGAAGGGTAAGACTGTGCTATATTGCTATAGATTATATATTTATGGCTTAATATTTTGTGTTAGGAGTTTTCTGGGAACGCATTTTAGCTTGAAATTTTAATTGTATGCATTTATACCTAATCTATGTATTCCATTTTTACTTTCTGTGGCTTTATTATTATATTTTTCATGGTTTTCTGTCCATTATTGCTCTGCAAAAGACCAATGCAAAAGAGGAAATTGGTAAGCCAAGCGAGGTAAATAATGCGGAATGATCCCTTATAAAAGGGAAATTATTTTCTTTATTTTATTTCTTTGAATTGCAGTTGGGCAAATGTGATTTTTAAGTTGGCTGTGGCCTTTTTCTAAAGCACTTGAAAACATTTAACCAGATACTGATGCTTAACTAAATCTTACGGAGGTACTCAACAATCTCCATCATTCTTTATCTTCCTAAAGCCTTAAGATTTTTCCTTTCACCATGTTTCTGTTTTGTTGTGTTTTTTGTTGTTGTTGTTGTTTTTTGTTTGTTTGTTTTTGTTTTTGTTTTTGTTTTTTGTTTTGTTTTTTTTGCTTGTTATTTTTTTGTCTGTTTTTTGGTTTTGTTTTAGCTGCCTCTCCGTTGTTATTAATGATTCTGTGTTATTAAAGATTCTCCGTTATTAAAGTTTCTGTGTTTTGAAACTTCACAAGCATAAAAATTACAAAATTACAGCCACTTATTACAGAAATTTTAAAATGAGACATTTTACTAGGACTGGAAATGGATTTTTACTCATCCACTTACCATTTGTATATATGGACAGATATTAGTGTATACGTCTAACATGTTAAGGCCTATAGCATTTCAAAATATGCCCTAAAGCATTATAAACATGCGTGTTTCAAAACCTGCTCTAACAATGCCAAATTTTGTGTACTTGGAGATCTCTCCAAATGAATATTTTAGGTATGGTCTGTAATATTCATCATCTGCTTGTACATCAGATTCAGTAAACAAAATGCCTGATATCTCTGTGTGAATATACCTAGCTTTAGAAAAATATTGGTTGTACTTATGTACTGTGGATTTTTTATTTATTTTTTTTAAAGAGAGAGAGAATGGCTAGTACTTAGTAGCCCTAATTACTTAGCCCTGACTTAGTAGCCTACTACTAGCCTAGGCTAGTAATCAGGCACCTGATCTTGATATTTTAAAAGTCATGTGCCAATTCAGGGGGAAAATGCTAAGGAAAAGCCTAGCTGTGAAAGGGAGAATAATTATTCCCAATTATCCTTGTGGAAATTCTGGGGAGTTAAGAAAAGTATCTATTACTTTAATTTGTGACACTTCTTAATTTTAGTTCTAATCTATGTTGGGTAATCCTGGGTTGTGGTTAGGTCATAGTGATTTAAATACTCTTTTGGGAATCAGACAATGAAGTATGGTTAGTTGGGAATGGAAGTGAGTACGTAGCCTGATCTGTAAATCTAAACACCTGGGTATAAATACCATTCTAATATTAAATCCTTCAGTTCTACCATTTGTTTCTTTTTTCTTTCTTTGTATATGTTTGGAAAAAAATGTTATTGAGTGGGGTATATCACAGTAGAAGAAAGACAGTACTGATCTTGTGAACAAGGAAGAGGCTAAGTTGTCCTTTTAATGTATCTTCATCATCCTGTGGCTTTCTTTGGTATTTTGTTGTCTGTAGATTAAAGAGCACCCATTCTTTATTATGTATTTTCTTTTAGATTAGGATTTTTAGATGTTCATGATTTTCATTAGTCTCTTGATAACTAAAAGGAAAACGTCAAACTCTCCCATGTAGTTTCGTGTCTAAAACTGGACAAAGAGTTGATGTTGATGCAGGGAAGGACTAAAGTATAATTTCACATATCTTAAAACATGATGTCCCTGTTCATACCTCTTAGAAGCAGGCTGACATTTTGACTTGGATTGAGCAATTCTCTTACTCGTTATTCTCTTTATTGATATAGTCACAGCATTTGAATTCTTCTAGTCTTCTTAAACCAAATCTCTCCTAAAAAAATTTCCAGTGTAGCTGCAGTTGTCTTTGAGGTTACTTTAATGTTCTGGGTCTGATTTTATCTCACTCTGGTTGTTTGCTTGTTTTTTCTAGTAAACATAGAGCTGGCTGTGCATTCTATGACATATATTTCCTTTGTTCCAACCTGAGTTGTAGTCCTGTCAATGATATTAATTATGTTCAAAATATTATTTTAGTGTACAGTGAAGTAAAAGAAGCCAATAAATATTAGAGCTGATGTGACCTCATCCACTCATAGATTTCTATCCCTTTTGAGTAGTGAAACAAGTCTTTATTTATTTTCTCTTCCTTCTTATCAGCATATTTATAGTGTGTTTTTTGTTTGTTTTGTCTAGTTGTATCTCATTCCGTGCAGTGATGTTTCTATTTTGTCCTTAGACAGTAGCGTTATTCTTATATATTCATCCTTACTAATTCTCTCCAATTACCATGCTTTGTGCTTTTCCTTTCTGAATTTCAAGTCATAGAAGACCTTGTGAGTTAATCAATTTGATTTCTTTACTACCTTTTCTGTACTTTCTCTGCATTGAAGTAATGGGGTTTTGTGACTTTTATATTGCATTCTTATGAATGTGGCAATAATTTTGAGCCCTCTTTTTTTCCTACTATTATTTGATATGGGATCTTACTTCTGTGTAAAAAATAATGTGGGCTGTGTTTAGGGTGAAGCTATTAAAAACCATATTAATTTGTCCTTTTCTAAAGCATTTTTGAGAGCTTTAAGACATTGGTAGCATTAATCTAAATTGAGATATTTGGTATTTCAACCTGTTTTTATTAATAAGTAATAAGTTCTCTCTTATAGATTGAGTAACTTACTATATCTGATAACTTTAAAAGGTCCTCTAATTTAAAAACTGGTCTGAGAAAAATATACTCTTGGAGAAAAACAGTTTTGTTTTATTTCTTTAATTACATTTAAGAATACATGATGTATTGGTTATCTGACACCAGTTAAAAATTTCAGAGTAGTATAAAATCCATATTTCAGTAAGATTTCTGGTCAATAAAATTTCTGATCTCCCACATTAAAGAGGTTAAAATAAGTAGCTGTTCATGCGAATCTGTTTGTTTTTCAGCTATGCCAGCACTGAAGATGAATAGTATGCTTTTTAATTATTTTTGAAAGATATCAAATAGCAAAAGTGGGAAAGAGATATGTTTTTAGTGGCATTTGGAAAATGTGGAACATTTCAGCTGACATGTCTGAGACCACTTGATACGTACTGATCAATATGCACACTGAAAGACACCATGTTCTTTATTTTGACATTTTGAGATGTTTTCTTCAGCATCTCAAATTCAACATATTTATTGAATATAGTGAAAAACTTCCTCATCCATGTGTTTCTACCTTGCTAAGCTTGTATGTATTCCAAAATATATGGAGTATATTGATATATTGATGGAAGGAGTTTTTTGCCAAAGTACTCTAATTTTTCTCAGCTATGTGATCCTCAAATGCTAGAGAGTAAAGTATAATGATGCCAAGTTGATCTCATTGTTAGTGCAAAGTAGTAGAATCTGATATGCAATGACTACATGATAATTTCATTAGAAATGAAGACAATATTTTTCCATTAAAGCTACCATAAGGTAGTTTATTAAATGAGCAGTAAAATAGCTTCACGGCCACAGCAGTTGACCAACATTAACACTCTGATGTTCATCTTCTCTGAATGGAAAATTATTCTATCATTCAGAAAAATTCTGTAGAATGTGTTTAGAAGTCCAATGTTGGAATAATGCTTCAAATATTTAAAAGAGTACTAAAATAGTGCTAAGAACAAATTCCACCATGAAACAAAGTAATTATTTTGCCAAATAGGTTACATAGGTATATTGTGTTGTAGGTACCCCATCTGTGATGTATGGTTCATAATCAGTTATTATGAGGAGCAAGAAGCCCCTTGGGAATTTGGGTTGCCAGACAATATACGAAATATACCTAAAATCACACCCCTCAATTTAAAATTGTTTTGTATTTGCCAACAGTGTATAACCTGGAAGACCACAGTACAAGGTTTGTCTTCAACAGTAGTGTATCTCAGAGCATGTTGAATACAGTCTGAAGATGTAGAGATGTATGTAGAGATGTAGAGACTTAGCTAAACAGGGTTGAACATAGTAAATACCAGAGAATTTGTTTATATGTTTACTTTAAGAGACCTTAATATTTGAACAAAATAAGCTTAGTTCTTTATTTTAGGAAGGCTGAAAATGAGTTTAGAAAATAGCATTGTTCCCCTTTCTAAGAAGTCGATTAGCTTTTCTTTTTTCCCTTTTTGTCGACTAAGACTCTTACATAGACATCTTTTCAAGTCTTTGTATTTTTCCCTACTATATTATGTAAATAGTATTTTGGAATCCTTGTAATGGACTTGATAAATCTTTCTTTGGCAGAATAAGTCTGTTAAAATGTGAAATGCCTTTTTCTGAGTTTGGACTGCCAGCTGGGATTTTGCTAAGAGTCACTGTTTCAAAGCATTTGAGTAGAGCATTAGTAAAACTTGTGTTGGCATTAATAGTTACATTAAAACCCGTTTAATCAATAAACCTGAAAATAATACGTATGCACACACAATATATGTGTGTATAAAATGTATATATACATATTTTATTTTATTTTTTACATATGCATATATACATTCACTTGTGTATCAGATATTTAATAGTACCAAAGTCATGGTGTGAAGAATGCTAGTACTAAAAAATATTCTCTAAAATGTATTCAAATGTAGATTACTTTTGTTACTTCTGTTTTTCAGCTGTAGGAAAACAGTTTTCTATTTTGTTTTTAATTTTGAAATTTTTCGCTTTTGTATAAAAAATACTCTGACTTTTGTACCTCAATCACTCCAGAATTCAGAGCAGGTCAATTCTGCCTGAAATTCTTTGACTTAGGTAAAATAGTGTAGTTTATAGAAAAACAAGCAAACAAAAAACTATTACGTAAAGAATCTCTGCCATCAAACTGTATTTCAGGTAACAGTTGTTGCCTCACAGTTTTTGACTTGCTGACAGTGTTAGGATGAAAATAAAAGCTTGTAATGAAAATATCTAGAAAATAATCGTGTATTGTGAAAATCATCCTATTGCTAATTAATATTTAATTTATCACTGTTTGTATTTGTGATTCAGATTTTTTCAAAGCTTATTTCTATGTGTATTTACAATGCTAGTTCATTTTCAAACAGCTCGTTTTCATATTTTAAGCTTTAAATATCAGTTTCCCCTTGTGACAGTTGTACCACAGGAGAAGCCCAGTTTGCAAAGTCAAATTACAGTAAAATTCTGATTCCGTTAGTGGTGTTATTGGCAAGAATTCTGCCCGTGGTGGAATTATGCTGGTGGCAAAGTCAGATCAAAAATAAAAAAATTCTCAAACCTTAAAGATTTGGTTTTGAGGTTCTTTAAAGTGAAATCATGTATTAGACATTATCAAACGATTTCCCAGCAAGTGCAGAAATATCTGAATTATTATAATGTGAGGTTCTAGCTATTTGCAATAAGAATGTAAATAAGGTGGCACAAAACCTTATTTACAATGACTAATGAAAGCTGTTACACTGCAATCAGAGTGATGCAGAGCAACAGGGCAATTCATTAGGAGAAACACAGTTAACAAACAGCTGAAGTGTGCCAGTTTGTGCCAGTCTGGACCTTTCCCTTTCAATTTCGAAATATATATATATATGCTGGTTTTGGTTTATTATGCTAGACAATTCTTTCTGAGGAAAAGTAGGTAGTAAGTAAGGTTATTGTTGCCTGCTGATTTCTGCTAACTCACAAAAATGCTTAGGGGAGATGTGTCATATTTAGCTTTGTTATAGATAGATAAATATGCTTTTGCCATGTTAAGCTCCTTAAACATGCTGTACTTGTGCTTTGCTGCAATAGGATGTTGATTCAATACAGCATATAAGCACATACATAAGTCCCTCCTGACTTCAAGCACCTCTATTTAAATTCAACTAAGCTAGATCAGGGAATCAGTAATGTAAATCAGGCAATCTGGACTTAAATTATATGCTTCTAAACTACAGCTTCTGTAATATTACAAATGTATATCTAAAAGAAACAGTACTGACGTTTGTGATTGATTTTCTTTCCATTTTCATATCTTTAAGAAATGATTACAAGAAATAGAAATTATAAAAGCTATATTTAATTTCTTTTTCTCTTTTGTACAAGCAAGATACATGGGAAAAAAAAGAAAATTGTCACAGAAACTAAATGATAAGTTTTATATATTTCAAGACAAGCTTCATATGATATTTTATTTTTTTAATGAAACAAAAATAAAGAATACTTTAAGAAACTGAGTTGACTTGTATAAAATATTCTCCTGAGGAGCCCAGATGCTGGTGGAGGCATTCAGAGATACAATTTCTTGCAGAGCATCTTGTATTTCTTTTTGAAACAGCATTTTGTGCAAAGTAGTTTTTCCTGATCTTAGTGCTGAAACTGTAAATATCATTAATTTTAAACATTTAAAATATTACATACTGATATCTCACTTGCCATGTTCTTAATTATATATATCAACATTTCCTTTATATTTTCAGAAAATGCCTTTCATTAAAAGGTGAAACAGATTCAGCTGTTAAAGCTAAGCTATTAAGCTCAGTTTTTCTATTCTGGTTTTCACAGAAATGTGAAAGGTTTTGGCTACAAAACACACCATGGGCATCTTAAGTGGTATGAAAACCAGACAGTACTTGCAGGATATTTGCACTTAGATTGCAGCAACACTGAGATTAGGGTCCAGTCTGATTGACTATATGAGATAATCAGTTTGCTAGAACTGTTAAATGTTCTTACTACATGTAACTTTTTTATGTCAGAATAAAAATAAAAGAATATGCAGCAAAGTAAAAATAGTCCTCTGAAAGAGGGAAGAGAATTGAACCTCTATAGTGAATTACAGAGGCTCAGTAGGATAGGTGATAGAATTTTGGCTGGTGACTGCAGCTTCAAGATTCAAGCAGTAGTTACCCATGCAATAGAGCAAAGGTGTGGCATCAGAATTTGGCTGTCACTATACAAATGTTTTGTCATTCTCTAGGATGTGGTTAAGCCTTGCAAGAAAAACAATTCCTTGTATTCATAGAATCAGTCCAGCTGGAAAAGACCTTTAAGATCATCTAGTTCAACCTTTAACCTAGTACTGACAAGTCCACCACTAAACCATGCTACTAAGTCCTACATCTACATGTTTTTTTAAAGACCTCCATGGATGGTGACTCAGCCTCTTCCCTGGGCAACTTATTCCAATGCCACTCAACCCTTTTAGTGAAGAAATTTCTTCTAATATCCAACCTAAACCTCCCCTGGTACAACTTGAGGCCATTTCCCTATGTCTTATCATGTGGTGCTTGGGAGAATAGCCCAATCCCCACCTCACTACAGCCTCCTTTAAGGTAATTGTGAAGGACTATAAGGTTTCACCTGAGCCTTCTTTTCTCCAGGCTAAACAACCCCAGCTCCCTTAGTTGCTCCTTATAAGACTTGTTCTCTTGACCCTTCACCAACTTCATTACCCTTCTTTGGACACACTCCAGCACCTCAGTGTAGTGATGGGCCCAAAAACGAAGAGAATATTTGAGGTGTGGCCTCACCAGAGCTGAGTACAGAGGAAAAATCACTTCCCTAGTCCTGCTGGCCATACTATTTCTGATACAAGCCAGGATGCTGTTGGCCTTCTTGGCCTCCTGAGCGCACTGCTGGCTCATATTCAGCTGGCTATAAACCAATAACCCCAGGTCCCTTTTCACCAGGCAGCTTTCCAGCTACTCTTCCCCCAATATTGTAATATTTCTCATATAGATGGACCAAAATCAATGTTAAAGTCTTAAAGAAAAGCTTTATGGATCCTTCACTGAGATTTCCTCTGTGTTGCATGGTGATTCCTGTGCGTGAATGTGAATGTTCCATACGTGAATGTGATTCCTCTGCTTAGTGCGGTATAAAGTAGACTTGGTCCCATCTGCTGGTGCTTTCCCAAGTTTGGGATCCAGAAAATGTGCAGTCAATTAAACTTTATTTTAAAATTCGTTAAAGATGTATAAGTTTCAAATTATTAAACTGTTCCAGTCATTCTTTATCATTCCCTGATCATAATTAGGAAGACTTTCCTAAGAGAATGCATCTGTATGGACTTTAGAAGGATGGGAGATGATTGTCTACACCCATCTATAGTTTCATATTGTGCCATTAATTCTTATCTGTAACATATCAAAGGGTCAAGTAAGATTTAAGTGTTCATTTCAGTGCAAGCAAATCTCTGTATCTATTGCCTGTTACAGGATACCTTGGAAACTTATTTGTTATTAATAGTTAGAGCAACAGACATGCAACTGTCTTAATGCCATTTGGAAGACAAACTTGTTTTTTAACTCTGGTATGTTCATGTTAGTGCCTAAAGAAAAACCCCATTAATATATCAGTTTGATTTCAGTATGGAGAGAAAGAAAATCTGGAGCTTGCTTATGTGGGAGAAAGAATAAAAGGATCAAATGGCCTAACTACTGTATTTCCAGCTCTTCTCCTAAATAAAGTGGGATCTTGCAGTCATAGGAAACTGCTGTTCAAGAAAAGGCCATTTTATTGTCAAGAGGCTAACTGAAAATTCAAAAATGTCTTGGCAACTACTGTTTATTTATAATATTTCCATGATACACAAGTACATGTATTTATTAAATACTTTGTCAAACTTCTCTCTAATTGTATGTGGCTATTTTTATTAATTATGTGCAAATTCTGCTTCAGACAAGTAAATCCCTTGTTGTATACACATTATTCAAAGTACATAGTTTTAATTAATAAATAATTTTGCTTTATACAAATTACAAATCTAGCCTTCCAGAATCATGCTGCAAGTTATGATGCGTTAAATGACCAGCTAATCCTTACATCCCATATAGTTTTCAGTCTTTAGCTTCAGTTATTAGTTGTTACCACCTTTATTATGCGTCCCATCCAAAATGTGTGCCATCTTTAAAGGCATATAGTTATTATCCTTCATCTCTTTTCCTTTAGGTTGTGCAGGATGTTATTATTACTTAATTTCTGCTTTTCTGCCATATGTCTTCCAAAATGTTAGCATATGTTGTAACTGAGACTTGCATGGTCACTGTGCTTACTGGAAAAATGTGAGCTTTAGAATTTACCATGTCTGTAGTCATGTTTGAGTATTTTCAAGTTGTGCTTATAAGCAGAACTGTTCAGAGTTAGAAATCTGATTTCAACTTCAGTTGTCGGGGAAAAAAGCATGATTCTCGAAATAACTGAAGGATGTTATATGCACACTAGCTTGAACTTAATTGCACGTCATAAAGCAGTTGGTGCTCCAAAACTGTTCTAGTGCCATACATTTCTGAAAAATAATTCTATAGTATTCCATCTTTTGTTCTTGGCTTTACTAAGTCATCAGATCGGTAATCATACAACTGCATTGCTCAATTATTGAGACCTGTTTGTCTCTTATTTCCTATAGTTATATTAACCTATGTTTCTTGTGTGTAAGAATAATACTGTATTGTCCAAAGAAGACTATATATAAAATGTAACATAGTTGTAAAAATTTTGAGCTGATAGAGTGTTTAAAAGTTCTAAAGTGGCTTTCCATATGTGGAGTAATGGTATCTATGATGTATTAATACAAATTCTTTTTCTCTCAAGCCCCTTAAGTTCAGCCTGCCATATGTCTGCAAGTGTAAATATTATGTACGAACGTTTGTTTATAAGAGATTTAGAGGTGTAGTTGATCCTTACTACTGTATCCTAGAAGTGCACATAATAAAAACATAAAAATGCAGCAGTGCAGAAAAAATTTCAAATTAATAAAGGACTAAGAACAAAGTTTCATGCCTCATGTAGTACCAAGATCTGAGCATACTATTGCTGGTGAAGTACACCCTGGAGTGGCGTCAGACACTCCAGAAATACTGTTTCTTCCATCAAGCAACTGTATGTGAGTGAGATGTGCCACCCGTTTAATTCATATGTAGCTGCTTATACTACAAACAGACACTTAAGGTCCAGAAATGAACCGCAAACAGTTCACAGACACAGAAAAAAGCGTCTTCATCAGAACAGTGAAAGCAGCTTTATCCAGCACAATCCAGATTGGTGTTGGGAATTATCAGACAGAGTAAATAAAATCCCCATGTGCAACACCGTTCTGTCATTTCGGGTTTGTTGTCTGAAGGACTGTGAAAGCTGTATAGCCAGAAGGGCCATGTGGTCAATGTTTTCTAAGTAAAACTGAGATTTAACACTTACAATTTCAAATACATAAACTCAAAACAAAAACAAACAACAACAACTCCATTTAAAAAGGTTCTTTATGGAATAATTGCAGTTATCCATTTTGGAGAAGATATTAATAAGAGCCAGCTGCAAGATAGTCTATTGTATACCAGTAAGATGGTTGTTATTAAGCTACTAGATCTGGTTACAATCAGACAATGTTTCTTATTTCCTTTAGAGTAATAAAATGCAATGGAAATCTTTTCTGCTTCATTTATGAAAAATTGCTGTGAATGAATACAACCTAACTTAGATTTTGTAGTCTAAATCCCCAAACATCCTTGTATGGTGTTTAATACATTAGTGGACATACATGTAGGGTTTCTTAATTGAATTGCTATAGTCTTGTTTAAGAAGAAAAGAAGAAGGAAGCATTGGTGGGGTGAAGGTAGAAAGTTTTTAGTTCATCAAACAAGGATCGCTTACCACCATAAGCATAAAATGCTAAAGCCTGCTTTAGAGACCTCCATGTTTCTGTGGCCATCATAAGTTTTAGAAACTGAAGGATAAAAGGAACAGGAGCCCTGCTCTGTGGCTTCCTGCTGCGAGATAACAAAGACAGATTTAATTCCACTGATGTATATAATAATCTTAGAATGTGAATCTGCTGTGAAATTGGTGATGACAACTGTGTTGTATTGTCCTATTTCCATGATGTAGGGGGAAACAAGGCTTTTGCCCACGGTTGTGCCAGTGGTCTAATCAATGTCAAAATTTTTTTAAAGCTTATAGGTGCAGTTAGGATGATATGGCTTGTTCAGTGTCCAGTGGGGAAGTTCTACTAGAGTTATATGACAATAAAAACGAATGCTATACAGCACACAGAAATTAATATACTGTGTGTTAGGAATGACCGCTTTTTTGTGAAAATGCTTTCTGTTTAGAAAATTCCATTTGGTGCAATAGAAGCTCTTTTTAGAAATACAGTTGTGTACAAAGAACCTTCATCATTGAAATTAAGCTTAATTAAGAAAGCTTAATTAAGATTTTATACTTTGGCTTATAAGAGCATTCTTGTCAACAATCTGGAGATTCCACTTTGAATCTGTTGTTTTCCAGCTAGTCCTACCATGTGGGAGCAAACCTTCATCATGCTACAGTGCCTAATCACATCTAAGCAGCAAAATCAGCGGGACCTGTTTTTGTGTTCCTTCATCAAGACTTGGTCTGATTTAAATCTGGCAATAGTTAGAGCTTAACTGAACAATTCTGACTTTTTTTTTCTGTGTTTCTGTTCCCTTTCAGGACTGCAAGCTCCAAACTCTTGTCTTGTATCTTAACCATTTTTAAAGGTGAATAGCTTTCATTGTAGACAGAAAAAGTATATTAAGCAGGACCCTGTGTTCCATTTTTTAAATTGTCTGGAGCTTTTCACTGTAGTTTTCAATTCCTTATGTGTTTGCTAAACTTGTTTGTTTTAGATTAACTTTTCTATGGACTTCTACCTGAGGTTGAGCATTCCCCACCCCTCTGGGCATGCCTTTTCTCCTCTCCCCATACTAAAAGGGAATCCAAACAATATACAGAAAGAGACTGAATTAAACTTATCTGTAGGAGGAAACTTCTGACTTCTAGGGTTATGGCAGACTGGGACTCTTGATCAGGGAGCAAACAGAACTGGAGAATTTGACCAGAAAGGGGATGGATATGGATAGAGAGTGAGGAGAAGAGACAAAAAGGGATTAGCTGGCTGGTGAAAATGAGCTGACAGCTGGACACTTTAGTAAGGTTGGAGAAATCAGAATTGATAGCTGAAGCACAAAAAGTTTTGGAAAATGGTAGAAAAACTTACTGTATGATAATTAAATTGTTGCATCTAATCAAATACTGAAGATAGTGAGAAAATTACGAACACGGTGATAATGGTCTCAAGTTGCACCAGGGGAGGTTTAGGTTGGAGATGAGGAATATTTTCTTCATGAAGAAGGTGATGAAACACTGGAATGGGCTGCCAAGGGAAGCAGTGGAGTCCCCATCCTTGGAGGGTATATAAGAGACGTGTGGACATAGCACTAAGGGACATGGTTTAGTGATGGGATTTGGAGGTTGATTTTTGATCATTGGACTTGGTGATCTTAAAGGTATTTTCCAACCTAAATGATTCTACAATTCTGTGTTCACAGAACAAGAGGAATTTGGCTGTAAATAGTAAGAAAGTATATATGTAAGCAGTTATGAAACATATTGTCTACAGAATAAACAGCTGAGATTCTTACCTTCAGTAGAAAAAATGCTAATACAACTTGATTAGATATTTAAAGGCAGTTTTTAGATTGATAATTTAATATATTTAAGCCAATGCCATAGTTATTGCTAAATGTTCAACTTTTCTTACATTTTTTTCTTACTTTTTTTAAAAAGCAAAGACTTGGTATTCATATGGACATAATTTTTGAGTGTTTTCATTTAAGTTTGGTGTTGCATTAATTATTTTTTTTAGCAAAAATAATGAAATATGGCTTCTTAACTGTTTTAATAACATTTTTTCAGTATTACCTCAAAGATCGGTCTTTTCCCAGGCATTCAGGCATGTTTAGAAATACCCCTTTCAGCCATATTTTGAAGTGCTGTCTGGTAAATAATAAGCAAATGGGACACTTCTTATACCAACTTTCTCAACTTTGTGACTACACAAAGGAGATGTCACTATCTCTACGCCAACAAAGGCTAAGTTTAATCTGAGTTGCTATCTCAAATAATATGGTTCGTCAGTGATAGCTTATAAGTAATGATGATTCCCACCATATATTGGAGCAGCTCCAGAAGTACCTTCTTACAAATCTGTCATCCTCTAGAACTATTCAGTCATTGCATACCGAGCTTTCACTTGTTCTTTATTTTTCAGAACACGTAAAACATTTAATAGCACTTTGATAGTTCTCCTTCACTTGAGTCAGTAAAGAGATACAGAATTTAGCTCTTAAGGTTATTTTCTTTTGAAAATGGAGAGGAAAAAAAGGGAGAATTCAGGAAAGAAATACGATGTCATATAGAAAGGGGGGGTGAGAGGGGAGTAAAGAAAAGAAATAAAATGCTCTGTGAACTTTATTGTTCGTGTAGCATGGTTACTACACATTTGTGTTTCTTAGTTGATAGACTGTTTAAGTGAGTTTTACTTACTACTCTCCATAGTCTGATGTTACTGTCCTGTGTGAAATGCACAGGTGTTTTTCCTAGTATATTTGACTCCTGAATTCAGCTGTTGTGATTAAATGTCACCCAAGTTGAATTATGAGGTTTGAATCGTTTTATCTAACTGCCTGTTTTTTTGAAAAAAAATATATGATCTGACTTAACAGCTGTATCACACCTTGAAGTTAGGTTTGAACCAGATGACCTTGAGAGGTGTCCTCCAACCTAAATTACTTTGTTGTCTGAGAGATTTATGCCTCTTTATTAAATCTAGTAGAATTAAAACACATGAGCAAATTTGAAAGTTACTAGACATGCAGATGTCTTGATCATGAAGGATTTATTTTCATCAGAAGCCATCTAAAAATTTTGTTCATTAATTTTTAGTAATATTTTCATATAGAAGATTGGCAACTCTTTGATTAACATAAAAAGATGTTTTTTCATACATTCCTTGGGTTAAGGTTTTAATGAGACACCAAACATTTCAGAGAATTGCATCAGGAATTTTATTAGGGCAGCTGTTTTACAGAGGCAGTACCAGAGTCTTCTGTAATTTCGTATCAGCAACAGCCTTGGTATTTCTTTGCATCTTCTTTATTGGGTAAATCTAAAGTTTAAAAGGCCTGATTGCCTTCTCTTTTTAGGGTGGTAAAGTAAGGTTTGGACTACTTTATGAATGAGATTTCATTGGTCATGCAAATTAAAAAAAAAAAAAAATAGAAAACAAAGCAACAACCAGCTATCATTCCATGTCACATAAAACTATTTATTGGCAAGTCATCTAATCAGTTCCAAGTTTTGTTTTGTCATGTTTAGACAGACTGTTTACCTTCATGACAAGCTGTGCAGTTCTTAAAACTGCATACCGAGGATTCACTTGGCTAGCTTCAACAGATCACATATTTGATTGCAGAATTCACTAACTATGGCCCATCCTTTGTCCACTAACAGATTTCTCTAAAATACATATTCTGATATTACAACTTTTGTCTTTGACGTTTTTCTTCTGGCAGTAATAGGCATCTCAATTAATAAAGATGGAAAAAAATATTTTGAATTGATGGGATTAAACTTACCATAAATTGAGTAGCCTACCTTGTCACATTCAAATTGGAAAAACAAAAAACTACTGTTGAAAATTCAATTTAGCATTGCAGAGATTACTGCAGTATAACAGCCCTTTATCTGTAGTAGTGTACAAAAGCACTTCTAACAGTGCATCAATTTTCACAGCCATTTAGTAGATTAGAAAGCAATTGTAAACAGAGTAAAACCCACATTAACTCCTGTCAACAGCCTGCCTTTTTCTCAGTTATGGATTTGTTTGAAATAACAGTGAAGTCTAAAGTGATTGCATCAACATCACAGATTGTATTATAAATATGAATGAATCCATTGTAATGGACTGCATAGTAATATATGGCAGGCATTTGTCCTCCCCATCAAAGTAACAGCTTTTGTAAAGGAAGAATAGCTGTGACATAAGGGAACATGTCACTCTACAAGAAATTATTCCTCCTGTTGTGAAACTGTAATTGCATCAAGCGACAGGTTTTTATACTGCCCTGAATTTTATATTATAGTAATGTACCATTAATGCTGTTTGGTCTTTCTTTTAACTGAAATCTGCTAAAACATAGATATATAGATATATAGAATATCTATATTATATAAAAATATGTTTTAATATATACAGTATTTATTAATGAACATTTATTTATTTATTTATTTATTTATTTATTTATTTATTTATTTCGAGGGGGAAAGAAGGAAAGCAGTTATGAATGGTTTTGCTTACTTTGGGAAATTATTTTTTCTTACCACTGCTTAAAAGCAATAAAAACAGTCGGAATGAAAAGAATACCATTTTTTTTTTCCAAATTGGAACTCATTAGTTAGGACAGTGATAATTGCAATAAACTGATTTATGGCCAGTGGTAATAGTTGATCGTTAAAGAATTGAAGATCCTTCATAAACAGTAACATTCACAGCGGGGTGTGTTTTGTATTTCTCTGGAGGGTTATATTCCACAAGAAAGTACCTAATGTCTTTAACTATACTATAACACTGGACACTAGACATTTCCAAATGCCTGTTTGTAGAAGGTGTACTAGTGCATATCTTTTTAATTGCTTCTGTCTATTAGAGTATTCCTTATAGTCTTAGATAAGGACACTTTCTCTCCTACTACGTGATTTCTTTTGTTAGAAAACTGGCTGCTGATGAATCATGATGAGTCCTGCTACAACTGAATGTTTCTCTGTAGGAAAAAAAAAAAAAAGGTAATATATGTATATATGTAAAATATGCACTACTGTACATATTTGAGTTCCAAATTATCAAATATGGGATATTAAACACTGAAGACCTAATTTTCAAATGAGGACAAATATGATATTTCCTATTTGTGGGAGTAAAACCTGTTAGTGAAGTAAATAGTTACAAAGATAAAAGTACAATTTCCTTCAAATAGTGAGGATGAAGTATGAGCTTATCTTCAATCAGCTGTTGTATTTTGTGGTTATTTTTTTAAATATGATGACAATTGTTCAATGAGAAACATCTTACATGACAGCTTCAGCAACTAATAAAAAATTAAATTTTTTCAAAGAAAGTTAATGGCTTTTTCCACCTAGTGAGTGTATTTTCTTTGATAACCCATTTGTAATTATAGTTTCTAACCTTCAAATATTTACATTTCAGTGAAATCACAGTTTCAGAAATGGTGATTTCACATTAATGAACTTTCTGTTTTACCCTGTAATAGCATTTTTTGCCATTTTATTTATGTTGTAATATCAAGAAACTGTACTTATATTTTTGAGAATGAAAAACTGAATTGATGCTATATCTGGATTTATATTATTTCAACCTTATTAAAAAAACTCTCATGCTTTGGTAATGATAAAGGACATTTAATTAGGCTTAATGAGAAGCAATATAAACCATCCATTTTAAAATATACAGCAGCATCATAATCGTGTCGTTTCTTCATTACTCTTTTCTACAACGCTTTTTCTAACCTAGGAGATAGAGGTGATTGGGTGCTTTCTTAAACTGGTCCCAGCATCCTTCTGTGTTTTACCTTGCTATTGGATTTCATCTCTGTCAGTCAAGTAAGACTGAACGAAACTTAAAAGCTGTTCTGAGCACTAGATTTCTGTAATCATAAATTTGGATATCTTGCATTTCCCTATCCTTCCTTTCATGATAGGCAATCAGGTGATCTTCCAAAATCCCGTTATCCATGATAACATCTATGATAATTCTTTCCAAAATACTATGCCATCTAATGCCTATTTGTATGTAGACAATGCTCTATATAATTACATTTAATTATTAACTTTATCTCACTTTTTGTTTCCTCGTTTTATTTAACTATCTTAATGATCTGTGTTAAAAAAAAAAAAAAAAAAAAAAAAGTCTTAAACAGTTTAAAATCAAGTGAAACCACAAATGAAAACAGTCAGTTGAAACTAGCACTGGTGAAGGTCCCAGGGTTCGAATGTAACATGCTCTCATTAACACCCAATAGGATTGCACTTGAAACTAGTCTGTTATTACTGCACTAATGCCAGCACAGTCTTTTCCTAAGTGTGTTCACGTCATCCTTAAAGTAGCCAAGAATTAATTTTCCTTTGATAATAGCAGAAATGTCTTCCCCTGGCAGGTGAGGTCATTTCTCTTAGTCCAAGATGTACCAGTCTTGCTGGCTGGGAAGTGCCTCCTCGACAGCCAGCCAGCTATCCATAACTCTAGGCTCAGTGCTGTCTGTCTACCATCTACTCCATTTAACTTAATCAGCTCACTTCTCTGTCTGACTTGCACCACTTGTGTTAAAAATAAAAAAATAAAAATAATTTAAAAAAAAAAAAAAAAAAAAAACAAACAAACAAACATTTTTTAAGTTTCCAACCCAGGCAGGTTTCAAGACCAATAAAGCAGGAAAAAAAATTTCATGGTCTAATGGAGGCATCAAAGTTCATGGAATTTGATTTGCCTGTTGTAACCATCTTTTTAAAACTAATCTAAGCTGGGCTCTCTCTTTAATCACAAGAAGGCAACAGATATCTAAAGTATGTGCTTTTAATTGTAAGGCAATCTGAAGATTGCCTTTTTCCCTTGACTAGTCCCTTGACAGTGCAATCTCTTTGCCATTATTGTCCTGCAGAGTCAGGCAAAATGATTCTGCACAGAGGCTACAATATTCTACAACCATTTCATCATAGTGGAGTACAGCACTAGTGGATGCATAGGATCTGTAGACAACATCCCACGCTTTGTGTTGCACTTGAAAATTGCATAGCTTGTACAGCACTAAACAGCCTCAGCCACCTACAAATGGCTTATGTGCTTCCCTATAAAAATATATATCAAAAATTTGAAATGTATTTCAGTGGGATCTCTTTTCTGTACCGCAGTCATTCCTACCTTTATGGAATGCTGTGGAGCTGTGTGTAATCTGATAAGGGAAATTACATTTTATTTTAGTTTGATGGACAGAAGTAACTCAGGTTTGTTTCTGAACAGAAAATGGAAGACTTCCAAATATAATATGGATGTCTATTCAACAATAGTGAAAAGTGAGCAAGATGTATGTCCAGAGATGAATAAAAATGGAGGTCTAAGTAACTTTATATATTTATTTCATATGTAAAATAGCTTTCTGTTTTACTACTACTGTTATTATTATTGTTCTTAAAGGTTTTCCCATGTTGGAACTTGAATGCTTTTCTTTGCTAATGCTTTAGCTTTATGTTTTTTTGCAATAATTCAAATTTAATATATTTATTATGTTTACAAGTGAGAGGCAAATGTTCTTTAATATATGCATAAAGTATGATGATAAGATCCAATGAAAGTGTTTTGTTTACTGTGTATTCTGAATGGCAATGAGACTATATGGATTAAAGTAATGTTGAATAACAGGTGCTGCTATAGTTTTTATCACTGCATACTATTTTTAAATTTATTTTTTTAACTTGCTACATACTCTAGTAAGCACTGTTACAGGATTTATTTATTTACTTATTTATTTTTGAGAAGGAGCATTTTAAAAACTCTCATGGGTCTTAATTCATTTTTCTTTTAATTCTTTCATCTACTAATCTAGTAATCTTAGGTAACACAAATTCAAACACATAGGGCTGAGCAATACCTAAAAATCAGAGTTGCCTTGCCATACAAAGCATCATATTTCTATCTCCATCCCTAAAAACTAAAATCAAACACTGGCTATGAGGTTCTTAAGTTCCAATGTACAATACTGGAATGTATAAATTTTGCATAGCCAGGACTAAATCTAAGTCAGCTTCAGTTTAAAGCAGTGATGATTTTCATGTGAGGGGTAGGATTCCATATACCAGTACAGAAATAGAAGTCATTTATGTTATAGGCTGATTTTTAAATTCTGAGTTTGTTTCAAGCTTGTCAGAAACTTGTGAAGCTACACAAAAGTATCACAAATCTGTAATGCAGAGGAACCTAAATAACTGTAAGATATAACCTTAATAACTGTAAGATATTCTCTAAATATGCCTATTTAGAGAAAAGGCGGTGAACAGAAAGGATTTTAAGAGAAGGAAAAATATGTGTTAACTAATGGCTGAGTGGCATACTTAATAATGACTACTTTCATATCTGCAGTTCTTGTCAGTGTAATATACACAGAGTTCCTTTGTTCACATCCAAACTATTCTCTGTAGCAAATATAATACAATTTATTTCAGTTCTATTCTGTATGCATCAAGAAGAAACTTTGTGAAATTCTATAGCTTGTGTTAAATAGGTGGTGAGATTGTGCCCGTAATGTTCTATATGGTCCTAAAATCACCGAGAGCAGAACATGGGGTCTCTACAATCTGCTGTCACTACATAGGCTAGACAGGCCACCTTTTATGCAGACTTTTATGCAATCAAAAGCTGGAACTTTCCAGACACAGAACTTGTAACCCTTAAAAATAGTATCTGGTGTCTCTGTTACTATTAGTTGCCTGGAGAGCAGGCATTCACATATGAGTTAGCTGCCATAAACTGTCTTTACCTGTTTCAGATATCTACATTAAGGTGAAATGAAGCGCACTTCAGAAGTGCTTGTTTCTCCTCATTGACTGTGAAGGGAGCCTGAGGCAACTAGCACAAATTTGTTTAGTCCAGTGAGTCTCACATGGAGGTCACCGGCCTTTGATGAGGCACAAGGACACAGAGGACTAAGCATGCTGCATTATTTCAAATAATTTTATACAGTACTGAACAAAGGAGCTGGTTTTGCTTCTGTAATTGCAATGCACTTACACAAATGTAATTGAACTTTTGTTCTAAGGTGTATACTCTTAGACAGTAGAAGATTTAAATATACACATACATTTACACTTAAACAGCTTATTGAAACTGTCCCAAGTTATGGAAAAACTCTATGTGGTTTGCTGCTCAGAAGCAGCAAACATTTTTAAGTGAAAACATCAGACAACTTGTAGCTTATACTAGCTGAATTCTTAGAGGTTGAGGATATTTTCCCCCACCCCCAATAGTATTCCTCAGTTAGGATGTAATATATAAATATCTAGCCAAATTTTTTACAAATGTCTTCAGAGTCTGCTGAATTGTTATTCTTCAATGGTGCTGGCTGATGTTGAGAACATAGATTTGTGCATGGTGTTATCTTACTACCCAAAACTAAAAATTACAATTAAAAATTACAATTAAGAATTTGTTCTATAGTATGTTACTTTGAAATGAGCAAATATGTGCTTGAGCTTTGCATTTTAATAGATTTTACCTAGACAGTTAGCTGCTGAACATTTGGTTATGTTTCAGTAGCATTTGTTTTCCTTCATAGCATTTAAAGCTATTTGGGTATAACATTACCCTATTGAAATGAATGCTAAAATGAGGATTCTAGGAAAGATTTGGAAATATAACTCTAACGTATTTAGCATGACTGAGTAACTTAATTGATGAGCTGGCAATGTGTTTACAGAACATATTCATTCTAGAAAAAAAATGTCATTATGACAATTTCAATTATTACATGCAGTGTGTTTCCTAAGAAGAATTTCTAGCTTTCCTTTAGCATACGATGGGAGAAAAAGGATTTTCTCTTTTAGAAATGCAATGGTTATATATGACATGAGGGTAACCTATGGACATCCTGATCTACATGAAAATTTAGTGGGGGAAAAAAAAAAAAAAAGAATAATGGCAGGGCAGGAGGGGAGTCAGGAAATTTCTGAATTTATTCTCCTGAGCAATCAAGTGGTTTCCATCAAAGATGAGCTTGCTGCCAGAGCCAGCTTGTTTTGTAGTTTTTGTCTACGCTAAATAGATGTGTATAATCTCTATAGTTGCAAAGTGGTAACTTTTCAGTGGTTACAGACATTTGTCAAAGCACACCCAAAAAGCAGGATGAAGAGCACAGACAGTGCGAAGATTGCGTAGTTATTAAGACTGCCAATGGCTACTTTAAGGCACTTCAAGTTTCTGCACATTTGCATTTCAGAAGGAAATGTAGGATGCATTGCTGGGGAGTCATGGGTTATGTACTTGGAGCTGAAGTATAAACTTTTCAAGGGTGTATGCCAATATAAACTGATACACCAAACAACCGAACAAAAGCTGAGACATGGAAATGTGTTAAGCAAATATCAGAACTGTGAACATCTATCCTGAAAGTCGTAAAAGTCTTAAAACTGGCATGTGAAAAGCTTTCATCAAATTTAGATATACAATGGCAACCAAGTAAGTACAGATCTGTTACAATATCAACAGTTGTACTGGGTCTGGCTGGGCTTGAATTAACTTTCATCCTGGCAACCCATATGGTGCTGTGCTTTGTGTTCCCAACAGAACGCTGTTGATAACACACCAATGTTTTGGCTGTTGCTGAATAGCCTCAAGGCTTTCTCTCTCCCACCCCCAAAGAAAGCAGGCGAGTAGCCTTGCACACAGCAAGTAGGCAAGAGGTTGGCAGGGGCTGTGGCTGGGGCAGCTGACCCAAGCTGAATGAAGAGATACTCCATACATAAAACATCACGATCAGCAGGAAAAACTCAGGGAAAGGAGGAGGAAGGAGGAAATATTTGTGGTTATGGTGTTTGTCTTCCCAAGCAAGCGTTAGGCGTGCTGAGCCCCTGCTTTCCTGGATGTGGCTGGACGTCTGCCTCCAGATGAGAAGTAGTGTGTGAATTTCTTGTTTTGCTTTCGCACGCAGCTTTTGCTACCTGTATTAAACTCTCGTTAACTTGATCTATACTAGCCTTCTCTCTCCTTCTATTTTCTTCTCATCCCAAGGGAGAGGGGAATAACCAAGAGGCTGGGTTTTTGTTTGGCTGTTGGCCAGGGTCAATGCACCACAACAGTAATTCTTTTTAACAC
Organism: Netta rufina; assembly: GCF_964035555.1. Classification (NCBI taxonomy): domain Eukaryota; kingdom Metazoa; phylum Chordata; class Aves; order Anseriformes; family Anatidae; genus Netta; species Netta rufina. The sequence continues at coordinate 35,818,426 of NC_140123.1, read as the reverse complement.
ATGATGTTACAATCTTAAACATGTTTTGAAAGGATTACATTTTTTTCCTACTTCCTTCAGAAAGTCAATTCACAGGTTTTATGATTTAATGTGTCATAGCATGAAAAATATTTAGTTAAATGCTCAAAGTAACTGAGGAAAGGAAACCATTAATGCTAATTCAGATAAACTTCAGTGGTCTTTGCTGTAATCTGTTGTCCTCTGAATTTTCACTGTTCAAGCATTTACATTTAACATGAGAAAGCGTTTGACCGTGCACGCTACAGAGAAGTAAGTTAAGCATGTATTTTTCTCTTTCTGACTGAGTGAACTTGTATATTATTATTTTAATTACTCCTCAGGCAATTTTCTGATGTGTGGTTGTGTGCAGGTCAGTGTTCTGCGAGTCCTTCAACATGACAGTTCATAGAATAATTATCCTGTCATCACACCTTGATTCATTGTTACGTAGTTTCTTGGGCTTTTTCTCTTACTCACATTTGCTTAGCAACCAGATCACACGGCTCTGATACTTATTATTCAAGTAATCACCCACCCCAGCACATAGATGCATCAATTAAAGCTTTACAATGAAGTATATTGTTCTGTGTAGAATCCTCAGGTGTCAGGAATTAAAAATTGATTTTAAATGGTACAGACCTTCTTCAAATGGATAATCTGGGTTTATATTAAACAAACAAGCCTACTAACATTCTAAACAAAGAAAGCAAGAGGTCACAATCGATGGGAAATTGATGATAAAATTATATTTTGTTCTTAAAATGCATAGTCTTTTATAGAGATTTATCAATATAAATGCAGCACTGAAATGTCTGAGTGCTGAACATCTATATTAGATATGTTTTTTCAGATGCAAATCAATTTTGTATCTGCTTTATTGACTCTTACATATATTCTTTGTAAACATTCTCTGGCTAATTTTCAGATTTGGGTAAATTTCACAGCAAATTATTATTAGAATGTGACTTGAGTACCGAGAAGCTGTCAAGATGGTTCACTGATTTAATGTTGGCATCCTGCAGCTTTGACTGTAATCAGCAGATGCTCTGGCATTACCATAAATGTTTTCTTAACCATCTCTGTCAAAAAAGAGATTTTTACTGTTTGGAGTCTGATTAAATTCAGTTTGGCTTCTTTTGCATAATTAATATACCATGATGATCTCTAACCTTTTGTTTTTAATATCACCTTTTGAGCGAGACACAGTTGCAAGGCTGCTTTGTAAGTCAGAACAGACAAAGGAATACCAAGTCTATATGTAAATTTATATTTTTTTTCAGTGTCTTAGGAGGTCTTGCAGCTTTCTGCCTTGATTTCTCAATTTCTCAGTGAATGTAAAGGGATTATTTTTTCAGTTTCTCTCTCTCTCTCTTTTTTTTTTTTTTTTTCCACTCTATCTACATGAAGATTTTCTAAATGAGAGAGAGGTTTCTGGCAAACCAAAAATGTTTTATGTCTTAAATTTCTTAAAAGTCAAATTTTTACATAGGAAAGTGTAATTGTTACAATATGGGACATTAAGTATGTTCATCAAGTGAAAAATGCATACCATTGATGATGTTAAACACAGTGTTTTGAATTTGCCTGGATTGGATTAATTACCTATGACATTGTGTCTAGAACTTGCTTCAGATCATAATTCAGTGATACTGAGACAAGTGAGTAAAAGCCATCTTTAAAGAGTAATTCCTTATTTAGATTCTGTTGAAATCCTAGTTATTTTCAAAGTGATTTCTTGCACTTGCAAAGTACATCAAACACACCTATGGCTGGATCATGTGCAGAGTGGATTTATTTTATATCCCATCTCCCTCCATACATGAGCAAGGCCAAGTTACAGTCCACCCAAGGGAGGAAATTATTAGGTGAAAATACACAGCATTAATTAGCTTCGTACAAAAAGAGAGAGAATTGTGAAGGAGTTTATATACAACCTTGAAGAAGGAGCAAAGGATGAATTACTTTTCTGTGTGTTTATTTCATAATATTTAGTTTTGTGTGAGGCTCTTCTTAAAAATGTACCATTTCTTGCTACATGGTTTCAGTCTCCGTGATAGCATGCTTTCGACTTACATTTTTCTGCAGCATTTTGACAAAGAAGGAACCATAATAATAATTATTATTGAACAGTGACAGTCACATGGACTAAGATGATTCAGCTTCATCCTATCTCCAGTGTGTTCATGAAGGCAGTCTTGGTTGTTAAGTGTACACGGGTCAAACCGCACAATCAGGTCTTTGCTTCTGTCCTGTTAAGTGAAGAGCCTGGGAGCCAAATGCTATTCTTGCAATCTTTGGGATAATAGTGGATGACAGAGAAGTGCAACAGGTGATAAAAGACCTTCTTTCCCAACAGTTTGACCTGACATTACAGAATACTTGTGCTTTACCTTCAGTATTTCAACCTACCAATACTCTGATTGCTGGTATAAACCTTGAAATGGAAATTTGGGCTAAAACTGTTACTATCAGAAACAGCATAAAAACTGGCTAAGTGGATGAGCTTAGAGTTCAGTGTGAAATTCTAAAGGCAATTTATGTACTAGACATAGTTACATAGTTTTTGTAGAACATTTATTCTAAAATTGTAAACACTTGACAGAAGCAACGACGTGATTTAGAACTGCAGTGCATGGAATCTCATCAATATCATTCCATTCTTTAGGACTTGCTGCTTTGTTGCTTGGGTTTGTCTAGTTTTTATTTTTCAGAAGAATGAGGCTCCCTACTGTTGTTTTTTTGTTGTTTATGGTGTGTGTGTTGGGGGGAAGGCACAACAATTGGTAAAAGAAAGCCACTATTTGTGTGTTTCTTTTCCATTTTGGTTATTTTCATCAGCATGTTATTTATCATTACCCACTGCAGCTGCCTGTAGCTTTCCTTTGATGGCAGCAGTCTTTATGCATATTCCTTAAATTCTTTATCAAAGTGTACCTTGAAAGCAGTATTCATCTATAGGTAGATACTATGCAGAATATTTTGGAGACTAAATGCATCTCCTGCTCAAAGACATCAGTTTAGTATGTGGGATCTACATAAATTAACTTCAGCTGAACAGAGTATAACTTGAGACTACAGAACTCTATGTATTTTGTCACAAACCACCTATTTATAGTCATGATTTTTTACTCTATTAACTCTAAAAAGGATTTGAAATGGCAAGCTACAATATGCTTGTGTACAAAGTAAAAAGCCAAGTAATAAAACCACATTTCAGAAATGTAAAATAGTCCAAATATGTTAACTGCCATATTTTATCATAGATCATTATAATTTGCCAATCGCTTCCTGTTCTGAAGAAAAGAAAAAGGTGATGTTTATTCTATTTGTACATTGGGAGAAATCCCATAAACACCTAACTTGCATAACATTTCCATCCACCGAAAAGCCCACTGTCATTGGTTGTGCCTCATCCATACAGATAGGATCAAAATTTATCTTTTTACACCCCTAATCTCAACATAGATAAGATTAATTTGTATTTATTAATAGTACAGTCGTGCCAAATTATTTATCCTTTAATTAAGAGACCCATTTAGGTTTTTAAGGATGATTCAAACCATTAGCTGTAGGAATCAATAGCGACCATAAGTAGGTTTCCAATTTGGAAGTTTCTGTTTTGCAGTTTCTAAGAACTTCACAATATACCTTGATTTATGGAAAGATGCATATGAGAACAAGACACAGAAGATAAAATGGAATGCAGACTGAAATAGGGAGGAAGCTAAACACATAAGTCTGAATTAGCCATCAGACATCCTCAAAGGTTTCTTCCCTCACATGAAAAGCTTGGATGAATTTTGTCAGTAGTTTGATGCACAGTTTTGTTCTCTTTTCATCTTGACAGGCACTCTAGACTTTCATTTAAATCCCAGTAACTTAAAGTTGCATTTCTTGTAATGAAAGTCATTGCCATATTAGAGGTGAGAGTGTGTTAAAAAGAGAAAGTGGTCCCATCTCTACACAAATGTAAGGTACATTTGGAAAAACAGGGAAAAGATCTAATGGAGTGATCAACAGGAGCGTAGAGTAGTCTTTGAGAAGATGTAGGTAGGGGATTAAAAGATGTAGGTAGGCAAGGGATTAAAAGAATTTTGAAAGGCTTTGCTGTAGGGCCAGGTAAAAGGGAGCTGGTCCAGCACAGTTCGTTTCTTCACAAATTAGTTTGCTCACAGTTTATAATTGATTAGCTTTGAAATTTAGTTTCTATAAATCCTCTATCCTAGTCTCACTTAGTTCTGACATATTCTCTTCTTGCCTGTGAAATGACAAAAAATATTTGGTGTTTCTGAAAACTTAGCGAATCTCATCTTAAATTAAAGTATTGATTAGTGTTTATTCCTTGCATTTCACGCTTCTTAATAAAACACTTGAACAGCAGTACCAATTAAATGCACATTTTTATTTTTTATTTAGTCTTCTAAATTTCAGTAACACTTTTCCATGCCTTATCTGCTTTGGATTAGTCAAGTTGTGAGCATGAAATATAAAGGTGTAAGTAATTACTTATCAAACAAAGATCATCTTAGTACAGCTAACACTTCTTAGGTGCTGGGGCTGCAGGGTATAACTGAAATAAGTTGTAAGAACACATAGTGCTCCTTTAATATGTTGGGGACATTCTCCAATCCTACCCTTGTCAGTCACTGAAATTGTAGAAAAAAATATGAAACTAATAAAAAGTGACAATAAAATATATTTAAAGTATTTTCCATTATACTATCCAGCAAGGAGATATCCCATTTTTTATGAGTCATGTTACGTGATAGGCATGGACCTTCTAGCTATAGCAGTCTTTCTTATTACATCCAGTTCTGCTTCTGGGTGGTAAGGTAGGCTTTTAAGAAAGAGAATTAGGTGTTGTGATGTTCTGTCTCCTAATGCCAATGCCAAGGGCTGGGAATGGGTTTCAGGGGGTAAGCTTTGGGCTGTATAAATTACATTAATGAAAGATAGGTGCCTGAAAAAAAATGGCTCACATGTGTCCTGTACCTTAAGCTCTAACAGAAATGTGAGGGGAGTGGGAGAGAGGGCAATGCGGGAAATGAGACCCTCATTTCCGACTTGAGAAGAAAACAAGAAAACGATTTTTGTGTTGTTCTTTCTAACAGTAAAAAGCCAAGAGTTTGGAGTCACACTTTGAAAAGTGAAGGGGTCCGTCCGTCCGTCCGTCCGTCCTTCCTTCCTTCCTTCCTTCCTTCCTTCCTTCCTTCCTTCCTTCCTTCCTTCCTTCCTTCCTTCCTTCCTTCCTTCCTTCCTTCCCTCCCTCCCTCCCTCCCTCCTTCCTTCCCTCCTTCCTTCCCTCCTTCCCTCCTTCCCTCCTTCCCTGTCTCTCTCTTTGTAATTGGGAAATTAAAATAGGTAATGCTAGAAGACAGATAGAGTCCTCTTATCTCCAAGCTATTGTGGGTTGGCCTTGGGTGGCAGCCAAACCCCCAGCCAGCCACTTGTTTGGTGCTCAAGCCCCCAGCAGGACAGGGCTGGAAAATAGGAAGAGCAGGACCAAGAAAGGTCACGGGTCGAGATAAGGTTCCATGTGGTCCCTTACGGGAGGCAACGAACAGCACAAGGGGCTGCTGGATCCAGCCCTGCCCCACAGCAGGGCCCTTGGAGCCAGCTGGAACCAGCCCTGTCTGCCACGGGGCAGCCCCGGCCTCACCTCACAGAGGAGCCCTGCATCTCCCCAAATACTTTGACCAACATCTGGATGGCAGCACCAGGATGCCAACATCCAATATAGCTGTCCCTGTTAGAGGTGAAGCTAGGTGCCTCTGAAGCCTCCATCTTGTCCTGAACTTGAAAACAGAGGTCCTCAAAATGCCTGCCAGCTGTGGTTGTATTCAGCCTTTCAAAATTAAGTCTGTCTCAGTAGTATATCTTAGCCAGCTGAAACATAAGCCATTATTGCCTAGTTTACCTCAGAAAAAGTAGTTCATATTTGAAAACTGTTTTGCTGTTTTCCTCTACAGCAATGCACCAATGGATCGTTAATACTTTATGGGTGGTTAATACTTTGGTATAGGCAAGGGAATCCATCACGGATACCTCCAGACTAACTTTTCAAGGCTTTGTCTTTATTTAGCTAGAACATACAGGGATGATGGGAGCATACATCAATCTCCTTGCAAAGCCCATTTTATGTGACCATGCTCTAAATACATAAGATTTCATTGGCACATGCATGATGGTGCAGTCAGTATAATTCGTGGAAGATGGATGGGACTTCCAGACTGAGGCTGGACTGCTGAAAATATTCAGGCTTATGGGAGTGCTGTACAGTTGCATCCAAAATCAGCATATCGTGCTATTCTCTGGGGCATGTCCCCAGAATATCTTCTAGCAAAAGCAAGTCATGACTCATAATGTAAGAAATAATTTGCGTTGGTGGTAAGGTTGGTGCGTAAGTGTTGGCTGAAGAAAACCTATCAGCACAGACGTAGCTTCAGGAGTACAATGTGGCATGTGGAGCACAAGCCAAACAGATAGGAAATAAGTCCACTGGGTCTTTGAGCAATTTCCCTGTTAACTTGGTAAAAGATGTAATGAGTCTGTAACGGCAATTGTTCTTTCCTATATTATGATTTCATCATGCCCCACATTGAGATGTATGACTGTAATACAAGCTTATCATGCCATGTAATGTCGTTCTCCTTATTGTATTTACAAATTTATTTTTCAATCAGTGTACAAGTATTTACATAAAAAGCAAGTTTGTCCTTAGCATTAAGACTTTTATTGAGAAACTATGCAATGAAATAAAGCTTTTCAAAGTACTTTTTTATTTTAAATATTTATTAGTGGCTTTAAAAAAATCCATATCTCTACTTCAGTAAGTCTCTTGCAATCATTTTTTTTTCACTATTAAAGGTAATATACAACAGCATTAGGCTGGATTTTAAAATCTCCAACTGATCATATTTTGTTTCCCCAGGTTCACAGCAGGCAGGTCTCATATTACTGATTTCTTTTGTTCACATTACACAATTTCCTTTTTCTGAATATAAAGTATGCAGCCTTTAATAGATTATAAGCATATTATTGTAAGTCGTTCTATGCTAGGACACCATTTAAACTAAGGAAAGCTATTAAGCACAATTTTCTGTCAACTGAATTTCATGAGCATTGCTGTTAATCAAAGTAATATTAAAAGACTTGCATCGAGATGATAGTAGTTTTTTGGCTCTAGGTTATGTGAATATGATTTTGAAATGTTTTTGATTAACAGCAATGTTCAGGAAATTCATATCTGAGAAAACTGAATTTTAATAGGTCTGAAGATGTCAAGGACCTACAATAGCATTTAAATGTCATACAATCTGAACACTGAGACTTCAGTAGTGTACAATGCAATCTCTGCCTAACCCATGCCTGGAAGCGTTTAGTAGTGGTAAAGTCAAAACTATTATGGGTAAATGTTTTCTCACTCCAGCCTTTAGAAACCTTAACTCTGAAATCAAAGGTTTTGTTTCTTTTATCTTCATCTGCACAGTGATTGTTACAATACAGGTGAATGACAGTTTTTGATTGCTAAGAGTGACCAAACATTAGAAACAGTCTTAACGGATGCCAACTACGTCCAATGTGTACAGAAAATTAATAAATTCTGTCTTTATCCAGTGATTTTTAATGTCTGCTTTCTTTTTTGTCTTGCTGCTGCATGAAGGTACACCTCGCTACAGTAGGTGGACAAGTAGTGCATCTCCAGCAATGTAAGCTTTCTTATTAACAAGACTTCACCTAGAAGTGCCTCTCCATAAGCAGTTTTCTTTTAACTGTATATAACGTTATTCTTTTCGGTTAACGTTGTATTTGAACCAAGATATATGATGTGTGAATGTATTTATTTTATTCTGCGAGTTGATTCAAATATAGTTTCAAAATATAGTTTCAAATATAGTTTTTGTTCCGAATAAAAGCAAAAGCTAATAAATGTCCATAGTGTAATGGTTCAAAGTAGTTTAGAAAAAGTCTGTTATTTCTGCCTGGTTTATGGATCTTCTGGGGGTACCCTTGTTATAGAGAGGAAAGTATTAAAATGGTGGCCCAATGTGACTAAGCCATTTCCTTGCTGTTGCAGACAGACATATAAAAAGTATTCTCTTAAGAAACAGATCGAATTGCTCCTTATAACTGGTTATATTTTTTTGCTCGCACTTTATTATATGTGCATTCCAGAACTTCCTTAGTCTGATGGTTCAAAATATTCAGGTCTCTAACAGAAATATTGTAATAGTTATTTGTTTTTGTGCTCACTTTATCAGTTAAGTTTGTTTTGGGGCCTTTCCCGGAAGTAAATAGCAATATTCTTCCTAGCCTTTATCACACTAAAGTAAACAAGCTCTTTTACTGTCCCGATCCAGGTTACATGTTGAACATGTTACATGCAGATCGTAGCCTTATAGTTTTTAACTCACTGTCATGGTTTCAGTCACACTCGCATGTATGGTGCATTGGCTTTTTTAAACCACCCATCAGTTGTAGGCTGAAAATGCACTTTTGGTTCCTGTAGTAGAGGATTTGAGGGAGCTCTGGTAGTAATCCAAAGAAATGACTTTGGAATGGATGGGATACCAAATCACTAACACATGAAAGCTTTGAGTTAGTGTGCGAAACAGTACAGAGTTTGGGGTTAACACAAATTAATTCCTGTTGTATTAAAATAAACCACTGACAGGGTAGAAAATATTATTTCTTATTAATTAGTGAGAGTTTCTACTTTTCTTCTTCCTAGTATCTAACTAGTTTTAAACTCTGACTTAAATAGCAGTGATCCTTCATTCTACTACAAAAAATACTACCAGAAACATATGTACCTCAAGTATTGCAGCAGTTCATTTTTTACATGCGTATTTAACAAAGTGAAATGTAGGACTGTGAGTATATATGTTTTCTGAGACAGGCCCAGCAAAGTTCAGTGTTTCTGAATAGGAATCATAACAGGCAGTTTAATAAGTTTGGAATTGCCTACAGCCAAATCTGCTACTACGGGACATACAATAGACATAGCAATATGGACAAGCACAGGCATGGCAAAATGGCATACGAAAGACATGCAATAGGCATAGCAAAATGGACATGCATAGACATAGCATGTATATCAGTGCTATATAGAAAAACCCTCCTTGACTGAAATAACATATAGGGAAAAGATGCCACCTGATGTAGGAAGCATCAGAAATAACTTTAAGATGATACAGCTGGAGACAGAGAAAATCTTTTTCTTTTTTTTTCTTTTTTTTTGAATTGACACTAGTCCTGCAATATTTTTGTAACACAGCTTGAAACCAAAATATTCTCATTTCTTAGGAAGTGTGTTAATCACTAGAGTATCATGTATTAAGAAAATGGAAGTATGATTGTTTCAATGAATTGTGGCTTCTTCACTGCACAGGAGTTACAACAAGCAACGTGAGGACTACTCACGTAAACTGGCTGGTGTTTAAAGCACTTTCCTAATGCCATTTCCTGTTGTTGCAGGACCCCTCAAACAGAAAGCAAGGACTCTGGTCTTTCAAGTTGACTCTGTTCACTAGTCTATGCCTAGAAAGTCATGATTATCAGTGACATTGTTCCAATTTTTATGGGAAAAAAAAAATGAAAAAACAAAAATGTATACTGAACTTTGTTCATTCACTTATCCCCACACAAGAATTCTAGATTGTAAGCAGCAAGTTATGGAAGACATCTTTCTGCACGGTTGAATCAGAGTTTCAAAGTGGGATGAGACTGGGGATAAATCCTAATACCTAACCTGAAGCAGTTTCTTGCTTAGACTATCACAGAATCACAGAATTTCTAGGTTGGAAGAGACCTCAAGATCATCAAGTCCAACCTCTGACCTATTTGCTGTTCTAACTCACTCTAAGGCACAGTATGAGAAACTGGGGAAAATATTGGTGGATTTTACTTTGAAGCCTCCATGCTAAATGTTCGCTTCATCTTTTATTCAGTGTAGTTCATCATACTTAGTTGATCCTTGTGCTTGACTATTTTGTGGTGAAGATTCCTCTGAGCTGCAAAGTAGTCACATCTTGGTACACAGTACACATCTGCACTTGATCTGTGATTATGAGGATTATTTTTTTTCTGCTTTAAAATGTATTGATTTTCAAAACACCAAGAGTTTTTCCCACTGCCCCTAGGTTGTCTTCAGCAGAGTGCAAACTAAAGGGCTACGATGTAGCTAGTATTTTGTATATTGACACAGGTAGCATGCATTTATCAACCTACAAATACGTGTTCAGAATCAATAAATGTAAACATTTAAATGGAATGGGATATTTAAATTATATATGTTGGGTTTATTATGTGTAATTATAAAGATGTATTCATCTCCAATCTTTGGCCTTCTGTGATTCAGAAAAACTGAAATGTATGCTGCTGCATCTTCAGGGTCAAATTATTTTTCATAGTATTAAAAAAAAAATAGGTCATTCAGCTAAGTGAAGAAAATCTGTTATTATCGAATTTTAATTAACAATTGTTTATCTGATTTAGAAGATGGTAGAAAGAAGGTATTATTTTCTTCCACTTTCCAAAAGGTGATTGTACTTGTAAAATTTGCTGAGATTGTCCAAGAAAGTGTGTAAAATCCTCATCCATCACCGAGAGCCCCTGGTCAGGGAATGACAGTGCAGTAAATATCTTCAGCAGCTGCCTTTTAATGTACAAGCTGTTTTCAGTAGGAATTTTCAGCTCTCACATAAAACACACTGTCATGAGTGACTGCCTGTGCTCCAAAGTCATTACTATTGGGATGATGGAACATCTTTCAGTGAATAACCAAAAAACTTTAAATGTCATGTCAAGTTTGTTGAAGCCATTTTCAAGCCTTGTTCAAGGTTACATGAATATTGAGTATGCCTGTTTTTAAAGAGTTGGAGATCTATGAGAGAGACCTCTCAGGTGCAGGTACAGCAAACAGCCACTTGATTTGGTGTTGGGTGTGGGGAAGCAATCTGTCTGTTAATGCATGTCAACCCACCAAAGCTCCCAAATCTTAACTGAGTGCATCTCCTTGAGACAGTTAATACCAGAGATGTTTAGCAAAAAGTAGCAAGTTATGCAAATTTTTAAAATTATTTAGCTGCCTAAAATATCACAAAGGAAAGAAAAATTATTACAATGGATAAATAAATTGAAATAGATTTTTTAAACATTTTAAAATTTGATCAATTAAAAATATATAGGAAATGTAATTAACCAGATAAAAATTTGGAAGTCATTGTGAATTGCTGGTTATTCTGTTTTCTGTTTGACTTCAGTGAGAAAGAAGGCTCTTCAGGCTCTGTCCTTAATTTCATGGGGAATATGGATGCTAATCCAACAAAGTCATGTAAAGTCTGTATCATTTCCAGAAGACCAAACCCCCTGCTTTTGAAGTGATTTTTTTTTTTCTTGCCTCTTTGGCCATCATTAGTCCCTCTAATGCATCATCTGCATAGATGCAAAATTTTGTCTGGTCAAGAGGTGCTTTTTGTTACAAAGTATTGAAACTGAGTATTTTAATATTGAAATTAAGTTTGTTTGTTCTGTCTTCTACAGAGAACCAGAAAGCACAGCCAGAGAAGTCATGTTCACACCACAGTATCAGTTTAAAATCGACAAAAAGCCCAGTCAACAAAGAAGTTACTTATGACGTGGAAACAGGTTCTTCTATGGCACGGAGCAAGGCTGTTGGGAGAAAGGAAGCCTGTAATGGAGAAGGCAACAAAGAAAAGAAAACAGAGCGTATTGGGTCTCCTTCTAAGGGAGAAGCCATTCCAGAAGTAGAAGCTCTCCTGGCAAGACTGCGAGCACTATAGAGTTCACTTTATATGATTATATAAAGGATTAAATCAAAACTTAAAAACAAGCTATAAAAGTGTATCTCTTCAAGATACACTAATTTTCCATTACTGACATCACATACTTTTGAGTTTCAAACTTCCCTAGGTATTAATACTCTACTTCTAAAGTTTTTGCAAGACTCCACAAAATGATACTGTAGTTTTGCTTAACTTCCAAAAGATTTTTGTTATATATTTCACCTACTGAGACCACAAAAAAATGTCAGCAGAAACAAATAATAAATTATTCCAAGACACAATCCTTTTAGTCAACAGGCTGCTGACCACATGTTTTGAGAGCTTCTCAAAATAGAAGTAGAGTATCTTTTAAATATTGTTAGATCATCATGCCTGGGAATAAGGGTCAGTAAATAACAGGAAAGGCAGTCTTATATTTTCCACTACATTTTTTATTCTGAAGAGATTTTATTATCTAAAAAGTATTATTATAGCATCATTTGCAATTATAGTAATGGGAAATGTATATCATATAAATTTCTCAGCCATGTTCTAGTTTGAGTTCATTGAAGAGTACCAAAGCTTGCTTAATTATATATGCATTTACAAAAAGGAAATCCATGGACAGTAAACAAAGAATCTATGCAAATAATATACTTTATGTGTGAATAATATATCACTTCTATTAAGTTTAGTTATAATGATTATATCAAGTTAATATATATGATTTCTATGAATGCAATGTTTTGCGGTTGTGTCCATAGTGGGCAAAAGGTCTTTCTTCACAGTAATTTACGAATGTAATTTTTTATCTTTTCACATGTGAGTGAGGTAACATGTTTCTATAAAAAGAACATATAATGGAAAAGGTTTTTACAAGTGTTTTTTCACAAACTCATTTTCCAGTAGCCCATAAAGTCTTATTTGCTGGCACAATAGGTAACTTGCACATAATTGCTTCTCTTTTATCGCACTGTCAGTGTACATTCTTACATGTTCGCTATCATATTTATTAATTGCACATCATAAAGAATTGCTACCTATGTTACCAAGTAGGAAGATACTATTAGTATCTTTGCTCCATTATTTAAAGCTTCCTTATTATAAGACTGTATTAGGTATCTAATATCTTTCTACTAAATTACTCTATTTTTCTTTACAAAATGCTGAAAAATATGTCTTTCAATAAGAGTCAGTTACATGAAACCAGTGTTTCAATGCTTCAGTGCTTTTTATATCCTTGTTTAAGTTGCCTTTTTACTTTCTGCACTAAACATTAATAAAGTTAATTAGAACTCTGAAATTGGGCCTGTTTATACATACTGCATGGAGTGTTTTTCATCCATCATGGGAATCAATCTCATGTTTCTGGGGCTGTTGTAACTACCATTACACACTCTAATTACATTTCCAGCATTTGCTTAAAAAAATAGGAGGTATGAACAGAAGTCAGGGAAAGATGCAGAGAAATCCTACCAGACACTAATTTCTTCAGCTCTACTTGGAAAAAAAAAAAAAAAAAAGAAAAAAAAAAAAAAAAAAGGCAAAGCTGCCATATGAGGCTGCCTTTGGTGCCTTTCAGTGGTTGAGTAGCAACTGCTACTGTCATAATAACTAGAGCATGGGTCACACGTCCAGTCAAATGTAAGCAATCACTGTGTGTAATACAGCTATTACTAAAGTTCAGCTAAGGTCTTCTGCACCTTGTCAACTGTTTAGACTTCCTACCGTTGCTTACAGGGTACCATACAAATTACTATCTACAAAGTACAATATGCTTGACTAAATAAAATTGTTTCTCAAACACAATGAAAATGTATGTTGAAGAAAGAAAAAAAGACTGCTGGAGGACGCTAAAATGGAAGGGCTGGAAGTGGAGAACTGCCTCTAAAATACGAACATGATGACCTACTAAGTGAAGGTGGAAGTACAGATTCATTTTCCTAAACAGTTTGAGGAAGTTTGTTCGTTTGAATTAGTGGCCAGTGGAGTAGAACACAGTAAAAAACTGACGATTCAGGACACAACTGTGTGTATCAAGAAAATAAAATATATGAAACTACCTACTGAAATTTTCAGTAGACAAAGTGTTTCTAGCAGCCTAGCATCTTCTGATTTTAAAATAAATATTTACATTTAAAATTATAGATCTTAAACCACACTTTCGCACAGACTGAGAAGCTGTAAGAAATGTATTCCAGGGCTTTTAGTCCTTCTTAGATATTGTGTTTCTGAATTAATCCTTTCAAGCAGCCATCAAGTTAATTCACAGTTTCTTTTGTATAACCAGGAGAATAGAAAAGGCATACAAGTTTTCACAACCTATGCAAATATAATATGTAATTTTTCTGCTTTAGTATTTCTTTGTAACATCATGATTTGATGTATTCAGAGTTGGAGTACACAGTCCAGTTCAAGTGCACAGCAAGTCTTCTTTCTACATTTCATCTTTCTTTAACTTACCTTATAAGTAAACAAATAGGTCATTTTGAATATGAAAAATGCCTAAATTGCCTAATAAGTTCAGGTAAAAATAACTGAAAATTTTATGTCTGCATTCTATTACTATGCTTTTATGTTTTTATTAAAATATAAAGCTCAGCTTCTAAATTGTATGGGGTAAATTGTTTTAATTCAATTTAAAAATTAATTCATTAATTCAATTTAAAATTTAAATCTAATTAAAATTTTAAAAAATGTGGGTAGACTTTTAATGCTGTGTGCTAGTTATTGTTAGTAAGACATTTTTAGGATGAAATCTATTGCCTGAACTGTAGGACTGGACTATATACCACTTTTCCTAGCTATTGAAGAAGGTTTCACATTCACTGAAAACCCCTCTGTTTCTGTAATTCACACCTGAAAATCAAATTCCTATAAAAAGAGCTTCCTGATATCTTCAAACATGACTGTTCAAATAAAAGCATTTGAAATAATTGTGTGAGGTACTTTCCACTGCTTGTTCTTTACTTGATCATCACACAGAAGGCACAGAAAGCAATAGCTTTTCTTACCAGTGAAACAGTAAAGGTCTAACATGTTTTTGATACTTCACATTCATTTTGGATGACTTTATTTCACTCAGTAAAAGAATTTTGCTTATTACATCAATTTTCAGTTTATATGCCACATTATTCATGGCAGTCGTCTAAATTCGTATTTACATAATTCTAATGTTTTGACCTTCTCAAGATATTAATGTTTGCTATCAGTCTCCTCAAGCTACTTGCAAGCAAGCTTGACATCTGGCTTATGGACCGTAGGTAATATGCTAGTCCATGTGAATGCAGAAGGAAAAAATGATGGTAGCTACTTTATTACAAAATTGCACAATGGCATCAGGAGATGGTGGCTGCCATGAGATGCAACACTGCTCTGAATTAAGCACATCATTAAAGAAGCTTGGCCTGGAACCTGAAATAATTGTAGTTACTTCTGGTTCTCTTACTTACAGCAAGGTTACTGAAAAGACCACATGTTGAAAAATACCTCAGATGCAGCTTTTATAAACAGTTTTCCTCCAACACACAATTTACCTTGCTTTACTCATCTGAAGCCACCTCATGTGACCAATCCTCAGCCTGGCCCAGCCAAAATCAGACTTCCTGGACCTGAATGAGTTAATGCTGAGCAGCTTGAGGCAATACAGCCCTTTAGGCTTTTATCATAAAAGCAGAAAAAGACATTTGCTGCTAACTCTTCTTCCACATCCACTTTTAATGAACAGGAACAAATTATAATTTTCACACTAATCTTTCCAAGTCTTACAACACTTGGTAATTATAAAACAAATGGGCAAGAAGCAAGGGATGGTAAACCCTGAGCTATGGCACCTAAAACATTATACTAAGCAGTCAGGGTCAAGTGAAAGCGATCAGTGACAACATTGTTTTCTCTGGAACAAAATTAAGCGATACTACACCAATTTCTATTTTTTTAATGTGATGTGTGGGTTTTTGCACCTGAACTAAAGCAGAAAAATAACTTCACTTGTAATTCTAAGTCTGAGGAACAGTTTCTGAGTCTAAGAAACAGTTTAGTTTATGGAAAAAAAAAAAAAAAAAAAAAAAAGAAAATTAAAAAGAAAAAGTCTTGTAGCTTTTATAAGTTTTCAGTCTTATATTATGCCAAGATTCCTACATGTAAGAAATTCTGAAATAACCATCTTGCATTAATTATGCAATAAATTAATCAATTTGGTTTAAATTATTCTGGCACGTGAAACAAGCACGTTTTCTTCCTTTCCAAATATACTTCCTACATTGCACTATTTTGTGTTTTACCTATAAGATCAGGGCTATACATCTCATTGTAAAAGCATGCCAAAAAAGCATTCTGGCCACTGTAACACCATTGAGGAATAAACAAGAGGTGGTCCAGATACAATTTTTCTCTCCCTTCCAGTTACAGAGATAGCCATTAAGTTTGATACATTAGCTGAGTGCATTCTAAACCTCTCTGTACTTTTATTTCCTTCAGTAATGCAGCTTTTTCTTTTTGTGATCTATGCAATGCCATACACTGAAGAATTATTAAGGGAAATATTTTTTGACAATGCACCAAAAATACACCGAGCAGATGACTTGCATGCAATGTCAGTCTCATATACCATAGAGACATAACTGTTGAAGAAAATCCAAGCAGAAGCAGATAGGGTATTTCACTCCACCAAAAGAAAATAGTTCCTTTCATCTAAATGAGCTTATTCTGCTATGGGTATTGGAATTGTATGTATTTCTGGAGGGTAATATACCTCTGTTTTTAAGGCTGTTCTATTACCCAGAAAAATAAACTATGAAAAGACGGAAGTGAGGAGACCAAGGAGGAGAGTTGATTAATGTGCTGCCTGATTTCACTTTTGGGACCTGAAATTGCATCTAGTGCAGAATGAAGCAACTGGAAAAAAATAGTCTCATCTGACATCTTTAAAGGTCATGAAGGAAATGATGGTGGGTGATCCAGAGTTGGTATGGCCACAGGTGTCTTGTCTATTTGAAGACATATATCAGAATATCCTCAGAACAGCAATGCTGTGGGGCTGCTAGTTCACAAAGCTCGCAAATGAATAAAGGAAAAGTCTGACAGAGATGAATATGAGTCCCCAAAAACCTAAGAATATTTTTGTAAATCCAAGCTTCAGACTGGCTACCATTCACTTCGATAGGTAAAGGGAAAGTGTGATGAGTCAGATGAGTCCAAATAATGGTAATATCTCCACACTGTCATTTTGGGCTGGGCTGTTCTTGGTAGCTATGGTGGCTGACATAGAGAAGGCGACACAGAAGGCAGAATGTCCTTGTAGCATTTCAGACTGTGGAGAAAGACACAAGGGCCATGGTCAACAATTTGGGTCTCATATCATGAAATCATAGTAATTAAAAACAAAACAAAACAAAACAAAACAAAAAACAACAGTTCTACAGACACAAATTAAGTACAATAAAAAAAGAATGTCTTCTAAAATCTAAAGATGTCAAAATTCCAATGGAAGGTGTGCAAAGACAACTTAGGAAAAAAAAAAAAAAAAAACACATAGAAAACAGGAGAGAAAATATAGAAAGTATGTCAACCCTAATCATTTCCCTAAGCCTGCTGACTCCATGCAAGCTGAGTATTCAGAAGGAGCTTTAATTCTCATTATTTAGGCATCTCTGTTATATACTGTTCAGCCTTTATCTGAAATTTTCAGTCCAAAGCAAGCCATAACATTTGCAGTCTATAACTGTTAGAAAAAAAAAAAAAAAAAAAAAAGACTTTTGTAAAAGCTCTGCTTAATTTGTTGCGTTTTAATATGAAGATTGTTGTACATAGTTGAAAACATGCAGCGCAACAAGACTTTCCATCAAGTAAGACAGAAATGGCAATTAGTCTATCTGTTGAAAGGATTTTTTTGCTAATGACTTGTATTTTCTGCTAATGGATGGGAAAGAAAAGCCGTGAAGTCCAACAAGTCACCTTGATAGTATGCAATGTAATGCAAGACCACCAATTTTGCACAGAACTTCTTCAGTAATGAATCCTGAAGCACAACCCATCAACATTTCTCATGAAAGACAGACACTGAGGTAGATGGACCACAGTCAATGATTTGAAATGAAAAATGGGATAAGAACTTTCCACCCCTTTAAAAGTGGAAACAATTATGCGATGTTATCTACAAGGTGACTGAGCAGTGCCTTAAAAATGCTTAAACAGGAGAAAAAAAAAAAAAAAAAGGAAAAAAAAAAAGATCCCACTGCATAGTTGGTGGCATCTCACCATTTTGTGCTACAACATCATGGTAAGATACCTGGAGTAATATAGAATCATAGAATCATTAAGGTTGGAAAAGACCTCCAAGGTCATTATGTCCAACCATCTCCTTGCCACCAATGTTACCCATTAAAACATGTCCCTAAGCACTATGTCTAACCTTTTCTTGAACACCCCCAGGGACGGTGATGCCACCACTTCCCTGGGCAACCTGTTCCAATGCCTGGCTACTTTCTGAGAAGAAATGTCTCCTAATTTCCAACCTAAACCTGTCTTCATATCTATCCTTGAATCAACCAACATTGTGGTGAATCAGTTGAAATAGTAACTCAAATAGTAAGATTTTTTTTTTTTTCACTTGAAGTGCAACAGGTTCTGACCTGCAAACCCACAGCACAGAAACCACACTGCTGAAACCACAGGATGGCAGGGGAGAAGAGCCAGCTTTCTCCCTGCCTGCTCTGCAGGGAACATGGGGCACTCTGGTCCACAAAGAACAGAATGAGCTTGCATTAACTTCAGCTCCAAAATACAATTTTCTACTTCTTGATTACCAAATCCCCAAAGAAGGATCAGAAGTTTTTATTTTTCTCAGAAGGACTGCACTACAGTAAATCTTTCCACAAACTAATAAACAGTTTAAATTCAATAGCAGCTAGGTAGAGCATCAAAATCAGCAGGCAAGAACAAATTAAGCCCTTCCTGAGAACGGCTGTGCAGGATCATTGCTTCCCTTTCCCTTACCAATGCCTTTAATACTAAATACACAATTCTATATTAAAATAAATTTAGAATTGCTTTTAATTAGATAAAGCTAAGAAGATTCGGCTGTGCCTTTTACTAGGATGCTTTGATTAACACAGTTTCAGCACCTTGTCTCAAAGAATTAACCTGTCCCATTTTTCAGCTGAGAGCAGAAGTCCAATATATGAACACAGATGGCCGAAGTAAGGGCCTAATCCTATGAGGTCCCCTCATGTACTCAAGTACTTATCATACTCAAACTGCACAAAAACATTCAGAGCACAAGGTTACTATAGCCTTTCAGGATCATGCCCTAATGAATAAAATATACAAAGGTGACTTGAGTAAAATCCTCTCCAATGTGCTGACAAAGGTAAAATAAAATATTCCTCTTAGGACATTTTCCTGGCAGAACAACTTGACCCCTGGATGACTGGCCTTGAGAAAGGAATGGGTAATGCTTTAATGAACCAATTCATCCAACTGATTTTGGGGCAGGTTTGTTTGCCAAATGATTGGCGTGTTGCACAGGTCACCAGAAGAAAATAAAAATTGTCCATATATGCAATAGATGAAAATATCAGGTGAGTGTATAATACCTTTTTAACTTCAAGAAAATTTCAGGCAAACTGTAGCATTAATTGTTATATTTTTATTTCTAAATAATGACCATTTTCCAAGCATAGATTTTTTTATTTTATTTTATTTTACAAATTTCCCTCATGCTGTACATCAGGCAGTACCCCAGAAATTCAGCTTTGTCCTTGCTTGCTGATGAAATTTTACTATTATGTGGTAATTGCTATGCCCTGAACTCTTATCCCCCCTGCAGATTTAATGTTCCTCCAAAGGGAATGGTTCTTCTTAAAGTGGTATTATTTTATCCTTACAATGTAGCTCTCTAAACTTGC
Organism: Netta rufina; assembly: GCF_964035555.1. Classification (NCBI taxonomy): domain Eukaryota; kingdom Metazoa; phylum Chordata; class Aves; order Anseriformes; family Anatidae; genus Netta; species Netta rufina. Next base: position 35,798,733 of record NC_140123.1, on the reverse strand, counting down.
CTTTTGCCCCCTTGTTCTTAGACTTTAAAAGGAGACTATAGCAATCTGATACAGCACCTACTGAGAAGAAATCAAAGGCTCTTGTTGACTTCAGTGGCTGCTAGAGACAGCTCCTAAATGGGATGACTCAAAGTGCTGCTGTAGCCTGGAGGCAGCTATACAGATGGTATTGTGGGGCTTTATTGTCTCATTGCTCCCGGCTCCAATCTGTGCAGTTTGTAAGTATAATTATTATTTTCTAGTTGCCAGCCCAATAAATATGATGCTGAACAGGCGAGTTGAATTCTGCCTGCATGTAATTTTAAGCAGCAAAAATAATCCTACAATCAGTATTCACATAACATCTAAGTGTTGCCATAACACCCTTTTTTCGAGGAAAGGAAAGACAGGCTATCAAGCAAGAGTGAGAATGGGTCTTGGGTACAGTTCCCATTTTCCTTACAAGAGACACAGTCATTAAGTCCACTCAACAGGTGAAGACACATGGTCTACAGGCAGATAGTGGCTGAACCCACTGAGGGAAAAAGAAATGGGCAAACCATTTTGAAAGCCATTGACCCAGAACGCATGGTCTCCATATTGCCTGTAGTGTTATCCTACAGACTGTGCAGGACTGGGATGGCATGGGCCAAACTTGTATCAGGGTCAGTTTAACAATTATACAGTGTTGGTGACCAAGGACCAATACCTCTGCCCATGCCATGACCCTCTTTAGGGTATTATTACAGTCAGAGATTTTGTGTACTTGAAATCCCCATTCTGACACATTCTAGCTTTCTTATAAAAACAAAGTACATTAGCACACATCCTCTGGCCATCCAGCACCAGTTTGGACATAGATTACTGACTAAAGTAAGAAATATTTGAGTGAAATTTTCTCAGTGATGCTGAGGTTAGTCGTGCTGAACAGAGCTAACTCCTACCCTTAACATATGCCAAGTTACAAGAGCATGGTGCAGTATGTAACCTTACTAAGAAACCTATCAAGTTTGTTTGCATGAAGTAATCACCACCAGTGTTTTGTGCATATGGTCACCATTAACAAGTGAAAGAAAGTTAATCCTGGTAAAGTTAAATTAACATGAAATGCCTGACTTATCTCATTCACAGTTATTTGACAGTGGCATATGCTCCTGCTTTACACATGAAAGCTTAATTATAATATTTCAGGTGGAAAAGCAGCTAATTATATAAAAATGAGGCCCAGAAGTATGTAGTATGACACATTTCTCTGCTTTCCTAGGAGATGTCATGCATGAAAGAAGATGCTGACAACGTTGGACTAGGGGCTTCAGAAGGGCACTACCACTGAAATCCAGGGGCCCTGCACACAATCCAGCTATGATGGAGTGCAAAATGCATTTTATACAAATTGTTCTTTCTAACAACAAAAGTGAAAGGAAAGCTCTTTTTGCCTTGAACAATACACAGTCTCTTGTGTGGGATTAATCTTACCTAACTTCAGATGATTTTGATAAAGCCTCCAACTGAGATTATCATTCATCCTGGTGTTCCTTTATTACTCATCCTGGCTTTCCTCCTATATGGAACAGGCCAATTTGAACTCTTTCAACTGAGTACATAAGGAAGAGAGAAATGAGTCTGCACCCATGCCTTCTAGCCCTGTGACTAGAAAGCGAGCCTGAGGGGACCAGCTCAGAAAGTGAGTAGATGAATCTGAACATCTACAAATGATCAGAGAGACCAGTGTGCTACCTAAATCTAGAATAAAAGGGACGATGGAGCCCCTGCTTAGCATTTTGTCATGAACTTCATGTGCTTTCTTCTTCCTTGCCAAGCTTAAAACAGCAGCCATATTGACAGCTCTCAAAAGGAAGAGCTGAAGTGAGTCCTCTAGCTAGAAAACTGTATTCTTGAATGGCATTAGCACAACTTTTTTTCCTTCCAGAACCTAAAAAGTACCTGGACAATTTTCTTCCCCAGCACCCTTCTTTCTGCCTTGCAGTTGACTGTAAGCTGGACATACAGTCCAGCTGAAGTCCAAACCACAATCCAACAGAGTGCACATTTTAATCAGGAGTTTAACACTGTGGTGTTGTCTATTGTCTCATGGATTTTCTTCTCAGCTTAGCACTTGAAATTAAATACCCACCTTTGACCCAGCCACCAGCATTCAGTCATTAAGCCTATGGCAAAACAATGATTCACTGAAAAACAATCCATCAACAAAGCAGCAGGCACTGCAGCTTGAGGAAAACAGAAGCACAGATTTTGAAGCAATCACATAGCAAAGAAGTGTGTGGTTTCTGTGCCTTGAATCAACCTTTGTCTTGTACAACAGCTATTCATGGCATGGATTATATTGAAAATAAACAACTTCTGCAAATTTCTCAGCTTTATACCTTCATGCAGTCACCTATAAAACCTGTTTTCCACCTCATATTCTACCACTATGAAAATTCTCTCGAAACATAATATATATAAAATGTACAACACAAAGCTGTATTTTCACATCAGGCTTTTGATGACAAGAACAACTACTCGAACTTCACCTTGAAGGACTGTAGTATGACTTTAAGTTAATTATAAAACTAAAAAGAAGATATTGCTTAAGTGTTACATAGCAGTGTGCTTACTATCTGTTTTTTTTAGAGACTTTATCTCAGAAAACTCCATTAAAAAAAAAAAAAGGAAGAAAAAAAAAAAAACAAACAGAAAAAATTACTTTAGCTTGCAAAAACAAGGACATTTCAGAATGCTGACCTCCAAGTTTCACCTTTATCTCACCTAATTGTATCTGCATGCAGAACTGCTTAATCCCCTGCCACAGTATTCCAGAATACTTCATAGATCATAGGTGCAGCAATATGCTGAAAGCCTCTGGCTCTGTGGCAGATTTGCACTGTCTCACAGAAAGCAAAGGGGGATTGTCTAGAGTCACGTTCCAAAAGGCTGAAGAGTGCCACTTTTGCACAGGGGATTTCTACAAAGCATAGCTGTTACCAGACATCAAAATACCTAATCTAGATATACTTTTTTTTTTTTTTTTTTTTTTTTTTTTAATAATAATGCAGAAAGTGAAATGCACAATCCTCCAAGATGCTGCAGACACATGGCATCAGGACAAAAAGCAATGAGGTTTTATTCCAAAGCAAAGAGCTTTGTACTGCTGAAGGCAGACATTTATTCCAGCAGCTCAAAAAAAAACATGAGATTTTCCAGAGATAGCTGGAATACTGTTAAGAGAATACAGCAACAACAAACCATCCCTGATCCCTCGAGGGGAATACAGGGACTTACCTGTGTCTAGCACACTGCTTATCCCACTGTGGGAAGAGCTACAAATGCAAACAATTCAGTTCTGTAAACATGTCTAGCACCCAGCTGATCTCTCTTTATGCTATTTGTCCAGTCATGCAAAAATCTCTTGTACACAATGTCCTTTGGCAAGGAACTCAGACCATTTACTCTCCCACTCCATCTCCTTTTATTTATTTTGAACTTCACTCCTACCAACTCCATGTGCTGGCCTTAATTCTTGTGCTGCAGGTATTGCTCCCACCTCACTGGCAGTTTAAGAAGAGTCACACACTCCAAAGGTTCAGCAATTCATCATCATTTCCAGAGAGAAGCAAAAGAGCAGTGGTGGTGATTGCTGACTCTTTCCTAAGGGCAATGGAGGAACATATCTGTCAACCAGACATGACATCCAGTGAAAGTTAGCACCAACTGCTACCCTATGCTGCTCATCCATATGGCATTAATAATACTGACAGCAATGACCATTGCAGACCAAAAGTCACTACAAGGAACTAGAGCATGGGTGGAAAAACTTGCAAGTGCCAATTCTCCCTAACAAGAATCATATTTCAGGTAAAAAGCAGAGCAGGCTTTTGGAGGTGGCACTGGAGTGCTGTTGTTCGTTGTGTGGCTGGGAAAGGATTAAGTCCACACTAACAATGTATTTGCATGTCATAAAGAGACTAGCAAAAGGAGAAAAAGAAAGAGAATAACAGTATAAACAGACTACCCTAAAAAAAGTGGAGATGGGGGTACTTAGATAGGGTCCATAGAAAAGGATATCAGATTAGTCACCAGAACAATTCAGTTATTATAACCTAATACAAATAAAGAGGAGAAGATGGAAGGCTATGATATATGATAACAAATTATGATAACTAACATGATAACTAAATTGGCACACTAGACAACAGAACGAGAGTAAAACAAACTAGGAGAAGAATAATAACAAAAGAAAATAATAGAGTCCTGGAATAGACACACCAATAAATTCAGAGATTTGGATGGTAAAGCCATCTGGGGAACTGATTCAAAGGCAATGGAAGAAAAGGATGACATCCCACCCCTGCAATGAACCCCCCTCCCCTCCAAATGCCCCATCCAATCAAACAAAAACAACAACAACAACAACATAAAATTAACAAACTATGAGGATAAGTACAAATGTGCAGAGTGAAAGTTAATGTATGTTGACAGATGCAAATATAAGCAAGTTGGATTTGAGAGCCAGAAAGGTTTAACAATGAGGCTTCTCTGAACAGAAAGAAAAACAGTTAAAGCACAAGAAAGAAAGAAAGTGATGTAATGTGCGATTCAGCTGGCAGTTAGAAATAAATCAGTTTCTCAGAATACTGGCATTAACACAAATATTAAGAAAAGCATTGGTCTGATTTTCAACAGAAAAAAAATAAAGTTGTTAACAGACAGCTACAAGCAAGCTCTTTAATATTTTTCTTGCATGCCTTCAGTAAAAAGAGAAAGTGTGATCAAATGGCTGTCACAGTTCATATATGCAAGTAAGGGACAAGACTTTATTTTTGAACAGAGGAACATGGACTAGAGAGCCTTAAAGGCACAAAGAAGTTAAAAACATTCTGATCAGCTGGGTCTCTGGAAGTTCATTCCAGTTCATTCAGTGATCATCCTTGGCAGTTTGGCAGTTCTTAAGGGTTTGGAAGGTACAATAAGACTGGACAGCAGTACATATGGTGCCCCCCTTTCCCCCCCACCACCCCCCCCAAAAAAAAAAAAAAAAAAAAAAGCCACAGAACAGAAGCTTAAAATGTTATGAACTCTGGCATCAATATCGCTTTTCACTGTATATTCCTTTTCTGAGGAACACATACACCACACAAAAACAGTCCCAAATAGTTACAAAGCTGATTAGAAGAATGTATTCCATAGTAGGCAGAAATGACCTATAGCACAAATAGGAATGAGAAACAATTGTAAGTAACTACACAGAAAAAAAAATAATGAGGACTTTTGTAAAACTGAAGCAGTCTCAAAAAAAAAAAAAAAAAAGTTACCATCATACTGAGGCTTACAGATTATTGTACAGCATGATAAATCCCCAAAATAATCAAGACTTCTTAGTCAGCCTTGGTAGAACAGCCTTGGAGAGCTGTGGCCAGGTTTTGGGCACTGGTAATAAATGATAAATGATAATTTAATTGTAAATGATTCAGACAAACCCTGAGAAAAGCAAGGAGAGTAATCAGACATTTAGAAGACCTGTCTGAGAAGGAAAGACTGACAGATTTGGGGTTGCTTACCTAAACAAAAATGAGGAGAGATACAAAATAAAGTAGAGCACAAAGGAGGAAAGGAGCACAAAGAGAAGGGGAGTAATCTGTTTTTGGTGTATATGATGGTCATTATGAAAGTCACAGACTTAAAGCAAAGTGACCAAGATTTAAGACAGACAACAGAGAAAAGTTCCTGGCTGTACAGAGAAAGGCAACAAATCCACTGGCGGAGGATGTGTGCTTCCCACGTTGCTTGTCTTTTAACTGCTTAGACAAATATCTATCAGGATTTCCATAATTAGAGTTGAACCTGCCTTATGGCAGGGTGATGGATAAAGTAAGCAATCTCTTAAGATCCCTTCTTGCCCTCTAATTTTTTGTCCATCTGAGAAAACAGGACTTTCATCCTCCTGTTTCATGATGGAGTATTCAGAGTAATCCTCTGATACCTAAGCCGATCTGCCAGTGCTAACACCGAGATGTGTGGCCCACTTGTGATTCTTTTTCTGGAACCAAAACGTGATATTTGACTGCCCTACACTGTGCAGCTGCAGTGTTAATACAGAGCTCTGTCCATTGCCTGTGGATACCAGGAAGGGAAAGAGAATTGAGAGGACTATTTCTGTAAAAGGGACAGAGTACATGCTCCAGCAATCCAGATATGGCAATGGCTTTTACTGAATTCACTTCAAATACCTGAAGGTGAGGGTGGAGATTTCAATTTCTGTACCTAATTTTTGCCTGCTAGAATTCCCTTCTTCTTCTTTACAAAGCTCAGTATGAACAGAAGGCTGCAAGAAAAAGTGTCTGAAACAAAAGAGACAAAGGATAAGACAGCAATAGAGCTCTGAACACCACCTAATCCTGCTCAAACAAATCTGTTATTTTGGATATTTAAAGAAAAGAGCCTGCCCACTTGACAAACCAGAATGGTTCCAAAGAAACGATTACAACCTGTCATATCAGGTCAGCCTGAAAAGAGTTTCCACACAGCCAATGATTCTATAAATTACATTTACAGTCACTTCATTTCCCAGCCTGAAGGAGTACAGACCAGGGTAAAATGAACAGTGACAAAAATGTGCAGGTTTTACACACCGGCATTGTAAAGAATAATATAGAGATGGGAATGAACTTGATTGAATTGCAATGAAAGATTAATTGTATGACGTGTGAGTAATTGGTTAATGGGACTGGGTCAGCACCTGGTGTCTGATGGTTTGAAAAGAGGATGAGAATGCAGCTTCAGCTATTTGGAAAAGGTTTTTCAGGCCAAAATGTTCCCAGCTCTGTAACTTGCAGAGTCTGAAAAATGAAATAAATCTAAATGTAAATTACAGAGTTGTCTGATAGTCAGAGATATTTTTTGCTTTGAGACTAATATTCATATTGTCAGTGTTTGAGGTACAGAGACACAGAGAGGCCAGAATGGGCACCCAGAAAGGAAAAATGTGGCCTGCACAAATGAACCTGAATGAAACGTGATGCATTAACCTGGAAGTAATTAAAAAGAAAGGGCAGAGGGTAGCCTTGTTAGTGACTACTCAGTGTATAACAGAGAGCCATTATGATAATACAGAACTGTAAAAAATGAGGCCTTGTCTGCTCTGCAAGGACATTAAAGAATGAATGACATTTTTCCCATGAAAAGAAGGATTGCCCCATTGTCCTTCACCAACATTTTCTCTGCCTTGTCAACAGCCTGCCAGGCTATTGCCCTTCACTGCAGAATTGGCTGCATTTCAGTTGTGCTATACTCATATGTTTTAGAAAGAAATGTATAAACTTAGAGCAACTCAAAGAAAATTGTAAAGATTATTCCATTGGAGATTTACTCGGTGACTTTCAAAGATTACTCAGAAAGATGTGTTATATTTTTTGGTACAGCTTGGTAAGTCCACACCATATCTGTAGGAAATCAAAAAATTCCAGGTGATCCAATAAAAGTTTCTGTAACTACTAAAGATGCTTAGAACATTTCATCATGACATTCAGCACTTTCTTAGAACAAACAGGGGCTGAACACTTCCATCTCAGCATCTTGCTGAGATGGGATTTTATGCCAGGACTCCCACATTTGGCTACTGTATCAACAAGTAGTGCTTTAGTTCTAGTACCACAGGCAAGAACCTACCGCTTGATTTGATTGCATCAGTATTAAAGAAGCAGCAAGGCATGTAGAGATGTAATCAGAACGTGTAGGTTCCAAAATGAATTAAAAGTAGCAAAGGACATACAAAGAAACTTGAAAAGATTTTAAAAATAAAATAGAGATGCAAAATAGACAAAGGAAAATATAGACTGATTATTCAAATCAGAGGAGGACAAATAAATAATGGCACAGAGATGTCTGAAATATTTAATTTTTTTTTTGTCGGTCTTCATAAAGATGTTTATATGTGATCAGATATGTAGAGAAATGGTTTTATAAGGAGATAGAAACATATGACAGGATAAATTAAAGATGTATTCATAAAATAAAGAAATTGTCTGTTTTATAACAGAGGGGCAGCTCAGCATCATCATGCAGCTTTCTTGGTTCCCTTCCTCAAAAGTTCAGGGGGAGAATATATGATGGAAAAACTTATTGACTGAGATAAGGACAGAGAGATCACTCTCCAGTTACTGTCATGGGCAAACCAGACTCAGCATAATGGCGATTAATGTAATTTATTGCCTAGTAATAACAGACTAAAGCAGTGAGAACTAAAAGCAAACTAAAAACACTTTCCTCCCATTCACTCCTTTCCCCCCTGAGTGGCTCAGGGGAACATGGAATGGGAGTTATGGTCAGTCCATAAAACTTCATCTCTTGCTGCTTCTTCATCTACATTCTCTTCTGCGACAGGCTGGGGTCCCTCCCACGGGATGCCATCCTTACCAAACAGCATCTGGGAGAGCAAGGAGTGAGAACCAGCCCTGCAGACCCCAAGGTCAGTGCAAAAGGGGGGCAGGAGGTGCTCCAGGAGCCAGAGCAGAAGTTCCCCTGCAGCCTGTGGAGAGGCCCCTGGTGGAGCAGGCTGTCCCCCTGCAGCCCATGGGTCCCACATGGAGCAGATCTCCACACTGCAGCCCGTGGAGGAGGCCCCGGTGGAGCAGGTGGATGTGGCCTGGAGGAGGCTGCGGCCCATGGAGAGCCCCTGCAGGAGCAGGCCCCAGGCCAGAGCTGTAGCCCATGGAGAGGAGCCCACGCAGGAGCAGGAGGTCTGGGGGGAGCTGCCGCCCGTGGGGGACCTGTGCTGGAGCAGTTTGCTCCTGGGGGATGGACCCCGTGATATGGAGCCACATGGGAGCAGTTCTTGAAGAGCAGCCTGTGGGAAGCCCCCGCAGGATCAGTCCAGGAAGGAAGGCATCCCATGGGAGGGACCCTATGTGGAGTAGGGAAAGAGAGTGACCACAAAGGAATGGCAGAGACGAAACTTTAGGGACTGACTGCAACCCCCATTTCCCCTTCCCCTGTGGTACTCAGGGGAAATATGTGAAAGAGTGTGGATGGAGGGAAAGTATTCTTAGTTCATTTTTAGTTTCTCACTGTTCAAAGTCTGCTAGTGATAGGCAATACATTTTACTAATCTCCTTATGCTGAGTCTGTTTTGCCCATGATGATAATTGTTGAGTGATCTCCCTGTCCTTAACTGAACCCTTGAGCCCTTTCCATTGTATTTTCTCCCCCTTTCCCTTTGAGGAGGGGGAATGAGAGAGTGGTGATAGTTGAGCTCAGCTTCCCAGCTGGGTAAAACCACCACAGTACTTTTTGGCACCTAATACGGGGCTTGATGAATTTGAGATAAGGATGAGAATTGAGAGAAGTAACAGGCAAAACATGGACCAGATATCATCTAAGAATATAATAGTTCTGAAGAATTTATGAAGTAATAATTGTGAAGAATATGTGTTGTAGTAATGTGGTGAAGGGATGAGGGATGGAGTGTGTATAAGCTGCTCCTTTTGTCAGTGTTGTGATGATGTTTATTTTGGTGTGGGAAATTCTTTTTAATTATTATTTTATCTTATTTTATATAAATGAACTTTGTGAAGATTGTGATGATTGTGATGTAAGAGTATATTATGATGGTGATTCTTAAATAAGCTTTTCACAGATGCCAACCACATACCAGCCCCACACAACTTACAACATCCACCTGGACCATGAGCGATTTGACAGACACTGACCTAGATGGTCATGCTGTGATGGAAAGCCAACCTAGATATCTGATTTCTTTCTTTGATGGGATTTGGTGGGTGAGATGGCATAGCAAAACCTTTTGAGGCACCGACTGTGTGCTAGGGCTTCTGACAATTCAGATTTTTTTTTTTTTTTCTTGAATAAAACCCATGTAATTTTATCAAACTGATAATGCCATATGGTAGCTACATAGTTGTTCAAAAAGGCCTCACGAGGTGAGTAGATGTAATTCATTGAGAAAAATGAGAACATTTTGCACCAGATCCTGATTGATCATGGATCCGATTCTGTGCCAGGTCTATTTTGAACTAGTTGGATTACAGAAAAGATTACATCTGGAAAACACAGATGGTACCTGACCATGTGAATTTGCAACCATTTGGGATAATAGGATTAAAGTCTTAAATTACTCTGTAAATTGGAGACATAGGATGAAATAAAAATGATGTGAATCAATAAACAGAAAAGGGTAATACTTAAAAGTATTAATGTGACAAAAAAAATGTGGAGAGCTTGATTAATTCAGCAGTATATTGTCAAGCAATCCTATTTTGAGACAACAGATAACAGATTACCACTGTGATTATGTGATTAGTCTTTTTTTTTTTTTTTTTTTTTTCATTTTGGGATGTATTTACAATAATGAAGCACTACACAAATTGTTGTACCCTACGTGTACATAGACACATATGTGTATTGAGACAACATAGACTCCATCTAGCTTTTCTATGTCCAGTTTCAAGTAGCACATATAAAGAGATGGAAAGAATGCAGTGTTGTCCGTGGCAAATGCAGTTAAAAAAAACAGAGAAAACACTTTTGGAAGTACAATATCTATAGGGAATGGTTAAAAGACCATCTAAAAGAAAAGATTGAGGGGAAATAACATATATCTATCTATATATCTATATCTGTATGTATATTCACAGACATGCATACATGCTATGTATGTGTATACTTGATGCTTCCTTATATACAAACACTAACACAAAGAGCCAGTCTGTCTAAACACGAGGTCTGTCCAACAACATAGGTGCCAGTCTGTCCAAATCCACTGAAAGGAAAGGCAGGGTGCAATCATGCAATCTACTCAGTTCACAGCACAGAATAAATAAATAAATAAATAAATAAATAGTATCATGAAATTGTTAGTTCATAAGCAGAATTTGTGGAATTCTCCTTGTGCCCCCACACCAGAGTAGGTAAAGGAGCAGCCTGCCTTTAGAGGCAAGTCAAGAGAGGTTCCTGTGGTACCTTCTTAATAATAAAAGCCTGAGAATATGCTGCAGGCCACTGACACAACAGAAGGTGCATATGACAAACACTTTTGGAGTGCACCACACTCAGCCTGCTGTAAAAAAAAAGAGATTTTAAAGACATGTATTACTCTCTTGTGTGGAGAAGAAGCTAAAACTTGAGCATAATGGTCTTTGCTGAAAAAAGGGGAAATGGGGGGCAGACTACATACCAGGCCAACAGGGCAACAAAGCTCTTAGTGTTAAGCTAAATTCTATTTCACTTGTAATCTTTTTCTTCTTCTTCTTCTTCTTCTTCTTCTTTTAGCTTTTGATTCTATTTGGCTCCATTTTAGGGCTGGATCTATAATAATATTTCTATAAATGATCTGGATGCAGGACTCAAATACATAATAAGTAAGTTTGCAGATGAAACTAAATTAGAAGGATCTGTTTACTCCTTTGAGAGCAGAGAGGCCTTGCAGGGAGATCTTGACAAATTAAAGGGCAATCACCAACTGCATGAAATTTAACAAGAGCAACTGCTGGATTCTGCACTTGCAACCCTGGATATGTGGATGGACTGAGGGACGAGAGGCTGGAGAGCAGCCCCATGGAAAAGGATCTGGGGCTTTTGGTTGATGGCAAGTTGAATATGAGCCAGCAGTGTGCCCTGGCAGCCAAAAGGGCCAACCATACCCTGGGGCACATCAGGCATGGTATTGCTAGCCAGTCAAGGGAAGGAATTGTTCTACTCTGCTCTGCACTGGTGCAGCCTCACCTCAAGTGCTGTGTGCAGTTTTGGATGCCACAGTATAAGAAGGACATAAAACTATTAAAGAATGTACAAAGGAGGGCTACAAAAATGATGAAAGGTCTATAGAGAAAGATATATGAGAAGCAGCTGAGGTCTCTTAGTTTGTTCAGGCCAGAGCAGAGGAGAACGAGGGGAGGCCTCATGGTGGCCTGCAGCTCCCTCACAAGGGGAGCGAAGGGGCAGATGCTGAGCTCTGCTCTCTGGGGACAGCGACAGGACCTGAGGGAATGACATAGAGCTGGGACAGGGGAGGGTCAGGCTGGGTGTTAGGAAAAGGTTCTGCACCCAGAGCGTGGTTGGGTACTGGAACGGATTCCCCAGGGAAGTCATGGCACTAATCTGGTCATGGCACCAAGTAGGCCAGGGTTCAAGAGGCATTTGGACAATGCGCTCAGGTATGTCATTTGATTTTGGGGCAGTCCTGTGTGGAGTCAGGAGTGGTACTCAATAACTCTTGTGTGTCCTCTCTAACTTGGGATATTCTATGGTTCTATGATTCTAGTTGCCCTGACCACCTGCTTTTATTACATTTTGTACCCTGGGAAGGTCCTTGCTCATAGAGCTCATGAGCAATTAGCAATATACCCATTTTTATACTAAAGTGAGATCAACCACAGGAGGGAAGCAATTTCCTGTTACCCATCCTGTCTAAACTGGTCTTCATGTTGTTTTTACCTTGATGACAAAAGCAATTGGTCAGATTGGACAGATTTCCTCCTAGATGTAAACATTATATTTTACACCTTATGAGATCTGTAACTGTACTTGAATGAATGGATAAGCTGGCACCAGCTGTTTCCAGAATGAGGTTGCAAACAGGATCCCAGCTCAATTTTCTTTCTTGAAGCCAGTCTCTGCATTATCGCTTGTAAAAGCAAGACAGATATGTTTATATATATTTATTATTATTATTATTACATAGGAAAAAGCACAGAACTTTCTGTGCATCACCAGGTCTTCTGATATACATATAGACTTAAGAGTGCCTATTCACTAGAGGTTTCAGTCCTGCTTTGCACTGTTACAGTGCGTCTTTGAAGATAAGAACAGCTCACATAATTATAGAAATCATTCCGTACCAATGATACATGGTAATGTGTTACTTATATCTCCTCTGAGTGCCACAATGTGCATTTTTTCCCCAAAGCTGATTTATTCCTTTCCTATCCTAGCTTCAGAAAGCGTTCAAGAGATTTTTGCATTTTTTCCCCAAAGTGTCCAGTTTTAGGTATTTTGGCCCTACTTCTGTTTTCAAAATCTTCAGTGGATGATCTCCTGAGAAGCGTGAATTCATGCCACTCACATTTTGTCTATTTGCCTCAGTATGATGCACTGTGAACAGACATACTAAAGAGTAGGTCTTCAAATGCCATATCCATTCCGGTGTTGCTACCAAAGTAGAAACACACAGATTATCTTCCCCTCTAGCATCTACTGTGCAAGAATACTCTTATTTCTAAATCTCATAAATGAATCTATTTTACAATATGTCCTGTATGTCAGTGATTTGAATACTGCTTTTCTCTACTGATCAGTGTCAACGGTGAGGTCTGTTCAGCACAACACAATAAACTTCAATGTACAGCTGATGCATATGCTGTGCTAGCTTACACGATGGAGAAGGATCCCACATTTCATTTCACAGAAGAAAGGATCTCAGTGAAATTCTCTGAATACTGCCAGTGTAGTGCAAAAACTATTACAACCTAGGATACTACTTTTTCTGTATTTTTGGAGTCCCGCTTAATGTTCCCTTACTGTCACTTGTAGTGCTGCCCCACCTTTCCTTCCCATTAGTCCTCACAGCATTCTCCAGTCCATTAGTTCTGTTGCCTGCTGCAGGGTGTCTGACACAGAAAGTAAAGGACAGGGATAGGAAAAGACAGAATGCTGTCACCACCTGCTCAGTCCACAGCAACTACAGGAAAATATAGAGAAAGGGGTTGGGAAATATAAGAGGTCATGGGGGTGAGAAACTGCATTTATGAGTCTAGTGTAGACCATGTTCTCATAGCCTTCTTGGTCAGAAGAGAAGTACATAAAGGCAATTCTGAGTATTTATATTGCATAGGCCGGCATTTCATGACTCTGGCTATGTACAGGGCTACACAGTTCTGAATCATTTTTGTTAATTTTTTCGTGCTTCAGCTCTAACTTAAGTAGAGAGCAAGTTCACAGTCTCTTGGTGTGAAGACAAGCTTGAGCATGTCCTGAACACATTCCAAAAACAGAAAAAAATGTATACAAAAACACAGTCCTAATATTAACTTTAATGTAATTTTAAAATAAAATGTTATTGTTTCCTATTTATATGAATACCACCACAGAGCACTTCAATACTGCTTCAGTACTGTAGTTGTGCTAACACTTTTCTAAACCAGGTTAGCTCCAGTATAGTGTGAATACCTCCTCCTTCTCCTCCACTGACTGCTTATGTGGCCAGAGAACTACAGCTAGCTTGTGGAGATCAGCTGGGCTATACAATTATTGTTGGCCATTTTGTGATCTGTAATCAATAAATCCAGTTCTTAGATCCTTCACTTTTTTGGACCCATCCTTAATATAGCAACCTGTTAGTAGCAGCACTTCTCTCCCTAGTGTGACCCACCTCCAAAACATTGCCTCTGCAGCCATGATCCACCTACCTTAAAACAGCTGCTCAACATGTATGCTGCAAGGTGACTCGTAGAAGAATTATCAACGAAGCTTTAACAACCTTTCAACCACAGCTGATCTATGCTCCCCAATTTGCCGGAGCACCTGTGTTTGGAATCAGAAAGGAGTCTGTAAGTAAAAACAGGCTTACAATTTTAACCAGGTCTACAAAATCTTAGGCAAACAGAGCCTAGGGCCAGGTCTCTATATACAACCACAGCTTTGTCATTATCCTGAAATTTGAACTGAGATGGAAGTTACACAATTTTCCAAAGTAGTGAGTACACCCAGCAGCTTGTAATTAATTGTAATTAATGTAATCCTAACCTTGCTCTCCAAATTTATGTTTGCTCCAAATCTACATTGGTTTCAGAGAGATAAATAGGTATAAAGCATTTTATTTTTTTTTTCCCCTTCAGAATCTTATCAGGTGTTACAAAGCCAAATTTGGAGGCATTTTTGAAGGCAGATTCCATTCTTAGTCACTGTAATTTGGAAAGTGATTTGTAATTTGAAAACTCAAATTTTGTTCTACTAAATTTCTACTTTTAATTGCAGAAATACAGTTCTTCAAAAGAGCACTATAGACAGAATTGAACTCCACAAGACTCACATTTCTTAAAAGAAGATGTAGAAGAAGTCCAAAACTAAGGTCTAGAAAATGCAGAAACAAACACTTATTTCAGAACTGAGTCAATCACAGTTCACACAAGTACAAATGTTCTCCCCTGTGTGAGTCTAATTAGATACTCAAATTGGAAATTACTATTTGGCACAAAATAAGTCAAGGTAATATTTCAACAAGATTGTCATTTAAGATGAATGAATTCCTACTTTCCTTGTAAACAAAAAAAATGTGAGCTCAATGAAATAACTTGCCATCATCATGGTATACAGAATACTAGCTAGAAGCACCTGCAGGGGTATTATCAACTACATACTTTCAAAATGATGCAAAGAGGTATGTAGCGCTGCAGTCAAACCTGCTGGCATTTTCTTATGTAATCGTTGGACAGAACTGGCACAGGGGAGGTAAGTATTGACAATTGTGGAAAGAAAATGAGGAAAACAATGACTACTACCTATGCTGGGGAAGCAAAACAACTGTCAGGACTGAGAGTAAATCAGAGATTTCATCTTCAAACACAACCCAGCACACAACGCCATGCTCTGTACAATGAATTACTCAGATCTGAATTTGGCAATAAAGAGTAAGCTACAAATGATCTAATTTATCTCAATTCATATCAGCTTAGTGAATTTGGAAGAGGTTATATGAAAATAGGTAACAAGGGAGTCACAAAAGCATGGATTTTAAAGTCTTTAAGCAATAATGACTTTTCATGATGTCTGATCTTTTTAATTGATGTCCCTCTGGTAAACAGCAAGGAAATCATGAAGAACAGGAGGGTTTTTTTTTTTTTTTTTTTTTGCTTAGGAAATGTAAGAAATAAAAAATGCAGACAAAGAGGTTTTACTTTTTTTTTTTTTTTTCTTTTCTAGAAAATGGAAAATCACTCTCAATTTCACTTGCAAGGTGAAATACAAAGAGAGATACCTGTATGCATTTTTTACAGCAGAAAACAATAATCAGTCAATCATCATACATAAATGATTATATACTTTAATATACAACCATTAAGCATAAAGCTAAAATACCATAAAATGATTCTGCTGACACCATTTGCAAAAACAAAGCTCTTGTGGCAACAAGAGTGATTAGTAGAGGAAAAAATATCTCAGAAAATAAGATTTTTCATGTAAAAGCATTTAAATCAGAAGAGATGCAAAAATAATGAAGAGTGTAAATAATGAATAGTGTAAAGAAAGATAGTTGCTATCTTCTTTCTTCTTTTCCTGGGATAAGACTAAAATGACATCCAGAGACACTGAAAGACAGCAAATCCAAATTTGAATAAAGAACAACAAACTGATTGAGTAGGCAAAACAAAATATGCAACCAGCCTGTGGAACGGATTGTCACAGGACACTCTTGAGATTAATAAACCAGCAAGATTATAGGAGGTCTACACATAATCCTGTTAATAAAATTGTCCAGCTATACTGTCTAGCAGCCAAACCAAACAAAAATAAAAAGGTGACATTTAAAGTTTCATGGCTGACCCTTAAGGAGAAAACATATTAAGAACCAGATGATATCATCATTTGGAAACCTACATGCATTTGGTATTAGCTGCTATGTAATGCAGACTAACCTTCAAACACAGACATATAGGTGCCCAAAAATCAGTCAGTGTCAATACAGTCAGTATGACAATTCCTAAATTAGCATGCAGTTCAGTTTCTACATTCCATTACAATTCACAAGTTATTGTTCCTGATAGTTATCTAAAGTGTAAAAGATCTGTCAACAGAAAGAGTGATTTTTAAGAGTAACAAGGAAAGTAATTTGCAAAATTCCAATCTAAAAATGCCTTTTTGGGAAAAAGACTGAATACAGATTTTGTTTGACCTATTATAAAGCTTGTGAAAGTGTGGGGAAAAAAAAAAAAAGACAAACCACCAGAGAGGAGAAACCTATACTCTAAATACGGTAATAGCAGTAGTAGTGTTGTAGCTGTCCTGATCTCAGGACTAACTATGGTCAAATCTGCAGGGAGAGTGGCTATCTATCACTGAACACAGTGCTGCAGCTGAGACAGGAAAAAACAACAACAACAACAAAAAAAAAAAAAAAAAACAAAAACAAAAACAAACAAACAAACAAAAACAAACAAACAACAACAAAAAAAAAAAAAAACACACAACATGAGACAGGCTTTCTGATATGCAAGACCCATTTTCAAGGGTTGACAGGGACCTGTGAAGTTTAAGAAAAGATGAAACAAAATGCTGAGCAGGAATAACCCTATGCATGAACACATGCTGGGGCTGATTGGTTGGAAAGCAGGTTTGCAGAAAAGGCTGTGGGCATCCTGATGGACAGACAATTCCCCATAAGCCAGCAGTGAAGGCCATCACAGCAAGAAAAATGTTGCCAGCAGGTGGAGGGAGCTGCCCCTTCTCCTGGTGAGACATATCTGGAGTGCTGGGTATGGTGTTGGCCTATCCAGTCCAGGAGAGACATGGACATACTGGAGTCCAGTGAAGGGCCATAGAAGTGATGAAGGGACTGGAGCATCTGTCATATGAGTACAGGCTGGTAGAACCTGGACAGGAGAAGGCTCAGGGGAAAACTTTAAGCAAAATAAATCTTGCAGAAATAACTGATACAGACTACTGAAATATGAATAAATCTTTTGATAAATTACTACTGGTTAGATCACACAACTGCCTTAAAATCTTAACACCTGCCACTAGATACAAACCACTGTCTGGAATACTTAAGACATTATTATTGCTATCTCTGTTGGCTTTTGATTTCTTGTTACACGCTGTAATTTTAAGGGAACTACCCCATTTCATTACCTCTAATGGAGACAA
This sequence comes from Netta rufina, assembly GCF_964035555.1. Classification (NCBI taxonomy): domain Eukaryota; kingdom Metazoa; phylum Chordata; class Aves; order Anseriformes; family Anatidae; genus Netta; species Netta rufina. The sequence goes on along the minus strand of NC_140123.1, from coordinate 35,780,886 downwards.
GAAGACTGCATGGACTTTTGTTAACCTCCTAGGAAAACAGGAGTTTATAAATGAAAAGCCTCACAGACAGAAGTGAAGAAGCAGAGCAGACCAGGGAACAGCTTGTTAAATGGTTCCCTTCATTTCACCTACTTTTCTACTCTATCCTAAGTATTTTCATAGTAGAAATCTCCAAGAGGTCCCTAAAGATATTTCAAAAGTAGAAATCTGGTCCAGTACACAGAAAAAAAGGTTATGTTATTATGTGTTCGACTGTAAAACAGCTGAGGCTGTATCAAAATAAGACTTGAATGAGACATGCTACCTTAAACCTAAACTGAACACCAGACTAGAGTTTTTGTTTTTAATTTTATTTATTTATTTATTTATTTTTATTAATACATGTTGAAATGCAGTGTGTGGCCTTGGACTGTCAGTCATTGCTTTTTATTATCTTTGGCTTTATTGCTTGTTTTGCATTTAGACACTTCTCTCATTTTTCTGTCCAAGTATGTTAGTAACATGACTAAAGTTGTATGAAGAAATTCTCATCTTGTCCTTTTTTTTTCTGAACATTTTGTCTCTAAATAGCAACTCATATCCTGCCTTTCACCATTCATTACTGTTAGATAGTAGATAACTGGCCTATGTGAACCGAGTTACTGATCTCCGTCCCATCCTAGCAAAGTGCAGAAATGCTGTCACAGTTGTCATTTGTTGGCACCTTATTTATAGACTCTATAGCATATTAATCAGTATCTCATGGAAAAGTGCACCACAACATTCCCTTTAAAAAATGGCTGTATTTCTCCAGTAATATGGTGGTACCATATAATATATTGTCAAAAAGCCATCTGATATTGCTTCAGTGATTTTATGTTGTACTACCTATAAAACAAAAGGTAGATTCCAGGTCATTCCCCTACCCACTGGTAAGAATAAGAATTTAATCACCTCCATGCTAATTAGCAATCTTACTCTGAGCTTTTCTGTAAATGAAAGTTGGCTCATGTTATGCAAGCAAAAAATCAGGGGTATTATATACTTTTAGAAAAAGAAAGCTTCCTTTCTGTTTTGACAGATCTAACCTGTGCCCACATTAAATCTTAGCTGTATTTTCCCAAATCTATGACATATCATCAACCAATATATATTCCAACTTAGAAACATATGCAACAATTTGCAAAATTCAGCCAATCCCAGCACACACTGCTAACGGTGTGAGCATCACAAAGGTGTGTTAACCACACTGGATAAGCAGGCTGAAAAGTGCCCATCCTGTTCTCCATCTGTAGCCATTCCCTCAGAGATTAACACTGCAGTCTGTCTCTTTCTCTGTAATGCCAAAGCACATCCAGGTGGCCATGGTATGGTGGTCAGGAGAATGACCACCTGGGATTTAGAGAAGAACCCAATCCAGGCTTGTGTTTTTTGTTTGTTTGTTTGTTTGCTTGCTTTTCTTACCTTTTTGTTTTGTTTTGTTTCCAGCCTTGTGGCTTTGCTGCTCCAGGTTACAGTGCAGCGTTAGAAATAGCGTTGACAAAACTGATGGGCTAGTAAGCTGCAGAACAAGTGCCTGGGGACAGAGATTTCTTCAGCTGTCTTTGTCACCAGCTAAAAACAGTCACCAAACAACACTGAACATTACTGTATTTGGGAGAGCTTCCCCGTGAACTGTTTCCATCCTTCTATTGTAGTCAGTGACCAGGTTACTCTCTCAGAAGATGAAACCTGAAATGGATCACTGGGCAGACATTCCCATTTCTCCACTCTGGTAGCATGACAAGTGCATCTGGCATCTGTGAACCCTTCTTCCTTCAGGGATTTGTGACTACTGAGTTGACTGAAGCTTTTTCAGAACAAAGCATTCACTTTTTCAAAGGTGCACACATGCAGAGTAGAGAGTTAAAAATAAAATAACCTTCTTTGGATATTCCATTCCTCCCTCAAAGTAGATTTTCCTTGAAGTTTTGATATATTCCAGTCAGCCCAGTATATGCAATCTGTTTCCTTCAGTTTATGCATCCCTTTCTCTGTCAGAGACTCTTTTCCAGCTGCTGGTAACAACTTATTATTCATCTTCATTCCCAGTAAACCCCACCATCTTTAAGGCTTCATTATCTCCCCTGACAGTAACTCTAGCGTGGCAGACTAAAATTTTGCTGCCCGGCTAAACTACTCCTCAATAACTCCTCCATATAGAAATCCCATAGTGTAATAATGCATCTTTTCTATCTCCCACACCTTTCCTTATTCTCCTAATTTTACCTCTTAAAACATTTAACAAGAAGCATATCTGCCTGAAATGGAGTATTGGGTACTGATAAGCAACCAGATTGGTTACTTTTCATTCTCTGCCAAGTGATATTAACATAAAATGCCATTCAGGCATTTTTTTTTTTTTTTTTAAGTAAATGGGAGCTCCCATGTTCCAAGAGGGCTCCAGTTACAACTAGCTTATAATCTGTGCTGCATGCAAAGAAATCATAAGAAAGTATCCAGAAGAATGCAATTCTTCTATCATCTATGATCTCATGGTCCTATGATCTCAGGAGTGCTAGATGACATCTTCTGTGAAAAACAAGTACACATGTATAATCACCTTCTACTTCAAATCTCCCTGGGGAATGCACTTAGGATGTGGAAGAGTGAAATTAAACTTCTTTCTTTCTTTGAATGTGTTTGAAGCCACTGCTGGTATCCTACAAAAATTGTCTAGTGAGGAAAAGTACACGATTACGGTAACAGAGAGTAGGATATCTCAACATGTGAATACTTGGAACTAAGTTTTTGCTCCTGTTCATGTTCAATTAACAGGAAAATCAAAATAGACCTCTTTGGGAAAAGAGAGTTCAGGTCTCATCAAGCAAAGAAGGAACCAAGCCAGGTTTTCTGCATTTACAGAGTGTTCTCTAGCCACTGCATTACTGAGTGAAAGGTTTGTGGTTACTTTCAGCTTTCTGAATATCAGCTGCTCTAAAATCAATTACCAGCACAGCCCTAATTGTAATGTAGAGGTCATTATGGGCCACAACACTTAGATCTGGAATTTATTTTGTCAACTTTCCATGTGCATAAAGAAGGAGATTTCTGAGTAACAGGAATTCATAGTTCAGTTTTCATTCAATAATAATGGATGTTTTCCTGAAAAGGACTCTGGGATTTGGCTTTGTACATAATGATGACTTTTGTCTTGCTATGCCAGTAATAAATCTGCTGCTGATGGTAATTCACAGATTTCATGTGAATTCCATTAAAAAAAAAAAATCTTCTAATCTAAAACTAAATGAAAATATTTACCAATCTCACTGATAAATTTTCATTCAGAATCCTCATGTGAGTCACACTTCCTAAACAATGGCTTTTTGTAGGTAATATATTAATATATGGGAATTACATTTAGAAAATGTGTATCTTCTAACACGATCAAACACAGAGCTTAGTCACATAAATATAAATGAAAACCTGATTGTATTACTGTTTGCAGTCACATAGTGCACTGGACTGATAACAGACACGCTAGTGCACACACTATAGGTTATGCAGGACAAAGAAGGATTTTGTGTTGTAAGTCGCTGTTGCTGAATTTGTGACAAAAAAAAAAAAAACAACTTCAACAAAACAAAACCAACAAATAAATGAATAAATGAAACAACAACAAAAGCACAGCAAGAGCAAAGATTTTGGTTTATAATGACTTTTTTTTTTCAGTTAAAAGTCTAAAAAAATCATGGAAAATATTGAGAAGTATACAGAGAAAATGAAGATACTTATCCCCATATTCCCATTTTTTTTTTTTTTCTTTCCTTAAAAGTCCTCTCTGCAGCAGATGGTTAGTTGTTATTTCCATAGACACTGAGTGGGAATCATTTCAGTGACTTTAGCAAATATATATATATATATATATATATATACAGCAGAAAAAGTGCTCAGAACTAATTGCTGATAAACATTTTCAGTAACAGATTATTTTTTCCCTTTGAACATTTAAGGGTCCTACATATGAGCTATTATTTGCTTGATGAACACTGGCTTTATGTTCTTCTTCAAAAACCGAAAACATTTCCACAGACAGCTGTTAGAAAAACTAAAATGTTTTTGGATATTTACCAACATATATACGTAATGATCAATACATTTGTCTTGTAATCTTCAAAATCTGATCTTCTGCCAAAAAGTATTCATATTCTATTTTGTCTAATTTAGATTTCCCAAAAGTACCAGATTTAGAAGCTAAAGTCCATTTTCAAATGGAGCTAACATTTAGAATCATAAGTTTCCTTGACAGTTAATGTAGTTTTTGCTCCTAAATTACTTCTGAAAAGAGAATTTACAAGTGCAAATCAATGAGATTCTTACAAGAATTTTTTTGCTATGACCTGCAGGAGCAAACTGAAAGGCTTGAAAAGAAATGTAAACGCTACCTAACATATTCTGCTTGCTTGCAAGAAACTATGGATTTTATCAGATGGCACGCTTGGTTCCAAACTTCACAGTACTGTAGGCAAAACTAAGCTTTGCTACCTGGAGGATCTCAAAAATATATTTTAAGAGGTGTTGCTGGGAAAGGCCACTACCCCAGAGGCTAAAGTCTGAACTTGCCCTTTCTTTCTCCCAGGAGTGGGTATAAAATAACCAGTTAATGGGACTCAAATGAAAATTGAGGAATTAAAAGAGGTCCAAGGAGCAAAGCACTGTAGCAATTCCCTTGTCATCCCAGCCTTGGCTCATACCATGGCTTTGCCTTGCATTTCTTCATCTAGGTCTCACCAAGACAAACCTGTGATGGAAAGGGCTAGTGACCCCATCAGTGAGCATAGTTCACAGAATCACAGAATTTCTAGGTTGGAAGAGACCTCAAGATCATCGAGTCCAGCCTCTGACCTAACACTAACAAGTCCTCCACTAAACCATATCACTAAGCTCTACATCTAAACGTCTTTTAAAGACCTGCAGGGATGGTGACTCCACCACTTCCCTGGCAGCCCGTTCCAATGCCTAACAACCCTTTCGGGAAAGAAGTTCTTCCTAACATCCAACCTAAAACTCCCCTGGTGCAACTTAAGCCCATTCCCCTTATCCTGTCACCAAGCACATGGGAGAACAGACCACCCCTCCTCCCCCTCGCTACAGCCCCCTTTAAGGTACCTGTAGAGAGCGATAAGGTCACCCCTGAGCCTCCTCTTCTCCAGGCTGAACAAGCTCCTAGTTATCCATAGGGTGAGCACAAGGTCCTTAGATACAGAGAGAAAGAGCAAGAAAGTGAGAGCCCGTCTACTTCCTGCACATCTCAGCTTATTTGGCTACACCTTCTTGGTTGCACCTAACTGCTTGCCTTGGGGTTGGAAGGAGGCAATTGGGGAGGTTGGCGCAGGACTGGCTTGGTACAAAAAAGCTTATATAGTCCCACTATGAGGAGAGCAGGCTGATAACACAGCAGCTCCTAGGACCTATATAACCTCCTTAGGCTTCCAGACTGGGCAATGACCTGCATAGCTACAGCCTGGCCTAAAAACTCTATAGGTTGTGCAGACCTGGACAGCAAGTATAGAGCTCAGAACTTTAGATAGGAGTATGAACACCCTACCTGTCACAATAAATCACTGAACAGCAGCTTGAAAAGTGAAGTTCTACGCTCAAATTAAAAACTCTAAGAACAGTTTTTAATTAAAAAATGGAAAATTAAACATTGTTACATAAAAGCTACCTAAATTAATTTGTTCAATAATGCAAATCTCTGAAATCTCTTTTACAAGTAAGCGAGGGTATATTTTCCCACTTTTCTCTCTAGGCAGGTAAACTGGCCATTTCATAGCAGCCATTTTTTCAGTGCAGGTACTGGGTTGAAATAACATTCTATATTAGAAAGTTTTACCAAATGCTCTGGGTATTAGAGTAAATTAAAACTTCTGTTTAGAAATGGAATTGACTAGGAGAAAAAACATTCAAAATATGTAACTTGATGGATTCTTATATTGATGAGAGTATGATATGAGCTACGCTGCTCAGCATTTGTCAATAAATGAGAAGTTGTGACTACCTCCACTGCTGTTCCTAAAGATTAGACTGTGATATTTAGCCAAAAGAGGAATCTTTCTTGATTTTTCTTACAGAAAGACTACATTTTTGAGAATTGTGTATCTTAGAACAGTACTGCTATCTGTCTGGAAGAAATGCCTAACAAGAGAGAAAACACTTAAAGAATTATATGCATTACTAATGTGACTTTGAGCCTGTTAGTTGGAAAGTAAATTTGAAGTTTAGCCTTTTCAGCCAGGATGTTTGGTGTGACTTAGGAACAAGAAAGACTAGGGAGGGACTTGATAATATATGGTGTTGTTTGGTATCAGTCACTGAGAGGTTTGGTTGTGCCCTCAGGTTTCAGACTGTCAGAAGAGGCCTTGCTCTAAGCATATCAATGTTTGACACAGGACTATGAATACCATCAGTATACATATCAGTATACCATCAGATGTCCTGTAAGGACATCTCATGCGATATGGAGCTATGATTCCTTACTGAATCTTTATAAATCCAAATTTTGTCTCTGATTTCACCATCTTCATGTTCAGAAGTGCACGGCATTTTTATTACAGAATATAAAAGCAAAATCAAGTTGTCTATTACAAACAGAGATAAGATCCTGATAACCCTTTGCTGATGTACTAGTCATGTAACAGTGCAGTAAAAATAAAAATCATGCAGCGTTCTTTCTTAACAAATTTGGGGGCTGATAAGGAAACATTGAAGGAGTGTGTTTACTGCCTGAAGATCCTGCAAGGAAGTCCACAAGGAATTCCTTGTAACTTAACAGTATAACTAAACATGAAATCCTATGAATCCCAGAAAGATATCAGAATGCGCTGCTGAAATAAATATCTCACTCACCAAAAATAATAAGAAAAAATCCACCTACTCATTAAGGTTATAAGAATAACTGGGATCATTATAAAACAGAACATAAAGAAAAGACAAATAAATTGTGTGAAAATCAAGGGTGGTTTAAAATTAGTATCTGTAAACAACTCATTAACATGGAAAGAAGAAGCAGGTTTTAGTAATCCTGAGACAGCTGGAGATATTTCTTAAAGCTAGACTGAAGATTACATTTTGTATGATTAATCATTATTATCTGCTATGCTTTATCAGATTTATCAGACTGAATTGCCTTTTTAATTCCGAAGACACGTACTTTACAGGCAAATGCAAAATGACAGGAACCCGGCTCCAAAGAACTTGCATCTGCTTTATTTATATATAGTTAGAAACACGAAAGCCCAAGAGAGTGTATCACTGCATTTAAGTTATTCATGGGTGGGGGGTGGGAGAGAAAAATATGTTTTTTCTGTTAAGCCCAAGAGAGCTGTCAGCTGTTAGTACTCTGAGATATGTATTTGCTTTGAAGGTGCAACAAATAGAGAAAGAAATCCAGACAAAGGACAATCTAAATAGCTAGAACAAATGAAACAACTAAAATAAACATCCCCTAGAGGACTCAACAGTTTCCACAGTTACTTCAGACACACTGACACTTGTGATTATAATGAATTTTGCAACTGGGCTGGCTTTTCCTACTAGATTTTGCAGAAGCAAAATAGAAAACAACCAATACACAGTTTTTGCCTCTGAAGAAGGCCTGCAGAAATCTTCTATTCTGTGGTCTCCTGTGCTTTCAAGACAAGGAAAGACCATGGAACATGGAAGAAAATCCTATCTTTACATCAACTTAAAGCTTGTCACCAAAGATTTCAAGAAACATGTTATGTTGCATTAGAAAACTTTTTTGTTAAGATTTAAATCTTAGTATGAATTCCTTAGGTTATGGAGTGTACATGATGAAAATGTGTGCAAGCTGTATTCAGTGAGACATTGCTACTGACAGTAATTATTAAACAGTGATATTTAATGGACATTTGAAAGCTAATACTGTAAATATAATTACTTACCACTTTTCATATATGACAGTGAAAAGTCAATATGACCTGTGAACTTGGGGGATGGCCTACAGACTTATTCCTACAAGGTGCTGACCTCTAGCTTGAGGCCACATAAAGTCCACATAGTTGAACTAATCTCTGCTGAACACATAAGCCTGTTTGTTTTACAGCTAGAAGCCTATATGGTACACACAAACAGGCACACATATATGCTCATCATTGTGGATTGTTGGAAAAGGTTTTGGTTAATAAATTATAATTGTTTCTTTAAAGTAAAGCACCTAAATCAAAGGTCATTTTTCAAAAATAGACATGGTACAGTGAAAATAATGCAAGATTAATAGCTTCCCCCAATTGCCAACCTCTCCCAACATCATGCAGATAAGATGAAAAAGCCTCTGACAAAACAGACCATGATTAATTTACATATCCTCTGCCCTGATATGAAATCCCTTTTGGTAGATAACGTTGTCTTTTTTTTTTTTTTTTCTTTTCTCCTCTAATGTTGTGCAAAGTCTAAAAATGAAGAGTTCATTTATGAAGTCTAATGAAAATCTTCCTCTTGAAATATTTCCCTTTTCCAGTTTTCTGTGTTACTGTAGATATATTCATTTTCGTTTCAGCTGGGGAAAGTCCAAAGGAGTATACCCATTGAACAGAAGCTACTGTGAGTACAGAGGATAATGTGAAAAGGTCTGACTACCCTGACTCACTTCTGTTATTCTTGCAATAGAGCATACGTGGGGTTGAAAACAGCAAGCTATACTCACAACAGCAGAAATTACCAAACAACTTCACCTCTAAACCTCTGCTGTGAAGGGAAAAAGTGGTTCCCACCCAATAAAAGTGATAGCTGATGATCCGAGTGTGTAGATGGCTTAAGAGGGACAAAGACACCTTAATTGTACGTCCTGAGGTAATCTTTGCAAACAGTAACTTTTGACTGAAGCATAGACTTAGCATATTTAGAGCTTTAAGCATTTAAACATTAACTAGTAGATGTTAATCAGCTGAAATTTACCTCCTTGCAGCAAAGTCCTTGCAATAAAGATGAATAGTTTACCCAGACCACTCATATACAATATGAGTCCCACTTATTGACTGTCTTTAAATCTCTATAGAAATAAATAAAGCTTCCTATGGGGGAAAATAAATATATCAATAGCTTACTAGCAAAGCAAGGTTCTCTGTATGAATGAAATGAAAAAATATTAGACGGTGTTGGGAGACAAGTTTAACAAAAAACAAACAAACAACAACAGTTAAAGACCTAACTACCTACAGCAGCTGCTGATACTAAAACAGGAATAGAGTACTTCCACCTCAGCCATGCTTACCTCTGTAATTTGCACTTCAAGAGAACCTTTTATCTAAACACCTCAAAGCACCTGGCAAACATTAAATTTGTCAATCAAAAGCTTTCAACATATTAACTTCCTGGTACCTGAAAGGAAACTGAGGCATTATGTGATTAATTGAAGTCTTCATAGCAATTAAATAATAAAAATAATAATAAATACCACTACAGATATGGAAACATGATCTTGGGTAACTGACTTCCAATCATCAGCCAAAATGTTCCTCTGTACATGCAATATACTTGCCTTCCTAATGAGCTGACAAAGTGCAGCAATTCTGATTATCACAATGCAACAATTACTTTTGAGTTATGGTAGCATTTCTGCATAGTTGCTAACACTAAAAGATACACGGGAAGCCAAGCTGACTCTATAGCAACCTCTCGTGCACCCTGCTATCACACATTCGAGACTAACCACATTGTTGAGCTAATGGGGCCTATGGAGATTAACACTGGCTTCTCCTGCTATTACTTTATTTTCGACTCTGAAATTCCAACTGTGAGAGACATACATATCTGTGAAGGAACAATAGAGGAGGTTGATGCTGTCAAAAGTCTCCCTACCCAGTTTCCTCAGGGAACCTTCCTAGAAAACATCTTCGCAAGAATTTTGTTGTCCTGGACAAGTTTGGCCAGAATAGGAACACTAGCAGATATGAACACCATGTGAGTACTTCTGCACTGTGGGCAAAACTTCTCTTTAACAAGCTTCTGCTGAGAAAAAAGGGCTAGTTAGCATGTTTTTGTGAACCGAGGGCTTGTATTTTCTTGAATCAAGTAAACTGTCTCTGACAGGTTTCCACACACGATTCCTTTTTGGATGTGATCCTTTAACATTAGGTTGAGCTAAAAAGGCTGAAATAATATTTATTTACTTGGGCGAAAAAAAAAAAAAAAAAGCAGCTTGTCACCATGCTGCCCTGATCAGACAGTAGAGAAAGATTCACATGAAGATTTAACGACACTGATATCCTGCACATTCGCTTTACTCCTATTGGAAAATAATTTTAAAACACAAACATTTCAGAGTTTCTGAAAAATTCTGAGAGTCTGAAAAGAAGTGACTGCTACGAAACGGCATCACTGACATACAGTGTAATTGACTATTACATTTTATCATTTTTAGATTAATTTAATCTCTGTTGAGTCCTGAAATAGTTCAGAAGATATCTTCTTGAGCAGAAGCACAGAAATCAACTTTGTTATCAGGACACTAGATAAATTCTAGATGGTAACATTGCCTTACTGACTTCAAGCAGGTGTGCTCAGGATTCATCCCCATTCCAGAAAGGATTATGATAAACATATACTTTACATATGATAATATTGGCAGAGAGTGGTCTGTGAATGTCTCATTTACTTACTAACTATATGAAAACTGATACTGGAACCACTGAACCACCATCACTATAAAGAGTTTTGATCCATGCTTTTTTTTTTTTTTTTTTTTTAGATACAGTCCTGACCCAGCTTTTTGAACTTTTCCTTTAATCTCCTTCCTCCCCGACCAACTCAGATTTTTAGCAAAGCCTTTCAAATATAGGGTATATGAAGTAAGTTTTCATACCCAGACCCTTTTCCTCTTCCCCTTCCTGTGCCAGCATCTCTCCTTGCAGGGTGAAGTCAGGGGGACTCCCTCCTCTCTTACATCTGTGGCCAAGTCAGGGAGAGGTAATGGTTTCATGCCACATTTCCCAGCTGCAGGAGTCTAAAGGGCAGTCTGGCTCTCAGTCACTGTCTTGCCAGAAGAGAAGAACAACCCGTACTTACTGTCTGAACAAGAAAGGAGCTTTGTTTAGCCCTAGACTCAAGTTTGATGATCTCAGGCTGAGATCTCAGGCTGAATCTCACTGAGAGTAAGACTGATCTGGAGGTTTTCCAGGCAAATGCTGTCTTAGGATTATGGCACCTCACTCAGCATCCATCACTCTTTACATCACCACCTGGACAGAACTCCCGATGTGGCACAAAACAGCCCCTCTCTGGCTTAAAATGTCTGGTATAGCTCAACAGAGAGAAAAATTAACTAAATATCAATGAATTTCAACTATTGAGAAACCTTTATTCTCTATCCCTCAGTACTTCAAATGAAAGTGAGGCAATTCCAGTAATAGCAGAGGGTCATTTTGCCAATAATCCTAGTAATATAAAGAAAGCCCTATTTCATCCTAGTCAATAGAGCCATGCTTGTGATAACTGAACACTGGCAGGAAAGGACACTGGAGATTTAGCTGTATCCAAATGTGAATGACATTTTTAATCTAAATAGTATCAGAATGTATTAGGAAAGATTTCAGAAGGGAACATGGAGAACCACAGTGTTAAGAAGTCAGGTGAAAACCTGAACTGAACCTTTCTTTTCCTTCATCTTGAAATTCAGAGATGACCTGCCTGCCAGTACACGGTATGTATTTGTCCACCACTGTCCAGGCAGGAACAACTGTAATGCCTACTGATCAAATCAGCTATGTTAACTTTTGCCTGTCTTTGCCCTCATTAGGCTAATGAGAAGATTTCAGACTGATGATCAGGGGTATATGAGAGAGCCTTTCTTGGTCAGAGTCAGTGTTTGTACAAGCAACAGTAAAAGTCAGACTGGCAGTCTCACAAAGAGAATATTTTCAGCTCAATTTTCAAAGAGTATGTTGGAGTCAGTGATATTATCTCTCTCTCTCTCTCTCTCTCTTTTTTTTTTTTTTAATAAACATGCAGTTATACAGACTGTGAAATGCTAGACTTCAATGATAGGAGAGTAGTCTGCTCAGAAGTAAATAAAAGTGCAAGCATAAAATACAGGTGTGCTAAATGGACCAAGCATTACACCGATGTAGGTCCAGACTAACTGTGTTTGGGTTTCTTTTAAATTTGTGGAACTGGGATGAGAAATTCGCTCTTTGTATGTGTGGCAAGGGTATGCTTTCTGTGTTGTGGATGGAGGAAAATACTGATATGCTTTATAAGCATAAAATCTCTTTAATATTTTCAATGAGTTAATTACATTTTGCTTTTATTATCACAGTTGTCTCAGGATTTTTTTGTCTTTTTTTTAAAAAAAAAATTTTTTTATTTTTTTATTTTCAGCTGAGCCCCTTTATTACGTTACTATATTTTTCATTGTATTATGATCCAAAAATGGTGTACAAAATGGCAGTTGAGACACCAGAAGAACAGAGTAGGACAAAATGACCTATTTAAAAAGCAACCATTTTACTTCACAGAACAGCTACAATTGATATTGTGGCAGCACTTTCCTGTTGAAAAATGCTCCACTCTCCCAAGTATTGTACATAATGAAAATAAAGCACAGCCTGTCTCCCAAAGATCTTGCAACAGAGCTTAAACAACACATTAGAAACACGTATTTTAAATTAAACCATTTCAGAAATCAAATGGCAAAAAAATCATGCTATTTTCTATAGCAAAAAATCCAATTTGCTTTCTAATTCAACAGTTAAGCTTCCAAAGCCAACAACATTATGTGACTGTACAAAATAGCATGAGATTAGAATTAGAACTTGAAGAACTTCAGACTTTGAAACTTCTTGAACATTACTTGGCTTAGAGTAAGCCATATAACTTAATGCAACACCATGAAAAATTAAAACAAAACAAACAAAAAAAAAAGAAAAAAAAAAAGAAAATAGTCTTCTGTAAATATCTTATCTGCTTTTCCATCAAGCATGGTGAAGTCTGTTTTAGTATACTTGAGCCAGATTAATACCTAAATGAATACAGCTTTCTATTAGCAGGCACAAAATGCAACAGAACAGACACCGGCTTTGCAGAATTTCTGTATAGAAAATGATATAAATCAGAAATTAACTTTAAGAAAAAGCATCATTTTGACAAAAGTACATTACAATTAGCATTAACTGTATTGATTGGTCTATAACACTGCACCATTTACCAATGCAATCTGAAAACATCTGCTGCTCTCTAACTGCTTATTTGGGTGGCAGTTTATGAGTTTTCTATGCTAAGCATCTCTCTTTAAATCACTTTTTCTTGCATGTTATTGAATGAAAGAAGAATACTTCTATCTTATAATTAGTTCAAGAGTGAGAAACAGATCAAGAAGATGGCAATAATAAGGCTTTAAAGGAAAGTATATTTCAATAAAAGGAGAAGGAACGACTATTAAAATTGCTAATTGTAACCAAATAATAAAACTATTTTAAGAAAATTAAAAAATGCCTTAGAGACTGTAAATTGGGTTTTGTTAGCTGTTATGTTATATTATGTTATGGCCTGACTAAGAAATTTCAGGCCATATACACTGCTCTGTGTCATTACCTTCAGCTTCATAAGGTGGAGGTCTGTAGTTAAAGGTAGATACATTTTCTCTACTTGATAGTTTCTGCTTGAAAAAAAAAAAATCAGAGGTAAAAAATATCATTATCTAAACAGAAGATAGCTTTTTTTTTCCTTTTTTTTTTTCTTTTTTTTTTTTTTTCTTTTTTCTTTTTTTCCTCCTGAAGAGAACAAGCTACAGATAATAGGTGTGAGGAAATGATGGAGACTGCCTTTTGCACAGCTGTATCTGTCAAGACATATTTTCAGTGTAATCACTTGATTTCAGTTCGTGTAAAAGCATAAATTGAGCAATCACCCCCAAGGAAATCAGAGACTCCATCATAAAAAGCAAATGGAATACAACATCCCTACATTCCTCTAATTTCTGTTCTTACCCCTTGCTCTGGAGTAAGCCATTTTTATTTCTTGTTATTGAAGAGGAAATTCACAACAGACCATAAGCAGGAGAGTGGGGCTCTAAACAAAGCTGAAAATTTAAACAAGGTCAAAATGGGAAAGAAAAAGACTGGATAGTTATTTATTTAATGTGGAAACAAATTAAATTCATTTTAAGACTTTTGGCTAACAATCGGTTGCTAAAGTAACAATGGTTAGTGTCCAGCATTGCCCAAGATAATGGCCAATGACTACCTGATGGATATGTGGGTAAAAATAACTAAGAAATAAATAATAACTAATAATACACTTACATCCAGAAAAAAATTAAATATATTGATGAAGACAGATCTGAATTTAACCTTATATATATAAAATACCTATAATATATATAAATGTATATAAATATTATATATATATACATATATATATTTATATATATTGTCCAGGAAAACCAGCCACTTCTTAAAGAGCTGTGACCACCCAAATGTGAGAAATCAGACATTAAAAGCAAATAAGCAAATGAATCTACTTCAGAAATATGTTCAGAAATGACAAGTGTCAAACTGGTCCCAGTGTATTTTTAAACAGTTAAAAGAATTATATGAAATTATAGAGCTCATTTTGAAACTAGGTTGTCAAATCTATTTCACATCTGACAAAGTTTACCAAACAGTAACTAAGCACAGCTTGAACAACAGGATGATGATACCTAGGATGGCTGAATTAATATTTTAATTTTGAGTTGCTTAACAACTTTGTGCTTTTGATGACATTAGTTTCTAAAAACTAATTTCCTACATATTTCTATATTTTCAATTTTAAATTTAATTTGTGTTTTATTTTTGAAATTTCCTTCATCCTGATTCATCATCTAATATCATGTATCTTTTAAATACATACATAATCTATATAATCTAGTTATAATCTAACCAGTGTAATGATTGTATCTTTCCACTGCATAAATTAGAAACAAAAAATGAATCTGTTCCTGGAAATGAGAAGAAAAAAACTTGCATCTACTTGTTAAGGGCCATGGTTGTGTCCACAGCTCTTCGTATGGCATTTTGCATTTAGATTTGAGTGACAAAGCAATGGCTGCTCCATCAAATCAAAACTTTCACATTAAAAAAAAAAAAATCCTGTCAAAAAAAAAATCCTTTTCTCATACTCTAAATGCATTTGCAGTATCTACTGGGCACTGATTTCAGGCCTCAGAGAATATACATTACCTAAGGGGACTTTACAGAAATCTTTACACACCAGTCCATCTAATGGAAGCTGGGCTGTGTACTCAAACTGAACATTGTTGGAGAGCAAGGGGGCAGTGTTACTCCTATTCCATGTGGTACGGTGATATCTTTGTGGTAACGGCTTGTTAGGCAAATGGGTGTTGGCATTAGCTATTACAGTTGAAGCTTAAAGAGGGCTACAGAAGTTGGGAGCTGTCTCATCATGCACATATGTTTTAACAGAAAGATGTCTAATAGGGGAGGACTTTTAATTCAGTCACTAAAAGAAGTGAACCTCTGTGGACTCTGAGGATGGAGAAATTTGGAAAGACTCCACACTTGCAAGTTTGCCAAGGTCTTGGACTTCATTCTTTAAAGCAGATGTCCATGCTTTACCTACTAGATTGCTCAGTAGAAAGAATATAACTGAGGGAAAGACTGAGAGTATACTAACAACTAGGAAAGTGGAGAAAAAGAAATCTTTCTACCTAGTATCTTTATAACATAATATCAGGATATAAAATGGCAGAAGCAGGAAAAAGAAAAGATATATTAAAAATTAAAAAGTATTTTAAATCTACTTAAAACAAACAAATAAACAAAACCCAGATTTGAAATAAAGCATCTGTGATACATTTAGGTGGAAAAACACCTAAAAGAGATGAATTAGCATCATAGGAAATGTGAACTGAATGAAGCCTGCTGGGTCACTGATCCGTGTGGTGTTGCTGGCAATTATATCATATAGCTCCCTCTGTGAAATGATTGTATCATCTCTGTTGGGAGCTTTTGAAATATGACATCATCCTCATAAAATATATCATGCATAACTCTGATTATCAGACCATTATGATGAAATTCTATGCAAAAGAAAATATTTTCTCTTTTGCATATATAAAAGCTCCACCTCCTTCACTTCATCTATTCATCTGCTTGAAAAATATACTTGGATGAGAAAAAATAAATGCTTCAAACTACTGAAAAAAGCAAACCAGAACCACAATAAGCCTCTATGCAAATTGTTCTAAATGACCCCAAAATAATCCACAAGCTTGTCTTTTTTTTTTTTTTTTTTTCCCCCGACTTATATCAGTAACTTAAACTTACCACACCTCCATGCAAAAGTTATCTTGTTTGTAACTCTTGAATGATCATAGGTACAACTGCATTTCTACATGCAAACCAGGCATTTTTGCTCCTCCTGGATAAAAGTCAGAAGACAGTTGGTATGTCTTTCCAACTACATATCTAATTTGCTTTGAAGTTCTATTTGATGAAATAAAAAAGCCCAGTTCCTATACTTTAAATTGTTCAATGGGTCTGTGCTCAACTATATTCATGCTAGCAAGAAGTTCTGTGATCTTTATAGAGGCTTAATTAAGACTATACTTAGGTCTGAAATGGTACCTGTAGAAACTTATTTTCATTGTGGTAAAACTATTATGTAATTATTTATATTTCTTACTTCCTTAAGTGGATGAGAAGTATAGCATGCAGCACAAATGGCATTCACTAAGGCATATTCAAGGGCCAAATTGTCCACTGGTATAAATGTCATTGAGCCATCCAGTCCAAAAGAAGCTTAGCTTAGAACAGCTGAGTAGATGGTATCTGGGATTTTGACCTATTAACTGTAAATTGGAGTGTATCCTTGTGTGCCAGGTAGTTCCAACCCATCTCTCCCTGATTATAAAAAGCTAAAGTGGTTGTCCCTCTGACCCAAGGGACTCATTAATTCATTTGGTTCTGGAAGCATTAGCATGCCAGACTGTAGAGTGAGGGACTGAATAAATGAGTTGGAGAATGCAAAGGGGGAAAGACAGAGAGGAGAAAAGAGTCAAATAGGAAAGAGTCAATAAATACATCAAAATACATTCTTTAAATACAGAGAAGAGGGTAAATAAGGACAAAGGAATTAAACAGAACTAGGAAAATAATTAAATGGTAAGGGAAATAAACAGGTGAAAGATGAAAGAATACACAGCAGTGCATGGGATGGAAATATTCTGGATTTACCAATTCATCCTCACAAAGCAGAGCTCAAAGAAAGGTTTGATAAGCAACTGATTAAATTCACTGAATAGTTATGTTGCAAATTCCACTACTGTGCAGGCTCATAAGAGCACAAAGTTAACTAGTCAGGGGACACAAACAGAATTAGGTATGAGAAGCTGGAGGGCTAACACTCACAAAGTTGATGTTAAGGAATGGAAATCCTTTTCAAACATTAACTGTTCACTCTTAGCATATGTCACATATCTAATGTATGTGTCTCAAGACTCTAAGACAGCAAGAGTGACATGCAGCAACCAACATATGTCTGGCACTTTTCAAGTACTGACATACTGAGTGAAACAGCAAGTACAAGGTGAAGAACAGCATGAATGTATTAGCATCTTCCATTCTCCTGGAAGCTGAAAGTGAGAGACATTCTGTGGTTGCCAAAGGCAATATCAGCTTTACACAGAGACTCTAAGGTACTCAGGATGTTCGCTATGTGTGTTACTGGAGAAAAACGCTACATATGCAAATCTGGGTGTCTAGTCAAGTTCCAAAATATTTGATTGACCCTCCACCAGTATATACTTTATTTATTTAAAGGTGAAATTGTAGAACAGCTGTCTAAGTTGTGAAACCTATTTTTATGAACAGCCATTGTGTCATCATACAGGTGGATGAACAGTGTAACCTTTCCGTCTACGGAATAGCACTGGAGAAGATCCTGGGAGCTACAAACTGGTGATTATGGCATCTATTTCTGGTGAAATGGGCTGCTAGGGAAAAAGTTGGCACAGCTTCTGTAAAGTGAAATCTTACCTAACTAACCTGCTAGTACCTGAGGGGAGTGTCAGGAGTTACCTGGATAAAAGGAATCTGTCTGATATATATATATACACACACATATATATGTATACATATATGTATATTCATATATGTGTATATATTTATATACATATATATAAGATTCTATGTCAAAGGTTATTAAAGAAGACATGTTGCCACTGGAATTGGAGGGAAGGCTCTTCCATGAACTGAAGGTTGATTAAAGAGTAGGAGGTATATGGAAAGATTAATAGTCAATCACTTCTTTAAATGAGGAAGAATCAGTGCAGCCTCCTGGAGATCAGCATGGAACTAATTTTGCCAGTGTCTTCAGCAGTATATAGGGAATAAACAGGGACATTTCCTAGTCTGCAGAAAGCAAGAGTACCTAAGGCAAAAATGTGGCATGTGAGCTTCAGTGTACATAAGCATGAAGTAATACATCTAGGGAAAACAATATAAACCCTGTCTACATGGTGCTGACTTCAGAACTGCTACTAAAAGTAATGAAAGAGATTTTAAAGTAACAGAGTTGACAGCTCTTTGAATCACTGGCTTAGTGTGCAGTGGCAGGCAAAAAAAGCCCACAGAATCTTGGGCATCACTGTGAATGGTACTATGGACAATTGCAATATAAATAGTCTATGGACAGTTGCAATATAAAAAGTCTGCCATGAACACAGTGGGTCCTACGTATCTCTGTTTTCTGCATCTCAAAGAATGGTGCAGTAGAGTTGGACGTAGTACAGAAAAGGCCAACTAAAGTGGTCTAAGGTGAGAAGCAGAGGATGAGAATCTTCCTTTTATGAGGAGGAGAGGATGAGAATCTTCAGTTTGGAGAGCATAAGCAGGACTAAGGTCTGCAAAATAATGAAAGCAATAGATATGCTGCCAGAAGAACAGTTAT
The DNA here is from genome assembly GCF_964035555.1 of Netta rufina. Taxonomy (NCBI): domain Eukaryota; kingdom Metazoa; phylum Chordata; class Aves; order Anseriformes; family Anatidae; genus Netta; species Netta rufina. The sequence continues at coordinate 35,761,959 of NC_140123.1, read as the reverse complement.
TTACCGTATCTCACATACTAAAAGTGAATTGAACTGTAGGAGTTAAATTTACACCGAATAAAAGAAGTTATCTTTTTATGCAGTAGATATTGTTCCGATAACAGAGGTTGTGGAAGCAGACAGTACCAGCAGGTTTTAAAAGAGGTTAGATAATGGACAGCACATCTGTTAAGGGGTATGCGCTAACAACTCTAATATAACAGTTGCAGATGCCAGGGGAGTATAAGAGAAGGAATAATAGAAAGAAGCCTATTTATGTGCTTTCCCAGAAAACATCCTCTTTTGTCACTATCAGAAGCAGAACACTGGGCACGTAAAATTTAGATACAGCTTAGAGGTACCATGCCTTGGGAGACACATACCCATCTCCTGCCAAAGTTCCACAGCCCCTGGAAAGATGGTTAGGCTTTACATTCACTTATAGATGCCTAAGCTGAAGAACATCCAAAAGATTTTGACAGAATTGACTTAATTAAAAAAAAAAAAAATGTGGCCAGTTGTGGTGATGTTGAGTAGTACTAGCACAGACCAGAATTTAACAGCATGGCTGTTATGCTGACATTGGCCCCAGACTACAGGATAAAATACAATGCATCTGTCTACAAATGACCCTGTAAGTTGAAGAGAACTGGTAAGACTAGTGCAATGTACAGAAAAGGATGATACTAATAATTACACAATGATGGTCAAGGTCCAGTGCTCAAGCTGGCCTCTTGGATCACTTACATATAGCAATAGAGATGTGTCCACTGGAGCTGGGCTGTTTTGTCAGACCAACTGAAATGAAGCCTGACCAAGAATGACTTTGTTCTAGCCACTGCATGTGTAACTGCAAAATTATGAGAGTAGCTCATGCTGATATATCAGAGACTGCTTTAACATTAGCCAATTTCAGTCCTGCTAGCAGTGGAGTGCAGTCAGATGGGAACTCAGCATGAGTAGATCCCCTAGTTATATACCTAAGGTCTTCATAGGTTTGTTCTGCAAACTCTAGGGCCAGTGCTGGCTTTGGTACTTTTTGCTGAAGCAGAGCTGGCAGCCTACAGGAGTTGCAAGGCATTTTTGGCTGCAGTGTAGACACATCATAAAAAAAAAAAAAAGAAACAGAAAAGGAGGTAAAACCACTGAGATCACTCACTATGTCTGTAATTTTTCATGTACAAGTCCTCCTGTCTCCTTCAACTCCTACTCCAAAATGTAGATAGCAAGGTGATACCACTTTGCCATTTCAGCCAGGACAGAAACTTCTCCCTGAAGCTGGTGCTCTTCCTGGCACAATTTTGTGTCATATTTTCAGGCAACAGATTTGCCAACTAGGAGCAGTCACATTTAGAAAAAGTACACTCCATCTCAAGAATAACAGACATTGATTTCCAGCATCATTAAAATTATTCTCATCTTACTGAACTGTAGCAGTGAACAATAATTGGCTTAAGTTCATGCTAGTGCCTAACTATTGGAAAGGAACAACATTATGTTTCTATATGTTTTAAGTTCCCCCCCCGACATGGCTGCTGCATCCACTTTCAAACTGTGGTGTTCTATGAAGTTCAAAGAAAACTTTCTATTTAATAGCAAAGTAAAGAAAACGTGCATGCTGCTCTATATGGAAGACAAAATAGTATTTTCGGGAGAGAAAAATCTCACTATGTGTAGGGAAATCAAGAGCTTGCAAGACATCCCCATATTAATCAAGTTGCACACAATAAACCCATAGATAGGGGGCTCTGCAGGACAGGAGATAGAAGAGTCTCATTTTCCAGTACAGACTTTCATAAATCTAATATGATCTTTTTGCACTCATGTCACAAGTACAGTAGACCTTGTCCCCCTGTTCAGATGACAAATGGTGATAGATATCCTCTTTAATGTATTTATGGATATTTTTTTCTTTAAAGTCCCGAATCATTTATCTGTAGGTATAGTAAATAAAGTTACAGTTTAACTGATTAACAGAACTACTATGCAGCCAACAATACTGTTGTTACCACAGCTTTTAATAGAAAAGCCCCTCAATCTGTTTATATATATATATTAATCAAAAACTTTGCACTTTTCTACAAGCAGTTTTAGTACTCTGCATTTTACAGTGTGATGTCAAGAACCTTAATGATGCTCTGCACTGTTGCTGAGGACAACGACAAATCTAGGACACTAAATGTTTAAAATCACTTCACAGACTGCAGCAAATGCTCTTTAAACCTGTTTAGCTAGGGCTGGTATGGCACAAAAAAGAAAAGAGAAGCAGACACGATCAGCATGTTTGGCTTTTATTAATGAATCTCCTTTTCTAAAATTTGGAGGGCTAACTGTGCTAACAGCGAGCCTTTTAGTGGCTGTAAGGCACTGTGGTATCAAGTCCACCTCAGATGAGCTCACACACTACGTGCACTCCACTCAGTACCATCATTTATCTTGCAAGTTACCAGATACATGAACTAAGCTATTCTATAAGCTGTTCTTCACTCACTTCTGTGCCAGCTAACTCCTCACCCCATTTTCCCCAACTTTTAACTACCTGTATCATTTCAATCACCCCCAAAGCATCACCTCATTATCCTTGATCAATATTTGTGTCTGCTTCCTACCTCTCTTCTTTTCCTCTCTTATCCAAAATCATTGCATCTGTCTTTCTGTGGCCTTTCTAACATTCTGGCTTTTTCCTGCCCGCTGTCTGAACTACCTTTTTAATTAATTACACCTCTCAATCTCATTTCCCTCACCCAACACTTTCCTTAGCATATTAGTCTTAAATACTCAAATCAGTCTCTTCAGCCAGGGTGGGTGACTTCCCAGCAGATACACTTTCTCACTGATGACTATCCACACATTTCCAACATCTCTTTTTCCTCTATGGCTCCCCACAGTGTCACATCAAATTCTTAAGATCATGCCGTCTTTGTCTCCTTTCATTAATGTTTTCTCTCCAGTCTTCCTTCAAGCTAATGTTTAAGCTACCGGTTAATCTGACTGATGGGCATCTCCTTCCCTCTCTGATCTCAAAACATAACAAATCCCATCAGCTCTGTAGGATCCAGGAAGATTCAAAGTATCCAGCAGGGTTGCTTGAATGGCTCGACAGGTGGGATGATGCCACACACTTACCTGAGCTGCAACCTGATATTCTCCATGGCTGTCAAACTCTCACTCATGCCATGCACAAGCAGGGCTTCTGGGCAACAGACCAAACTTCCCCATCTGGACATCCTTCCCACAGTACTGACTTCTGGTCAAGTGGCAAGAAATTCCTTCATTCCCTAACCCAAACACTTGACTCTGCCTCATTCCTGCCAAAGAAAGAAACTGTGCCAGAAAGGCACAGAAGATGTGAGGAGAAAGAAACACTAGGAAACCCTGGTGATTAAAAAAAAAAATAAAAAAAAATCGATCCACAGAATCACAGAATCACAGAATTTTCTAGGTTGGAAGAGACCTCAAGATCATCGAGTCCAACCTCTGACCTAACGCTAACAGTCCCCACTAAACCATTTCCCTAATCTCTACATCTAAACGTCTTTTGAAGACTTCCAGGGATCCATGGCAAGATTTTTTTGGTAATCAATCTGAAAACAATTTACTAGTGTACTTTTTAATTATATGCATACTTTAAAATGACAAATGACTTGTGTGGCAAATTTATTTAAATATGCATTATCTGGTCTGATATGCTTTTCTCCCTTTGTGTAGTGTGTGTTTCTCATAACATTCCACAGTATTTTTTTATTGTTTGTTTGTTTTTATATCTTGAAATCTGATTACTTTATCATGTATAGATTAATCCATCTTGTTTGCCTTCTGGTAATAGTTTTTCAATCCTTTTGTCTTCCAAAAAAAAAAAAAAGTATTTTGAATAAGAAAAATAAAATGTCAGATTTATAAGACCACAGAGTACCCATTGGAGGAGGTAAAAAGCAAGCAAGGAAGCAAGCAAACAAACAAACCTCAGAGAAAAGGGGTCAAGCAATCAAACACGAAACTAAGCATTTAACATCTGGAATACTGAGAAGAACCATGTCTGCTTTGCTACCTAAAGGTAGGAGATGATTGCTCATATATTACTTTATCCAGCAATTTATTTGTTAAATGCCTGGGTCACAAAGTGAGGAGGCAACTTAGGAAGAATGTAATGAGGTAGAAAGATTGCTTAATACATTTAAATAAATGATTATTCAAACCACAGGAAAAAGATGAGAGAAAATCCATTTCCTGGCTAAGAAGTTACTGGCCACTTAGGGACAGGAAACAGTTTAAGAGGGGATGAATTTTGCTAGCATTTTTCTCACTGAAATGCACAGCAGTTGCAAGGAAATGGTTTGATGATATCCTATGTAGAAACTTCCAACTGCAACATTTTCTTTACACACAGATTTCTCCAAACACTGATTAGCACCACTTATTTTTTTGGTCTATCAAGAATTACCTTGAACTATCTCCTTTTTGTTTTGTACAACTTTATATATATATATCTCATGACAGGGATTCTCCTTTTATGGTAGTTGATAAAAAATTCTCTTTCCCACCAATATAAAAGCAGTCCTCATTTGAAACCAATTAACATTTAAACCAGTCCTTACAAGAATGACATAAATAGCCAGTTTCTGTTATTTTTGAAGGGTAGAATGCATATAGGTTTGAGAAAGTCCATTCACTTGTTCAACAGACTTTTGAAAACTGTCCTTGATCACAGATTACTGAGCTGACTGCCTAAAATGTGAACTATTTTAGAATTTACTATAAGAAATTGTAGTTACAATTGTTTGTGCCATCCAGTGTAACCAAGCACTTACTAATAATAATAGTAACAAAAGTCTTATCTTAGTGACCTGCTGCATTTCTGTCATTGCTGCAAACAGATAGTGCAGGAAGAATTTGTAAGACTTGCACTGTTCCTCATACAAATGTGCCTCATTTCAAAATAAAGAAAGAGGAAAGAGCTTTTCAGATGCACATTAATTAAGCCTTGTTATCAGTCAAGCAGACTATACTACCTGGAAAGAAGAAGCTGATTTGCACCTCATGATACAGTTCAACAGAAATCAAATATCCATTCGGATGAGTTGATACTCACATTCACTGTAGTGGAAAGACCTCTCTCCTCTGGCTTACAAATGGATGTGACTTACATACATACGCTCATGAATCAGCTTTTTTATATCTACTTGCTGTACAACACAGGCAAGCACTGCTATGAAAAACACCATGAAGCTATATTTCTGATTACAGAAATAATCTGTCTTCACTTTCTACAATCTTGGATAATACAAAATTGATCTGAAGAACAGACCAGACAGCAGTGTCTGGATAAGCAGTAGGAAGAGGAGGTGTGTACAATTTTGATTTCTGTTATACATTTTTGACCTCATATAATTAGACTAAGATCAGTTAATTACAGAAATTTTGTAGGAAATACTAATGGTAGAAATAAAAGGGAACTATTCCTTTCTCATTTCTGTCTGTTTGAAATTGGCACATCAGAGCAAATATTGCTGGTATATGTCAGAGATTATACCAGCCTACCTATCACTGACATCTTTCAAACTTTAATTATGCAAGAGCCAAATAAAATCAACTTCTTTTCAAGTCTGTTACAAAAGATGACTTATACGTTAAAAGATGAAATCAGAACAATTGGATTACAAGATAAAACTTCACACATATCAACAGATTTGAGACTTGGACATTCTTTGAGAGACTTGTGCAGTCAGGTACATAATCCACGTTAACATCTCATCTCTGAAACATTGACTGTGGTTTGAATCAAAGTTTCAAGAAAAAGTGTTCACTTTCCCTTATTTTCAATCTGATTATTTGGCTTAGAAAATAACTGCTTTAAACAGGAGACTTTATACTTGCCTGAATAAATTCTGTTCCAATTTTTATTTTGGCCACAAGTCAAAGATAACAGCTGTACACTTGTGGGTTCACTGAACTTTACGTGCTTGTTGGCTGCATTGCCAGCTAGAGGGAATAACCAATAATTAGAACATTTCAGGTCATCTTGAGAAGAACAGAGTTTTCCTGTGTTTGGAAAGGTCACATGACCTCTTTTTTGATGTTCCCAAATGTGGAACTGTCAACCATAGAGAATAGAGCTGCATAAACAAATGAAACAGTTATTATTGTTGTGAGACCAAGGGGAAAACAAAAAACAAGCAAACAAATGAAAAAACAAACCAACAAGAAAAAAACACAAGGGCCTAGATCTGGTGATGAATATTGTGCAGACAATTTTAATTACATATAGTAATTTTAATATTTTACTCTCTATGTCCATAATAGGTCCAACCAACATCAGCTGAACTCATTCACATATTCTTTGCGCATAGGCAGCCCTGGTCATGATTTGCAACATAGCATTTAAAGCTTTAGTTTTTTTTTTTTTTTTTTTTTTTTTTTTTTTTTAAGTTGAATCAATACCAGTTTACATAAATATATGTTCCTGTTTTCCAATTGTTCCTGCAACAGCGTTTATGTCTATCCACTGACAAGAAAAACAATAATAAATGTAGTAGGATGAAAGCAGAAAGGAGAAGAAACTACAGATGATTCATATTAAATGGCTTTAGGTATGTGTATTTTTTTCCTCACTGTTAGAAGTGTAGATCTTTTGGGGCACTTTGGGATTATTATATAGAAAAATAAAAGGTACCAGTCTTTAGAAAATCAAAGTGATAAGACTATACTTTTCTTGTTACTAACAGCATAGATGCCTCCTAATACAGAAAGGAATGAAAATTGGTTTTATGTTGCATCTTTTAATTCCCAGAGATACTAAAGCTGTTTTAGAAGTTATATCTCATAGCTCATGCTCTAGCTGGGTAATTAATTTGACAATATTGGACAACTTATGGATATTACAAAGCATACATATGTCTGAAAGACTGAATGATAAGATGTGAATTTTTGCAAGGATGCTACAGTTATTCCTTCATCACCACAAATCTGCCCTGAGAGCTGTCAGTTGCAATTGCTGTAGCATTAGAGAAAGGGATTTGCTTGAACATCACTTGTTACTACCAAATCATGGTCACTGATGTCACTGAAAAGGACCTCCTACCCTACCCCTGCTACTGATCTGTAGTATTATTTTAAATGCCAGAATGATGATTTACAAAATCCACAGTGTGCTGTGGATTCCTTATGGAGACCTTCACGTACCCTTGTTTGTGTGTTCAGCTAAGATAAGAAAGGTTAAAATTCAAGTACTTATTCTATGTGATTCAGTCCAACAATTCAGTCCCTGACATCCCAGAGGAATGTCTAACCCACTATGGTACTAAGCAGCTGAGGAAATTGAAGAGTTTTCTACTCTCTCTTGTCAAAGCTGCTACTTGCTGTATAAATAGATATCCTTCAGAACAGGTATCTGAACTTTCATCTCCTGTACCCAAAAGCAATGCTGAACCTAGTCATTCCCCCTCAATGCATTATTAATTCAAAGTGGAACAACTCCAAAAGGAAAGACACATCCACTGTAGTTGAAATGTGTGATGATCTGGCAACTCATCTAAGAATGGAAAGTCTGCAGATTAAATCCTTCATCTGAATCAGGCAGAACAGTATCTTCATACTGATCACCCACCTCATACTGCAGCTCCCAGTCCTACCATCTGTTCTAGGAGATTAAGGTCTCTCCCATTTTGATGATAAATTCCACCATTATTGAAACTAACACAAGTATTCCTGTGTTTTGTTTTGTTGTGTTTTGTTTTTTCATCAAATAAAATTTCCCATTGGAATAATTCTGGCCAGTTCCGAGTTCTGTTTATGACATCTATAACCTCACTGCTCTCTCTCTCTCTTTTTTTTTTTTTTTTTTTTTTTTTTTTTGTGTAGAGACTAAACAAAAACTGTGTTGACAAATTATACATATAATGCCTATGAGTGCAGAATTAAGTCCATTGTTTACAAGATGGTACTAAAATGAACTGCTAAGGCTATTGGGATATGCATTCTACTCTCATGTTATCCCACAAATGCCTTCTATATTTGTTTGTGTTACTACTTGAAATGGCAAAGAAGTATACTCTTGGAGTATACTACAAAATTGCTCTAGTTTTGTAAAAATATGGATAAAAAAAGGCCCTGTAAACATTCTAAAAAATATAAAATTCTGATAACCACAGCCTGAAAGACACACTCCCACACTGCTTTGGGGACAGTTAGTTCTAATATTAACACTTGTCCATCTCCTGATGCTCTTTTGAGGGTTAAGTCTCCAATGCAGTGAAGAACTGAGCTGATTGTCTACAGAAAAGATGAGCAATGCAATTCCTCCTAATGCCTGTGAGGTGAGCTTTCATCTTCTTTGCTGTTTTTTTTTTTTTTTTTTTTTTTTTTTTTTTTTTTTTTCTCAACTAACTGAAAGTGAATAACTATTCATTAAGACTCCAGGGGGAGAGGGGAGGGAGAATGAATCTGGATGGGGATAGTCAAAATAACATATAAATATACCTAAGCCAGCCAATTCCATTTAGAAGCATTAGTCCTCCCTGTCCAGCTTTTAAACAGCAGTTTCTAGGTGCCTGCTTGTCTACAAATCCTTGATAAAAGGATGGGAAAATTAGTTTTGCAGAAGTCTGTCAGTCTTTCAATAATATTTGACTCTTTTGAAAGCCCACTTGAACAGCAAGGAAGGGGGACAATTTTTCACTAACCTCTGCACAGAGCAGAATGAGGAGAGCATGAGATTTATGGGAATTAATTTTATATCCTGAGACAAATCTAAAAAGCTCAACCTATGTAATTAAATTTGATATTGAGGTTACTGAAGAAGAGACATACAACAGGATGCCATCAGGATATAATGCTAATTTTTATCAGATCTTGGAGTCTGAGTCTCAGGACAATTCTTTATTACTCATATCAGTGGCCTGTTAGTAAAACAAGTAAGAGAGAGGTTACCACTGTGCTGGAGAAACAACAGCTCTGTTAAGATGCTATTGACAGGTACTGACAATGCAATGACTTAAAACACTGCAATGGATGCAAAGATGAACTTGAACTTGCTTTACAGCAAATAAGTCACCTCAGTCTAAATCAACATTCCAAGACACTAAATATTACCTGAGGCATAGCTTTAGTCATATACATGTACAGCTTTGCTTTGGACCTTAGTCCAATCTGCATGTTTAGAGGATGCATGTACTGACCAAAGAAACAATTGCTTTTAAACCCAGATAGGTATCCCAGTTGCTGGAGGCAGTGGAAAGGAAGTACTGTAAATATTACTCTACTACTATTTGCATCAAGAGAGAAATGTTATTCCCCAATTTGAATGTATATATATTCATATATATATATATATATTATATATATTTTTTTTTTTTCCTGAGCTTTCCCTCATTTCCCAGTTGTGTATTTTCTATAGTGCATTTGTGGATCTTTAACATTTTGTTATAATCAAAAGGATTTTTTTTTTCTCACAAAATGTCGAGATGTGTCCATGACTCCTCCTAACCCTGTGGAAGAGAATAGCTGAAATACGGACCTCACTGAAGTTAGCACCCAAGTTACCTTAAGAGGACCATGATTCCACTAAAAGAATGGCGTACTTTTGCACCCCTGAAAGGGCAGGGCAGCCAGGGGCACCTAGGGAACCTCAGCCCTTGGCATCAGGCACCTCCCTGGAGATGGGCATGGTCTAAGGACCAGGGCTGGGACCTGGGTCTTCCAGTGGACCTGGATCAGCAGGGCCCATGGCCGAGCAGGGCAGGGCTGTGAGGATCTGCAGGCTGGCTTTGCTGCTCCCTCTTTGGGTCAGGGCTGACAGCCCAGGGGACTTAAATGTGGTCCTTGCCTGTGGGCAGGTTTGAGTGAGCTTCAGGGGTGGCTAGGCAGGGGCAGTGAGGCCTGTGAGTGCCTGCTGTGCTCTGGCATTGTGTAATTTACAGTACTTTTTCTGCCTGCACACATTTGAATGGATGTGAATGACTCAAATTCTTTTTTGTGCACTGGTGTGAGTAACTGATGCTAAGAAATTATGGGAAGAAGTCTTTTGTCCCCCTTTGCTTTACACACAGCAGCAAATGCCAGTCTGATGTAACACTGGCCCCTTGCAGCCTGTCTGCTTCTAGTCGCATCTCAGTGCTCTGACTGGGAAATGTATTTTTATCAACAACTCTCATGGTCTGGACTGTTAGGTCCCTCTGCATTATATACAATATTTAGATTCTCCTTGTCACCAGAAAAATGATGTTTGCTTAGTTTGGACTGGTCAGATATTTCCTATTTGTTTCTTGGAGAGAAAAAAACTGCACCTGTTCTCTAAGCATAACACCCTCCAATTATGAACCTTTTTTTTTTTTTTTCTAAAATTCTCCACCATTTTTTATTCAAAATAGATCTTCAGAAACTGGTGCTTAAAACTTCACCACACTTCAGTGGGGAGTCCCTTATGTGCACTGTTTTATTTACCTGCTTCTCATGTATTGTCAGATTCCCTATCCTGTCCTCGTATCCAAGGCATTAAGCAGCAGATCACATTTAATGGATTTTGACAGGCCTCAGTAGCTAGTACCTCCTATAGTGACAGCCCCAGAGACAAACACAGGGCTATGACAAGGTATAACATCTCTGTGTTTAATCACTAGAGCTCACATAATTCCTTTGCCTACTTGACATGAAACCAATTGTGTGATAAATAATATGCTTAGTTAAAAATTGAAAAGAAAAATATAAACTCCTTTCCCATTAATTTTGGAAAATGCTTTCATGTGCTATATCCTTTAGTTTACTTGTTCATCACATATGAAACTTTTTTTCCTCACCTTGCTTGAACTTTGGCATGGTCCATCTCTGGGATCAAAGAAGCCAAGGATTGGCTTCTACACCTTTCAGGCAAAGCTTTGAGAGTCCCACCTCACACTAGCACTGCATAGCAGTGTAAGAGACATAAAAGTGAACCTTAGTGATCTGTTTTACACAGAATACTTTGAAAACCAACCTGTAAAATTAAAACTTTAGAATTCGTTTATAATTTTTGAGGAAATTCCCTGGGGAAGAACCAATTTGTCTGCCTTTGGCAAGAGCATTTGCCAACCAGTGGCAGTAGTCAGTAGGTCAAGAACTGGCACATTACAGCATCTCTTAACAGGGAAGAGGCACATGAGTCAAGAGATGGGCAAGAGGATCTGTGGTGCATTGAAGCTTATAACATGGCAACAAAGACTGTGGTCTTTAAAAAACAAACAAAACCAAAACAAAACACAAACTTTAAAAATATATCTTCCACTCATTCAGGATATAATCTCAAAATATGACATTTACTTTTAGGTGTTTAAAGTGTCCTTCAGTGTCAACAGTGAGCACCTCTCCACTATTAAGTCAGAAGTAAAAGATTTGTCTTATGAAAAAGATTAAAAATCCTCCTATTAATATTTATAATATCTAGTTGTTTAAAATGCATTATTTAACATTAACACTCTTCTGAAAGTGCAATGTAGTAGTAAAAAAATCATATGTCTAGATATATATGATAGTCAGAGATATCTATTTATACATTTGGCAGTTTTATGAAGCAATAGGCACCTATATAGGCAATTACAATGTCCAGTGAAAAGAAATGCTCATCTTTTATATAACAGAGAACAGAATTAGAGTCCTCCAGATTGGGGACTGCACAGTAAAAGAAATCAGTGCAGCTGTTCAAGCAATATCATGATTTTTCAAAGATTTTATTAATGCATTTGTCATTAACATAATGCTTTTTCCACTGCTCAGGTGAAAATTAAATTTCCTAGCAAGTTACAGCACTATTTAAAAAGAGACAGGGAGATATGCAAAGTTTCAGGAGTAAAAAGTCCATCCGAGTTAGCTGCAAATACAAGACTTCTACAGATCATTAATAAAAGTAATAGTTGTTAATACATGATTGCTTCATTATAGTGGTGACATTGCAATTAATTGTTTCAGCACCTTTTGAATTGAACAAATTTCCTTTTGACATTCTTTATTGTGCCCTTCATATTCTCTTGTAAAATAGAAAAGCCACTAATCTGCTTGAAAAGCAAACAAGTAGGAACTTTGCAGGTCTTTTTTTTTTTTTTTTTTTTTTCCAAGTGAGTTAGTGGATTTTCTCTTTTAAGAAGAAACCGTAAGTAGTATAAATCATATTTTCACTCAACTAAGAGAAACCATGTATTTTTCAGCATCTGAATACATTTTGGATTTCTGCATTTCCCTTATCATGCCCAATTCTTTGATAACCATTAAGTATTGTTAACCCAGCTAGAGGAATAACTGTAAAATATGCAGCATTTGTCACAGCCATATCACTGAAGGGTTGTATTTTACACCTATATAATATGATTTGCTGTTCCTTTTCAGTTGGGATTTGAAAATAGATGACAAAGAAAACAATAATTAAGTGTACTAAAATACAAGCAGTAATAATTTATTTGCCTTCCACTTTCAGCTCAGGTGCTTGTGTATACACTTTCCTGTGTGTAGGGCACTAACACAATGACACTTGAAATGGATTGTTTTCAAAGTTCCTTAAATGGAACCTTCTTCACACTATTCACACTTGACAGACAGTATAAGAAAATATTTGATTGAGTGGAGTATCATCAACCCATTTCAACGTTTAGATATTCATGCAATAATCAAATATATATTTGGAGTCAGTTTCAGTAAGAACTACTGATTAAAGACAGATGTGGGTTTGAATTTTGGTCCAAATGCTAGACAGCGAAAGTGCAAAAGCATGAAAACACTGATGCAACTAGTAGCAACATACACACCTCTCAAGAGAAGGAGACTATATATAAATAAATTTGCAGTAGATTGCTAAATTAGGGTATAGCTAAATTTTTTCCACAAAATATGACGATCAGTATGCCTATCTATCTTCTGCTGCATTATTCCTCTTTCTCTTATTTCTCAGTTTAACCAAATCTCCTCCTCTTCTCCTACTATAGTACTGTAAAAATGATCAACTAAAACGAAGATTGTTCGGAGCAGTAGTTTAATGTAGGATATCAGTAGCAAGTCCTGACCAAGATGCAGGAACACCTGTCCCTTTACTGGATCTTTTTGCTACAGGATACAGAATTTTCTTCCATCCTGAATACCTACTCGCATATCTTTATTAAAATATCATTCTTTCTGATTACAATGATAAGCATACACAAATTAGGAAATATTGGATTCAGTCCCATTATACACATAAGTAAATGATCACTGATTTTTTTTTTTTTTCATGGTCACATGACCAGTGGTTATTTTTTGCTGAACATCCATCTCTGTCAACACAAAAAAATAGATGATGCTAGAAGAGTGAGCAGATTCTTCTTTTATCCTTAATATTTGATGTGTGGTCTGAGGTCCTATTTGCTGCACACTATTTAAATGTCATTCTGATGATTGAATTATTACTTTCCACATGGGCATTCCCTATGGTGTCAATTATTATCAGAGTATTTCATAAATGAGCGGTTAGCCATCCTCTACTTTACCTCTGAAAGATTTTTATACAGCCAAGATCCTACCTATCTTCTCGATAATGTTTAATGGCATCATCAATGACCTAGGCAATGGTACAGCAAGCATCTTTGTAAGGTACTTAGATGACACTGATCTAGGGCAACTAGTTGATATGTTGGAGTGCATGGTGGTTTTACCTTGCTAGGCAGCTGAACTCCTCCACAGATGCTCTTTCACTCTATCTCCTCAGAAGAGCAGGGGAAGAAGAAAAGAAAAAAAAACAATGCATGGGTTGAGATAAGGATAATTTAATTAAAGTAAAAGAGTTATTAAGGGAAAAATAGATAATTGAACTAAAGGAATAATAAAAGAGGGAAGAGAAAAGCAAGCAAACAAACAAACAAATAAAAAAACAATCAAAAGCCATGTGGAAACACAGAGAGAGGAAAGAAATTACTCCTCTCTACTTCCCACTAACAGGTGATGCTCGACCCTGAAGCAGGGCCTCAATATGCATAGCTGTTGTTTGGGAGGACAGATGTTTTCATAACAAGAGTCCACCCCTTCCTTCCTTCCCTTTTTCCACCTTTTATTGCTGAGTGTGACATCACGTGGTATGGGGTATCCTTTTGGCCAGTTTAGGTGTGCTGTCCTGGTGATGTTCCCTCCCCACCCCTTACCCACCCGGAGCCTGCTGGCTCTTGCGGGGGTTGGAGGGAGTCCTGACGCTATGCCAGTATTGCTCAGCAATAGACAAAACACTGGTGTGATACCAGGGCTGTTCTAGCTACAAGTGCAGAGCACAGCACTGTATGGGCTGCTGCAGGTAAAGTTAATTCTATCCCAGACAGATACAGCACAGAGGGCAGGGCTGCCAGTCAGCAATACCACCACTGGTCAGAGGAATGAACGATCAGGAACCTCAGGAAACTCAGTGAAGTCAAATTAAAAAGTCCTTCACCTGGGATGAAGAACTAATGATGTCCATGTAGTATAGGCTGGGCCTAAGTGGACAGACAGCAGTAGAATATCACTGACTGAGGAGATGTAATCATAGAATCATGGAACACTCAGGCTGGAAGGGACCTTAAAGATCATCCAGCTCCAACCCCCTGCCATAGGCAGGGATGCCACCCACTAGATCAGGTTGCCCAGAGCCCCATCCAACCTGGCCTTGAACACTTCAAAGGAGGGGGCATCCACAACTTCTCTTGGCAACCAGTTGCAGTGCCTCACTACCCTTATAATGAAGAATTTCCTCCTAATGTCTAGTCTAAATCTATCCTCTTTTAGGTTAAGACCATTCCCCATTGTCCTATCATTATTTATTTGAGTAAAGTGTCCTTCTCCATCTGTTTTATAAGCATTGAAAGGTCGCAATGAGGTCTCTACAGAGCCTTCTCTTCTCCAGGCTGAACATGCTCAGCTCTCTCAGCCTTTCTTCATAGCAGAGGTGCTCCAGTCTTCTGATCATCTTTGTAGCCCTTCTCTGGACTTGCTTGAACAGGTTGACTTCTTTCTTGTGCTGGGGTCCCCATACCTGCATACAGTACTTGAGGCCTCACAAGGACAGAGTAGAGGGGGACAATCACTTTCCACGACCTGCTCGTCACACTTCCTTTGATGCAGCCCAGGATGTTGTTGGCCTTCTGGGCTGCAGTCACACACTGCTGGTTCATGTTGAGCCTTTTGTCCATGAGAACCCCCAAGTCCTTCTCCATGGGTCTTCTCTCAATGGGTTCTTCTCCCAGTTTGTACTCTTCTCTGGGATTGCCCTCCCCAGGGTGCAGCACCTTGCACTTGGGCTTGTTGAACCTCATGCTGTTTGCATGGGCCCACTTCCCCAGGCTCTCCAGGTCCCTTTGGATGGCATCTCTTCCTCCTTTGGTATCAAGCGCACCACTCAGCTTCATATCATCTGCAAACTTGCTGAGGGAGCGTTCAATCCCATCACTTATGCCATTGATGAAGATATTGAAAAACACCAATGCCAAGACAGACCCCTGAGGGATGCTCATCACCAGCTTCCACCTGTACATAGAACCATTGACCACTAGTCTCTGGGTGTGGCCATTGAGCCAATTCCTTATCCACCGGATGGTCCATCATTCAAATCCATATTGTTCTAATTTAGAGGTTAGGATGTCATATGGGACTGTATTAAAGGCCTCACAGAGACCCAGGTAGATTACATCAGTTGGTCTTCTTTGTCGACTGATGCAGTCACTCCATCACAGAAGGCCACCAGATTGGTCAGGCATGATTTACGCATGGTGAAGCCATGCTGGCTCTCCTGGATCACCTCCTTGTCCTGCATGTGTCTTAACATTGTCTCCAGGAGGATTTGTTTCATGATCTTCCCAGGCACAGATGTGAGGCTCACTTGTCTGTAGTTCTGCGGGTCTTCCCTTCTACCCTTTTTAAAAATGGGAGTGATGCTTCCCTTTTTCCAGTCACCGGGGACTTGGCTTGACCGCCATGACTCTTCAAATATGATG
Source organism: Netta rufina (assembly GCF_964035555.1). NCBI lineage: Eukaryota > Metazoa > Chordata > Aves > Anseriformes > Anatidae > Netta > Netta rufina. The sequence goes on along the minus strand of NC_140123.1, from coordinate 35,746,036 downwards.
GAGAGTGGCTTGGTGACTTGTACTTGTTAAGTTGCATCAGGAGGTCCCGAACTTGCTCTTTGCTTACAGTGGGAGGGACTCTGCTCTGCTGGTTCCCACCTAGAGGTTCGGGGACACGAGAAATGTCCCATGCCTGACCACTTGTGAAGACTGAGTGTCATTTGTCAGAGGTGCTACACTCTCCCTAGTCTTTTTTTTTTTTTTTTTTTTTTTTTTTTTTTTTTTTTTTTTTTTTTTTTTTTTTTTTTTTTTTTTGTGGCCAATGTACCTGTAGAACCCCTTCTTGTTATTCTTTGCATCCCTTGCCAAATTTTTCCCGGTGAACAAGTTGAATATAGATCAGCAGCATGGCCTACTGGAGATGAATGTTAACCACAAACTAAGATGCATTAGTAAGAGGATAGCTACCAGGTCAAGGGAAGGGATATCCTTCTGTTCCACCCTTTTGAGGTATGAAACAATATGTGCAGCTTTGAGAGAAATGTTGACTAATTGGAAAGGATCCAGTCAGAGTTACTAAGATGCCTTTCTTATTAGCTAGCTGATAATCACTAGCTAGCTGAATTAGCTAGCTGAATATCACTAGATATTCAGAAAGAGTTGTGGGGATCAGTGGTACTTTAGCTTGAAAAAGTGAAGGTTAATTATGAATACAATTCTCATTTTCAGTGTCTAAAAGGACATTTACAGAGGAGTCAGAGCTAGACTTTCAGAGGTGCACAGTCAAGGACAAGAGGCAATAGTCATGGGGTGCAGCAAGGGAAATTCTGGCTGAACAAAATTCTTCACAATGAGGTTGGTTGAGTACTGGAAAAGGTGCTCAAAAAAGCAGTAGAAACTCTCTCCTTGAGGATTTTCAAAACTGATCCGGACAAGGCCCCATGCAAACAGACCTTAATTGAAGTTAACTCTTCTTTGAACACGGATGTGGACTAGGTGACATCCTGAGGCACCATTCTATCAGAATTATTCTTTGATTCTGTGATTTCCAAATCATTTTCCATCACTTCTGCATAAAAAGAAATGTCAGCTTGTGCATTAGGGAGAGGACAAAGAAGAAGCTTGACTTTGTAGTATTGTAAAGAAAGTACTTCTTTGGAAGGTGAAACATCAGGACTGATGTCTAATGAGGAGTGTTCCAAGGTGACAGTACTGGACATTGTAGAAACCTTAATATCCTTGGATAGAACTTGCAGAAAATGAACAGAGAAGGAATAACAATACATAATAAAGGGTAAATAAAGATCTATGTTAAATGCAGTTCCTTCGAGTGGTTTTAATTTGAAGAACTGCTGCTACCTCTGGTAAGGCAAACAGGTTATTAGCAAAGGCTTCAAAAAGTTCTTTGCTTTCTGTTACAGATAATTTCTCACTAGCTGAATTTTATTCACATCAGTCTCAAGTTCCCAAGTTGTTAAAACATTTATTGGGAAAGATTTTTATTAATGTTAGCAGTATTTAGAGAGCAATCAGTGCAGAACTCTAAACAATAATAAATTATTTTTTTAAAGGTGTGGAAGAGATGGTTTCATTAGAGCAAATACAGTTGATCTATGCCAACCTAATATGATCTTTTTAAGTCATGCAACAGTGAAATAAGATCCACTTTTTAAGACAATGCTGAAGTGACCAACATAATTATTTAGAGATAATATAAAGGTTATATACAAATATATAAGGAATGCTGAGAACTAAGCAGGAACTAATTCTGTTATGGGACTAACAGTAGACAAACATATCACAGAATCACAGAATCACAGAATTGGTTGTGATTCTAGGTTGAAAGAGACCTCAAGATCATAGAGTTCAACCTCTGACCTAACACTAACAAGTCCTCCACTAAACCAGATCGCTAAGTTCAACATCTAAACATCTTTTAAAGACCTCCAGGGATGGTGACTCCACCACTTCCCTGGGCAGCCCATTCCAATGCCTCACAACCCTCTCAGTAAAGAAGTTCTTCCTAATATCCAACCTAAAACACCCCTGGAACAACTTTAGCCTGTTCCCCCTTGTCCTGTCACCAGGCATGTGGGAGAATAGACCAGCCACCACCTCGCTACAGCCTCCTTTAATGTACTTATAGAGAGCGATAAGGTCACCCCTGAGCCTCCTTTTCTCCAAGCTGAACAAACCCAGCTCCCTCAGCCGCTCCTCGTAGCACTTGTTCTCCAGACCCCTCACCAGCTTCGTCGCCCTTCTCTGGACTCTCTCAAGCACCTCGATGTCCTTCTTGTAGCGAGGGGCCCAAAACTGAACACAGTACTTGAGATGCAGCCTCACCAGGGCCGAATACAGGGGGACAATCACTTCCCTGGCCCTGCTGGCCACACTGTTTCTTATGCAAGCCAGGATGCTGTTGGCCTTCTTGGCCACCTGAGCACACTGCTGGCTCATATTCAGCCAACTATCCACCAATACTCCCAGGTCCTTCTCTTCCAGGCAGCTTTCCAAACACTTATCTCCCAGCCTGTAGCTCTGCTTGGGGTTGTTGCACCCCAGGTGGAGGACCCAGCACTTGGCCTTGTTGAACTTCATACAGTTGACCTCAGCCCATCGGTGCAGCCTATCCAGATCCTCCTGTAGAGCCTTCCTACCCTTGAGCAGATCGACACACACACCTAACTTGGTGTCATCTGTGACATCACATAATAGGCCTCCAGAAAAGACTCCTGTGAAGGAATTCCACTGACAGACTATTGTATCATCACTTCATGGATGTATCATCATCCATAAGATCTTCATAGAGAAGTTAATAAAGTATGAACAAGATGAACAGTGATGTGGATTGAAAACTGGTTGAATAGCTAGGCTGAAAAAGTAGTGCGCAGTGGTATGAGTCTATTTGGAGACCAGTAACCAGTGGTTGATACTGATCCCAGTCCTACTCAACATCTTCCTTAATGGTCTGGATGGTGGAGGAGAGACCTACAGTACATTCTGGGGGCCACCCAGCTTGAAAGCAGCTTGGCAGAACAGGACCTGAGTGAGACGGACACCAAGAGGAACATGAGGCAGCATTATGCCCTTGCCATGCAAAAAGCTAGTGGTATCCTTGCCTGCATGAGGCAAATTATTGCCAGCAGGCCAAGGGAAGTGATCCTTCCCCTCAGCACTGGTGAGGCTACATCTAGAGTGCTAGGACCTTCAGTTCAAATGAGACATACACATACCAGAGAGCCCAGTGCAGGGTCACAAAGATTACTAGGGGACTGGAGCATCTGAGGAAAGACTGAGATAAGTGTGACTGTTTAGCCTAGAGGAGGGACGGCTCAAGAGGGATCTCATCAATGTGTGGAAATACCTGAAAGAGACTGTAGAGAAGATGGAGCCAGGCTCTCTTCGGTGGTGTCTAGTGATGGGACAAGAGGCAGTAGGTGCAAACCAAAACTCAAGAGTTTCCATCTGAACATCAGGAAGCACTTTACTGTGGAGATGTGAATGAGCACTGGCACGAGCTGCCCAGAGAGGCTGTAGAGTCTCCATCCTTAGAGATATTCAAGGTGCCACAGTGACTCTGCTTAAATGGGAATTTGGAACAGGTGACCTCCGTAGGTCCCTTCCAATCTCAGCCAATTGTGATTCATTCTGTGATTCTCTGACAGTATTATAATGTTCCTGCCCTATAAGCAAAGTTAGAACTGATCTTGTCATTACTATGCTGTGGAAGTCTTTATACCTTACAGTAATAACTTTCCAGCCCCAGTAAAATAGTTCTGCAGCTTATGTGAAATGCAAGACTATTAATAAGGCACACTCAAGACTTGAGCTTGTATATATGTCTGGATGTGAGCAGTCATACGTAACAACTATTGCTCAGCAAGAGTCAGGGGTTGACACTAGATTGCATTCAGTAGCTTTACAAGTAGATTCTCCAAGTAAAAAATGAAACCCACCTTCAAACTGCGCTCAGCCATGCAATATTCAGATTCTATTCAAATTTCATTCTCCAAATTAACAATTTTTGCCTAATTCACTACATTTACTAAACTTAAAGTATATCTCAATAAACATCTAAGCAGAAACTGAGGGTTTTTTTTTGTTTATTTTTTATTTTTTTTTCCCTTGTGGTTGTAACAATGGGGAATACTTTATTAAACAAACAGAAAAGTGGACCCATAATAACCATAATACCTACATTTTATAATGTGTTCATGAATTATAAGAATGCATAAAACTTGCCTCAATCACAATGGAAAGCTACCTGTTTTACCTTATATATTCTGAAAACATAAAAAGAAAAATCACAGGGGAAGTGGAAAAGCCCTGAAGTTTTTCCTGCTGGCACATTTTTTAAATCACTTTTGAATTTCCTTAGCTTCAAAAGGACAGTCCAACTTGGCCTTTTATTCTGCTGAGTAACTAGACATATTAGCCTTCACAATCTGACCTTTTATCTCCAGAGAACTGCTTCTTGCGAGTATAAAGGTGTTAATAGAAATCTTCAAAGAGTTCACAAATTTCTTTTGTTTTATATTTCATAGCTCCAATACAGTTCCTAATTGCTAAAATAGATCTCTCCTCCCCTCCCCCTTCTTTTCCTGTCTGAGGCTTGTAAGCTAGCATAGTACAAGCTTTATTGCTTTATTTGAGAAAATGTTGCTTTAGCCCTTCGAAGTCTGTCAGGTTATGACCACAGTCTCCTGAGATTAGTATTTAACTGCCCTCAAAAGGTAGCTCAATCTATGATTTTCAAAGTTGCTGTTTAGCCAGAATTTTTCTTATTTTAGATCGCAGAAGTTTATGACCAGCAGCTCCTTTCTGTCTTCCCTTCCCCCAGTCCACCCCAAGCTATATTAGTAACTTTCATTATTGCTGTTTCACATGTTTTCCAGGCAATATCTCCACATTCCACACTCTATTGTCTCTGCATTCTCTCTCTGTTTCCTCACTCAGAAAATGTCCTGCCTCATTACGGTGCTGATTATTCTGTGGACAGGCAGGTTTCAGTGCCATCCTGCAAGCTTATCTAGACGGTGAGCAGATTCAAGGGGAGCCTTCAAGTGGAAGAGAAATCCACTGAGAGCCACGAAGCCTTTAGTCACTGCCAGAGATTACATGAACCTTTGGTCTGCTCTAGTACAAGGGCTTTTGGGATCAGATCAAATTTAAGTCCCACATATTAAAAGTGTTTTATGTGGAGTACCATCAAAGGATGAAGAGTTGCAATTCAATTTAGGGAGCTGGGGGGAGTTCTGGTTTCACCTTTGAAGATCGCATAAGGAACTGAACCACAGTGGTATCAGAACAAGTGTTTAATCACACGGAATGTGAAAAGCAGAACTGTCCTTCACATGGGATAAATGGGAAGTAAAGCTTCCATAGTTTCTTTTCCTTGTGGGAAAATAGAAAAATAAAAATATGTTTTGAAGCTTTAGCTGTCAGGTAGTAATATCAGGAACAGAAGTGCAGAAGTTTGAAGGCACACCTACAGCAGGGCTGGGTGTGGCAGCAGCTGCCACCTGTGCTGTGGTGACCTGGGACATCCTACAGGGACTTCCAGACATCTTGTCCTTCCCCACCACAACCTCCCAGTGTTGTAAGTTGTAAGGGAGCATGGCAAGGGTGGGCCTAGGGCTGAGACACCCATGCAGTACTGAGATGGTGTTGCAGGAAAATTAATGACTGATCCTCTTTGTCTTATTTTCACTAGCAACCTCAAGTTCTGAGGGGAGTCTTGCTGAGGGGCACTGAGAGTGGCTTTGGCTGCAATGAGAGAGGTGTGATGTAAAAAGCAGACACATATGTTCTCTGCTTCAACTCTCACATGCATGTGTACCTAGGTTTGGCCTTGAGGCAAAGTAAGGTGTGCAGTTCAAGGGTCAGAAAATGAGATAGTAAAAATGCTGTCCTTGATGACAATCAGCATTTAGTTGTTGTTGTTGTTGCTGTTTTCTACATTTTGAGAATCTGTTGTACTTTTTTTTGGTTGTACATGAACTCTCCTTCCTTTCGCGTGATGTACTCTTGCCTTTATCACAGAAGACTTAAAGGAAGGAAAAGTGCTAGAAAGACCATACAAGCAACTAACAACCTTTTGTCGATATTACCTTGTGAAGGATTAGTTTAAGCTTCCTCATATCACTAAATCTGCTTATATCACATCTTAATTTATCTGTAATTGATCTTTTCTGTCTCTAAAGGGTATGCTTTAGAGTAATCTATGTTACATTCATGCTAAAATATATACCTGTTCTAGCCCTAAAAAACCCCGGTTCTCAAAATGTCTTCATTTTCTTCAGTAGAACAGACATCTGAAATCCTGCATTTCAGTCCTGCTGTGGGACTGCTCCCTTTACCTACCTTTACCTACAAAGGCCCTCAGTCCTGGCATAAAACAAAGCAGTGGTTTGACACATAACAAGTAACAAAGAATATATAATACCTCCCATCATCCTGCTATATTAATTTCATGATTGCCATGGGTCAAAGTCACAATTTTTTTTTTTTTCTTTTTTCCTTGTGTAACTCCACTAAAAGCAATAGAGCTATTCCATTCTGGCTACATTTTATATCTCTCAAGTTTTCTCTCTCCATGTAGACACGACAGAATTTATACAACAACAGAGCTAAGAGAGCAAGCATTTTATCCTACAGAGTTATCTTCAACAGTAGTCCCTAATCACGCATACTGTGCCAGCAGAGCTGCAAATTAAGAAGACATATACTCTATAGGAGGAGACATGAGACCTAGAGTTCGTGCAACAAACTCTGTTTTGCTGTACATTTATACACATAACAGCAGTTGTAAATTGTTGGAACTACTAACATAAAATAGAGTTAGAAAGGTAAAGAATATTTCATAAATGTCTTCCGTATTATCCAGCACTGGCCCACAAGACCACCAACAATAAATATAATAGTGGTAAATCATACAACACTTCCTGAAGAGTTATTATAAAGCTGCTGCCAACCTTCAGTTCTCAGCAAAATATAATCCTGCACCTCGTGTTAATGTTTTGTTTGCTATAACAGCCTAACAGCCACTTTCAATGAGTGCCACTCGGTCAGAACTTTTCTCTTATTGCCAAGAACAGCAGCTATGCAAAATTATTGTTAGGAAATAGCATTTCTGTCACTCTGTCACTGAAATGATAACATCATTACTGTAATAACTTTTTTTTTTTTTTTTTTTTTTTTAATTCTAAATCTGGATTATATTGCCTGTAAATTCAAGAAGTAAATCATTCATCCTGAAATTTGTAAGGCTGCTTATACTTCTGAAAATGAAGTGGGGCAGAGGGGCAGACATCTAAATTTAAAGAGACAGAGAACAAACATGTTGAACCTACCAAGTTTAATTTATGGATGTGTCAAAAACAAATTTGCTGTTTTAATGGATTCAGTGGAATTTGCCTTTTTTAGGCACATTACATTTTAAAACTCGTAGACTGTTTCATGCTAATACAAGTATGACCAGTCTTGCTGCTTAACTCTGCATCTTTAATTACTACACTCTTGTCCCTTAAAAAAAATAAATAAATAAAATAAAAATAAAAGGCTTTCCTCCTTATTTACTAGAACTGACAAGAGTTATAGGCAGAATCCTACTGTTTTAGCATAGTTCGTGAAGAGCCTGATAAACTTTGAGATATTCTGAAACTCTCTCTAAACACATTTTAGTCTTATGTCACTTCTTTAAAGTTTATTTCTGTGGTGCAATTGTGAGTTACCATCTTTCATCTTGTTCTGACTTATGCTGGCAGTCGTGTAAATAGATATATCTTGGATTCAGGCAATCTCTCTCACTGTCTTGGAAAGAAACTTTTAATGACAGAATGTTTCCTTTAATCTACTTTATCTCTAATCTTTTATTGTCTTTCTTTCTTGCTTTTTAACTATTCCTCTTCTTTCAGGAAGAAATACAGTCAAAATTACATTAGGCTCTGTCCTAAATGATTTTGAACACCTATCATTTTAGTTTAATCTGGCAGAATCTGACAATGCTTGGCACCATTTATCGTGCCCATCAAAGAAAAGACAGAGAGGTTTGGCAGAGCAGTTGATTGAGTTCCCTTTTGTTAATGAAAACAATGCTGCCGACAATCCATTAAAAACATCCAATTTCTTTTTAATATTCTTAGAGTAGTAAGAACAAAGCCAGAGGGAAAGCTGAAATTGAAAGAATTGTTTTAGACTTCACTTGTCTCATTTGTGTTTAGACCTATAGGGTACTGGGTCCTCCTCAAATTTTTTTTTATTCTGATCTCTGTGGCAGAAGATATAAGTAGGAATGGAAATGCCACATAAACATACTTTTGACATTCAAAAGCAGCTGCACCAAATCCCTGCTGTCTAAATATGTAACCCCTATTAAAATAGATTTATTTTAGGTTTTTGTCCTTCTGAGAATCAAATCTGGGTGTCCAGGCTTTCCTGTCTTCCTTGTTTTTTTTTTTTTTTTTTTTTTTTTTTTTTTTTTTTTCCCACTGAAAAACTATTACTAGTGTAGCCCGTGTATGTGCATGAAACTTGATAAAATTAGATTTGCATCTGAACTTCTCAGCAAAAACATGTAGCTAGAAATTAGCTTGTTGGTCACATGTGCTTCATTCTGTTATCATTTTAGCAAAAATAGGAGAAGTAGCAATAACCTTGCTCCAGTTACCAATGATATATGTTTCTAAATTTAATCCAAAAGGCATCATGTATGCATTTTGGTTTGCTTCAGTGTTTAGCTTTTAGCAAAAAGAAATCTAATTGAAGGTATAATACATATGCTGCAGAATAGCTTAAATTATGGCAGACCATTTTAAAAGAAAATTATATCTACTGATGTAACTGTTCCTATTTCCTTTCAGCACTCCCACCTTTTCAATCCCAGAATTCAGAGATGTTCTTCTGCCCTGTGGCTCTTTGTCTGAGAGCCTTTCTTGGGAGTCATAATGCAGTCTTTCCATCTGTGATGGGTGCCCAAATAAAATCCACAGCTGTACTGTAACATTTACTAAAAAAAATAAGTTTGAACTCTGCAGACCTGCCAAACAGAACTCAAAAAAAATGTTCCAGATTATTTTGTTTAGTTTTTATTGTCTTTGAGTCTTTGCAATTGTGTAATAATTGCACAAAATAGGGATAAATGAGAGGTTTTAATTAACATAAATAAAATGTAAATTATTCATGGAGATTTACCATTTTCAATTGCCAAAGCCTCACTTTTCTTTCATTTAAACTTTTTTTTTTTTTTTTTTTTTTCCCATAGTAATAAGTTTGGTTAGATCTTAATGCAAATTAAGCTGTTCTAAATTAAGGCTTGCTTCTCAAACACTTACTGCAAACAAGCAGCACATACCCTATCCTCCTACTCTGCAGAATAGTAATTTGAAAACAAAAGTACAGCAGATAAATCAATTCAGATTTAATTTGATCATTAAATATCACATACATCCACATATGCTTCTTATTAGGGTTGCAAAGCATAAACAAAATAAGACAACATAAAAATGACAAAACAGCAGCATATTACAAGAAATGAAAAGTGAACATATTTGGACTTCCCAAATAAGATAAGGAAAAAACATGTGGATTTCTTAATTTTTATCTATTTATTTATTTATTTATTTTAAGTTAACTTCAAGAAGCAGATTAAAAACTACAAATTTCTTCCTTTTTTTTTTTTTTTCTTTTCTCCTCCTCAGTGAAAACTGTTAAAATGCAGTGACTCATCATGACTGTTTGATTCAGTTTCCTTTCAGTTTACTTCTGCAGCAAGCAATACTTGTTACACTTTTTTGTTTGTTTATTTGTTTGTTTGTTTTTTTTCCTCAGACTTGAATGAATATCTTGCAGACTGTGACTGTTTTCTCACTGATTTTCAGGCCTGGCATCCATCTTTTTGTGACATTCAGTGAAAATATTCGTGGACACAGAGACCCACACTAGAAGCCAGGATGCATAACACTGACAAAACCCTGGAGTATGGCATCACTTTCAAAACCCTGGAGTATGGCATCAATGTAAATAAACAATGTATCAAACAAAAATGTCATACACAGTTTGTGCAAAAGCTATGCTTTTATTTTTAATATAGAGTCGATTAGTTTATAAGCTGTGATTGATAATATAGGAAATATCATTACAACAGAAAAAATGATCTGCATTAAAATAAGGAAATATGTTTGTGATTGTGATCAATGTTCACACGGATATTTTGCCATATCAATAGGAGTTGTACAAGATATCAGGAAACATTCAAAATGCAATGTTCAGGAAAAGGAAAACAACAATAACCATACTCTGTTAAAATGCTGACACAAATTATGTACTTATTTTAAGGCTGTTCTTAAAATAATTCCTCAGATCTATTAAGTGGAAACAAAATTAAAGATTTTTCATTTATACTAAATTTTGCTTTGCCTGTTTGTGAACCTAAAGGTTCTCCAGCTATTATGAAGACTCTGTCTTCTCAAGGCTTGCTTACAACTTATACCAAAGTGAATTTCTCTGAAATAAGTATTTTAGGTAGGAAACATATCCTCTGTGAGCATTATTCTCTTCACCTCTGTTTCAGCTAAGTGAACCTCTAGCACTTAGCAGTAAAAATTGCTTCTGGTTTTCTTTATATGCTTCATCTTTCAGGAATAATAATAATAAAAATACTGCTTTTATTCTTACATGAAACACTTCTCTTCTCTCTCTCTCTTTCTCTTTTTAAATAGAAGTGTGCACATACATACACATACTATTACAAAAGCTTTGTTGCTTTAAGAAAAATGTCACATAAAGATATGTCAGGTATCAGTCACACTTATTAGTCCCTTACGACCAATATTTCATAAAATAATTTTGGACTATAGCTGGCAAGTCTAGGTGATTTTTTTCCTGTATTTCTTTCTTCTGACAATACTGAATTTTCTATCATCTAAGTCAGAACTCCCTTCCCTTCCCTTCCCTTCCCTTCCCTTCCCTTCCCTTCCCTTCCCTTCCCTTCCCTTCCCTTCCCTTCCCTTCCCTTCCCTTCCCTTCCCTTCCCTTCCCTTCCCTTCCCTTCCCTTCCCTTCCCTTCCCTTCCCTTCCCTTCCCTTCCCTTCCCTTCCCTTCCCTTCCCTTCCCTTCCCTTCCCTTCCCTTCCCTTCCCTTCCCTTCCCTTCCCTTCCCTTCCCTTCCCTTCCCTTCCCTTCCCTTCCCTTCCCTTCCCTTCCCTTCCCTTCCCTTCCCTTCCCTTCCCTTCCCTTCCCTTCCCTCCCCTCCCCTCCCCTCCCCTCCCCTCCCCTCCCCTCCCCTCCCCTCCCCTCCCCTCCCCTCCCCTCCCCTCCTTTTTCTTTCCCTTGATATAAAAATATTTATGCAGTTTTGACGCTCATCAACTCCATAAGTCTTAACAATACTTTGAGGATTTTCATTTGCACATATTTACACAATGCTTCTCCTCAAGGAGAATTGTATAGTTTCTTTGGATTCACCTTAAAAAATATTAAAAAAAGGAAATCTACAGCAAAAAATGAATATGATACTGTAAGGATTGTTTCACATATGCTCTGGGAAAGGAGGGTAATGTAGACATATATGTAAAAGTTCACAGAAACTACTTTTTACATGTCAGTATATCAACAAGTCCACTGAAATTATTGGAGACAAATTTGTGAAGATATCAGCCATCTCTAGCAGAAGTGAGTATTATTAGAGTCAGAGCTAACTTTACAGAAAGCTGTTATTAATTGCTATCCAAATTGAATTTGATATGGCAGCGTCTGAAATATTTGCTCAAGAAACTACAGAGCATGTCCGTCTATTAATTCATTAAGAGTGCAGTCTCCCAGATGCTGGCAGAACACTGGTAGAAAAATTGTGGTTAACAGCACACAGCTCACTGGAGCTAGTAAGCATCAGCTTTACAAAACCTCCTTTACGTTAATATAATGCAATGCTTTATGATGCAAATGATAAGCTTTACTGAATTCCGAACAAAATACTTTTAGGGACACCAGTGTAAGGAAATGGATGTTTGCTGATGACTATTTTCCTTATTTCTACTAAAATCAGATACAGAGGGTGTTACTCATCAGAGGCTGACTTCCACACTATCAGTGAACCTGTTACCACAGGCTGACTTGACAATCAGTGGAGTGACGTAGGTACATGTAGTCTCATCTTAATTAGCACAAATCACTCTGATAGAGACATGTACTTTTCCCTTTACTGACTAAAATGAATCTAAGGTCATTAGAATGGATCACCCAAATAGAAATACTTGGTGTTACCAGATACAATTGCACGACACCTTTTATATACCTTTGCAGATAATGTGCATAATGTTTGTACATGACTAATAACTAACAAATATTTGTACGTAAAAAACATATGTTTGTACATAATTTTTGTGCTGTTGGAGTGACATCTGCACCTCTATATTACAGTTACAATCTACTCAGTTAAAACTGTTTACTAATTCCATGGGCTCTGGATTATGTTTGATGTTTTATTCTGAGGCTACAGTGTAACACATATTTAGTGATTTAGACAGATTACCCAAATTTAATACAATACATGAACAAGATTTTCATTATGTAAGTGACAAATTATTAACAGTTGATTTTTTTATTGCTGTTCAAATGCATTTTTTTATTTAATTTTTCCATTGTACTGCATGTCGCTGACTGAAATGTACTGTTCTTCATAAAAGCTGTTGTGTATGAAGCAAAGCACACAAGGAATTGCGTGTTTCTGTTTTACCAAAACATAAGAAGAGAATATTTCTGATCTAAAGACCTTGCAATCTATGTATATTTAGAGATTAAATAAGAAGACTTTTACTTGCAACAGAAAAATAATTAAAATTTTTCTTTTGTTATGTACAGGAGAGTGTGTCTTGTATTCTGGAAGGCTAATTTAGGACTACAGTACAGTACAGTACTTTGACTGAATAGAGTAAGATAATAGTGTATCTATTATCTTAGAATAATATAACAATCTGAAATGCTATGTTGATCAGTTAGAACAGGTCCAGAAGAGGGCTACAAAGATGATCAGAGGGCTGAAGCACCTCTCCTCTGAAGAAAGGCTGAGAGAACTGGGGATGTTCAGCCTACAGAAGAGAATTCTTTTTGTGACTTTTTAATACTTAAAGGGGACTTATAAAAAAGATGGAGAATGACTCATTGCTAAATCAGATAGTGACTGGACAAGGGGGAATGGTTTTAAACTAGGTGAGGGGAGATTAAGTTTAGAGGTTAGGCGGAAATTCTTCACTCAGAGAGTGGCAAGGCATTGGAACAGGTTGCCCAGAGTGGTTGTGGATGCCCCATCCCTGGACGTGTTCAAAACCAGGTTAGAAGAGGCCCTAAGAAACCTGATCTAGTGTGTGGCGTCTCTGCATATGGCAGCGGGGTTGAAACTAAATGATCTCTGGGGTCCCTTCCAATCCAGGCCATTCTATAATTCTATAGTTCTATGATACTAAAGTTCTAGCATAAGGTTATTTTCTACATGTTAGTCCCTTTTCTGAATAAAACAACAACAACAAAAAGACAATCTACATCCAGGGGAAGATGATGGTACTGCTACATAAAAATTGTCAAGTGGGAAGCTATGAAATGGTATAACATTGTATTTTTATGTTAGGAGTGGGAATTTAATCGTTTTGGTTCTCTTGATGGATCCACATCCATGAAAGTGGGCAAATTTCCAAGGTGGTAGAAGAAGCATATCAGTTGAATGAATCTGAAATTACCCATATAGAAAGAGATCTGGGGACTTAAATAGAGAATAATCACCTTCCTTCAGGAACTGTAAACCTCTCCATAGCAAGGATATAATTCTCTATTAAATTCTACAGCTTGGGTTACACCTTGAACAGGTGTAGCTAAGAACCTAATTTTTTGTTAAATTTCTTAACTTTGTAGAGAAATTTCTTTATAATTTCTTTATAACTCTATTTCACTCTACAGAACCTACAGAAATGGATTTTCCACTTCACTGCATCTGCTGCATACTACATATCCTGACTTTAACAGATAGCAAACAAAGGATAATCCTCTGTAAAAAGCCACATTTATGCTTCTGCCCAAACCAGTCTCTATTCTTAGTGTCAAAGGCTGAAATGAGTAAATGTCAAGGACGCTGGGATCTTCTATTGAGAGAGAATAGGGCACAGTGGAACCAAAGCCCATTCCACGTAATTCCCACAACAGAGGGAACATAGTCACAAAGAGGACTAAAACTTCTATTGTTTTTATGTCTACCTGGGCCACCTGCCTTAGGACCATGGTTGCCACTTACAGGATATATCAGCAGGTATCTCGTGGTACACAAATTTATCCTGTAGTAGTTGTCTATGTTTTGTCACCTGGGAGGCTCTCCAGACTCCTCTTACTGTGTTGATCAGAAATGGGATATATATCTCATTACCTGAGGTGTCCAATGGTATCTCAGATATCAACTGGGGCTGGCAGATATAATGTAAAACCTATGGGATAATTGTGTCCTGAAAGAATAGTAAGGAAAGAAGAAGAGAAGCTGAAATGACAGCTTGTGTGTGGACATTTGAATCAAGCCAAAGATTACTGATAAATATAATGGAAACTTTGGCAGCTAGTTCACATCCAGAGGAACCTTGACAGGCTTGAGAGATGGGTCTGTGCAAACCTCATGAAGTTTAACAATGTCAGGTGTAAGGTCCCAAGCACAAATACAGGCTGGGTGGAGAATGGATTGAAAGCAGCCCTGATGAGAAGGATCTGGGGGTGTTGGTTGAGGAGAAGCTCAACATGCGCCAGTAATGTGTGCTTGCAGCCCAGAAATCCATTAACATCCTGGGATGCATCAAAGGAAGAGTGGCCAGCAGGCTGGGGCAGGTGATTCTTCCCCTCTGCTCTGCCCTCATGGGACCCCACCCAGAGTACTACATTCAGCTCTGGGGCCCCCAGCAAAAGAAGGACATGGACCTATTAGAATGAGTCTAGACGAGGGCCCCAAAGATGATCAAGGGGCTGGAGAACCTCTCCTCTGAAGACAGGCTGAAGGATTTACGGTTGTTCAGCCTGGAGAAAAAGCTTGGGGGTGACCTCTTTGCAGCTTTCTAAAGAGGGACTACAGGAAAGCTAGGGAGGGACTCTTTTTCAGGGAGTGTAGTGATAGGAGAAGGAGTAACGGATTTAAGCTAAAAGAGGGTAGTTTTAGGTAAGATATAAAGAAGAAATTATTGTGAGGGTGGTGAGGCACTGGAAGAGGTTGCCAAGAGAAGATGAGGATGCCCCATTCCTGGAAGAGTTCAAGGCCATATTGGATGGTGCTTTGAGCAACCTGATCTAGTAGAAGGTGTCCCTGCCCAGGGCAGGGGGGTTGGAATAAGATGATCTGTAAGGTCTCTTCCAACCAAAACCATTCTATGATTCTGTGATTGTGTGATGTATAGATGGACTTCTAGGCACCTAAAGTTGTAATTAACTTGAACTAAATCCCACATACTTTGTCTGTTAGGATCTGTTCATTTTTCTAAACAAAGTTATTGAGTGTCATTCAAAATTTTCTAGGTTATCTGGGAGATTCCTGGGGCTGGGAGATTGGGACTCGAAGCAATGGGAGACCTGCACCCAGCAGCTAAAAGACAGAGGGAATATTTCATGGCCTGTGTTTAGCTCATTGCCGATGTCAGTTTCACTTCATTTTGACTTCAGTGTTATTTCTAGATATTTTTAGGCATTTTATAGAATAAAGTATAAGAATATATAAAACAGAACTTAAGAATACTCTTGTGGACTAACCATGACTTGCCTGAGAAAAAAAAATAAAGTGTTAAGGTGTCTTCTTCAGTTCTATATTCCTAACTAAAGAAACTGTTAATTGTTAGTCTAAATGTTTGTGTTTTAAAAACTGATTATATGGATCAACCATCAGTCCTTAGGATAGCATGTATACATGGCTACATCAACAGTATTACACATTGCAACAAACTAAGTCAGTCATTTTCAATAGCTTTCTCAATATTTTTCCTATCTGATCACTGCCTGCCTTTTGAAGTGTCAATTCTTCATGCCAAAAACCTATACTATAAATGGAAATGAATCCTGTTTCAACTTCCTGTGTGAGCACATATGTTTGTAAATGTTGTGAGGCATCAAGCCAATCCTGCAAAACAGCTTCAGAAAACTCAGAGGAACCATTATAGTAGTAGGGTACTGTTTCAGTCCAGAAGGGCTCTGGCCATGTTTCTTCAAGAAGCCTGAGAAAGATGGACAATGTAAGCAGGAGAATTGCTAAATAACGTATTAAGCCATCTGGTCCAAAGCTCGGTGATACATTTTATTTCAGCACCAAGCATTATATAGACATGATTAAAAATAATGACAGCAAACAGATGGTCACTCTTCATGGAATTACACTGAAGGTATTTGTGGATTTTTTCTTTGAATGTATCGCAACAAAATAATATATTCAACAATCATACAGTGTCTTAAAAAGTGAAGAAATTTTCATGATGTTCTAGTCAGGTTAATTAGTAAGTAGTTTTCAGCTAAAAAGATGATGGAACTGAAACATAAATATGCTTCCAAATATTCTGGATACCAGATATTACATTTGCTTGAAATATGTGTAAAACACCAGTGTAATAAGGCACATTAATAGCATTTGCAAAGATTATCTTCCATATTCAGAAATATAAACATATTGTTTAGCAGGGAGATATGCAGACATAAAAGCTTTAATCTCTAGAAAAGCTTGATCTGGAGAGAGCCCTAAGTTGTTTCCAGGGTGAATAATCTTTATAAATATGATTTTTTAAATAATGATGAAACACATATAACTAACAGTATACTCCCTCCTCCTCATGAGGGGAGCAGAGGGTCAGGTGCTGATCTCTGCTCTCTGGGGACAGTGACAGGATCTGAGGGAATGGCATGGAGCTGGGACAGGGGAGGGTAAGGCTGGGTGTTAGAAAAAGCTTCTTCACTGAGAGGGTGAACAGGCTCCCCAGGGCAGTGGTCACGGCACTGAGCTGCAGGAGTTTAAGAAGCATTTGGAAACTTCTTCCAGAAGTATGTTTTGATTTTTTGTGTGATCCTGTGTGGAACCTAGAACTGGACATGATGATCCTTGTAGGTTCCTTCAGCCCAGGGTACTCTATAATTCTGTGGTTCTGTGATTCTGTGAACAACGGGTTACTGGGAGGGACTAATGAATAATCACATCACAAACATCAATCATACTCATGCCATGAGTATGTCTCTTCCCTTATTTCTCTACAGTGAGAAACAAGTCCTCATCACAAATTTCTCAGTCATGTTCAATCCTACGGTTTCAATTTCCTCCAATTGAAAAACTTATATTTTGTTTTTACTTCTGTGAACGATTTATAAGTTTTAAAATAAAACCTTCTCTCTGTGTATTTCAGTTGAACATTGTCACTTTTCTGTTAGGTTTGCTTATAGCAGTTTTTGCTGAGTACAAAATTGAGGTATCGTACTGTCAGCCAGTCTCTCTGAAACCCCACTGGGGCTGTGTGCAAGCAAAGAAAATGTGCAGTTTCTCCCCTTCCGATGTGTGTCCAGAGGAAAGATGGCAGTGTATGTGACAGCATCTGTAGTAATTCCATTAGTGCAAGGGACAGAGACCTGCCCTATACAGCTACGGATTCCACTTCTCTTGTTAGGTCCTCTTTGTAACAGAAAATAGACCTAATTTTCAGTTTGATTATGCGTTAAAAAAAAAAAAAAAAAAGGCAATTATCAAAAGCCACGATCTCACAGTGTTGTTTTTACACTTTTTATATTCAACAATCAGAATACCAGAGCTGCAAAGTCAATCACTTAAATTATCAAATTTAGGGTACCTAATCAATGTTAAATATGACTCTCATTCAGTGTACCCTTTTGATATTCTATCACATTGTATTTTTCTAGTGGGTCCCTTACTTCATTGTCACAAAACTAGATAATGTCAAGACTAACTGAAGGAAATGTCTGGAAAAGTTCATTAGGCTTTGTCTATAAGACCTGTCCTGGTTTTGAGTGGGATAAGGTTAATTTTCTTTATAGTAGCTGGTATGGTGCTGCATTTTGGATTTAGGCTGAAAATTATGTTGATAATGCACCGATGGTTTAGTTGTTCTGAGCAGTGCTTGTACTGTGTCAGGGACATAGAATCACAGAATCACTAGGTTGGAAAAGACCTCCAAGATCATCTGGTCCAACCATCCCCCTACAACCAGTAAACCATGTCCCTAAGCACCATGTCCAACCTTTCCTTAAACACCCCCAGGGACAGTGACTCCACCACCTTTCTGGGCAACCTATTCCAATGCTTAACTACTCTTTCTGAGAAGAAATGTCTCCTAATTTCCAGCCTCCCCTGACTCAACTTGAGGCAATTCCCTCTAGTTCTATCACTAGTTATCTTTGAGAAGAGGCTGAACCCCAGCTCCCCGCAACTTTCTTTCAGGTAGTTTTAGGGAGCAATAAGGTCTCCTCTGAGCCTCCTCTTCTCCAGACTAAACAACCCCAGTTTCCTCAGTTGCTCCTCATAGGACTTGTGTTCCAGGCCCTTCAGCCTTCAGCTTTGTAGCCTTTCTCTGGACACGCTTCAAGGCCTCCATGTCTTTCCTGCAGTGAGAGGCCCAAAACTGAACTCAGTACTTGAGAAGTGGCCCCACCAGAGCTGACTACAGGGGGACAATCAATTCCCAGGTCCTGCTGGCTGGAAATGTGGTTGCTCTTATTACTCCATTATCACATGCCATATACTCTATACATGCACACTACACTAGTGTGCATGTTTACATTGTGAATTTAATAATATTAATAAGTTTTAGAAATAGTTTAGCTCATTTTCTTTTATTTTTAATATTTTTCATGCCCTTCTACTTTGAGTCAGGTTGGCTCTTTCTTTTTTTTTTTTTTTTTTTTTTTTTTTTACCATGCCCTCCAGAGCATGGCATACAGAGGGAAAGGAAAATGATAGCTAATAAATTTTCGAAGCCTCTAAAAATTACTTTCTGTAAAATAGCTTTTCTATACATAATAATGTCACTGTTTTATGGCCTGATGTTGCCTGACCTTCCATTATGAGAAGTTGAGGCCCCTTTTTAATGGCATAAAGCTCACATTTACAGCCTTATGTGATTGTAAGATATTGGCCCTTAAAAAAGTTACTTGTGAGATAGAGAGAACTGCCTGTTCTGGGCCTCAGTATTGTTTGATGACATAGGAAGAGAAACAAAGGAAACATGATTTTGATAGTGTCTGAAAACAGATACTTCAGAAATACATTTACAAATAAATATAAAATTTTGACTCTAAAAGCCCTAACATATCACTGATTACCAAGGTTTTGCTCCTCTGTGTTGATTCATTACCATGGTTCTCCATGGGAATACAGTACTAGCTAGAGTAGAAGTCATTTAGAAACAATCTTAATAAATTTATTCCAACATGCATTGAGTTAATAAGGCTTTTAATTAAAAAACAACATAGAGTAAGAGAAGAGAAGACCATAACTGGGTAGTTTTAGAAAGTTATGCATATTCCTATGATTAAAATTACTCACAAATGAAATCATTATCAATAATCCAATCACTGGTGTTCCAAAATCCATGAAGTTAAAATATTGCTGTCCATCAGAAAAATGTCAGGTTCTTCTGCTTGTATTGTAAAGCAAAATTCATACATTTGTTGCATCTGATAGATACATTTCTGTGTAGTCATCAATTTCTTCAAAATATTTTTGTAAAAAAAAGTGGAAATGTTCAATTTTGGATGACTGTTTCTTTGTTGCTTTTGAATGTATTTACCACCTGTGGTTATTAACCCTCAGCATTAATGAATTCAGGACTGCAAACACCTGCCACTGCTTCTAGTTTAGTCCCTTACCAGTCTCAAAGTTTATGGAGTTGGAAAGGGAATTTCATCTTTCACTGCAGAAATTATGTACATATTTTATATGGTCAAAAATATGGGGATCCCATACCCTTATTGGATTTCTTCCTGCAGTTTTTAAACCTTATATTTGTGTTCACAGTTTGGAGCAGATGATGAATAAATATGAAGTGGGTAAGATGCAAAAAAGGACTAGAGACTTTAGCAATTTCTTTTATTGGGTATCTCATTTGCAACTATAAAATTTGTACTGCGCTCCTGAACCATATTAAGATTCAAGGAGTTCACATTTACCATATCTGTGTGGGAAAGAGTTGATATTTGAACACTCTCTGCATTTTGGATTTTTGGAACACAGGTTTCCAAACTCAGTGACATTAGATTGAATCTTTTCGTATGGTTACTTTAGCCTGAAAATCTTTTTCTACTTACTAAAATCTTTCTGGAGCTGCATTTTATCCGCAGTAAATCATCATGAAAGATCAAAATATAAAATATTGAGTCTCAGAGGTTTTAGATATATTAACATTCCAATAGGATGCTAAAGATCTATTTTTTTTTTTTTTTTTTTTTAGGTAAGAACTTGATGTAACTTGACCTTATAATAAGAAAATGGGATTTTTCTACTCAGGATTTTCAAATGCAGTATCTGCAGATGTGGGGAGGGAGACATCTTAAAATAACTAGATTTTCAGTTGTGGTAAGGAACATATATTAAAGTTAAGTTTTTATTTTAGGAAATAAAAATTAAGTACTCCTGCTGTCGTCTCCTCTTCTATGCTCACATAAGCATTGCATTAGGCTCTTCGTTGGGAAACATTGCAGAGGAATGAACATTTTGTGAAAGAATGCCTGAATGATTCAGTTCAGTTAATTTAAGATTAATAGGAATTTCAGCTGAAGTGGTCCAGAAGTCTTGAAACAGTTGTTTATTTGTTTATTTATTTATTTATTATGATTACTATTCTCATGATTACTGTTCTGTTTGCTATTTCTGCATTGCTATTCTGTTTTATTCTGTTTATTTTATTTATTATTATTATTATTATTCCTATTATTATTATTATTACTATATTTATAACTATTTTTTATCCAGTATGAGTATTTTAATATTTTCTGGATGTTTTCAGATTTAGATCTTAGGTTATTATGCAGATGCAGATTTTGATAAATATATATAAAAAAAAGAATTTTAATAAATACACAACAATGAATTGGGTGGAAATACTACAGACACAGGAGTTGGGAAAACAGCAGGAGCAATAGTGATTCTCTGATTTCAGCCTACCCAGAGAATAATCTTCATGCAGACAGAGAAAAAGAAAAGCAGAGAAAAGTGACAGATACACTAGAAGGTTATTGCTATGGCAGGCATATGATATAAGGCATATGACACAAAATGATATAAGACAATATTGATAAGAATTCAAAAGCTTGTTTTAAATGTTCAACTGGCTCAAAAGCACTCCAAAGCCTTTGGAAAGTAAAAAACGTGTATGTGTTGCCTTATTTTATTTTTTTTTTCAACCACTGTCACAAGGGCAAGCATAGCTGACTCTCAGGGTCATGGTAAATTGATTTTGTGTTGTACGCTTAAAAGGAGATTTCTAAAGTTTTGTTTTATTATTATTTGCTCTGAAATATTTAAATTTTTATTATTGATTTTTTTTTTTTTTTTTTGTGAGATGCTTGAGGAACAAATTGCATAATTTCCATGGGGCAAAAATATATTCCTGAAAATAATAACTGTGAGCATTTTGGTGTTGTATACCAAATTTAAACTAAACCCAACCAAAAAGAAATAATGCACCAGAAAAGAACTGTAGAACTGTAATGACTTTTTTTTTTTTTTTTTTTTTTTTAACATTGATCTGCTACTTGAAAGGGCATAACCCTAATAGAGGAGGTGAGCATTGGAGGGCAGAGAGCTAATCATGGGATTAATATAGATTTCATTGATAATCCTTCTTTTGTTTATATGCTTTTATCCACTGTTAGTTTGGAAATGGGACAAATCCCCTTTTAATTCTTGTTATTAATGAAGATTTGTCTGAAGGCTTTATTGTGCCTTGTGTGAAAGCTTGGGAAATGCATAAATACACCACTGCAGCTGGAGGACTCAGAGGTATTATTCCTCAGGGACTTGCAGTGCCATCTTAAGTTCATGATATGTGCAGTGGAAGCACATCTGTTTATACATCATGTCACATTGCAGTCTGTTCTGCTATGAATATATAGCCATAGCTGGCTGTGGGGAGCTGTTCTGGACACCAGTCTCATGCTGCCATCCATCCTGGCTCCCGGTCAGTGTCACATAGTTATGCTGAGCTTCACTAAACTACTCTGAAGACTGTGTAAATCCTGACCAGGCATACCTACACTCTAGTACTGGAATGATTTCAACCCCTACACAGGACACTTAACATTAGTCCTAGTCCCTTTCTGACCATTTAACTTTTTGGTTTGTAGTTAACATGGTAATGCCTGAACTTAGAAGGATAGCTTTTGTGAATGGCACAGGGAAAGGGTGTATTATGTATGCGTTGATTCCACCAGAGTTGACCATTGCAACTTTGTGCTTTCTTGGCCAGAGCTAAAATGCTAAAGTGCCTTCTTCCAAATGCTAAACCAAACCAAACCTCAGCTGACAAGCACAGAAAGTACTTGACAAGTACAGAAAGCTTAATTACTGGATGTAGTGGGTTTACGTGGCAAGGTTTTGGTAGCAGGGAGCCATAGGGGTGGTTTCTGTGAGAAAGATCTAGAAGCTGCCCCATGTTTGGGAAGGGCCCCATTGTTTTCCAGATCCGAGCCAATAAGCGATGTTGTTTTGCGCCTCTGTGAGAGCATATTTAAGACGGGGAAAAACGCTGCGCCACACAGCAGCCGGGAGAGTCAGTGGAGCGAGAGAACAGCCTTGCACCAAGGTCAGTGTAGAAGGAGGGGGAGAGGTGCTCCAGGCGCCGGAGCAGAAGTCCCCTGCGGCCTGTGGTGAGGACCATGGTGAAGCAGGATGTCCCCCTGCAGCCCATGGAGTACCACGGTAGAGCAGGGTTCCACGCTGCAGCCTGTGGAGGAGACCACGGTGGAGCAGGTGGCCCTGCACCAACGGAGGCTGCCGCCTGTGGAAGACCCCTGCCGGAGCAGATTCCGGGCCGGACCTGTAGCCCGTGGAGAGGAGCCCACGCAGGAGCAGGTGACCCGGCAGGAGCTGCTGCCCGTAGGGGAGCCAGGTTGGAGCAGTTTTCTCCTGAGGGATGGACCCCGTGGTACGGACCCATATCTGGAGCAGTTCTGGAAGAGCTGCTGCCTGTGGGAAGCCCACGCCGGATCAGTTCATCAAGGACTGCATCCCGTGGGTGGGACCCCACAGCACAGGGGACGAGAGTGACCGAGAAGGAGCGTCAGAGAAGAAGTGCTGTAGACTGACCATAACCCCCATTCCCCCGTTCCCCTGCGCCGCTCGGGGGGAGGAGGTGGAAAAGGGTGGATGGGGGGGGAAGGTGTTTTTGTTTTTTTTTTTCCTTTGTTTTCTCACTTCTCTCGCTTGTTAGTTGTAGGCAATAAATCTTACTATCTCCTTATGCCGAGTCTGTTTTGCCCGTTACAATAATTATTACGTGATTTTCTCGTCCTTATCTCAATCCTTGAGCCCTTTTCACATATTTTCTCCCCATTCCTCTTTGAGGAGGGGGAGTGAGAGAGCGGCTGTGGTGGAGCTCAGTTGCCCACTTGAGCGGAACCACGACAGTCTTTTTTGGCGCCCAACGTGGGGCTCGAACCCACGACCCTGGGATTAAGAGTCCCATGCTCTACCGACTGAGCTAGCCAGGCTAGCTTTGCCATGTAAACCCACTACACTGGAAGCACCTGATTCAAGGACCTATGCACCACTTCTATATGTAGAACTTCTTAGAAGGCACTTTCAAGCTTGCTTTTTTTTTTTTTTTTTTTTTTTTTTTTTGGCTAATGGACAACTCTCTAGACTGTACTTTTCGAACATGCCTTCCTCTCTTTGCTGAGTGTACAGATGCTGAGGTCTTAGCTTGAAGGTCTGTCACCCTTTTGATTTAATGTGCCTTAAATTTTAGTGCTGTGTAAGAAAGACAGCTGATATAAGCAGCATGGCCTTTGTTCTTTGTTCATTATTGACAGTACCAGCATGGGATTGTTTGTCTGAAATTTCTGTCTCTGAATCCTAACCAGTTCATCTTGAAGGCTATGTTATAATCAAATGTTTTATTATCTTTGTTTCTGTTGATGTTATATCAGATAATATGCTGTTGGGAGTTTGTGTCTGACCAATGTACAACACTAATAAATAGACTATCTACCTTTCCCTTTGGTTTGACTGAGCATTGTGGAGTGTGCAGGCTGAGATACAAAAAGAAAGTGGAAGGAAAAAAAATCCAACAAAATATTCACCAGATTATAGCAAGAATGAATCGAATTAGGAGGGAGAGAATCCTTACAAATGTTTTCTTCATGAAATTACTTTATTCACTGCATGAAAATTAAAGAATCCCTGGACCCAAGCCCCTTTAATACCCCAAACAAGGCTCTTGCCACCACAGGAAGATAATTTTCTCCATAGCAACCAAAACAAATGATGAATATTACCTTAGCAGTGACAAAGAATAAAAGGTGTGTCTAAAATTAATTTGTCTTGGGATCAGACACTTGAGATGAGAGAACTGGTCTATAAAGTACCCCAGAGGAGCTAGTAAAAGGAAAACAAAATAAGTCCCTTGTTGAGTTATCAAGGGAGTTGTGTTTGTAGTGTATAAATTTGCTTCTCTTTTTTAAGAAAGAAGAATATTGTCAACATGTCCATATTTACATGGATACTCCCTTAACTCTCCCCTATAAATGTAAGTCTTGACAAAGAAGGTTTGGCAATAACTGCCTGAAAAAAGTTACCTCTTAATCTTCCTCATTGTGCAGAATAATCTGTTCTTTATTGTGTTAATTAATTTGGGATGAATGATTTTCATCCTATGAACTCTCTTGACTGAAAAATGAAACCACAGAATTTTCTTATAGAAACATTACAGTAAAATAAAGAAAAAAAAAAGTATTAGGATGCAGATCTGGAAATATACAGTTTCCATTAACTTTAGAAAATAAGGAAACATACACCCATACTTATAATTATAATAATAATATAATTATAATAATGTAAGTATAATAATATAATTATAAATTATAATACTTATAATTACTAGCAAAATACATCAAAATACGGAATAAGTCACAACAATGGTGTGATTTCTG
This sequence comes from Netta rufina, assembly GCF_964035555.1. Lineage (NCBI taxonomy): Eukaryota > Metazoa > Chordata > Aves > Anseriformes > Anatidae > Netta > Netta rufina. The sequence continues at coordinate 35,720,954 of NC_140123.1, read as the reverse complement.
CATAACAGATAATCTATATATTTGTCCATTTGCACCCAACACCAGTATCATATTTTTCCTCAGAATCCTTTTCTGGACAGCTTTTTACTGTTGCAGGATACACTGATGTAAAAAAAAATGCACTGTGTATGTTTTATTTTGTAAGCATGCTTTGGTTTATCCTACAGGATCTATGGAATCCTACCATACTCCTAACAGGAATGCCCTAAATCACTGGTATTTAGGAAGACCTAGCTAAGACATGATCAGACATGAACCCTGTTCCTTATACTACAACCTAAGCATCTGCTGTTGGCCACAGAGAGTATTAGGTAAGGCGAACCTTTGGTGTGTTAGGGCATTTGCCATGTTTTTACAGTAAACATACATAATGGCCAGATTTTCAAAATAGTTTGAACATGGCAGCTCCTCCTGCAACACCTAAATAGGTAAATTTTCAAAAAGCTTTTTCTCAGGTAGAACTGCTGTGTATTGAAACTCTCAAAAATCTTTTTTTTTTTTTTTTTTGGTAATAAATTTTACTTTGTGTGTTATGAAAAGTAAAATATATTTTAAAAATATAGTTTTTCTTCTTACTACCAGCCTCTCAAATGTGGCTAATATCAGCAAGGTTGTAAAGAGAAGACTCTGAGCCATTAGTAAAACACAGTAAAGAGTCTGAAAAAATATAGGCAGGGAAGAATTGCCATTATTGAGATTCAATAATACTTTCTATATATTTCAGCATTTACTATGAGCTAACACCTTTCTATATTAGAGTCCAAAGGAAAAAAAAAGTAGAGAATTTTTATCCGTCTGCTTCCCACAGCTGACCACATTCTCTTAAACATTAAAAAATAAGAAAGTTAAAGAGGATTTCTTGCCATTTGATTATTACCAGTTGTTAAATGATGAAAAGATATTACAGCCAGCTTTAAGATGTCCCCAAAGAGAAGAGACTGTGCTTAGTACATTTTTTCCTTTTGTTCAGCTATTAAAAATATTAGAGAAAAATACCATATTAGAAATATTTTGAAATAATGGCCTGTGGGCTAAAATTGAATGTAGAGTGCTGTCTTCTGAAAGAATTCAGTACAGCTCCTTTGAGCTGTAGATTCTCATCCTCTTTCCTAAATGTGTCAGGTGAATCTGAGATTTAGATGCCAGTACTTTTGTCTTCGTTCATTAAATTTCATCAAAGGAAATACATTTGTTTAAAATAAAGTCCTGCTATCACTTTAGCAATTGTTTTCATGAAGAGGGGACTCTGTAATTGCAGCTGGAATGCATAATTCCATGAGATAATCTTTTTCACATGCAATTTAAAGTTTAGACGTCTAGGCTATATTTATCAGAACATTCATCATAATTAAGGAAACAGGGCAGTCTGACTGGTGCATAATACTCTGTGTCTTTTGCTAGTACGCTGTATGGCCCCAAAACCATGTGAACACATGTGAAATGCCTGTTACTAACTCCCTAGTATCCTCTAGTTCCTGAACTTTGCCCAAGAACTGTTTGGGAAAAAGGTAATTGGCATTGCCAAAAACCATGCTGGGCAATGTCTGAGCAGGTTAATAACACAGACAGTTTGATTCCAGTGCCCAGAAGGGTTCCTGAGCATTGTTTTATTAATTAGTGTGTACCTATCTGTGTCTTACAACGGGAAGAATCCTGCCCCCCATGGAAATTCCTGTCTTTCTATACTCGTTACTGAATAAGTGACCAGTTAGGACCAGTTGCCTGTATTTCAGATGTCTGTATTTAAGGAATCTGAATATTATTTCTACAGATATTCATTGTGTTTGAAACGTTTTCTTAGGATGCTATCTTGTCCTTCTTTAACACAGAAGATCCACACAGGATCTCAAAAAGAACAAGAATCCTTTAGATGAACTGATGTAAAAACTTCCATGGACCAACCAGGGAACTTCAAAAGGAAGCAAAGTATATGTAGTAAGAGAAAATAAACAAAGGAAAATTCTTAAACCTATATGTTTATTTACTGAATAAAAACAGAAACTTAAAAAACAATCTGGGATATTATGTTTCATGTTAGTAACTGTAATGTAAATATAATTCAAGTGCTTTAGAAAGCATGACTACTTAAAGAATCAGATCCTGAAGAATTTTAGAAGCCTTAGAAGTTGCTGGTAAGAAATAATCCCCTGCATTATTAACACAGCTAGGTATTTTTATAATACTACAGCTCTGTTGTTCAATGTGAGCTAATAAATATTGGAAAAAAAATTGAAAATAAAATATAAAACAGTGAAAGCCAAATTCAATATTGTGAATAGAGATGAAAGGAAAGGTTCAGAACATGGAGATATTTTTATGCTAAGAAAGGGTTAAAATATGAAGATATAACAAAACATAACAAACAAAAGAGAAAAATTAGAGATCTTGCACAGAATTAATGTATTTCATAAAAAGACAAATGAACAAGTGGAATAAATTATCAGTAAAGTCAATTGAAATAAAGACTATAAATAAAATATGGAATATAAAGTATAAATGAGGTTGGAAGACTTAGATTTATTTCCTGAGATAGAGGAAAGTGAATGATCATAGGGGGAAAAGTAGGAAGGTGAAACCAATATATTAAAAATGGAAGGTTGCACTTGCATTCATAAAGTTATTCTTCAAACTTCATTGAAGTAATTATTAAAGATAATTCATACTATATAATTAATAAACAGTAGTCAAGATGACTTTTTTATTATTATTATTTTATTTGTAATTTTGGAAAACCCTTGACAAAACGGAAAATGGTCAAGGAAGGCAGCAGCACAAATAATGAGTATTATGTATAAGCAAGTACGTAGTACTTTACCCAGAGAAGTTACAATGTAAATATTTAAAGAGAACAGATGAATGTGAGGACTCCCAATGTAAAATAAAATAGGAATAATAAATACCCTGCAAGTTTGAAAGGTCAAAAGTCTCTCAGACACAGATTAAATTTTCATGGTGCTTTCTGTAGAAATATGACTGTGTTCCCCTAGCACAAACATGACCTCAACTAATTTATGTTCTAAATAGAATAAAAGAAATAAAAAATAGGATTTTTATTGTTTTAAAGTAGAAATAAGTAACTAAAAATCTTCAATAAAGAGCAAGCAATTCCTGTAACTTAATGACTGTATTTTTTTTTTATTCAATTCCTCTTGCATGCTCAATGGCACAACCATTAAGAGTCAAAAGATTTACTGTGAAACATCTACAAATGTTTGTTAGTTAACCACATTCTTAGTTTTTTATAATTATTTTTGTAGTTAAATAAAGCAACAGGACTATATAAGTATTCATATTCAACATCAACAAAAAAGGAGAAAACAGGGACCCAAACCTGAAATAACCTGTCTTTAGTGGGACTCTGTTCTGAATCCTGGTAACGTTAATACCTTCAGCTATATGTTACAGAAGACAAAGAATTTCACTTTTGCAGCCAGTGCTACAATACTAAGACATCAAGAACACTAAGCTCAGCCAAACCTTTTAAAGCTGATGTTCTTTAGCTCAGTGTTTTGACAATGGCTTTCTCAAGGCCATTTCCCTTTTAATGTTAATCTATTTGCAGTTTTTATCTCCATAGGAAGAGTCAATGCCATTTAATACTCAAACCTCCTGGAGGGGAAACAGCAGAAGCTGGGTTAGGTAAAGTCCAATATGAACTTTCAATCAAAATAACATGAAAGTATACAGAGACCCTGAATTTGTTTATACCTCCCCACAATCCATAGCCTACAGTGTGATGGATACATTTCTCTGGCCACCTTTTCCTCAAAAAAAAAAAAAAAAAAAAAAGAGATATAACAGTCTAATGTCTTGCTTACTCTTGTGTACTCCTGTATTTTTATTTACCCATGCTACTATTGCTGCCTGCTTCCCTGCCTGCCTGCCTAGGAGGAGCATCAAAGCAGCTGGGAGGCATGTCTATTCTTGTAAATGTGAGTGGCGCAGGAAGGAACACTGGGATAACTCTCCAAGAAGGGACCTCAGCTGGGATTTCTTTGTCTTAGCTGTAACATATCTCTATGGTTTTGATGGGAGTCCATCATATGCAGGAAGGACCACAGATGTGAAAGGTCTGACTAGAGCTCACAGGAGGCACTCCAGAACTGGGATCTGGTCTAGTGGCATTGAACTGGTAGTGTTTTGACATCGGTTTTCATTATCACTTAAGTAGAATGCTTCAAATACCTGAGGCAATATAAATGGAAATACTTGCAAAGGATAACTTGAAGTTAAGTGAGATTATAAATTTTGAATTAGGAGCCTAAACACAGGCACCTACTGCCATCCATTCCCCATGTATTCAAGACAGAAGGATATAACATGCAGGACATTTGCTGCTTCATGGAATTAGTCATTGTACTGGGTCTGGCAGGGGTGGAGTTAACAGTAAGAGACCTGCTGCTCCACCTGGACAATCAAAAGTCCATGAGGCCAGATGAGATCCAAACAAGAGTACTGAGGGAGATGGCAGATGTGATTGCTGGGCTGCTTGCCATCATCTATCAGTGGTCATGGCCATTGGGAGAGGTCCTGGATGACTGGAGACTTGTTCATGTGATACCTATCTATAAGAGGGGTTGTAACGAGGACCAGGGAAGTACAGGACTGTCAGCCTGACCTCGGTGCCAGGAAAGGTGATGGAACAGGTCATCTTGAATGTAATCACATGGCATATGAGGGACAACTGGAAGTTCAGGCCCAGTCAGCATGGATTCATGAAAGGCAAGTCCTGCCTGAACAACTTCATCTTCTTCTGTGACCAGGTAACCCACCTGGTGGATGAAGGAAAGGTTGTTGATGTAGTCTACCTAGAGTTCAGCAAGGCCTTTGACATGGTCTCCCACAGTAGTCTGCTGGAGAAGCTGGCAGCCTGTGGCTTGGACAAGTACACTCTGTGTACCTGTCTTTGACACTTTGACAGGTACTCTGTGTACACTCTTTTGCTGGGTTAAAAACTGGCTGGATGCCTGGGCCAGAGAATAGTGGTAAATGGAGTGAAATCCAGCTGGTGACCAGTCACTAGTGGTGTTCCCCAGGGTGTGATGTATGGGACAATGCCATAAAATGATACAGGGTTGGGGCGGAGTGTCTTGAAAGCTGTACAGAGGAGAAGGATCTGGGGTTGCTGGATGATGATTGCCTGAACACGAGCTGGCAGTGTGCCTAGGTGGCCAAGAAGGCCAGTGGCATCCTGGTTTGTATCAGCAATAGTGTAGCCAGCAGGACCAGGGAGGTGATCATTCTCCTACACTCAGCTCTGGTGAGGCTGCACCTCAAGTACTGTGTCCAGTTTTGGATCCCTCACTATAAGAAGGACATCAAGTCCCTGGAATGTGTCCAGAGAAGGGCTGTGAAGCTGGTGAAGAGCCCAGAACACAAATCCTATGAGGAGCGACTGAGGAAATTGGAGTTGTTTAGTCTGGAGAAGAGGAGGCTCAGGGGAGACCTCCCTCAAACTACCTGAAAGGAAGCTCTGGGGAGCTGGGGGTTAGCCTCTTCTTGCACGTAACTAGCAATAAGACTAAAAGAAATGGCCTCAAGTTACATCAGGGAAGATTTAGGCTGGAAATTAGGAGACATTTCTTCTCAGAAGGAGTATTCACGCATTGGAATGGGTTGCCCAGGAAGGTGGTGGAGCCACTGGGCCTGGGGGTGTTTAAGGAAATTTTAGACTTGATGCTTAGGGACATGGTTTAGTGGGTGATATTGGTGGTAGGGGGATGGTTGCATCAGATGATCTTGGAGGTCTTTTACAAACTTAATGATTCTATAATGCTATGAAATTTCCCTGCAGTGGCATGTAAAGTGCTGTGTTTTGTACTTGTAGCCAGAATAGCATTGGTATTGCACCAGCGTTTTGTCTATTGCTTAGCAATACTGACACAGCATCAAGACTCTCCAACTACCCCACTAAGCCTGGTGGGCAAGAGGTGGGGAGGGGACATCACCAGTGCAGCTGACCTAAACCAATGGATATTCTATGACATATAATGTCACACTCAGCAATTGAAGGTGGGAAACAGGAAGGAGAAGGTGGCTCTCATTATGATGTCTGTCCCCCAAAACAACCACTACACATATTGCGGCCCCGCTTCCCAGAACGTTGGTCACTGATGGGAAGTAGAGAATATTTTTTTTTCTCTCTCTTTGCTTCCATGTAGTCTTAGCTAGTTTTTCCCTTTCTTTTCCCTTTAATTAAATTATCCTTATCTCAACCCAAGAGTCTTTCTTTCCCATGATAGGTGGAGAGAAATATGCAATTATAGCAGGAGGCAATTCTGATTCATGTTTCCATAAAATGTCTATAACAGGAAATCTAGCAGATCTAGCAGATCTAGCTAAAATGTAAATATTTACTTTTTACCACTTCAATGTAATGCAAAAGTCCATATGAGTTTGGTGTAAGGAGGGCCCGTTTGCAGATCTTTATCTCTGCTCAGAGGCTCATCCAGTGTTTACCTCCTTAACACTGCTGCAACTGAGGCAAAACCTTTGTTTGTTCCTGGACAGGAAACCCACAAAGATCTATATATTCATGATGAATATATTTACATTGCTTGAAGGGTGCGTTGTAGAAGAATCTGTATTCTCTATGCTAATCGCACTCTTGTCATGCTCACTAATCCTTTGTTTCAGTGCCCCAGAAGTCTTTTCTATGCAAATCAATTCACGGGGGCACTTTAACATGTAAATCGCAATCTGCCTCACATGTGAAGAATTGATGGATTTTAAATTCCTTGTCTAGGGGGAAGTAATGAATTGTACTTATTTAATATATACTACCACACTAGGTGCATCTCCAGTACTTAGTGGCATTACTATACTAAGACTAGTACTGCATTCACAGTTTTAAGCATATAAAAATAAAGAAGCAAAAATCTATGATAAATATAATTATTTTCTTCTTTTGTGTGCCAAAGGTAGTAATCCTGATAACACACTCAGTGGTCTAGTATCTTGGCTGAGAATATGATATTGTTCTTTCATTATGGAGTGGATGTTAGCTCCTGTGGGAAAAGGTTGCTGAATATTTGTAAGCAAATGCAAGACATTTTATACCAAAAAAGAAAGAATAAAAAATTTGTCTAGTAAAAAAAAAAAAAAAAAAAAAAAGAGCCAAATGAAAATGTGATATCTGTGGAAACAGACATACAAGAAGAGTTGGACAAGCTAAGTGAGACAAAATTAGGTACAGGAATACATGTGAAGTTTAAACACAGAGATTACAGATTCTGAATAATACACATCTTATTTTGTAAAAGGAATTAGTAAAATGATATTACCCAACATTTATTTTGAAAATTCAGGCAGACTGTAGGATAAGGTAGGGGGTTGCAAGGGATTTGGAAAAAGCAATTGTTATTCAAACTGATAAAAAGAAATTATAAAGTCCTGATGACTGTACTTACCAGAGAAATGTCACAGACAAGTAATCTGATGCATGTAGTTGTATCAATATGGAAGAATTCATATACTATTCCAGAAAGAATAGGCTGTGTTTTTTACCATGTAAATTGAGGGTTTGGTTTGGTTTAAGAAGAAAACTGTGAAAAATGACCTCAAGAAACACATAATCAAATAGTATAATTCTGCAAACATTTTTCTAACCATGTAATTTTCAGCATAGTGTACTGACTTCTCCATGCAGCACCAATGAATGAAAATCATACAAATGGTTGAGTGGATTATTTACATGTGCATCATGCAGATTTACATGCATAGAGAAATTCTCTATGGGTCTTTTAATAAAAAAGTTAAGTTTGATACATTCATTTCCTCCTAAATTTGGTCTTTATTCTATTCACAGCATCTGTTTACACAAAAGAATGACATATGACAAAGAGGTTTTTTAAAAATGTGACAGGTTTAGGTGTTTTTAGTTGGTAGTAAAGGACATATTATGTAGACATATTTTTAGTTATTGCAATACAATGCAGCTATGTAGGCACATTTAACAGTGCAAAATTGCAAGATAACTTCATTCAGCACTCCAGCTAAACTCCCTTTTAAAATGGGCCTATAAAAATCAACAACTTGTCTTTTCAGAAGTCTTTCTTAAAGGTAAATACAATAAAATAAAATAAAATAAAATTGTGCACAGCTGTTTAGGAGATCAGAAAACAACTTATGAGTAAAAAGAATGTGACCTGGTGTGCTTGGCAAGCCAAAAGAATGAAAAATATATGTACCAATTTCTGAGAATCTCTATTTTCAAACCAGCTTAATGGAAATTAATTTCAGCTAAAACTAAAATGCAAAACAGCTTTGGAATTACATAAGTACACATATATGCCCTTCTCCTCTTCCCCCACCCTCCACCCTGATCCCAAACATACACTGTAATATGGATATAGTCCCCTCCATCTGTTACTGATACAGAAGCAAAAATGACATATTTAATTTTCAGTCTCATCAGGTTAAGAAAACCACACAAAGTTATGCAGAAACATTTTAAAGGACAAACATTTCCTTCATGATCAGTTGTAAGAAATAATTATTTCAAGACATGATTAAGATCAAATATTAATGGTCTATTGGATGAATCTTTCCTGAGAAGTACCTTTTTTTTTCATTTTTTTGAAAGAAACTCCAGTATGCCAGCCACAGTCTCAATCATAATGAAGGTCTACATTGCTTACTAAAAGTAAGTGAAGAAGCAAATGTTTGAGTAGCCACACCAATTAGTTGTTATTTCACTCCTTGTCTCTGTTTTAGACTCTTCCAGCTGGCTCTGTCTTACAAGGGAAGAAGTAATATCTGCATAGCTGGGTAGGCAGTGTAAATAAGTCTTGCAGGCCAGGTCATGGTTTCTTGCCCTGACATACCCATAAATATTTACATTCTAGATGTCTGCATTTGTTCAAAAGAATCCCACCTAAGGTCTTTCTTTGTGTGTATGGTATCTTGGATAACAGAATAGTATTAAAGTTGCTTAGCTTCCCAAAGCAGGAAAAACAAACAAACAAACAACAACAGCAAACAGCAACAACAACAACAACAACAAAACAGTTCACTCAGTTCAGTCTTTAGGGAAAGAAAAAAAAAAAAAAAAGAAAAAAAAAAAAGTGATATCCTTAACTCTTATAGCACAGAACACAGTTGGCAACACTTACTTTCTGGATGGAGCCTAGCTTAAAATATGACATTCATTACAAAGTAGACCTATCTTCATGTCAGTAATTGCAGGCATGGGGAAAAACAACAACAACAAAAACAACAAAATAGAGAAAGATTGAGAGATTGTATTAAAGCAGATGTTTAGTGGTGTAGAGTGGTTGTTGTCAGTGTAACGTGTGATAAGAAAATAACCTGGAAAAATGACTGTTAGAGTACAAATAAATTCACGGTTGCTGAATTTTGGCTGCTTCTGCTCTTTTGACTGCTTCATAACATTTTACCCCCTCTTTCATGTAGCAGTTTGTATATAGATGTAATTAGAGAACAAAATGCACAGAATTTTTCAAATAAACAGCTTTAAGATAAGTACAGCATCCAGCAGAAATGTAAGCTTTGGTGATGCCATAGTTTGAAATGTTTGAGAACCACTAGCTACAGGTAATAATCTTAATTACATACCATTTAATGTGCCACCCAATTTTTATGATGTATTTTATTTTTAAAAATTTATTTGCACAGCATTGTTCCTGTGATGATCAATTTAATTTTTCTAGATGTTGCTTAAGAGCACAATAAGAAGATATTTTGTCACCTTTTCCCTGATACTCATGCCGAAGTCATAATGTTAGTTTTAGTAAACCAATGTTTTTCTATAGTTTAGTGATTTCACTTCTGCTGTAAGACAAAGCTGCACAAGATTTGTTAATCCATCTAAGAATATTTTTTTTTGCCTTCCATTGAAGTTATTCAGAGTTTAATTTGATTAAGGTACCAGTTTTGTGTTAAATCCATCATGACTTCTCTGAAAATATGTCTATTTTCAATTTTCTTTCAGAGGTGCTCACACTCCTAAGTCTCCAAAATGAGAGTGAAAAATACAAAAACAATAGTGAATTATTGTTCCACCAACTTTTTGCCTAAAGAAAAACCTGAAAGAAATGCTATGGCTTTTAAAAGTGTTTAAAGGATCATTTGTGGGTCAATCGTAGCATATGAAGAAGTGGTGACAGTAAGAAGAAGTGACCTTTATTCATGGTCTTTAAATGTTTTTGATATATTTTTTAAGATAAGTCTAACTATTTCAGTGATCTAGTGGGAGTTTTTTGTTTTATTTTTGTTTTCTAGTGTTTGAAGGTTTAGATGAGATAAGGTCAATAAGAGACTTGTTCTGACTCTTTACTCCTTCATTTCTGCTGATACTAGCAGTATTGAGACTTCTTCCCTTCATAGAAAATAGTCTTTTTTTTTTTTTTTTTTTTTTAAGATGACAATATAACGTGCACAAAATTTTTGAGTCAGTTTCTCATGTTTACACCTTTAAAAGAATATGCTGCATACTATAAATATATGAGATATAAATGCTGCTAATATAAATATATCAGCAGCATCTTACCAAGGGATAGTCCAGTTACTTTTATCTACTCTTCAGATTCATTCTGTTTGTGTTTGCTTGTATATATAACCTGGGAGTTATTAAAGGGAAGCAGAGTGTAAGAAGAAAAGTTTGGTTTTATTGTCACAACTTTGATACTTATTCATCAGTCAACAGAGTTTGCCTGCCTTTGGTTTTATTTTGTTGTGCATCTACAAATCTTTGAACAATAGTATACATTTGTGCACATTTACTTATATTATGTATATTTTAGTAAGGGGATTATTTTGTCTGGGCAGGCCTGAGGACACCTGCTTGCTAACATGAAAATGTCTCTGAACCTCTTTGCTGCCAGCATGGAGTTAGAGTGTATTTCTATGGAAATGAGCTCCTTACTATTTATATTTGCCAGCTCTCAAATGATTCATTAATAGTATCACCTTATGTAGCTTGGCACAACTATACCTTCATGTGTGAGCAAAGTGCTATTGCATCAATAAAAACAGCAAAAATGTTGTTCATTATACTTTAACAAATGAGGAATTCAAAATCCATCAGATTGTCATGTGTGAGACAATAACGTGATTTACATATTAAAATGCCCCTGTGGGTGGATTACCATAGAAAAAATCATTACATAGTAGAGCTGTTTTTCCCCTTCATCAAAATCTCTTTTTAAATGCTCTTAGAGAAACAAGTGAAGTGAAAACTGTCTTGATTATATATCTCATTTCATTTCTCTTGTCTTTAAAAATCAGAGAAGTTGAAGAGCCCAATAAAAAACAGCTTAAGAAATAAGACCCCCAAAAATACCCTCCCCTCAAAAACAAACAAACAAACAAAAAAACCCCACCCAACAACAACAACAAAAATGACAGTTTTGGAAAGAGGAAGGAAAAAGTGGAGCAGAGGATGAGAAAAGCACTGAGTAGCAGAATGTGAGGTGAGCTTGCACTTGCACAAGCAGAATAGGACTTAAGAAAATGTCAGATACAAAAGAGGAATGATTATTCCATGATCTACTCCTGTCACACAGACAATAGCCAGGAACCAATTTATCCTAAAAACTAGTTAATTCTACAAAAACATTTTTCTTTTTCACAAATATATTAACAGTACAATAATGGCATGCTTGTATGGTTAGAGAAAAGAATATAGCATACGCAAGTAAAGAGCATGACTGAAGGAAGATATGAGTGTAGCATTCATTCACACACCTGGAATTTTTTGCTCCTGTTTCCACAGAGTATTTTTGCATGATGGATAAATCCTAACAATGAGAGTTGCTGGAGTCAGAATCTGTATGTGTAAAACATAATCACATAGAAGAGCATATGTATGCAAATTTACACTGTTGTGAAAAAGCATTCATAAGGGGGTTCTTACACACAAAGTTTCTTGTCTCTTTGACATGAAGGGTGTGAAAAGGATGGAGATGGTCTATTTTCAGTTGTGCCCAGTGACAAGATGAGAAGCAATGGGCACAAACTGAAGCACAGGAAGTTCTGGTTGAATATGAGGGGACACTTTGCTGTGAGGGTGACAGAGCACTGGAACAGGTTGCCCAGAGAGGCTGTGGAGTCTCTTTTTCCAGAGATATTCAAAACCTGACTGGATGCCACCCTGCACAATGTGCCCTATGTGATCCTGCTCGGCAGGACTAGATGATCCCTTCCAAACTCAGCCATTCTGTGATTCTGTGATTATATACAAGTATTGCTTTTTCCATGATTTAAGTCTGCTTCCTCTAATGGAACAATGCAATGAGGCTTTGTAGCACAGGATCAGCTTGAACAGTTCCCTAATCTGTAGCTTGTGGACTGCCTATGATTTTCAAAAAACTGTTTTATCTATATAGATTGTTACAGATCACATACCTCAGCCCTCTTATTTTTCTCCTCTCCTTATAAGTCATACAAAAAAAAAAAAAAAAAGAAAAAGATAAAAGAAACAGATCATCAGATAATTTCCTAACATTATGTTTTCATGCAAATGATTGCTACATGTGAAATCTTTACTTAGAAGTTAGAGGTCAATGGGAACAGAGGGTGGTCCATAAGAAAGATTTTGTGTTTAAATGTATCCCACGAAGAAGTTTCTGGAAGCCTTATCTTTTCTAAATGAAATTGGAGCTGACAAAATGTCTCACTACAAACTGCCACAAATTCCTAAAGCTTCAAGCTGCTGATTTAGAGATTTTTGTGACATTCTATATTCTTGATTTTAATAAAAGTTTAATAAAAGCATTATTTTTTTTGTATAATCGATCTTTTTGTCTGTGTATTTGCTCTGATTCAAAGCCTATTAAAGTCAATTAGAGTGACTGTGTAAATGAAGTGATGTAATGATAATGTAAGTCATTGTGCTGTGACTTGCATTAAGCTCCACTCCAACTCCTTGTAACTCAGCTCTTTCCATATACATCAGCAGATTTGGACTGACCAAGTGATCATTCAATTAATGAAAATGTCATACTCTATCTGTTGATAAACCTCTGTGTAAAATGGTTTCTAATATTACAGAGGTTATTCCTTGTCTGGAGTTCCTTTTGATTGTGGTTTACCATGGTCCATAACAAATATTGTTGACATTCTCTGACATGTTATTATGCAAATATTATACTGGACTTATAAAATGATTATTAATATTATTAATACTGTATTGAAGACATAAGAGATGAGAAAGTCTTTTCTTTTTTTTTTTTTTTTTTTTAATTTGTTTTAGCACATTTAATTTCTTTCTGCCTAGTAGGTGTTTAGAGGGAAATTTTTGCTCTTGACCAACTATTTTGAAGAGAATAATATAATTAATTTAAATTGGTTGTTTCTATGCTTTTTGCTTTGTTTTACTTTGAAGTCTGGTATCTTCTCTTAGGAGAAAACAATTTAAATATATGGATGGAGAGAGAATAAAATAGAAGATAAGAAGAAAGTGGAATCTGAAGATGTATGCCAATTAATTTGTTAAAAGGCCACAAGAAAATGTCACAAAACCACCATTACTATGACAGTGTCCCTGTTTCAAAATGTTTGTTTTTTTTTTGTTTTTGTTTTTTTCCCTGTCAATCTATCAGATAAATATCTTTTTCTGTAAGGTGGATTCAGCATCTACTTTAGCATGAAATAAAAGACAATGAAGATAGAAGAGTAAGTGGCACAACTGGAATATACAAGATTTGTACAGTAAATAAAGAAATGTAGGCAGCAGTGGAAAGAAAGCTAGAATTCTGTTTTGTTACAGAGGACATACTGAAAGGAATTTTGTTATTTGGTTCCTCTTCTTAGTTTATTCTATGCAAAGCATCTTTAGAAATTAGTGAAGTGGAAAAAAAGCAGACAATAACATCATTATATTGGGGTGGTAATATTGACTAAATTTCCCTACATGATAAGAGTTAGAAGTAAGTTAATAAAAGTTTTTATTTTAGAAATGCTTTATTAAATTGGCAACCAAACTTATATTTTCAGAACTATCCATCAGATCAATAATATGGTAATGTCAATGTATATACTTGCCCCATGGTAATAACACTGTCATCTTGTTGTCTTGTTGCTTTAGCAGTCCTGTAACTTCACACAGGAATGCGAGCATGTAGCCAACAGTTCTTATTAGGTCAATCCTTGTCCTTCTGAATTCTTCACCCAATTTCTATATTTTCTTTCAACACCTGTTTTAAGCCAATGAGGTAATTTTCAAAAGTGGTCATTGTTGTCATGTTCATACTTTTGCTGAAGACAAAGGGGTTTTTATTGAATCCCATGACAGCAAAGTTAGGCCCAGATTTCATATATGCAAACTGCAAAACATTACATCACATCTTTCTGCACTGTTTCAACCTCACTAAACAGTGTAGTTAGACAGGGAAATGTTAAATATTTGCTGTGAACTAGATGTTGCCCACTCTCTGTAGCCAAAACAATTTATCACCAGAATGTCTTCTACCATCCCAGCCTTTTTAGACTAGGCATTCTGAACTTCAATGTTAATGATGAAATTGACCTCTTTAATAATGTTAATACCTTTTCTTTATAATCAAACTTCAATTTTATGCATAATTACTATATAGTTGCAACTAGGTGACAAAGTCTGTACCTTGGGAAGAATTTGACTCCTCTTTGAGTATGTATCTACCATAAAGTATCAATATTGCAGAAGCAAAGATTTCTCATAATTTCCCATTTGGGAGCTTTTCTCCCAGTGCTATAATTTGTGCAGGAAAAACTTCCTCAGATTTATCAGCCAGAGGTAGAATGCTAAGGAGCACCTCACAGCACCTTAGAGTCCTGTTACTTTACAATGGAAATTGCAGGCCTCAGTCTCTAGATGGTTTTTTTTTTTTTTTTTTTACTTTTTCATAAATTGCATTCAATGTGTTCTAATGTACCTTTAAAAGTACTGTGAAAAATTGGAAAAAAAACAAAACAAAACAAAACAGAAAGATGAATATTATATTCAGTAAGCAACCCCACATCAAATTGGGTAAGATAGAGTCTGCTAACAGAATTTGTGCCATCCTGATGAATGACCATCTCCTGCTTGCCTAGTACTACTGGTGTGCTGGTACTAAGGCATTATCCATTCACTGTTCCAATGAATATTCTGTGGGAGCATGAACAACAGGGATACGATACACATTATAAATGTAACAGACCATTTAAATATTTTTCTGTTATTAAGGAAATAACATGAAAATAAAGGCATAAGGAAAGTACGCCAAAGCTTCAGAAGTTGTCAGAGCTTTTTTTAGGTAGCATAGTAAATTAGAGCTAATTACTGTAAAAGTGCCAAAGTCATTCTCTTCATGAACATGATAAAATTATTTTGTCCTACTCTCTCATTAGTTCACTCTTACCTCTGTGTAGTTTCTGCTAAAGTCACCGTGACTCAGGTTTAACCGATTTTCAAAAAACTGTGACCCACACCACCTCAGGAGGAATGCTTAAAGTTCTTTACTACATTCTTCAAAATTTTCTGTGTCTGTGATAATATATGTAGGTGCTATTTCAACATCTTTGACACTACTTTTAGTCAGGTAGGTAAAGCTTCATTGTGTGGGAGGAGTTAATTATATCACCATCTTCCTGTTTCTTCCAGTAGGAGCACTGAGGCTCCTGGAGGAGTAAAGAAGGAAGAGTCCATACACCTAAAAAATCTGATTGGTCTTTATGTGGGATAATATAGATGAAAGTATAGTTTTGTCTTTTCCCTTCTTTAGCATGAAGACAAAAAAGAGTTTGCCCCTATATAATATATGTCACGTGCAGAAGATGAATAACTATTAAGTTTGAATGCTTTACTACCAGATGAGAAAAGCAAGGAAAAAAAAGAAAATATACGTACCTGAAAATATCTCCCTAGAGTTGAGTAAACATCACACTTAGTAATAAAACAAGGATTTTAATTTTACTTGTCTCCTAATCAGCTATCAGAAGCAATTCCCAGCAGCTTTTGTGTTGACATTCAAAGCTTCATAGGCTGCTAAAGCCTCACATACTTCTATAGAAGACAGGAATTATATGCCTTACAAGTCAAGACTTTGCTGGTACCAACTGGGGCTAGCTGTACAGTTGCAGTGTAAGATATCTGTAATAAAATTTTACTCAGCTATGGGGACAGTTGAATCACAGGTTTCCATCCTTCTTCTGTTCCTTTTGCTGTGTGTGATCTCTAGCGCATGTTTTTTGTTGACATGATCATTGCTTACCAAAGTACCTTCAGTAAGTATTTTAGAGCAGAATAATAATGACGCTTTTATTTCAGTATTTCTTTAAAATTGAATTCTAAGCTTGTAAGTGACACCAAAGAAAACAAATCAATTTTTTTTCAATGAGTCAAATACTTATATATTCTATGTCTGAGATACTATAGATATCTTTGATTGAAAGTGAGATCAAGAAAACTCTTACTGAATGTGAAATGAAGGCTGTTGAAAAATATGTAATGGTCATATGCTCTGGAAATTTCTTTGAACTTTACCAGGGGACCAGAAGCAACTTTATGCAAAAGTATTGTCTTCCAGAATAGGACTTCTGGTCTTTTATTTTTTTCCCTCTCTGTTTTTAAGCATTGTTCCCTTATTTATAGTAACATAGGAGTTTCACTGTTCAATAATGCAATAGACTTCACTGGTATTTACTACATAGAAATATATGAACTATGGATAATCACAGGGGTTAGTAGAATTCAGTAATGCTATCAATTCTTCAGAAAAACATAATAATAAAAAAGAACAAAATGACTATATTGCTATATTTCTTATTTTTATGTTCATGTTATTATGTCTATCACATATCTAAGACTTTTTGGAGAGACTTCAATACTCAACCACACTGAGATCCACTGCTTTTATGAGTAACTAAAAAAACATATTACTGTTATAGAATGCTTTATTGCAAGAATTTCTTTTGTGTATGTGGGCAGAAGATTTTTTTTTACTTCTTCATCTTCAATTCATATTTAGATATTTGTAACTTCAGAATCTATCAGGAAATGTGATCATAATTATTACCTTTTCTCTCATAACACAGTAATTTGAGAAGCTGTTGAGGAAGAAGTGGAAAAGAAAATGAGAAACTGGAGAGGTGTTCGGGGGGAAACAAAGAAATATCAGACATATCTTGAAAGTAAGTCTCAAGAAATAGATTTTATGAGACAAACAGAGTAACAAGAGAAGAAGATGACCTCATTAATCTCTCATGTTTTTCTCTCACTACAGATTGAGCACTAAAACAGAAATAATGCAGCTGGTTTGAGATCAGCAGTTTTGTTGTGAATGGAAGTCTGAGAAAACAGATCACTGAGCACCAGACTGTTAAAGAGAAAAAGATGCAGATTCTTCCTTAGCTCAGCCTTTCAAACCATTTCAACCTAGCATGATTGTTCTTGAAAGGATAAGAGAGGAAGGATTTCCAACCACATAAATCATTTAGGAGTCAGTTATGTTCAATTTAAAAAGGAGAAAAAAAGAAAACACTTGATGTCTTGCAGTACTTCCAGTCAAGTGCTGATTTACTTTATTCTGACTTTAGGATGAGGGTCTGATGATTGTTCTGTATTTGACCACTTGATGGAATAAACCACAGAGAGGATTTTTTTTTCTCCTTTTATTAAAAAAATAAAAGAAAAATAAGAAAAAAAAAGAACTTTTTTGTTTCTTTGTTTCTAATAAAATAGCAGAAAATGTAAACTTAATATAATTTATTTTACGATTACATTTGAAATTTACAAATTTATTTATAGGTTTGTTTCTTCAACAGCAATTCAAGAGCAAGCAGAAACTAAAGATAGATATATTCATTCTGATCCTATTATCTAAAACATAGAAATCTATTCCATTATTATCTTGTAAAGAATATTGTGATGAAGTGGTCACCCCTCTCCTTCTCCTCTGATCTGCAGTGACCCTGGGAATTATCCAGACTTGAAGATTCTTCAAAAGGTCAAGGCTAATCACAAAAACACCTTATTCCTCTTCACTGCTTCATTATCTATACTACCTGTTCAAGGCATCTGTGCTATATTACACTTCTGTAACAGAAATTCACACTGGCTGCTGTGGTCTGAACCCAAGCACCATGATGCTGTTGACATGTTGTTTAATATGGTTGTTTAATATGGTACACTCTGAATTGGCTTTAGAAAGCCAAGTGAAAGATATGAGTTGCTCCTTGAACTCTCTCACTGTCTGTACCTGCATTATCCCTGGAACAACTGTACCTGAATTATCCCTGGCATGTTGGTTTTGAACAACAAGCCCTCACTTTTTTATTATTATTTTTTTTTCTTTTATTATTATTTTTCTTTTGACAGTCTACTTCCAGGTTTCTCAAATGAAGACTTGAGATTTTGTGCTGGTGCTGCAGTCAGTCTCAGTGACCTTCAAGACTCTTTGTCCTTTTAACATGCAAGTAAGTCCAACACTTTATGCTAGTGAGATGTGTAGGTCAGTATATTTTCCTTTTCATCTTCCTCAAAATTTTATTGCATCCATTTCTAAGTGAAGATAAACATCTACGGTTTGTGAGTGTACATTGGGTTTGAATGTAAATTGCAGCATGAACCTAGCATATGGATAGATATTGCAAAATGGTTATCAGACCCCATAGAAGGAGGGCAAGAAACAGAACAATGCCATGTAGAAAACGTGTTAAGAATGTGCAAAAATGTCCAAAAGCCAATAAATTATTGAAATTGTATCAGATGTGAAGAAGTTTTGTATTGATACAGACTTTCAGCAAACAATACAAGGTTTCTCTAATAATCAAATCATGCTAATATTTCAAATGAAGTTATTTCATGGAAAAGTGAGCTGAATTTCTTGTTTCATAGAGAGATTTCCTAAAAAGAGGTGTAGCAACTAAAATACACTGAACTGAATCAGGATCCAAGACTAAGTGAGCAGTACATTCAGCCTGTGGCAGCCCCGTTGTATCAAATTTAATTCAGAGCATTTAATTATTTTTTTTTTTTTCTTTACTTGTCTTCAGTTTTGTGTTCTTCTCCATAGACATCTGTGTTCTTCTCCATAGACATTTGAATGAATATAAAACGTGTCATTCATTTCAATCTGAGAGACACAAGAGACAGTTGTTTAAGTAATGTTCTGTTTTATTCTTAAATAGAACAAATATCTGATGCAGATTTTCATCTGGCATGTATATTGTCATTCTTAACTGGGTAGAGATGCGTTATCACCCTCCTTCTTTCCTGTCCCCTCCGTATTGATCTTTAAAATAGACAGAAAGTCTTAACCTTTGGAATTTATCACAACAGCTTTTCATGCCTTATCAATTTTAGTGGGTTGAGCTCTCTGTATCTGTATTGAGATCTTTCCTATCTTCTTGCTTTCCTCACATTTCAAGAAATCTGTCTGTTGCAAAACTCTCATTAGAAAAGACTATGATTGTCTTTGGGATTCTAATCTCTTTGAAAAAGAAGTGTCTACTCTCCAGGAATTAAAATTATGTCTTGAAAGGAAACAGCTCTTCAGAAAACCCAATGTCTAAAGAAAAAATATCTTCAACCTGATCCCTTCACTCCTATTCCATTTAATGTTTTTCTTCTCTCTTCAGATTTGATCACATTGCTGCCAGAACATTTAGTTTTATTTAAATTAAACAACATAAATATTGCTAGACTGGTTTCCTTTCTTTCATTTGAGCACTCACTGTCAACAATGGTTTTATCAGCCATCAAAATCCAATTGGAATGTCAGTGCTGCGTGTAGTTATCCAATAACAATGAAATAGACTGAAAATTCAAGTGCTTTTGAAAAACAACTGCTCCTAAAATAACATAAATGGAAAAAAGGTAATTAAAGAGTCTTTCTATGATTTTTTATTTTCTAAAATACATATTTAACTAAAGACATCATTTCTAAACTCCAGATTACTATGCCTAGTTGCTGTAATACAAAAAGAAAGCTGACTGGATGGAGTCAATAAGGAAAATTTTTCTTGTAAATAGCACAAAAAAGCACTTCATCACTGCACCACCTAAACATGCTTTGCTTTCTCTTCAGAGAACTCCTGCAGTAATACACACACAACAGTTAATAATAGATTATAAAAAGCAGTGCCCTTTATCATCTAAACACCAAATCTTTAGAGGCTTACAAATAGAACAGTTTGTTCAGTGATTGTAGAAATGTGACGTCAAAAGGCTGTTCTGCTCCTTGTTTGAAATCTGATCATGTTATTCCATATACTCCACTCCTTACCACAAGAAAATGAGGGCTGCAAATTGTCCAGACTACAGAGTTTTACCTTAATGGATACAATATAGCAGTAGTGTATTTAAACTTCTGAAAGAAAGGGTAACAGAGCTCTCAAAATAAGCCCTGGTCATGAATGTATATATATAGTCCTGTGATGGGTTGGCATAGCAACTATTTCTTAGAACTCTGTTGCTGCCTAAGTAAACAGCTAAAGCACAGAGCATGTCTCTGCTAAGCTGTGTCTTTCTGTAGTATAAGCGTGTATAAGAACTGAATGTTTTCTTTCAGACATGGGGATATTTTAGTGATGCTCACTTATACTGCCATTGTTGTCAGTGTTTTTATTGTAAAACTTATTTTCTCACAGTTTTAGTGATGTAATTGAATAGATAATTCTAATTTAAGTTTTTTTTTGTTTGTTCATTTTTGTGTTGTTTTTTGTTTGTTTGTTTTTGGTTTCATTTTTCAATTCAGATTGAAGCTTGGCATAAACAATCTCAGAGTAGACACGTTTTTATACCATTGGTTTGTGTAATTTTTAATAGCATATTTTTGAGAGAGCCAACAAAAGCTAAATGTGAACATAAATTAGTCATGGCAATCACTTAAATGAGCAGCACACCAGATTGCACATATCATGAAAGGCTACTTCATAATTCAGTCTTTTCATGTGTACTTGTGGCAATTTTTATTCAATGTGCTGCCCTAATATATATTTTAAATGGCTGTAGTTTAACCTGGCAGCCTTTCTTTACTGAAAAACATGTATTTAGATGTATATCATCTGATCTCAAAAAACAAATGAAGCTTGTAATACTTTAAATAAAGATTCATTTATGAATAGTTTATAATGAGTTTACAAAATTATCCTTTAAAATAGTTAATCATTTATAATAAAGTCTAATTGAGTCATATGCAGCTTACATTCAGTTCTAACACCTATCAACATGATTATAACTATCTGCAACAGATGGTACTAATGCCTATTATCTGCTGGTAAACTGTTAATAAATACTTCATAGATGGTTATAATCTCATAACTGGAAGTTATTATTGACAGATACAAGCTATCTGCTATTCTGTTATATCCTTCAAAAAAAGATTAAACATTTTACTTAATAAACTTGTGCAAACTATTTATGTAATTTTAATGAATGAAAGAATGTAGCAATTAGTAAATTTTAAGTGCCTTATTCCCAGAGTAGAATCTTAGTTTCTCTTTGATGTGGCTTCTATGAATGTTTTGTTCTGCACCTTTATCATGTCATCATGTAAGCATGTCATCAAAACTCAATAGCACACTCTCCTCTCTGTCTTCTACCTTCATTTGTTTCTTTCCTGGGAAACTTTTATAGGTCCTCTGCTCCTTCTGCTCCTTAGAAAAATGTAATGCAGGGGAGAAAACCCTCATTTCCCATCTGAGAACATAGCTAAGGGAAGGCACAGAAAATGGCAGGTAAACAAAATTGCTCTGCTTCTGATCTGATCTGTTTGGATATGATATAGGATGCAATGAGTATTTAAATACTTCCTACTGTGTTAATAGCAACTGTGGTAGTGACTTGTGGTGGGATTTGTCTCACTTCACATTAGTTCTCCCTAGTCTCCTTCAGTACACTGCTTCTACAGCCAGTGGAGAGAAATAGGCATCTTTTAATAGGCATATCTTATCTTAAGAGCCCTAGGAGGTGTGATGAGACAACCTCTGTAAGTGCTTACCTCTCGGGCATCTGCTAGCTACTGAAAGAAGCTGACAACATGCTTTGGCTAGATAGTAAATTTCAGATGACTGAAGTTAAGTGACATGAATGACATCATTACTGTGGGATTCAGTTCAAGGCTAAAATTTGAATTTAGTTGTATGTAATATATCTACACAGCTATATGTGCACCAGGTGTGTAGACTTCTATCATAATTGGTAGTGGCCTATCTGTACATCAGCCTGGAGACTGGAGAGTAGTTAATCCGCTGCAAAGTAGGCATATATATTTAGTCAAGTGAACAGTCCTCAGGACTTCATTAGCTGTATTGACTATACTTCGATGTCCTGTAATAGGATCTTACTAATCTAACTCTCGTATAGGCACTTGCGTCTGCAGAAAACAAAATTTAGACAATGTGAATTTTACCAGTGATGCCTGAATAAAATACTTCAATGAAGAAACAATCTGCGTGGCTTGCAAAGAAAATTTCCGGTTATAATTATGACTGAGGGCTGTTGCCAAGCCTGTTGGGATTTTGTGTAATTTCATTGCTCTTTATGCTCTTTATCAACTACTGTTATTAGAATAAAACATTTTGGCAGGCATAGTTACCTCTGAGCTCAGATATCTTAGCTTAGAGCAGCACTGCTGCAGAGTATGCAAAGTAACTGCATTCTGGATGAACAGGGCACTAATCCTGTATGGGCTTCAGTGTATACCTGAAAGAATTTATTTTTACTGACCTTGGTTTTATGATTCAATTTTTACTTTATATATGATGGTTGTTTGTATTCTCAGCTCATCTGGGCAGTTCCAGTACTCCTGAGAAGTAGACAAAGCTTCTCCCACAGCATTTGGCTGTCCTGACACAGTGTGAGAAAATGATAGATGCAAGTACTTGTGAATCTATTTCTTGTATCATTTGTTCCTAGATATATTGTAGCCCCTACCTTAAATGTGGCACATAACAGACTGAGCTTATACTTCTGTTTCTCTGCATTTTCTATATTAATATTAAACTAGAGATTTCGCGTTCTTGTTAAGTTGCCGTAGAAGTGCACTGCAAGGCTGCTCTGGATGAGAAATCAGCAATGTATTTGTCATCTCTTTCATGCTTACACTTTGTGGTTTCAGTAGCGTACAATACAGGCTTTCTGTGACTGACAGTCTTTTTTAAACAGTATTCCTAAGTGATTTATAGGTATTTCTTACTGGAATAGCTTTCTCATCTTTGACTTCTTTTTTTCCAAACTTTTTATATGCAAATACTGTTTTAAGACTTATATACAGACTTATATACTTTTTATATGCAAATACTGTTATAAGACAGTTTTTATCAATTTATCAATTTTGACTTATTTGTATTTGGGCAATGATAGTAATTCTGGACATAGAAACTTCATGCTGTCTTTTCCATAAGTGTGCTGCCTTGTGTACCCTCAGACCAGAACCTGCTGCTGATAGCAGCTTCTTTATTTACATCCCTGTGACACATCTAATAACTGTGTCTCTTTGAACTATCATATGACATCTTTGTTCAGCAGTAGCTTGAAACATTTACACATACATTGTTTTACTTGCTTTTTTATTTGTTTCCATAAATGTATTTTGTAATTATTAATAGCCTCTGAGCATCTCTATTATGGACATTTCCCATTTTGTGTTTACTTTCTTAGGTTTACCATGTTGGGAATAAAGAAGACTGGCAGTGAGGATTGCTCCTTGCAAGTCATCCTTGCACTTAAGCAGATTGTGACTGACTTTGCTGATTCCTTTTTCACATAAAGGAAGTTATGATTGTGGCCTGAGATGCTGTCTACCAAAGTGTTGCTGTCCAAGATTAGTGGGACTAATCTTCAATCCAGGGAACATCCTCAGACGGTTGGGATTGACTTTTGTTTTGCAGAATGTGGTGAGGTTGCCACTTTTGTTATTCAGCAGTACTTGTCAATATCTATATTTTGCATTTTGGAATTTGGCACTATATCTTTTTCCTGTAATTTTTTTAGTTTGCTTTTGCCATGTCAGGTAATATTTTATGACATTTGGCAGTGAGCACTTTCTCTGTTTTACTAAATATCTCGAGTCTATACAAATGTGCTTCTTGCTTGACATTTCAATAACTACCACAATACTTAGCCAACTTGTATACTCTATGACTTTCACAAAGATTTCTTCATTTGTCATGTGTTTTTTTTGCTCTTTTCTTTGTTTAAGCAATGCTGAGGAAATCTTCATATGAACTTTCTATTTATCCTTAAGTTTCCGATATGTTCTATCTTGTCTTCGCAATTGATGCCAGATAACACTTTGCAATTATTATTATTATTATTTTGCTGATTTCTATTGCATTAGTGTGAAGTATATGCCAAAAAGTGATTCTTAGAATCAATACTTGCTTTTTGATTTAGCTTACCAATTTCTTTTTCCTACAACAGTAACGTGTCCTTATACACAAAGATTTTCTACCACCCAGCTTTCAAGTCTTCCTTTCAGCCTTAGTATTTCTTTAAGCATTTTTATTATTATTATTTGGGGGAATATTTATGTGTTTCTTCCCTTTCTGTTTTCATACTTTCTCAATCTTTAAAAATGATATATCTGTATGCTCCACTAAAACTCTGCACTTGGTTGTGTCAAGTTTTGGTTTTGCATGGACCTGTTTCTACCTGTAGGTCTTTGGGATCCCTGAGCATTTTAATTTAAGCTGCTCTATTTTTCATCTCTAATACTAATTTATCACAAATTAGATTGTCTCCTTGTGTAGAGTTGACCCCGACTAGCAGCTAAGTTCCCACCCAGTTGCTTGCTAGTCCCTCTACTCCCTTCACCCAGCAGGTTGGAGGAGAGAAGCAGAAGGGCAACTGTGAGAAAAACTCATGGATTGGGATAAATGTGGTTTAATAAATGAAGGAAAAAACAAATGATGCAAAAGTAACTACTCACTACCTCCCACCAGCAGACAGATGCCCACTCAGTCTCTCAGCAGTGGCTCCTTTAGAAAAACTCCCTCCCCTCAGTTTTATTGCTGAGCTTGACGTTATAGGAAATGCATATCTCCTTGGTCAATTCAGGTTAGCTGTGTCAGCTCTGTCCCCTCCCGACCTCTTGTCCACCCTTAGCCTGCTCACTGCAGGGACAGAGTGGGAAACAGAGAAGGCCTTGACACTGTGCAAGCAGTGCTCAGCAGTAGCTAAAACATTACTATGTTATCAACTCTGTTTTGGTCACAAATATAAAACACAGCACCATATGGGCCATTATGAAGCAAATTAGCCAACCTAACCAGACTCAGTAAAGTCCTAAAATTTCTGAATCACACACCAGCCATCCTGTGAAGTTTGGCAATATACTTGATTATTTCATCAGTCTTCATTCTCAATTATTGAGAAAATGCATATAACATCATTGTGTGTACATAAAGCTTTTGGAGAGGTCTAAGATTTTCTCTGAAATACATAAATTTCATTAGTGCTTAAGGCATGCATTGCAGTTTATACAATATTGGGCTTGTCTGTGCCAAGGTTTATGACAGTGTTTCTCAGGCCTGATCCCTGCTGATCCAGCCTGCTGCACTGTCATCCCCTTTTTGGGTGGTGTCATCTCCTTCCCTTTTTCAAACCCTTGTTCCCATATGAAAGAAATACGCATTTGCAGGAGAATCATGGTAAGCTTAAGTTTTGACTTTCACTTTGAGCACTTACTGGTCTTGTTACTCATGGTCCCTCTCTATGCAATTACAACAATTTCTTTTACTGTCTTTTAGATCTGTTGAAAATTCTCACTAATTCTTGCAAATAGTGTTAATATCCTTATCTGAAAAGTTTATAGAAGTGTACAGAAATAATAATAGTTAAAAATGTATTTACAACTCAGAATTTTGTCTTAAGTCAAAGTATTCTCTGTATTAGACAATATGATGAAGGTTTGAATATTTTTATTGGAAAAATAAATGCATTGAACACTGAGACTTATCAAGCAGTTGCCTTGAATACAATGTGACTGCATCAACAAAGGCTTTTTAATATGCTGGTTTCTTGCCTGTGCATGGTGTATGATACTGATTGTAGATTATTTTATAATGATAGAGTCCAACTGCTCTGAAGGAAGTAGTTTGATGTATGATATTGATATGCTGTAGATTGACTCCCATAGTTTCTCTTTAATAGTGACACATAAGAATTATTATCATCTATCGCTATCAACAATATGAAAGTTCATTTGTTTGTTTTCTTTTAACAACATTCAGAACACAGAAACAGAGGCAAAAGAAAACATAAAATCTGGGGAAAATTACAAACTAAGAAAATCACATTTAAAGTTTAGTACTATTGCTTCTGAAAGAATGTATTGATTTCACACTCCTGGAAAACAACACCAAGGAAGAGCTTCAGTAATGATGTACCTACATTAGAGTGCAAGTAAGAGCAAGTTCAGAAGGTAAAGTTGAAATTCTATCCCATTGCTATTGAAAGGTTCAGAGGGAAAAAATGTCTGACAGACCTTAATTTTGTGGCTAATCACATGTGATCTTTTCTCTTTCAATAGCATAAGAAGCAAATCAAATGAGTGTTGCAGAGTAAGGTGCAAGAGTCCTGTCAAATTCTTGCTGGCTGCGGTCAGGCAGTTTTCTGTGTATGGCTACATGATGGGGTTACAGAATAGGGATGTTGCAGGTGAGTAATAAAATGGGTGAAGGGGAAATGCTATAAGGGTCTTGCTTGAGATGCTACAGTGGCTTACAGCTTAAGTGTTGATGCAGACTGAACATGCCAGGGGAAAGAAAAAAAAAAAAAAAAAAGGGAAAAAGAATTAAAAAAAAAGGAAGGAATAAGGTTGAACTTTACAATACCTAACTTTTATGCTCCAGACCCTTGGATTACAAACAATCCAGGCCCTTTGTGCATTGTGTATGGAGAGACAGATACCTGAAGAATATATTCACATGAAGTAGAATAATGTGTAGATGATATCTAGAGGTAATCCATAATGAAACATGGAAGAGAAAGGCGTTTCTGAATGTGTTCACATTGCTTAAATGTAGGTATGTAGATAGTGTGTTTTTCCCAACTAGAGCTACTCTTGGGCTGAAAGTTCATAAAACCAGCGAGAGAAAACCTGAGCATATATTTTAATCATAT
Source organism: Netta rufina (assembly GCF_964035555.1). Taxonomy (NCBI): domain Eukaryota; kingdom Metazoa; phylum Chordata; class Aves; order Anseriformes; family Anatidae; genus Netta; species Netta rufina. Next base: position 35,693,905 of record NC_140123.1, on the reverse strand, counting down.
CTGTTAAAGATAGCCTTCCACTATATCAAGTGTTTAGATTACAAGAAAAGTAGGTTAGGACTCATTTGTATGGTTGTCTCATGGAACAACCACAATGAAATTATTGTACAGTGTAGGAAGAGACTACACTCCAGATTTCTCATAGAATCATGTATAAAAACAGCAAACATTTCCATATGTTGACTTTGGAGCTCATCATTTTGGTATGTCACATCCTGCAGAGTGGAGTTGTGCAAAAGAACAAACTCAGTTACCAAAGTGTCATAAGTGACATCTCTGACTGAACTTGTGATCCCAGCCTTTCAGCAGAGATAGCTGGTCTGAAAATGCACTCTGCTGATAGCTTTATACCCCTTCTAGCTCAGGAGATAACAGTGATGAGGTTGTTCCAGGGTTTTCATACCACACTCCATTGCTTGTTGGAGACATGCCTGAAATGTCCTGATTCCTTATTGACTGCTCCATTAGACTAATCTGTATTTTCATACTGATGTTATTGGAAACTGTTCAGTGCTTTTGGAAAACATACTGTCTGTTTTTTTTTTTTTTGTTTGTTTGTTTGTTTGTTTGTTTTTTGTTTGTTTTGTTTTGTTTTGTTTTTCTTTTGACATTAGATGGGCTAACTGGCACTTTGAGAGTCCCACAATATATATATATATATACACACATATATACATGTGTCGTGGTTCCGCTCGAGTGGGCAGCCGAGCTCCACCACAGCCGCTCTCTCACTCCCCCTCCTCAAAGAGGAATGGGGAGAAAATATGAGAAAAGGGCTCAAGGGTTGAGATAAGGACGAGAAAATCATGTAATAATTATTGTAATGGGCAAAACAGACTCAGCATAAGAAGATAGTAAGATTTATTGCTCATTACTAACAAGCTAGAGAAGTGAGAAACAAAGGAAAGAAACCAAAAGCACCTTCCCCCCCCCATCCACCCTCTTCCACCTCCTCCCCCCGAGCGGCGCAGGGGAACGGGGGAATGGGGGCTATGGTCATTCTACAGCACTTCTTCTCTGACGCTCCTTCTCGGTCACTCTCGTCCCCTGTGCTGTGGGGTCCCACCCACGGGATGCAGTCCTTGATGAACTGATCCAGCGTGGGCTTCCCACAGGCAGCAGCTCTTCCAGAACTGCTCCAGATATGGGTCCGTACCACGGGGTCCATCCCTCAGGAGAAAACTGCTCCAACCTGGCTCCCCTACGGGCAGCAGCTCCTGCCAGGTCACCTGCTCCTGCGTGGTCTCCTCTCCACAGGCTACAGGTCCGGCCTGGAATCTGCTCCGGCAGGGGTCTTCCACAGGCAGCAGCCTCCATTGGTGCAGGGCCACCTGCTCCACTGTGGTCTCCTCCACGGGCTGCAGCATGGAACCCTGCTCCACCGTGGTACTCCATGGGCTGCAGGGGGACATCCTGCTTCACCATGGTCCTCACCACAGGCCGCAGGGGACTTCTGCTCCGGTGCCTGAAGCACCTCTCCCCCTCCTTCTACACTGACCTTGGCACCTGCAAGGCTGTTTCTCACTCCCTTGACTCTCCCGGCTGCTGTGTGGTGCAGCATTTTTTTTCCCTGTCTTAAATATGCTCTCACAGAGGCACAAAACAACATTGCTTATTGGCTCAGCTCTGGAAAACAACGGGGCCCTTCCCAAACATGGGGCAGCTTCTAGATCTTTCTCATAGAAACCACCCCTATGGCCCCCTGCTACCAAAACCTTGCCACGTAAACCCACTACAACATGTTGTATCTATTCAGACAGATGTGTGCATTTCTGGCATTTCTGTGACTAAGTGTGAAATTTGTGTGAGTTATAGATTTACAATATGAAAATATACAGATGCATACCTGTTATAGGAATATTACCCTTCTTGCCCCCAAACTGTTAAATATATTGTTTACAGTTTAACAAAATTGGAAAATAAAGTTCATTGGGTGTATGAATGCAGGCTTTCATTAAGGTTTCAGTTGTACCTAATAAATAAAATCTAATGGATGCTTCGGGATTAGTGTTTGTAGCACTGATGGAGAGATGCAAATACTGTTTTTTGTATAGGGACCTTGGCTTTCCTGGTATTTTTGAAAGAGAGACTCTCGATCAGACTGGCAGAGATCTATTGATTTATACCTCTGTGTTGAACTCCGGATTGAGACAGGCTACATTCTCTAGTCTGTACCGGGGGGGGGGGGGGATGGGAATGTTGTTAAAGTGTCAAGTAGTAATAAATTCTGTGAAGAATGATGTGTATTATTAAAAGAACTTTACATTACATTACTTTTAATAATTCAGCATGTAGGGTGGGAATGACTTGTGTAATACATATACCAATGATCCTACAGTTAATACCCATGTTTTCACTTAATTATCCAATAATACTGCTTTTCACACATGCACATACTGCCTTAGTCTATCATTCTCTTCTATATGTTTGCAAAGCTATGAAACTCTCTGTGAAAAATCCTGTACAAAGTCAGCATGTTTATTTTAGTATACTTGAAAGGGATTTAGAGGGAGCTTCTTTCATTTATGCACTTACATGTATAATCACATTGTTGACAATTAGTAACTTATAATCACACTGTTGACAATGGCTTCTAACTTTTCCCTCAAAGATAAAACAGTTACTATTCTAATAATATTTATAGTGAAATGCTGGAATAATTGGAAGTGTTATCCACTGAGTGCTAGTGCTGAGGTATTCCTGAAGTGTATACAGGTTGTCCTAAAACAAGGTGTTAGCAGAGTTTTGCTTCACTCACATTTTAGTTAAAATTGTGTCTGTGGTATTTCAGCTTTACATTACATTACATTATGTGAGCATTTGACAAGTATAATGCCTACTTGTTCCTTTCCCACATAAATAAAAGAAAGGTTACTATGAAAAACAGAGAATCCTTTTTTTTCCCTTTAGTTATGTGAAAAATTCACAACATTGGAAAAATCGTTTGGGGTTTTATTCTAAGGAGAAATGTTTAAACTTTTGCCTGAGCGAAATGAAAAACTCTACAAATGTCTAATCAACACCAAAAATAATTTATGTCATGAAAATTAAGGTTCTTGTCCTTCTCCAGATATCTAGGTTTTGTACAATCAAATTTTTTTAGTGCAGTTTTCACTTCAAAATAGAAAAATACATTCAAGTATCTTTTTTTTTTTTTTTCTAAAATCAAGATATTCACTCAGGCAATATAAATGTGTAATGTAAGTTAATTCAAAATGAAGTTTCTTGTTAATTAATTAATTTTTTTTTTCCTTAAAAGAGTTCCTCAGTCATAATTTGTACTTGCAGGTTCCTCCAGAGATATTAAGTTATAAAACTTTTGACAGGAATGGATATAATATACATAGCCATCTAGTCAGCTGTAGTATCCATTTGCAAAGCTGCCTTATGGAAATGAGACTAAGAGTGTAGAAGCAATAAATTCTTCAGTTAACATAAACAAATCTGTGCCTGATTTGTGTTCCATGTGCAGTTCCTCCTGAGTCACAAACATGAGTTCATTTCCTATCTTGGCTTTTGCTTTCAGTATGTGAGGTAAACACTAATATCTACCTCTCAGATGTTGTTTCCAAACATTGTCTTATATTTTGGTACCCTTGCATGATCTTTCTTGATGTTTTTCAACAGTTTGCATATTTTACCCATGTCTAGTATTTTTAAGGGAGTTTCATATGAACTTGTGAGCTGTCCAGATGAGGCTAGTGACTGGGGATAACCACTCTTTTTTGCAGAGAGGTGACCACTCTCTGCAGCTTCCTCACCCAAGCAATAGTTCTGAGAATCATTGTCTCCCTAATTTTCTAGGCTTTTTTAAAAATCAGTTTCATTTTTATCAATTATCTTTTTACCAATATCTTGTACTTGAATGTGCTCCATCTCACTTCTGTCAAATGTTCAGTAAAGATAGTCCACAACCTTTAATACTTTCTTAAATTGGTGTTTGCATTGCAAATTGATTATCTGTAATCAATCCTTTTATTTATTTATTTATTTGGAGAATGGGACTCACTTGTTCCACTTTGGTTACCTAACTGGCAACTACATTTTATCAGCTAATGAATCATTTTTTTTTTTTTTAAAGGCATGCTTCACTTTCTTATACAGTCAATAAAAATCAGTGAATGCCTGTGAATGCCTCCAGAGGGAGATCCTGTCTGCTTAAGTTTCACATGCCTAAGTTTTAACAAAACATGTCAAAATAAACAGTTTGTTTTTAAGTAATGCTGGCTTCCTGCAATTAAACTTATGAGCCATACTATACTCAGGCTACAGTCTCCTGTGTTTGACTGCACTGACATACAGGTTTCATTAACTCTTATGACTCATCAGCCAATTTTGACCAGACTACCCTTCCTAGAGAGGATATTTATCTGGAGACAACTTAATTTCCTTTTCTCTGCTAAAGCACCTTTGGACTAGGGAATCTTCTCTTAAGGTCTTTGAAAGTGTTTATGAAGATTTAAAAATGACTGGCTTTGTCTTTCTTTCCACAGTAACGTTCTTGTTTTCATTATAAACGTTCTTTGATGCTTTACTACTCTACAGACTCCTTGTCATTTTGAGTTGGCATGATAACAACAGTCTTAACCAGATCAAGAGCAAAATTACAACCTTTTCTGATTTACCGTGTTTCCCAGGTTTATTAGTCCCAAGGATTTAAATGTTTCATTGTTTAATTTGAAATCAATTACTCTGTGTTTGTCCTTCCCCCACCCCTCTTTTTTTTTCTTTTTTTTTTTTCTTTTTTTTTTTTTCCCTCCAGAACAAATCATCAGCCTTTTTAGTATTACAACTTTCTCTGCTGTCAGAATCAAAAGACATAGTAAATATATTAGGTAGATTTTTTTACTTAAAAATATATTCTAGAAATCTTTTGATATCTATAATATAAAATATTATTTGGATCAGTATTTCCAATGATGAGGTAACTGTTCCTCTCCCCTCTCTGGTTTAAGCAGAGCATCCAGCCCAAGTAAGTAATCATTAATGTTTGTCATGATGTATGTGTCTGGTAATGATGGCTGTAGCCTGGATTTGAGGGAGACAAAAGAGAAATAGACAAAGATAATTTGAAGAATGCTTCCTACCATCCCAGCCTTTGTGGAAGCAAGAAATTACTGTGGACCATATGCTGGCACCTCCCCTTGGGCAGGGACATCTCCCAAATTTATTTCTGCAGATTAAGAGGCTTAGTGAATTGGAAAAGTAACAGCATGCTAATGCACTCTAATGGTGTTTTTTGAACACTTTAACAATCTTAGGTAAGTAGCATAAATGAATTGTGTAATACTAATAATCCTTTATACATAAAATGTTGACCACATCTGGGACTAGGTGTGGATTCAGCTGCACCGAGGTTCCTTATCTCATCAGTTCAAGGGGAAATAGAAAGCAAGTTGGGTCCACTCTAAACCCTGTGACTAAACAGGACAGTTTCCTAGATACAATGTCGCCTAACTGAGATCATTATGCAGATCTAGTATATAATGTCTTTCACGTAGTGTATTTGAGTAGTACATAGTGTCTTTTACATGGTGTGTAATTAAGTGTATCTTGCAACTATAATCAGGTGTACCTTAAGTTACATAAAATCACATTAGACAAATCGGGCAAAGAACGTGATACAAGTACACATTTATTCAAAAGTTAGAGAAATTAGACATCCAGTCTTTAGCTTAAAAGGCAATGGAATAAAGGACAGAATGTAGATCTTATAACATTTTGGAGAAAGTAAAAAGAACAGCTGCATTAACTATATTTCAATTAACTTGACCATAAATTATTTTTTAAAAAGACATCCTTGTGTAAATCATATATATATGGCCATATCTAACCATGTATCTTGGTGTGGAAAACATGTACTTTCATATTTCCTTCTCGAAATAACATATAATTTTTATTCTTAATTAAGCACTGTTTTTCAGTTGTCATTTGCATTGCTGTTTCATTCATGTTTCTAATGGCAAGAAGACTTGGAAGGCACCAGAAGCACAGTTTGCTTCATGTAGATGCAGTAAAGAGTTGAATAGAAATTTCCTTTGAAATTGTTTTCAAAGGATGTGATGGTGTTATAATTTTTTGCTTATTTTCTAGCTGCAGTTTCTTAATCCTGTTATCAAAAAATCATACTGCTACTTCTCCCTTCTGAGTGAAGTGCACATCATTCTACACCCATGGCAGGGGTTTGTATTGGAAGTGACACTGTTTAACATCCTTGTCAGCAACAAGGACTGTGGGATTGAGCGCACGCTTGGCAAGTTTGCTGATGACACCAAGGTGAATGGTGCAGTTATCGTACTGGAGGAAGGGATACCATCCAGAGGGACCTTGACAGGCTTGAGAGGTGGGCCCATGCAAACAACTTGCAGTTCAGCAAGGCCAAGTGCAAGGCCCTGCACCTGGGTCAGGGCAATCTCAGACATGAACACAGACTGGGAGATTGAGTGGATTGAGAACAGTCCAAGGAGGACTTGAGGGTGTTGGTGGATGAGAAAGAAAACATGAGCTGGCAAAGTGCACTTGCAGCCCAGACAGCCAATCACATCCTGGACTGCATCACAAGAAGTCTGGCCAGCAGGTTGAGGTAGGTGATTCTTCCTCTCTACTCTGCTCTCATGAGACCTCACCTGGAGTATAGCATTCAGATCAGGGCCCAGAAACATAAAAAAGACATGGACCTGCTGGAGTGAGTCCAGAGCAGGGCCACGAAGATGATCATAGGGCCAGAGTACCTCTCTTATGAAGACAGGCAGAGGGAGTTGTGTTTGTTCAACCTGGAGAAAAGAGGTCTCTGAAGAGACCTTACAGTGGCCTTCTAGTATTTAAAGGAAGCCTACAAGAAAGATGGGGAAAGACTATTAAGGAGTGTATCATTAGGACAAGGAATAATGGTTTTAAACTAAAAGAGGGTAAATTTAGATTAGACATTAGGAAGAAATGTTTTACTTTGAGCGTGGTAAAACACTAGAACAGGTTGCCCAGATAAGCTGTGGATGCCCCATTCCTGGAAGAGGTCAAGGCCAGGTTGGATAAGGCTTTGAGCAACCTGGTGTAGTGGGAGATGTCCCTGACCATGGCAGGGTGGTTGGAACTAGATGATCTTTAAGGTCCCTTCCAACCCAAATAATTTTTTAATTCTATGATCTTTTTTTTTTTTTTTTCCTTCAATGTCTGGCAAGTATGCTCACTTGGTGGTTGATCTAGTCACCCTATGATCTTAGAGCAATGAATTTAATTTATTCTTGACTGGTCTTTATCCATTTGGAACTATTCTTTGTTCCTTGAAAGAGAATCTCAAACTTCTCAAATTGTTTAGGTCTCTTATACCTCCAATAAATGTAGTACTGTAGTAACATTAGGGTTCTGCATTAATTGTATTAAATATTGCTTTTAAATACATGTATGTGCACACACAAACACATTTCTTTCATTTACTGGACAAAAAAACAAACCCATAATTTAATAATAATAATAATAGCTATAATCCTTTATGGAACCAAACAGTTGAAATGACAGCAGCCTCCACCCCAAATTCGGACATCTGTTAGTTTCCAAAGCACTGAGGGCAAGCATAAGGATGGAAGAGTTTTGAAGGCTATTGTTTTTGAAGATGTATTCATCTGTGAAAAAGAGATGCAAGTCCAGAGAAATGGGCAAGCAAAGTTGTAAGAATCAGATGTATTTTTGAACAAATACTGAGAATGAAGCCTGAAGAAAATGTGAGAGTAAAAGCTTTTGAGAAACGTTCTGATTGAAAACAGCACTGGTGACTGTGACAGAATGTTAATATATTTTTTATTTCTTTGAATATTCCCTCCTTTCTTATGAAAAGTAGAATTCTGAGAATTTTTATAAATAAACAGGATTACAGCAAAGAAATTTCTGACTCTATTTCCAGCTTTTCTTTGAGAGAGAAACTATACTTACAAGTATGTCCCCTTATTTAATTAGAAAAGAAACAGATGTATGCGGACATATGTATTTATCTATGTATGTACGTATAGCCTTCTAATTCATACATTATCTGAAAAATGTCAGAAAACTTACTTTGAATGAAGTGAATTGTTTCTTAAGTTTCTGTGTTTATTTACAGAGTACACATTATTAATTTGACATTTATTTCTTACCCCATTATAAAATCAGTGTGTCAAAACATTGCTTATTGTTCTGTAGCATTCTAGATTTCATCAGCTATAAGATGTAGGCTCAAGCATGTGAATTACAGAGATTTTTTTTCCCTGTACAACCCCTTTCAATAATAAACATAAGTAGACATAGTATTTGATCTTAATTTTGAGGCCTTTTGTGTCTCTCTTTTTTGTTAATAGGGAGTTTTGGATTTTGAATAGGTTTTCATATTCACGTCTCTGTAAAAGTTTGTATAAATACATTTTTTTATGAGGTTGAAATATAATTGCTGTTTTAGTAAATGTCTGAATGTATGTTTACAATCTGTTTATGTAAATATTTATTAGGCCTTTTATAAAATATATATTACTTACTGGAATGATAGATCATAACATAAATCTTAACTAAAATTCTGCATTTGGCTCCATCTGAGCCATTAAATGGTATTGAGAAAATTAGTGCTGTGCAGATATTTTAATGTATCCCTCAGAATAATGCTTCCATATTGTATAAGTTGTATCGAGCCATTGCGATATTAATATAGATACTGGTATAAAAACATTTTAAAAAGTTCTTTGTAACTTCAGTAATATTTTTTACCTACCACTGCCATTTGGGAGTTTTTGTATTAAGACAATGTCTACCTTAATGTAATTAAATTCCTAATTAAGAGTGAAGTGGGGCAGGTTTTTTATTAATGAAGGAACAAAAATTCATTGCCTTTGTTTCTCTGTTTGCTGCTGAAAATTTAAAAGTCAGATTTTATTGAAAAATATATTTTTCAGTTTTACACATGGGAACACGTTTTTCTGTATTAAGACCTCACACTGAAAAACACCTACTAAGCAGGTCCTTTTCATCCCACTTTGTTTTAGAATCTGTTCTGGGATTCTTCACTTAGGAAGGCAGGAAGGGTAAAATGTGTCTTCCTCTTCACAAACTCCCAGTAGACTGTGCTCGTAAAACTGGGAAGCCATCTAAATGTCTGTTAAAAAACAAAAATAAAAACAAAAAAACAACAAGGCTCATACTACAGTATAAAATTCAACCTCTACTTTGTCCACCCTCTACAACTTGCCTTATATATACTGAGTATATGCTGTTTCCTTCTTCTCTCTTTGAGGTTATACAGAAGGTCTGGCTTTGGGCTGTTGAAAGTTAACCTAGTGCTTTGGATACTAACAACTTGACCCTGTGCTAGTCAGAGTTTTCTTGATTTATTTTAAGAATAAAAATGTTTTACCTGTATGTTGGGGTTTCATATCTCCACCTTCAACCTACAGAGAACCAATGACATATTGCTTATGCCTATACAAATTTGGGGCACATTACTGTGACACATACTGTGACACAAAACTCTATAAGACTTATCAGGGAGTCAGATGAATAAAAAAGAGAATGTGCAACAAGGAGATCTTCAAGTTGAAATGTGATTTCACTATAGACTCTACTAATCTTTGGTACTAGCATCCTGGTCTCCAAATTGGAGAGGGATGGATTTGATGGGTGGACCATTCAGTGGATAAGAAATTGAAGGTCTCACCCAGAGAGTGGTGGTCAATGGATCTCCAAGTGGAAGCTGATGACAAGTGGTGTACCTCTGGGGTCTGTCCTGGGACCAGTACAGTTTAATATCTCCATCAACATAGACAGTGGGATTGAGTACACCCTCAGCAAATTTGCAGATGACACCAAGCTGACTGGTGAGGTTTATGTGGTAGAAGGAAGGGCTGCCATCCAAAGAGAGCTGGACAGGCTTGAGAAGTGGGACCATGTTAACCACATGTGGCACATGAGGTTCAACAAGTCTAAAAGCTGGGTGTTGCACCTGAGCCGAGGTAATCCCTGACATGAGTACAGGTTGGGAGAAGAACTAATTGAGGCCAGCCCTGCAGAGAAGGACTAGGGGGTTCTGATGGATAAAAAGCACTGATGGATGATCTAGCACTGTACCAGTCTTTTGGTATGATGCTTCATCTACCATGAAAAACAGGTGAATTAGTTTTACTGCACAGAATTTCTGGGAAGAAATATTAAGAGATATAATTTGCTTAAAAATACTTTTTATTAACTGGCTGAACTCAGATTATAACGTTTCACATACCATTGGGATTTTTTTTTATTTTTTTTTTTTTAAAGACACTTTAAATTATCTTTTATACCAAGGAAGGGTGTAAAAAACGGAAATTTGTGGAATTACAGTCTACACAGATCTTTACATTCTAGCTTCAAAATATGATGTTAGGCATTTTCAAACATCAAATAATACTTGCTGGCTTATGGATAATATGGATATTATTGCTTCTGTTGGGAGAATATTATAGACAGTTGTCTGAGGTTGATCTGCAAAGGCTGAAATTAGTAACAGCAAATTTTTCTCATTCCAAAATTTGTTAACAAACTTTCTGCTTATGGAATTTAAGACATTAATTGTGCTGGCTTGTGAGGGACAGAGCCAGCAATTTTTGCATACACAATTCCCTACTTGCCTCTGCCAATACACCATAATCTTGATTAGTGACACTGCCTGATATTCCACTCTTTCACGTCTCATGAGTCCAGACTTTCAGCCATGCAGAACTGTGCCATATTTGGAGGTTCAGTGGGGTGTGACAAGTAACTCATTTGAGACTAAAAGCAGTATTTGAATTCATGTCTCCTGAGGTAAAAGGCTAGTTCACTTAGAATTTATGTTATCTAGCTCACTCATGACAAAGATTTTCTGCACCAGAAATACCTTGACAGGTGTTAGTACAAGGCATCATAGTTGCAATTAATGCAACAGCTTTATTAAATTTGACTTTGACATATGTATTAATAATCCTTGGACTGGCATAAAAAAATCACTCAGCTATATTTCAAAGGTTTAATTATATACATGCATATTTGTGTTTGGTGTCTCTCACACCCACAGTCAATTTTCCTTGCCTTCTGTCACATTGGTATTATAAAGCAGATGTTTATTATAAATTATACCTCTTTAATATATGAGTATGCAAAGATGCAAAGTGAGTTTATGACTTTTCAAGATTGTGTCTAACAAATTAAACTCCATATGAACATCAATTGTACAGATTCATTTACAAATAAGATTACCTGAAATGCAATATTGTATAATTGACTACTTAAACTTTGGTAGAGAAAGAAAACATTTAAGAATGTTTGAAGTAGTGAGATGCATTAAGTCTAAAAGAGACAAAAGATTCTAAAAACTTCCCTGTCATACTCAGTTCTTTTTACCATTAATACTCTTATTATTACCATTAATACTCTTATCTTGTCTGATGTTAAAAAGCTTTAAAAACTTTAAAAAGTATTGCTCATAAACTGTGGCCTTTTCAACTACTTACAAAATATTCCACAGTCCTATTTTTTGTAAAGTGAAAAGAGTGTAATACAAATAAAGAGACTGCTTTCTTATATATATCTCTCCCTATTACTGCTAGAAAAATATACTTTCTCATCCATTGATGGAGTGAAATATTTCTGCATTGCTTTTTGTTTTTTATTGTTCTTTTCCATTCTTGGTTGCTTAAATTCTATATCATTCTGAAAAAAAAAAAAAAAAAGAAAAAAGGAAAGTTTTCAATAGTTTAAATTATATGCCATGGTAATTTGAAAATTAAAAAATCCCTGAAGTTTATTGTAATTCATTTTTATGAGGTAATTTCATATATAAATCTGTTAATTACACTTTGACCCCCTTGCTAAGTTGATGATATTCAGTCCAACTATACGCATAGTACAACAGAGTTTAGCCCCCCCTTTTTTTTTCATAATTAGTACTTATAAGTAGATTAACATGAGTAAAAATAGTATGAATTATTTAACAGGCAGGAGAAGGAAATGGATCCAAAATAGGATAAAATATTCAGAGTTAATTGGGGAAAAAAATAATTCTCAAAAGGTGCTTTTTAAAAAACATTTTCTTCTTTCTTAGGGTAAGAGTAATGTTCCTTGAGTTCATATATTTTGGGGCCTACAAGGATAGTAACAAATGTACAAAACAGAACAAACTTGGAGTGGGTGATGGACTAGATGACCTTTTAATAAATATTTTTTGGCTAGATGACATTTTAATGTTTCATTTGGGGAAAAGCTCACGTGCTATCTTCATCCTATCATGTGATGAAAAACTGAGATCTCCAAGTACTTTCTGAGATACCTTTTTAATTTTACTTTTTTTTTTTTTTTTTTTTAACTTTACATTTGTGCTTTCCTAGCTATTGAATCTTTGAATGCATTACATACTGTGGACTCTGGTTTTCTGATGTCTTCTTAAATCTTTCTCCTTTTCCCTTGGTCATGTTTTCTTTTTGACTGAGATTTTTATGATCTGCTATGAATGCACATCCAATATGGATGTCTAGATATCCAAATTTCTGTGACTTCCCCCAGAGAAAGTAAGATACCAATGAGTACAATTGATCTTATCCCAATGAAAACATTTAAAAGAGGTCAGATGAAACTGACCTGATGAAACCCAAGCCGCTTTTCATCATTTATCAACAGTCCTGGCTATCAGGGGAGGTTCCAGTCGACTGGCAGCTAGCAAATGTGACGCCAATCTACAAGAAGGGCCAGAAGGTAGACCCGGGGAACTATAGGCCTGTCAGTTTGACCTCAGTGCCAGGGAAGCTCATGGAGCAGATTATCTTGAGTGTCATCACGTGGCACTTACAGGGCAACCAGGCGATCAGGCCCAGTCAGCATGGGTTTATGAAAGGCAGGTCCTGCTTGACAAACCTGATCTTCTTCTGTGACAAAGTGACATGCTGGGTGGATGAGGGAAAGGCTGTGGATGTGGTCTACCTTGACTTCAGTAAGGCTTTGGACACTGTTTCCCACAGCATTCTCCTCAAGAAACTGGCTGCTCATGGCTTGGACTGGCGTATGCTTCGTTGGGTTAAAAACTGGCTCGATAGCAGGGCCAAAAGAGTCGTGGTGAACGGAGTCAAATTCAGTTGGAGGCTGGTCACTAGTGGTGTTCCCCAGGGCTTGGTACTGGAGCCAGTCCCCTTTAATATCTTTATCAGTGATCTGGATGAGGGGATCGAGTGCACCCTCAGTAAGTTTGCAGATGACACCAAGTCAGGTGTGTGTGTCAGTCTGCTTGAGGGCAGGAAGGCTCTGCAGGAGGATCTGGATAGGCTGAACCGATGGGCTGGAGTTCAACAAGGCCAAGTACTGGGTCCCGCACCTCGGGTGCAATAACCCTAAGCAAAGCTACAGGCTGGGAGATGAGTGGTTGGAAATCTGCCTGGAAGAGAAGGACCTGGGAGTATTGGTGGATAGTCATCTGAATATCAGCCAGCAGTGTGCCCAGGTGGCCAAGAAGGCCAACAACATCCTGGCTTGTATAAGAAACAGTGTGGCCAGAAGGGCCAGGGAAGTGATTGTCCCCCTGTACTCAGCTCTGGTGAGGCTGCACCTCAAGTACTGTGTTCAGTTTTGGGCTCCTTGCTACAAGAAGGACATCGAGGTGCTTGAGCGAGTGAGACCAGAGAAGGGTGATGAAGCTGGTGAGGGGTTTGGAAACAGGTCTTATGAGGAGCGGCTGAAGGAGCTGCGTTTGTTCAGCCTGGAGAAAAGGAGGCTCAGGGGCAATCTTATCGCTCTCTATAAGTACATTAAAGGAGGCTGTAGCGAGGTGTTGGTTGGTCTATTCTCCCATGTGCCAGGTGACAGGATGATGGGGAACAGGCTTGTTGTGTCAGGGGTGTTTTAGGTTGGATATTAGGAAGAACTTCTTTACTGAGAGGGTTGTGAGGCATTGGAATGGGCTGCCCAGGGAAGTGGTGGAGTCACCATCCCTGGAGGTCTTTAAAAGATGTTTAGATGTTGAACTTAGTGATGTGGTTTAGTGGAGGACTTGGTAATGTTAGGCCAGAGGTTGGACTCGAAGATCTTGAGGTCTCTTTCAACCTAGACAATTCTGTGTTTCTGTGAAACTTTTAAATATCTGTTCCCCTTTACTGACTGTTAAAAGTGTCTGGGGTGAATAATAAAAAGGAATGTGTCAACATTTTGGGCATCTAAAAGTAAGTGACACAAATCCCACCTTGTTATCTACTCTAGTATTAACTTCCATCAGTGCTGCTGATGTAAGCTCAGTCTCAGCTATAGGGAATGTTGCTCCTGCCAAGCCTCATTCTGCTTTACATTGTCCTGATTTTTTAAAGGAGCTGATGTGTCTCCTATTTACTGGAGTGAAGAGAGGTATATCAATGTTATCTAATGATGAAGGAAGAGAACAAGAGAACAAAAGAAGCTCATTAAATTATTATTTTTATTATTATTATTTTTTTTTTGAGTAAATAAGTTTAGATTAGATTTTTTCATTTTAGTTTTGTCCGTCTCTTCATTTGAAAAGGAGTAATTTTTACACCTTGACAGTTTTTTTACTAAAACAAATATAAGAATGGAGTGAAATATTAGGGAAAGTAAAGGAGAGGTGGGATTTCTTTTTTATTTTTGTATCCTTACACTCCTTTTTCTTTTTCTTGTCAGAAAAAAAAAAAAAAGAAAAGTATTATAAGTCAACATTCTGAAAAAGATTTTCCTACCTTCTTCATCCAATGACACAGATAGAAGGTCTGAGGCTTAAGCAATGTTCTTTCTGGCAGTATCTTTCCATGTCTCCGTATGCCAGATTTCTTCTCCAGTTCCAGCAAAGATGATCTGATCTATTATTTAAACTTGTGTTTCTAAACAGACCTTTTCTGGCATAGCTTTCGGGTCGGCTTATTTCCATCAGGATCCCTACTGCACTGCAATTGTTCACGAAATGATACTGTTAGAAGTTGGTTATGCCTTCTAGTTTCATTAATGAATGTAAACAGCATTGTTTCTGTTTGTGATAAAGGTGAAACTGTGAAATTTCTCAATGGAACCAGACAACTGAAACAGTAGCTGTCACCGACAGGATGTTTGAAATGCATATCAGAGTGGAGGGATTCTCTTGGATAAAGTGATTTTAGGGTTCTGAAAGCTAGTGACAGAGAAGTAAAAGCACAGAAGAAAGAAAGAAACAAGACAGCAAGGAAGAAACAGACCTGGTTTCAGTAGCTAGGTAATTTGAAATAGGTAAAACACTGAAAGGGTTATTTTTGAAGCCAAACATTACCTAACAAGAGCTTGAAGCAGTCAGTAAGCAAACTGCCTCATCTGATTCTTGCTGTGTTCAGGGAAACAGTGCTATATACATTTTGTTGTACACAGAGAAGATTGAATCAAACATATATGATGACATAATCAATATACCCCTCTAAATGGTTTTCCCTTCCCCCAAGCAGTCCAAAATTAAGTTAATTGATCTAAATAATCAAAATAATTTGATCAAAATAATATATATATAATTGAATAAATGATCAAAATAATCTAATAATACACAGGGGAGTAGAAGATCTGGCATTGTCCCAAGTAACCAGAAGAAAACAGTCATTTCCAGTTAAATACTGGTTCTTGCCTCTTCTCTTATCTGAAGAGACCCGTGGGCTCTTCTGCCATTCCACTGTCTATCCACTCACTAGCTGCACCAGTGGCAATATACTGTTTTCGGGTCAAAGTGACCCTCCAGATAAGTTTTGTTTCACCAAACCTGAAGGATTATTTTTGTTCATATATACATTTAAATACATATATATATATTTCCATAGCTATTTTTGTCTTTGCTATATTACTCCTGTATTTCTTATTAGTTCAAAATTTAGGGCTTCTTTCTTCATGGCATACCCTGCTGAGGGCAATAGCTGCAAACACTTTGAATGTCAAACTCTTCATTACTGAAATACTTGAAAAGCCTCATTAGTATGAAACAAAACAGAAACACCCACATCCATTTTACTTATCTGTGTCATCAGTGACAGTTAGGAAAGACAAACATGCTTCCCCTCTATTACTGGCATCATTCAAGCCATAAAGCTTGAAGGAAAGCAAATGCAAATAAATACATGAAACTTATTGAAATGTTTAACAATGGCTCTATGCTAATATGCTTTGCAACGTGATTCAGTTCTAAGTACAAGGAAATACTTTGCAACATCTTATTTTTTCCATGACATAGAATACTTCTTCAAGTCTGAAATAAAATATCTGTATTTTTTCTAAAGGAACAAGGAGAAATAACCTTATCACAGAATCACAGAATCACAGAATTTTCTAGGTTGGAAGAGACCTCAAGATAATCGAGTCCAACCTCTGACCTAACGCTAACAGTCCCCACTAAACCATTTCCCTAAGCTCTACATCTAAACGTCTTTTGAAGACTTCCAGGGATGGTGACTCCACCACTTCCCTGGGCAGCCTGTTCCAGTGCCTCACAACCCTTTCAGTGAAGAAGTTCTTCCTAACATCTCACCTAAAACTCCCCTGGCTCAACTTAAGCCCATTCCCCCTCGTCCTGTCACCAGGCACGTGGGAGAACAGACCAACCCCCACCTCGCTACAGCCTCCCTTGAGGTACCCATAGAAAGCGATAAGGTCGCCCCTGAGCCTCCTCTTCTCCAGTCTGAACAAGCCCAGCTCCCTCAGCCGCTCCTCGTAGGACTTGTTCTCCAGGCCCCTCACCAGCTTCGTCTATAAAACAATTTCAAAGAGAGAGAGATGGAATTATGTATTTCCTTTTTGATCTAAAACCTGAAAGTAACATGACTAAAGATGAATCACTGAGGAGCACACATATGAAACCATCACAGACTGTTTTCTTGTGTAATATATAAACAAGATCTGCTTGTATGTTATTAACCCCATTAGTTATTATTTCTGTATTAACAAGCACTACTTTTTTTTTTTTTAATTATTATTATTATTAGAAAAGCACTATCTGCAAGCTATTGGTGAAACAGTCATCTGCAACATGAAAAAAATATTACTGATAAATGTATCAACAGCACAAATATATGTACTACAAGATGAAAGTGCTATGAGTGCAGAACTGTTATCACACTCCCCCCAGTCTCATTCTCACTTGTTTCTCTGGTATACATGTGTGGTTGGCTGGCAAGTCACTTGATTACAATGTGGGAAGTGTCTAAGTTCAAAGTTGGGCTTGCATCTTTGTTTTCTTTTTGTAGATTTTTTCTTCTCAAATTGTCTTTTTCTCATTTCCATTTTTTTTTTTTTCTGAAACAAAGCATTCTGTCTTTTTATTTCAAGCAAACTTATTCATTTCAAATTCTGCTGTATATTTTTCCCCCAGAGGATTAGAAAATGACTGAAATAACTTGAAAACAAAGCCAAATATTAAGCTGATTTTTTTTTGTTGGTTTCTCAACTGAATATTTAAAGAAACATATAAATCCATTGTTCACAGCATTCTACTTGAAAGGTCTTTGCCTTTCAAGTGTAGAGATACATATGACTAAGTATATAGTACATAACTCCATGCAGTGTGTTTATGTAACTTCTCAAATAAAGTACCTATAGAATTTGGGTTAGTGGTAGTTAGTTGTGCCTGTGTGCTGTCAAGGTATTCTGAGATCTTGTTTCACGCTTTTCATTTGCTCCACCTGTGTTCATGATTTACTTTCCAGTTATCCCATCATTTACACATTCTTTTTTCTGCATAGCTGCTAGTCAGTAAAACCACTTGTGCCTATGCCTATGGGGGGACACACTCTTTCCTTGAAAAGTGTTCCATTTTATGCTTCAGCACTTGAAATCTGACATGGTTTCTGTTTATTTTTATATCAGTGTTTGAGGTTCCAGTGGTTGTTAC
Source organism: Netta rufina (assembly GCF_964035555.1). Taxonomy (NCBI): domain Eukaryota; kingdom Metazoa; phylum Chordata; class Aves; order Anseriformes; family Anatidae; genus Netta; species Netta rufina. The sequence goes on along the minus strand of NC_140123.1, from coordinate 35,676,060 downwards.
ATATTTTGATGTCTCTGGTGTGTCTCATGCTAATCACTGATCAGTTTTTTTTTTTTTTTTTTTTTTTTTTTTTTTTTTTTTTTTTTTTTTTTTTTTTTTATTCAGGGTTTTCTATTACAATGCAGGAATTAGAAGATACTAAATCTTTTTTTACACTGCATTTTTTAAGTATGTGGAATTTAGAACTCTTCAAAGTGATAGTTTCTACTACAGCAGCAAAGCCTGGATTTGTGAGATATGTTTGGAAAAGTATTTGTTTCTGCAACTGAATGTACTAATTTAGTAACTTTAGTCTGATACCTTAGCTGAGCTGTAGGGGGGGAATGAGCAGGGAATAGTTGGGCACACTTTGAGAAGTGTGCCCTTCTCTTTTGGAAAGAAGGTACAAGAGAAATGGCCTAGGAAATACAACATGATATGATTCTCACTGTACCCAAAGCCAGGGAGATGTGTTTTTTATCTATCTGGAAAGCTAAACAAATAAGATGAAAATGTATTAATGTTATAGAGAATTTTATTTATTTATTTTTTATTTTTTTTAAAGAATGTTATTAAACTTTTCTCAGATTCCTGGGTAAAATACAGTAAGTTGGAGAAAAGATAGACTGGCTACATTTACTTGTAACAGCATTTTGTCTTTCACAGTTTTAACTAAATTTAGTACCACAAAATTCTAATTCTATAGAAGGGATGTTGTTTTTGACCCTTTATTTTTGAGCTTTACATAGAATTTATTATTGGTTATTACTTTTTCAAAGGAAAATCAGCTTCTTTGTAATCATGAAAACAAATTGCATGAAATTAAGGAACACATAATTAATGTTTTCCATTAAAAATACTCTCTCTCCCTCCTTCCCCCCCCCCAGATATATATATTCCTTAGATATTTATTGTTTACATTCAACATTCTGCACTGCTGCGGTAGAACATTTGTAGAGAGCTAGGGCAAAAGTCTTGATACCTACCTCCTTTTCACTATGGCCTGGTTTTGACTAGGATAATTTTCCTCCTAGTAGTTGGTATGGGGCTGTGTTTTGGATGTAGGATGAGAATAATGTTGATAACACACTAATGTTTTAATTCTTGCAGAACCGTGCTTACACTAAGCCAAGGACTTTTCAGTTTCTCACGAGTTTGTCCTGCCAGTAGGAAGGCTGGGGGTGCAGCAGGAGCTGGGAGGGAACAGACCCAGGACAGCTGACCTAAGCTGGCCAAAGCGGTATTCCATACCTTCTGACATCATGCTGAACAGTTAATATGGAGTGGCTGGCTTGGGTGAGGGGACTGGATGCTTGTGGATAGTCATCAGTCAGCAGGTGATGAGCAATTGCATTGTGCATCACTTGTTTTGTACACATTATTAATAATACTATTATCATTATTATTGTTTTCCCTTCTTTTCTATCCTAATAAAATGTCACTATTTCAACCTACAAGGTTTTGTTTTAACTTTTTTTTCAATTCTCTCCCTATCGCAGAGAGGGAGGGGGAAGGGTGAGTGAATGGCTGTGTGGTGTTTAGCTGCCAGCCAGGTTAAACCACTACACACTCTTAATAACTAGTATGTGGTCTTGATATATCTTCTACATAGACAACAGTAGTCCTCACCAAACAACCAGTGCAACTAAGAGAAGGCTATACGTGATAGTAGTAGTAGTCCCTCTTCTGAGAGGTATGGATGTGCCCATTTGCAGACCTGATCCACTCTTGAGGGAAGTCTGCTGTTTACCAGGGACTTGTATCAAAGATGTCACCAAGAGATGACCAAGCCTTGTACAGCTTAATGACTATTATACACTGTTGTTGTTTCATGTAGGTGCCAGTGATGCAGCCAGGAACAGCCTGAGGAGTATTGTCCTGGTTACAGTTAGGACAGAGTTAATTTTCTTCCTAGTAGCTGGTAGAATGCTATGTTTTGGCTTAGGATGAGAAGAGTGCTGATAACACCCCGATGTTTTAATTGTTGCAGAGCAGTGCTTACACCAAGCCAAGAACATCTCAGCTTCTTGTTCTGTCCTGCCAATGGGTGGGCTGGGGGTGCAGCAAGAGCGGGGAGGGGACAGACTCAGGACAGGTGACCCAAACTAGCCAAACAGGTATTCCATACCATCTGACATCATGCTAAACTATATAGAGGGATGGCTAGCCAGGGGAGGGGGGCCGGACTGCTCGGGGTTAGGCTGGGCATTGGTCAGCGGGTGGTGAGCAATTGAATTGTGCATCACTTGTTTGTACACATTATTATTAGTAGTACTATTATCATCATTGTTATTATTATTATTATTGTTATTATTATTTTCCTGTCTTAATAAACTGTCTTTATCTCAACTCACGGGCTTCACTTTCCCGTTTCTCTCCCCCATCCTAGAGAGGGAGGGGGAGGAGGGGGAGGGGGAGTGAATGGCTGTGTGGTGTTTAGCTGCCGGCCAGGTTAAACCACGACAAGTATCAAGAAGGATTACAGAGCCCCGGGAGCAGCAGTAAAGGACCAAGGAGTGTAGTGTTTTTTTTTGTTTTTTTTTTTTTGTTTTTTGGTTGTGCCAAGGGGATTGAAAAAAATGGCCAGTAAAATCTGGCAAATCAGATGGACTGATGGTTTTAGGACTGGTGCCACAAACAAGTGTTCTTCTAGTTAGAGTAAGGGACATCCTTTAAGAAACCTGGTCTGTTGGGGGCTAATGGAGTACACCTGCCAGAAAAGAGAAAAAGTATGTTAAGTCATAGTTTTACAGAGGAGGTATCTCCCCCTATGTCAATGATGAGTGCATGGAGATCTGCCTGAAGATGTATGAGGAGCTGACAGAGAGCTTATGGGTCAGGCTTAATAGGAGGGCAGGGAAAGGTGACATTATAGTGGGGTCTGTTACAGGCTACCTGATCAGGAAGACGAAGCAGATGAGGCCCTCTATAGATAAATAACAACAGCTTCATGTTCGCAAACCCTGGTCCTCAGGGGGAAATTCAGCCACCCCAATATCTGTTGGAGGGACAGCACAACAGGGCAAAGGCAATCCATGAGGTTCCTGGAATGCATTATGATAACTTCCTTCTCCAAGTGATAGGGGGGCCAATGAGGAGAAATGCCATGATGGATCTCATTCTCATCAGAAGGAGGGGCTCATGGGGAATGTGAAGCTCAAGAGCAGCCTTGGCCGCAATGACCATGAAAAGCTGAAAGGTTTAGCATGCTGAGGGCAGCCAGGAGGGAGCACAGCAAACTCACTACCCTGGACTTTGGGATATCAGACATTGGCCTCTTCAGGGATCTGCTTTGTAGCGTACCGTGGGACAAAGCCCTGGAGGGAGGAGGGGCCCAAGGAAGCTAGTTAATATTCAAGGATTACCTCCTCCAAGCTCAGGAGCAATGCATGCTAACAAAGAGGAATTCAGGCAAAAATGCCAGGAGGCTGGCACGGATGAACAAGGAAGTCCTGGCCAAACTCAGACACAAAAAGGAAGCCTGCAAAGGGCTGGCTAGGAACAAGGGCAACAAGAAAGGCTTCTATAAGTACATACATGATAAAAGGAAGACTAGGAAAATTGTGGGCCTTCTCTGGAAGGAAATGGGAGACTTGGTCGCTCAGGATATGGAGAAGGTTGAGGTACTAATTGACTTTTTTGCCTCAGTCTTCACTGGCAAGAGCTCCAGTTCCCACAAGGCAAAGGCCTTGCTGGAGGATGGAGATAATGGGAGAATGAAGAATCAACTACTGTAGGAGAAGATCCAGGTTCAATACCAGCTAAATGTGCACAGGTCCATGGAACCTGATGTGATGCATTCATGTGTCCTGAGGGAACTGGTGGATAAAGTGGCTAAACCACTATTCATCATAACTGAGAAGTTGTGGTTGTCTGTTGAAGTTCCTACTGACTGGAAGAGGGGAAATATTACCACCAGTTTAAAAAAAAAAAAAAAAAAGGAAGACCCATGCAACTGCAGGCTAGTCAGTCTCACCTCTGTGCCCCACAAGATCATGGAAGAGATCCTCCTGGAAAGTAAGCTAAGGAACATGGAAATTATGGAGAAGATTGGTGACAGCCAACATGGCTTCACTAAGTGCAGATGATGCCTGACAAATCTGGTGGCCTTCTATGGTGGGGTTACAGCATTGGTGGATAAGGTAAGAGCAACTGACATTAAGTATCTGGACTTGTGCAAAGCATTTGACACTGTCCTTCATGGTATCATTGTCTCTAAATTGGAGAGACATGGATTTGACAGATGGACCTCTCAGTGGGCAAGAATTAGCTGGATGGTTGCACTCAAGGAGTTGCAGTAAACGACTCAATGTCCAAGTGAAGATCAGTAATGAGTAATATTCCTCTGGGGTCAACAGCCCCAGATGTTAAACAGTGGCTGCAACAGCCACTGTTTAACATCTTTGTCAGTGAAATGGAGAGTGGGACTGAGTGCACCCTCAGCAAGTTTGGGATAGCACCAAGCTGTGTGGTGCAGTTGACATGCTGGAGGGAAGGAATGCCATCCAGAGGGACCTGGACAGGCTTGATAAGTGGGTCTGTGTGAACCTCATGAAGTTCAAAAAAGCCATGTTCAAGGTCCTGAACTTGGATCAGGGCAGTCCCAAGAAAAAATACCATCTGGATGGAGAACGAATTGAGAGAAGCCCTCCAAAACCATTCTATGATGATTCTATAATGATTCTATGACAATAAAGTCTACTGATTTCAGTGGATTGTTGGGACAGACTGCTAATGAACTGTCATATTAGCCACATTACTGCTTTTTTGTTATATTTTAGCCTTTTCTCTCACATACAGCTTTTTTTTTTTTTCAGATATTGGATCATCCTAGTGTATCCTAGACTAGATATATTAACTAAGGCACATTGCAGCAGTCACAGAAGTCATTTGAATTGGGAGGGACCTGCAGGTATGCCCATTAGTTGGTGGCTCTGCATTGTGGCAAGTTCAAATGTTTAATTTGTATACTTAGCTGTTAGTCACCTAGATGGCTCATAGGGTGTCTCAGAATCCTTAACTATTTGCCCTTATAGCATCTATGGGACTGTGGGAATTGCTTTTGTCACTGTTTTACAGCTAGGGAGCTGAAATGCAGTGTTAACAGGCTTGCCTGGGGTCACGTAAGAAATCTGCAGTGCAGTAAGAAACTGGCTAGAGTCCTAACTGCTGTGCAATTCTCCCTCTACCAGATTTAAAGCAGGAATAAGCTAAAACCAGAATCTCAGAGTTTTTTCAGGTTCCTTTGGCAACATATTGTGTTTCTAGCTGTTCTATTAGTTAAAGTTTTTCCTTTACACTTAACCTAGATGTTCTGTACTGCAGTATAAGCCCATTAGTTCTTGTTCTGTCCTCACTGACTAATGAGAATAATTTGTCCCTATCCTCTTTATAGCAACTCTTTATGTATTTGTAGAAAGATCATTTCTCCCTTCAGTCTTCTTTTCCTTAGTCTGAACATACCCAGTTCACTTAACCTTTTTCCATAGATCTTACTTTTCAAACCTTTTATCATTTTTGTTGCTCTCCTCTGAACTCTTTCCAATTCGTCCGTCTTTTAAAAAACATTGTGCCAAAACCTGAACACAGTAACACAACAGAGACCTAATCAGTGTTGACGAAAACACAATAATTATCTTACTTGTTTTACACGTGATGTCTATTAACACTATTTAATATAGTATCTGTAACACTATTTAATATAATATCTCTTAGAGACAACGTACTGTTGTGAACTTGTAATTAGGTTTTTGTCTAAAGCAAGGCCATTTTTTCCATGTAGCATTATTCCTGCTAACATGCATGAATTTTATTTACCCACTGAGCCTCTAGATCCCTTTCCTTTATTCTTCTTATCCATGTTATCATTTGTTCTCTCTTACTAATCTGAATCAGAAGAAACATGTTGAGTCACCATCCCCGGAGGTCTTCAAGAAATAAGAACATTTAGAACTTAGTAGCATGGTATAGTGGTGGACTGTAGTACTAGGTTAAAGGTTGGACTTGATGGTCTTAGAGTCTGAATGATTCTATGATTTTAAGCCTTGTCACCTGCGGATAGGGTCTATTGTTGTTCTGGGGGACTGAAGAACTTATGAGAGAGGATGGAGAGACACTTGATGGAATTAGTCAAACTACTACTGCTCACCAGCACACTACTGGCTTTTGCTTTCAAACTCCTTGTCATGTTCTGTCAAATGTTTCTGCCAAGGTGCTAGTTACTCCATGACTTATCTATTTATTTATTTTTATTTATTTTATTTTTAGCAAAACACGTGTCTCTGAATAACCTTGACAAACATATTTCTTGTCCTTTTCTGCATGGCTAGGAGCATTCCTCCCACCAAGAGAGATATGAATGATGCCAAAGAAACATGTAAACACTTGTTTTAGATGGAGGGATTTTTGGTGGAAAGCTATCATGGGTAACTGATGAGTACATTTGATTATGCCATCATATAGTAGCCACTGTGGAATTGTCTGTTGAATCATATTCTACTTATTTCAGCAAAAAATATGTTTTTAACAGATCAACGTCATGCTGTATTGTAATTATGGCATTCATAATACATAAAATATTCTGAAGGGTGTACTCTTTGACTGTTTAAAATTGTTTTGTTAGTTCAAGTTTTGTCTTATATGTTTCTTTGAGATATTAACCTTTGGTTAGTCATTATATATCTGCCAGTCTTAAGTTTGGTAAACATTTGAGTTCTTTTATGGTGTAATCCATATAATTTCAGCCTCAGAAATTGCTGCAAGAATTAATAGTTCCCCCTGGTGACAGATGGCAGACAATGATTTACATTTTTCAGTGTGTAGCCAGATTTTCATTATATGGGCATGTTACTTCATTTACTCAAAATATGGAACATAGAATCATAGAATCATAGAAGTATTAAGGTTGAAAAAGACCTCCAACATCATATAGTCCAATCATCCCCCTATCATCAATGTCACCCACTAAACCATGTTAAGTATCATGTCCAAATTTTCCTTAAACACCCCCAAGGACAGTGACTCCACATTTCAATGCTTAGTCTAAATATGAAAGGTTAGCCTGCCAAATGCTAAATGTAAGTATTTTGGTTCCTGTGTTCTATTGGTTCCTATTTTATAAAAATCCTTGCTAGGTAATAGAAAACTAAGCACCAAAAGAGCTGCTGAGAAGATTTAAACTAAACCCGTTTGAGTGACATATTTGCTTCCATTGTTCATAAAAGGCCACAGGCTGAGTCAGTTTCTAATCACCCCACACTTCAACGTGATGCACCATAAGTCAGTGTAAAGGGAGAAAGCAGTTTAAGAACTTTAAATTAAAGCCATCCATACCTCACTTCAGTTGAATTAACATCCCTTTGTTCTTAACTGTTACCTGTCTTGTTTCTAGCTGGGCAGTCATCAGAAGAGAGTATGTAACTCTGTTAATTACTTTCTGGTAATTGCATACTCACCTTAAACATTTGAGAGGAAATAGAGAAATAATGTTTCCTTTGTCTTAAGTTAAAGTTTGTGTTGTCATCATCTTCCACTGTCTACAGTAATTACCTTGTGTTTTATTTTTTTGTTAACCTTGCAAGCAGTGTGGCTTATTTGTAAAGCTGAATCTGGTGTTAAGGAAGAACAACTAGAGCATCTGAAGTGATCAAGACAATGGGGACCACACAGATCTCTTTTATATAGAATTTTGAGTAATTTATGATGTAAGAAAGGAAAACCCGTAAAAGACCATTTGCTCAGGGCCCCTTCACTGGCATCACATCAGCTTGGTTTTCAGTCCATTTTATTCCGTTTTACCATTATCATTGGAATCAGTAAAAAGTGTGGTAGCCTTCATTTGCCTGAACTGATCATGATTGTTCAAACCAGTGCATCCCTGTTCATACATGGATGAACAGGGATATGCCTGTTCATATGCCTGGGAACAAAAATATACTCTCAGAGTCTCTGTGTGCTGCAATGCAGCCAGTACAGAGCTTAAAGGGAGAGGGTACAAGGCAAGATTCTTTGACTGTTTCTTCTCTATAATTTACTGTGAGACTTAAACTCTGGACCTGTTTAATGGTCCTAACAGCAGAGTTTCTAGGCCAACAACTAAATCAGCCACAGTGCTCTGCATTTGCAGACAAGCTTTAAGATTTACAAAATTTAATAAGCTGCCCTCTTACAACTTTTTTCTTTCAAAGACACAGCTTTTATAATAGTTGCCAGGAAGGTTGTCAAAGGTACAAATACCCATTGGTCCATTGGTATAGTGAAGCTTTAGTGCTCCCCCCACTTTCTTTTTTTTTTTTTTTTTTTTTTTCCAAAAGCATATAAACAGTCTCCAAGTATTGCTAGCTCATTAACAATGAATACATTCTGGAGAGGTCTGCTGGCAGGCCATGGTAGTATATTAATGTTTTTTCATAGAATCATAGACTCACAAAATCCCGGAATCATAGAATGGCTTGGGTTGGAAGAGACCTTAAAGACCATCTAGTTCCAGTGCTCCTGTCATGGGCAGGAATACCACCCATGAGATTGGGTTGCCCAGAGCCCCATCCAGCCTGGCCTTGAACACCTCCAGGGATGGGGCATCCACTGTTCCAGACCATAGTCACAGTAAAGAATTTACTAACATCTAACGTCTAATCTAAATCTTCTTTAGTTTAAAACATTTCCCCTTGTCCCATCACTATCTGCTTGAGTAAAAAGTCAGTGTCTTCCTTTTTTATAAGCCCTCTTTAGCTACTTTAAGGCTGCAGTGAGGTCTCTCTGGGCCATTCTCTTCTCCAGGCTGAACATCCCCAGCTCTCTCAGCCTTCCTTCATCGGAGAGGTGCTCCAGACCTCTGATCATCTATGTGGCCCTACTCTGGATTTGCTCTAACAGGTCAGTTTTCTTGTTCTGGGAGCCCCAGATTCAATGTTCCAGGTGAGGCCTCACAAGGGCAGAGTAGAGGGGGACAATTCCCTCCCTTGATCTGCTGGTCACACCTCTTTTGATGCAGCCCAGGATGCAGCTGGCCTTTTGGGCTGCATGCACACACTGCTGGCTAATGTCAAGTTTTTTTTTCCCACTAGAAATGCCAAGCTCATCTCCTCAGGGCTGCTCTTAATGAGTTCTTCCAGCCTGTACCCTTCTCTGGGATTGCTCCTACTCAGGTGCAACATCTTGCACTTGGACTTGTTGAACTTCATGCTGTTCACATGGGCTCACTTCTCCAGGCTGTCCAGGTCCCTTTGGATGGCATCTCTTCCTTCTTTGGTATCAACAGCACCACTCAGCTTGGTGGTATCTGCAGACTTGCTGAGGGTGCACTCGATCCCATTTTCTATGTCATTGATAAAGATATTAAACAGCTCTGATCCCAAGATGATCCCCTGAGGGACACTACTTGTCACCAGCCTCTACTTGGTCATAGAGCCATTGACCACCACTCTGGCTGTGGCCATCCAGCCAATTCCTTATACATTGAATAGTCCATCTTTTATATCCATATCTTTCCAGTTTAGAGATGGGTTAGCAGTGCAGTGAGCTGCTGGTAGTTGGAGGGCAGGCACAGAGAGGAAATACAGACTATGTCATGTGTTGCTTACTTCTCTTTATATTAGGGTCAGAAGAAGCCAAAGTTCCATCCTTCACCCAGACATGCTTTTTTATTATATGTCCTTTAATTAAAAAGACTGATAAACATCAAACACCCAGGATAACTTTTCAAGTTGATGGGTCTTATTTATTTATGCCAGTTAACCATAGCTATCTATTAAGCATTACTGTTTGAAAGAAGGAAAGAACACAAATGTTCATTTTTCACTGAAATTTTGAATTCGTGAAGACAGTCATAGAAAATTCTTTAAGAATGGCAACATTGCATGCAGGCGTGAAAACCTTTAAATACTTAGTCTCCTGAATGTGCCATCAAAGTTCATTAAACTTAACCTGTCATATTTACAAATTCAGTGCCCAGCTTCAGAACTCTTTGACTTCTCATTATACATTTCTTCATTTATGTTTCTTTCTGTCCATTCTTGCCTAACCTTTAGGGTATTATTTACCCAAATTTACAGTCACTACCTACAGGCATAAACACTTTCTTTGTCAAAAGGAGAACTTCTCAGTGTAATACTTTCGTAAGTACTCCATATCAAAACTAATGCTTTGATGCAAGACAATTAGATTATTTATGAAGACTCTAGTCTAATAAAGCAGTATATTCCTTCTCAGATTAAGAAACTTTGAAAGTCACTCCTAATAAAGATGTGAATATAGGCAAAATAAGGAAAACATTTATTCTTTTTAATTTAAATTTAAACAATGAAAACAAAAAGTTTATATATGTTTGTAGTGGAAGTAATTTCTACTTCAACAAAACCCACATGTTCAATAGCCCCACATTTCCTGAATTATTTTCTAATTTTTATGTTTGTGCTGTTCAATACAGTTATTGGACTAGCCTGTGTTGCCTGTGTATCATGTAGAGAGAAATGTGAAAAAAGTCATGTTTCTCTGATTTTCTTTTAATATGTAGGATATTATGATTGTCAACCTGGACTTGAAAAAATACAGGTAAATACCATTTGATTCTCTAACAACTCTGAGACATAAAACTCCTCATGGAGTTAACCCAGAGGCACTTGTCTTCCGTTGCAGGGTACTGTTCCTGTCGAGGTTACTGTTCTTTTTGTGTTCTGTCATTGTTTAAAACTTAATCACTCTTCCTTTTTAAGACAGTTTTCCTATAGCAAAAATAACTAGTCATTCCAAATCTTTAAATCAGTTTGTCTTCTGTGTCCTGTTTCCTGTCTTCCATTGTTCCATCCCTGTTCTTCCCCACACCCAGCTCCTCCAGCTTTCTTTATTACAGGATTCCCATTCATGTGAATTATCCCTACTGTTTTTCACTCAACCTAACCCTGAGGGGATATTACCCCTATTACAAATGCATACATTTTACAAAGCTGTTTGGGAAGAATGGCTTAAATGTGGTGATAAATACAAGAAAACAGATATGTTTTTATCACATCCTGCCTGCAGTATTTTCTTTCCATTGTAGGTAATTTTCATGGATGTATGGCAAAACAAATTGCAATCACTGGCATTTTTTTCCACTCTAGTTATGTATTGCAAATGATAAGTGGTGTTATTATTGTTGTTGTTGTTGTTATTAATATTATTGGGAGAAAGAACTTTTTATATTTTTCTATGTAATTTGAGTTACACAGCAAAAATGTTTTGTTTCTGTCCCAGAAGAATTCCCCTTTTTAATTTACTGTTTTACTGTTTAGCATTGTAAATATAAAAGATCTGTGTGGGACAGCTTTTAAGGTCAAGCAGAAAGGAAGATTTTCTTTTCCAAACATCTGTCAACAAACACATGGAAGAGAAGACAGTACTAGCATAATTTAATGTGCTTTCACTCAGTGAAAAATGTTCTTTGGACACTATGTCATGACTTGTACTTCAAGTAAAGCTTTTCTTGGGTGGTTTATCTTCACTGTATTGCTTTGCTTCTCTAATACTAATATTTTTTTAGTTTCCTCTTTGTTCGAGGCTACAAACATGTCAGAAAAGACCCATAAGCATTATTTATTCTTTTGGCATTCAGTGTTCACTGTGATAAGAATAAGCAGTTGCCATTCTGCAGATGGCAGGAGAACTAGTTCCAGGTTTCAGTGAACCTAGAGGTCACTGATGACTGTGGTGGAACACAACTAGCTGGTGATTAAATGGCAGGTTTTACAGACATAGCTGTGGCGAGACCTATGCATTTGACATGTGTCCTTTTCCAGCAGGGGCTGCTGCAGAGCAGTAATAACCACACATCCCTAAGGGACTTGAAAATTATTTTCAATTCCCTCCTCCCTGACCCCCAGTATGTATTTAACATAAATATATCATGGAGATGTTTCTTCTTTTGAGTCAAGAGATACTGAAAAAGGAGAAAGCCACTGAAGAATATTAAATTTGAACTGAGATAAAATAAATGCTTTTGGATTCTTGATTAAAATATGTCTAAACTGTGTTGGAGTCATCTCCTTTGACAGGAAAGACATAAAAATATATGATGTAAGTATACAGAGTCACAGCAGAACAGCATATCTGAAAGGAAACAATATGCTGTAAAGAAGGCAAACTTTAAGCTCAGTATGAAAAATCACACAGTAAACAATAACGTGCTGTGTAGGGTTCAAAACCCTAGCCACATCACCTGACCAGAACAATCAGGAACCCAGGGATTCAGTGGAAAACAAAAGTATTCTGAAGCTGAAAGAAACTGTACGATAATGTAAGAGGCTTCAGAGGCACAAAGCTTGTAAGGAGAGATCACATTTCAGACCAGATTGTACAGTCAAAAAACAGATAAACTTCCAAGCACAGAGTCCATTCAGCAGGTTAGAAAAATACTTTTTCTAACTTTATAAGAAGATATAGATATATGTCTTTTCTCTGTTAGATTTGATTAACATTTGTATCCTCAGATTTTCTGTTACATCACAATATCTGAGTTAGACTCTGAATTGTCTTTACAGAAACAAGTACCTCCAGAGAGGAATTCACCTCATCCTAAAGGTGGCATTTAGGGTAGGTTATGTGAATTACCTCTGGAGGCCATTATCACCTTTAACTATAAAGAAAGCTAAGATTTAAGTGTTTATATTCTGTATGTTATGATGATATGAATCCTAATCCATGTGTTTCTTACATGCTTAAACCATCACAACTAAAACATTGTTATCCAGTATTTTGTTATAAATAACATGTTTGAAAGGATTTGATAGTTTCTCAAAAAGCTGCTTCTGCTGTCTGTTTATACTGCAAGTTGGTATAACAGTTTGGTTACATTGCCAATGTTTCACTTATTGAAAAAAATTATGTGAGTATATCGCTCCATACTGTTACTTATCTTCTGAAGGAATATAACAGATTGTGGTGCCAAAGAAACTTACCTGCTGATATATAAAATTGTGACATATTACCACCATATAAATAAATGGTTGTACAAGTACAAACTTAAATTAATAAATAAAAAAATAGTTAGTGGGGTAGAAAAGACTTGTATGATTTTGTTGAGACATGGTGTTATACTAGCTGTCTGTAAGAAATAAGCCTTTCCTTGAATTGACCATAACAAGCACATTTACCCCTGAACTTAAAAAAAAAAAAAAAAAGAAAAAAAAAGTGGTGAGAAAACTTTTTATTTTCAGAGCACCGTAAGAACTCAGTGCAGACAAACTTGCAATAAAACATATATATTATATGGAACAATTGAGGAACAACGCAATGGCTTAAAAATAATGACAAATATAAGAAAGTGAATTGAAGAAATTGTTGCTTTTTTTTTTTTTTTTTTTTTTATATGACTACTTCCCAGTTCATTATTGGTTGGGGTTAGGACATCTGGATTTATCCATCAACTACTTCACTAACTTTAATTCTCTCACTAACTCATTCACAAATATTGCTAGACACTGCTAATGAATATAATATCTCTCTTCCAGTTCAGTCTGGGCAAAATGGTGTTTTTATACTACTAATAATATTTCCCAATTTTTTATGGTTTTCCTGACTGCTATGTTTTGATGGGTCATGATTTTATTGAAATGGCAAGAAGTTCTTTCTTTAATCATAGTGTAATTTATACACATATATACATATATTTCAGGCTGAATGAGTTCCACAAATACTACACAATTGTCTTTGGAAACCAAAAGGACTCAGTTCTGATATTTAACTGACTTTTTCCCTCCTAGAGACTGTCAGATTTATTTCCGTTTTCCAATCATGAGGCTTTTGGCTACAGCTTGCAAAGCAAGGTCTGATTCTCTATACTCCATACTTAATCAAGAAAGGAAGTGTCAGAATATATATATATGTATGTATCAAACATAACTTCGTACTGTCAACATTTCTTGACTAATTGTAAACAAAATCTCATGTGGATGTATATAATTTACTTTTGGATATTTTGGGTAGATGGAATTTTTACTTAGGAAAACAGAGAATTTCCTGAATGGCCTGTAGTTAGGTGCTGTCATTTGAACTGTGGAAGAATCAGCTGCAGATCTCTGATTTACATCTGTTTTCTGACTTGGTTGCACAATACCACCTGTAAAGATTGTTTGAGTGTATAATGAACCAGACTGTGCCATACTTCATTATTCTTTGTTTTAGGCACTTAACCAAAATATATAAACTAACAGTCTACTTGTGTCTTATTTTATGCTCCACCCCCCCCCCCCCATCTTTCCATGTGAAGTAAAGACTTCCCAGCAGAATATTCAGCTCTTCTGAAATCCAAATTTCTCTCTGGAGATCATCTGTTCTTTATAAAGTGGATAGGTAAGTGAATCTGTATTTGCATACAAAAAGTTGAACACATCACTTAAGTGTACAATCTGAAACCAGCAGATTGACTTTTTTTTTTTTATGTCCTTTTTCCTTTCCTAAAGCACAATGGAAAATAATAATTGAACCTCAGAATTTTTCATAAAACAAAATACTTTTTTTTTTTTTTTTTCCCCTACAGTTTATATTAAGTTTTGCACTGTTATTTAGTATCTTAGCTATCTACTTGATTCTGTTCTCTCAGAAGGTGGTGATGGTACAGGTTGCCTAGAGAAGCTGTGGATGCCCCATCCCTAAAGGTGTTTAATGACAGATTGGATTGTGCATTGAACAAGCTGGTGTAGTGGGAGGTGTCCCAGCCCACTGCAGGGATGTTGGAACTATATAATCTTTAAGATTCTATGATTCTATGATTCTCCTGGAAACACTGAAAAGCATAATCTCTGATACATTTTAGTATGGCGTGCAAGAAGCTCATCTTATATTCATGTCAACAAAACAGTAGCCAGATTTCAGAATTCATCAGTGGATGTGCTGAGCTTTAGGAAAAAATCCCTACCTAATGCACATATGGACAAAAAAGTTACAATGAGACACCTACTCCATAGTATGTTACAGTAGACACTTAACAAGTCTAAATGAAATCTGCACTATATAGATCAATGTTTGTTTTGATATGTTAGTTTTGTTACTGACTTAACATATTGTCTTTTGTTATATTTTATTTGAAATAATTTGTCTTTCATACTTGATGACACAGAAATATTCAGGCAACAGGATACAGAGATCTTTCTTCCAGCACACCACTTTAGTAGAGGGGGTGGGTAAACTTCCTATATTCTCACAGACAGTAGGCACACATGCTTGTAACTTGTTCAGATGTCATCTTCTTTGAAGGGGGTTCCTGAAAAAAACTGATGCAAAAGAGATGTTAAAAAAGATCAATGACAAAATGTCACTGAGAATCAAACTCATGTAAAGATCCTTAGAGTGGCAGAATATAAAGGGAAAGAAATGCAGTCACTGTGCTTTTATCTCTTTGATCCCATGTTCAAGACTAGCACAGGCCTGCAGCAGTGCTTAAACTGTAACACTGTTACAAGAGCAGCTATTGACTTTGGCATTATTGAGAAACTAATAGCATTTATTGGAGTCAGCTCTTACTGATTTTTAACACTGACAAGATTTCTGTAAGAGCAGATCTAACAATGGTTTCCCAGGAACTTTCCTTAATTTTCAAAAAAAACAAACAAACAAAAACAAAAATAACAAACAATAATAACAACAACAAAAAAGAAATAACAACAACAAAACACCCCAGGACTGTGCAAAGAGTATATAAGATTTCCTAACAGACGTAATAGAGAAGTGGAAAATATATTTACATTTTCTAATTTATTTCCATATAATGACTGAAAAAAGCCCAGATGAAAAATAGTAATTCACCTTTTGATGCATGGAGGTTTTCTTAAAATTGCAGTGTTGGCAAAAGTTTTATTTAAAATATTTAGAGGTATTTATTATTACTATAATTATTATTGTTGCAAAAATCATAAAAAATAAAAAGGATCAATTCTTAAATCTGTAGGTATGCCATTTCAAAGAGCTACTTGGTCTCCATTCTGTTGTTATGTTTATGATTTGGTTGCTAGGTCAGCTTCAAGTCATGTTAATACTTTTGTATTAACATGAATTCCTGTGCTAAATTCAGTAGAAACAAACCGCCAACTTGTGAATTGCAGAATTTATCCCTTAACTGAAATTAACCTTAAGATATCAGATCATAGATAAGTAATTCTGTCAAGAAAATATGAAGAATCACATAACACAAGTTGAAGTCAAGTTTTGCCTCATACAGGCCTGGATTCCCAAACCGTGTGGAGAAACCTAGAAAAATTTGGGTTTTTTACCTAACATTACACTAGTTTGAAACAAAATATTCCGCTACTTATTTGTGAGCTGAAAAGAGAGAAAAAATAAGAGGTACTTTTCTACCATATTTTTCTGTGAATGATCAGATTCCTGTTCTGTGCACCTCAAGTATCCCTGCTTAAGAAGTAGCTCAGCAGAAGTTACCTATTCAGAGGTAGAGTTTTCCAAATTGTGATTACATCTGCTTCTAATGCATTGGAGTGGGAAGCCAGTGGTTCATTTTTATGTGTAAGAAACACCACATACAAACAGAATGACATCTGCATGTGGTAGCTATGACATAGCCTGTGAGAGATGAGAGATCCTTTAAAAATGTGTGTTTGACTAATTTTCTGCTCAATATCACATTTACAATTTCCATTTATTTCTTACACTTCATATCATTGTATTATGAAATAAAGCAATGAGGATAATGTTACACTCAGCGATAAAAGGTGAGAAAGGAGAAAGGGGGAAGGGGAACTCTCGTTGTGGAAGTGTCTGTCCTCTCGAACAATGTGTATTGAGGCCCTGCTTCCCAGGATGTGGCTAAACATTGCTCACTGATGGGAAGTACAGAGTAACTGCTTTTTCCTCTGTTTCTAAGTGGCCTTTGCTTTTTTTTTTTTTTCTTTTTTCTTTTTTTAAATCTTTTTTTAATTTTTTTTTTTTTTTTTTTCCCCGTCTTCCTTTTTCCTTTAAATAAATCATCCTTATCTTAAACCTTGAGTCCTTTGTGTCACATTTTCTCGCCCTTCCTCCTTGAGGATGGGGAGTGATAGAACAGCCATGGTGGCCGCCCACCCAAGTAAAACCACCACAGATAAATGCTGGAATAGCAGGGTCTTGACTGAAACAATGAAAACTTATGAAATTTTATTATGTATTTGAAGTATTTTCCCTTTTTTATTAAAGTTAGTGTGGGAAAACACATATATTTCAAGGATGATGTATGTTTTTTATATATGTTCCTATATATCAGCAGAAGAAAAAACACAAAAGCTTTTGTGTACACACAGATGCAAATATTCCACTCTGTAGTTCATATATGCATACACTAGAAAGCACAACTGAAAATCACTAGTCATTTAAAATGTCATAGTCTGGAGTATGCCTGAGTTGTGCTGTCAGTATGGGAAATGAATTCGAATAATAGGTGCCATTACTGTAGCATGAAACTATTAGTTAAAGTTCACAGTGCTTGACTAGATCATTTAAACCTTTATTAGGAAAAAAAAAAAAAAGAATTTTTATGTTTGAATGTTCTTATTTTCTTCCTTAATTTGAGTAAGGGCTCAAAGTTTAACCAAAAGCATCTGGAAATAAGTTCCACTGCTGTATTCCTGGTTCAAGAACAGAACAGAAGGCAGAATTCCCTGTGCGTGGTGCTAACAAGTATCACGGGGGTGTCAAGCTTGGCTTAAGGTGGATTGACATGTCATTATTCCTCTCATTCTTGCTTCTTTTTTAATGATCTGCACCTGAGCTCCGGTGTGTATTTTGTGACACTTATTAACAATCTACAGGTTTGAGAAAATGGTTGTTTATCCATCTCTCACCTGTGAAAATGTTAACAAGACAAGACGTGCAGCAGTGTCTGGTGCCAGCTGAAGGTCATAGATAGACTGAAGAAGCATCCGACATCTGTTTCTTGCAGTGGGCATTTAAGTGCATTTCACTGAAAGGAGCAGGCTGAGTGATCTCACACCATTAATATCAATGGGACTTGAGTGCATTGCTACCTACATTCGTTCCTCAGTTCCAGGAGTGGAAGTGTGGAGCTATTAGCACACCTCGCTCACATCCTAGATAAGAATGTTGAAATAGTTCCACATGGCAGATGAACAAAAGAAGTCATTAGGCTTATTCTTGTCCACATGCACTCAAGTGCTTGACGGCAACTGCCCCTGCTATTTTAAATCAAGACTGAGAGACTCAAGGCTACTGATTTACTGAATTTCAATCAACTCAAATTCATCTTTCCTTCCCCTTATTTTTCTTTTGTGAATGGCTGCTTCAGAACAACTAAATCTCATTGACTAAAATGGTTACTTTGATTTCCAGCTCTGCAGTGTTTTCACAATAGGCTAGTATTAATGACATTTGCATATTGGAAAATTATTTTATTTTTATTTTTATTTTATATATATATATATATATATATATATATTTGAATTTTTTAGGATAGGATAGATGCCTTGCCTGCAATATGGTTTTAAATTAGTATCCTCCTTCTTTGTGTCTATGAGAGCATGTATGAGTGAATGATTGTGAGTGAAAATATGGGTTTATCTGTCAGTGAACACATTTATGTGAATACCTATGGAGAAAGTCAGAAAACAATGTATGTGAGTGACTATGATTTATTTTTTTTTCTTACTGAAATAGAAAAGTATTTTTCAGAAGTACAAGCATTATCTTCCCTTTCCCTTTCCCTTTCCCTTTCCCTTTCCCTTTCCCTTTCCCTTTCCCTTTCCCTTTCCCTTTCCCTTTCCCTTTCCCTTTCCCTTTCCCTTTCCCTTTCCCTTTCCCTTTCCCTTTCCCTTTCCCTTTCCCTTTCCCTTTCTCTTCCCCTTCCCCTTCCCCTTCCCCTTTCCTCCCCCTCCTCCTCCCCCTCCCCCTCCCTTTTCCCTTTCCCCTTCCCATTCAGGAACTTAAGTCCATGCTGGGCTGGCACAACAACTAACAACTTCACACAAAAAAAAATTCATTTTCTTGTACATCACACAAAATGATGCCGTTAAGCAGACAGAGAGTGGAAGCAAGATGTTCAGACCTTTAAATTTTTATTAATGGCAATGAGGAGCATATTGCTGGAGATACATAAAAACAGGTTTACTTTCTGAAGGAGCCAAATCTTTCTTAGTTGTCTCTGGGTGGCAATCTATCTATCCCAATAGTCATTGTAAATGGTTCTTCTGATCTCCCTCATCTTACTCCGAATTTTAGGTATGTTTTTATGAATGGTTATACACCTCTACTCTTCATCTCATTAGTATAAATGTCTCATCCAAGACCCTTAAAAAGTGGCAAAGTGGCAAATGTGGAAAGTGGCAAAGTGACAAAAAGGCATTCACCAATTTAAGTAGCCTTCCATTCTGGCACTAAAAAATGTCCTATTGGCTTTGCCTTTCTAAGTCAGACAAGTGAAAAATAATTGTATGCTGTTCTATCAAAAATAAATATCAATTGTTTTCTCAGTTCTTTTTCTCAGCAGTTCCCACTGATGCAAACTATACCAACCTTTGGAATGTGACATTCTTTTATTGTCTTGTTCCTGTGGAAGAAAACTCCAAATCATTGTTTTGTTTTGTTTTGGGGGCTCACTGGTATTTAAAATGAACTCCCAATGTCTTGCAAGGTACAATTGTACTCATAAATGTAGTACTGGGCAATAAATTAGAAAGATTAAGCATTCTGTAGTGAGGTTGTAGTGGAACAACAAAAGAGAGCCTGCTGCATTCTTTCTAAGCAAACAAAAAGCATAATTGGAAAAAATCATTTTTATGTTCTCTTACGTTAGATGGGACCACTGAGTGAAACATCCACTGATGAATTACTCCTCTAATCTGTAGAGGAAAAACAGCTACTGGCAAATTAAAGAGTCCTGGAACAGAGCCATGAGAACTAAATGGCTAAAAATGAAAACAGGCAAACATTTGAAGAGTATTCTACAGAACACAGATCTTTCAACACCTCCCCCTTTTCCATGGCTAATTCATTGTCATGGAAACTGAATTTATCAAAATGTTCTTGTTCACTCCTAGTGACCCAGTGAGTCGACTTACAGTGCTGGTGAAAGGTAACGCAGGCTGAAGCAATTTTTACAAATGATATGCAGCAGTTCATAAATCGGTAAATTTTGAATGGTACCATTGTGTTTCCCGGATAGTTTCCTCTAGTCTCAAAAGACTCTTTATCTGCAAGCTAGAGGTGTCTGAAACCCTTACTAATAAGTTAGAATGGGAGGCATGTCTGAGTTTAGCCCCTTTCTTACCCTCTGCTCGCCTTTAATTTGTTTTTCTTCCTACCCCGTGACTTTATGTTAAAATCCTATTATTTGTGTCTTTTATTTACTTCATGCATTCTCTACAGCATTTTCCTTTGCTGATCTGTAGCCCAAGCATGCAAAAATCCTTCATCACCTCATCGCAAACATCTTTCCTTATCTGTTGCTGAAGGTAGGTGTTGACTATCAATACACAATGACTAGTGTATATGGCCAGCTTTGCCAAATCTGAAATAACCCTGGAACTCCAGGTGCTTTCATCCTTTCTCAGAATATGGAGTTGCTTGTATTTCTTCATCACACAGGAAAATTGTCCTATAATTATTTTGAAGTGTTTATTTATTTATTTATTTATTTATTTATTTTTCTTCCCAGCTTCTATGTCACTGCCAAATTCCGTCAAGGTTGATTTTTACTTTATGTTAGCAATTAGTGACTTGTTGTCATGGAAACCACACTTCACATGATTCTTGAACTTAAATGGCTGAATGTGATCTTACAGCAGCTCTTCCTTCTTTAGCCTTAGTGGTTAAAGTCTTGCTTTTTGTCTGTCTGTGTCATCTTGATTATAGAATCACATAGAATATCTATAAACACACAAAATAATAGCAGAGAGCTACATCAATTAAAATTGAGTATTTGGTAATTCATTCTTTAATTAAAGCTCTTTCTTTTCCTATTGCTGTAACCTTTCAAGTGCTAAAGCAGAATAAGAGCTAATCATTTCTGTGAAATATATTTTCTAATTTGAAGGTTTTGAGATAATAATAAACAAAAAAAATATGGATTTCAAATACTTATGCTTTTCATGTTTAATGCAAAAAATGAAAACAAGAACAGTTTAGAGATTTTTTTTTTTTCAGGATAAGTCCATGTTTAAGGTTATATATGGGCTATATTTAAATGTATTTATATACAAAGAAAGAGAGGCAGTCAGTTCAAATTTTTGTTGGTAAACAGATGAAGTGACTCAGGACATAAAAGTCAAAGGATATGTATATTGTGAATAATAGGCATGTTTGAATTTAGTCATCCAGTAAATATGTTTGTATCTGTGAATAATAATTTTAAAACTTTACTCCAGAGGCTACATTTTTCAATTGGAAACACACTGAAGGATTACTTGATTATTGTTTTGTTTGTTTGTTTGTTTTTGTTTTTGTTGTTGCTTTTTTTTTTTTTTTTTTTTTTTTTCATGAATGTTGTCTCAACCATTTAGAAATATTCCAGTTAAAGCTGCATCATTAGGATCCATTTCCATAGATTTTTTTTGGTGTTGTGTTGGTAAAATGGTAGTGGCAGACTAAACTGAAGTAGACTAGTATAAAAATAGAGTTTCCTGTTCCAAAATAAGAATAATTATTTGGATTTGGTTAATCCACTTCCAACATACCTGGAAAGTTATACACATACATATGTATGCATATAAATATATATGCATATCTGCATATATATGTGCACACATATATACATGCCTATACTCTTATATGTTTATATATATACATAAATATGTAATATATATACATCATTTAGAAAAAGTTAAATAAGCCAGAGTCATGCAAATGTAACCACAGTGTTTTAAATTCACACTTTGAATTTAATTGTCTAGATAAATAGTCCATGTAGTTGTATGTTTATGTTTCTCTCTCTGACTCTTGAAAAAAATTTAAAGTCCTGAAAACAATGAGAGTTCAAGGTATTTACAATCATAGGAAATGACAAGAATCAACCCTGGGAATGTGGAATTATACAAGTCACTCTAAAGAATACTAACAAGTAGAGACAGTGATTTTTGTAGACTTTTTTTATACATGGAACACGAGAAGACTCAGTCTTGGAAGGACACTGAACTTTTAATTAAACTTTTCAGAAGTCTGTTTAGCATATTAGAACTAAACTGATATATGGGCTAATGTATTTATCAGAGAGAACTGGAGTTTAAAGGCATGATAAGATAATTCTTCCCTGAGGTAACACAACTGAATTCATTGTTATTTTCTCCTGTCTCTCCTCCCATGTATTGGAGACTCATTAATTGGACTTATTAACTTTACACAGTAAAGAAGGCTGTTTGCTTTCAATGATACAAAGGCAAATACAGTGTGATTTCAGCAAGCAGTACTTGTTGGCTACAAAGAAGCAATTTAGAAGTGTTTTAAAGGAAAAAAATCCACCTATTTATCCAGTATGCTGTATTAATATCAAACTTTTGATTGACAATATTTGTCTTATGTTTCTGTGCTAACTTTAGTCCTAGGAAATTAAAAAAAAATATTCTAAAAACCATATAGAAAGCAGTGTGAGACCAGAACTTGCCTTGTGTTGTGATAGTCTAAATTCTAGTTTATTAACTAAGAATGATACTTCAAATGACACTTCAAATGTATGTTTTCAGTGATAATTTATCCTAAAGTTTCTTAAGTGTACAGTCTAAAACTGCAAATGTAGCATAAATAACTGCCCTAACCATGTAGTAGATACAGTACAAACAAAATATTTCTTGAACATTTCCAGTGCAAGTTGATATACTTTTTATCATTGTAGAAAGTTGCATTAAAATAACATTTCTTATCCATTGTACTCTGGATTTGTTTTCACAAATATGTGAAACTTAATATTTTACTTCATTAAAAATTCAGGGAGGGAAGAGGATCAACTCACTAATTAAAGTTTATGATGGAGTGAAAAATTTGATCTTGCATAAACATTCCCCATAGCTACTGCCATTATTACAGCAATTTTAAGGAAAATATTATGAAAATGAAAACTAGTATTCTCCAATATACACACTTAAGCAAACAAATGCTCCTTAGAATCAGATGTAAGTGTAATTTCAAAATAAGAAGCTATAAACCAACTGATTTTCTTCACTGCATGTGATTTCTTTAGGGTATTATTTCACTCTTGTAATCTGTTTAACATTTTTGTACTTCGAAAGACAATAGAATATGACAGGTTCTTTGACAATTTGTTAACACAGATTAACCTCATTTATGAGAAAACTGGCTGTGTGTGAACATCTAGTTTTGCAGTGCTTTCTAAGACAATCTTTACATTGTTGTCTTTCTGGGAAGCATGCTTCCTAAAATTTCAGCTTTCTGCTCAGTAATAACACTTATGACATAGCATATATTTTATGAGGGACTTGTATATGGATGATCTTATAATATATGCAAAAGAAAAGAAGGAAAAGAGATTTACTTGACACATTTTTCAAGCTAATTGGTATTCTTAGCCTTGTACCTGTAAAACATCTTTGCTTGCATTGGGGTAACAAAGAGGGGTATTTGGCAATGGTTTGCTCTTTAATTCATAAAGAAACCACTTGAAGCTTTATAACAAATGTTTCATGATAGGAGTTAATCACGTTAAAATAATGTTAGCTTAAGGGAAATCCATAAGGTTATATTTGTTTCTTTATTTCTATCAAGTGTGACAAATGTATAAATGATTGTCCTACAAAAACAAGAAGAAGAATAAAGAAGAATCTGATGTTAGTGTATTTCCCTTACAAATTGTTGATAACCAGAAGTGTGAGACTTTTCTTATTTTCTTATTTTTCATCTTGATTATGACTTTAGATTCTTTCATAACTAGTTGATGGGTAGGATATAAGTAGAGTGAGGATGATGAGAAATATTTGTTAAATAAAATCAAGCTCCAGTGGAATTTATAAATACATTTATAAATGAAAGGATACAATAGCAGCATTTACATTATGAAAACATTTATATTCCTCTTTTAAGTTTAATACATATTCTTGAATACATTTTTAAGAAATCTAAATAACAGAAGAAAGTAAGAAAAGTTATATAATAAATGTGTTACCTCATGAAACTGTAAATCAGAAAACCTTGGCTTTGTTTGTCTTTAAATAACAATTATTTTGTTCTGTAGAACTCCTAATGATGAAGAAAGGACTGAAGAATTTTCATTTGGGGTGCAAACGGCTTTTTCTAATATGAGCTTTTGAATAAAAAAAGCAATATCTTCAATAAGAAATATTTCTTTTCTGGAGTTACTAAATAAATACATAAAAAGCTGACTTACTCTTTGCCTCTCTCAGCCTGGATTGAAATTTTCACTTTAGGCTACCTTTCCCAAAAGTCTGTGCCATCAGTTGTATTTGTTCTGGATGACCTACATTTATGGTAGTAAAACCTTTAATGTATAATCACATCATCATATTTTCTGTAAGTGCCACACATTAGAAATTATTTTAGGTGCATTTCAAAGCATTAAAGCATGTTTATGGATTATCTCTTGAACTGTTGATATGAATTTAGATCCCTTGGTTACCGTAGGTCCAATTGTGTGCAGATTTCAGAGGAAGCCTTTGAAACTTCTAAATATAGCTTTAAAGAGTTTCTCTATAACTAAAATGTCATGACATTAACATCTAGTATCTTGGGATACTCCAAAGTTAGAAATTGGGAACCTGATCCTTTCCAGTAGCATAAAACTCTAATTTCTAGCCTTACATGTCATCTAAGAAATGGACTTAACTTCTGACATTTTAGATATAAAAAGAGTTTTGTGAGTCCTGCTCATCCTGTATACTAGGAAGTCATTTTTTTCTGAGAAAAAAAATGTATGGATTTGAAAAGAGAAAGAAGTAATGCCTCCATGTTACTTTTAATTTAAAATAAGTAAATAAAAAAATCCCTAGTGGTTCTCTACAAGTGTTCTGTAGTTCAGATTTTTATAGAAAGGTGGAGTATGTCATAAAGCTGAGATAATTTGTCACAAAGATATACAATTTATCATATAATCAACTATACTTATGAAAAGTGGACATACTTATGTAGTTCTGTGTGAAACTAAAGTTTGAAGATGAAAACATATATGAGCAGAGAAAGGAGATTTTACTTGCTGCTATTAAGGAGAAAGTTCAATTAAAGGGAAAAATACAGATGTAGTGTGTGCTTAGCTTTTCTTTGACCCAGTGCTCATCAGTGGTGATTGTCTATTCTGGGCTTTTTTGGTTGTGAGGCTGAATCTGTAATTAAATGTAGATATGAATATGAAAAGAAATTTTCTATCTTGGTTCTCTTTAGAAAAGCATTTTTGTTGAGCTGGATGACAAATCAGTGTCTGAAGTTGTATGTCACGGTCAGACTACTTTTCCTTTTAGGGCCTATTGCACAGTGACTGAAAAATGGTAGAGTGGTTCAGCTCCATTTGCTGAATAACCTGGAGGTCCTTAGGGGAAAAAGGGAAAAATCTACTGTGTCTCAGAGGCTGCTGGATTTAACTTGAATTCTAGGCATGCAAGAAGAATATTCCTCTTACCTGCAATACCTTGTCTTAAGCCTGGTTTGACTAGTGTGATGGGAATATCAGATGTCTCCCCAGAGTAACATTTTGCAATAGAACAAAAATAATATATTTTTTATTTGTGTTTGTATGAGAAATTACATATATGTTTGCGAGCTGGAACAGTAATGCTCTTTCATATCTTTATAGAAGAGAATTTGTTTTCTTAACCTTAAATTCAAGAATTTTGCCAAATTCCTTTTTTTTTTTTTTTTTTTTTTTTCTTTTTCTTTTTTCTGTCTAGATACATTGGAAAGGCCTTGTTTTTAAAATGTGAAAAATTCACCACATTCTGAAAATCATATATTGTATGATATAGAAAGAACTTAGACAACTAAATTCTCTAGTTTATGTTAAAACATGCAGTATAAAATAACTTCAGAAATTTATCCACTACATTGCATTTTTGTTTATACCAATTTTATTTTTTCTTACATACTATCTCCCAGAAATATATATTATGTGTATATATATTTATTTAAGAAATAATGCACTGAAGGTGTAGATACAGATACATTATTGATTCCTGTAATGTACAATATTTTCAATAAAATTTATAATCTAATATAGGTCTAATTGTATGTATAGGAAAACTGGACTTTTAATCATCTCATGGCCTAAATGCTGCGTTTGAATTACTGATAGTAAAAATGGTTAGTACTAACATTGATGACTGAGGAAAGACTAACAGTTACATAGTGGAAAGACTGGAACAGTTAGAGACTGAAAATTCAAAACAAATTTGAATTTATGTAACTGACAAGTGCTTTCTAAATAGTGAAAGCATGCCTGGTTCAATATAATTTAGATGTCAGTAGTTTTATTTTCTTTTTCACATTTTCTCTCTCTTTTTTTTTTTTTTCATCTGTACTTTCTAATTTTGTATTGTGTACTTTCTAAATGTGAGGTTCTAAACCAGTTATTCTTAGCCATCTGGCTATCAAAGAAGACTTTTAGAAAGATAAGAATGGATAAAATTGGATAGATTTTTTTCCTCCAGCTTTTCCTTCTCTCTAACAGATGTTGACCATGATGTGAAGTGAATTTTATCCCTAAAGTAGCTTTATACAGAAATTCTGAAGTAACCTTCAGATATTGAGTTCATTGGTAACAATTATAAACTGTATTTTCACATTATCTATCATGGCTCATCATGAAGAATCCGCATTATTCTCTCTAGCCAATTCAATAGCCCTGACAGTGCTGCAGTAGTGGTTATGTGTGTTTGCATGTAACTGGGGCATTGCAACATCCTTCACTGATATTTTCTGTTCCTGGGAGGCTATACATAGAGAGAAGATTGATCAAATGGATTCCTACAGGGGTGGCATTGCTGCGGGCTTGTCATTTAGGGTGGCCAACCAAAAACAAAATTGAGACAAATAAAAAAAAAAAAAAAAAAAAGAGCACTGAGTGGTAGCCAGAGGCAGGAAAAAAAAAAAAAAAAAAAAAAAAAAGTCAGTCCATTCTTTTGTTATAGCTGTGCTTCAAGCATCAATGCTTGTAAGAAGCTCAAAAGTGGCCCTAGGATGAAGCTCTGTAATTGGAGGCAAGCAAGGCACAGATGCTAGCTTTTATTAAATATCAACAGAATTTAACAGTGCCAACAGTCCAGTGCTGAAGAAGGAAGGATGGGAAGGAAATTCCTTCCCTGGGCTAATTTCATGCTTACTGTCCTTTGGACCTACTTATAAGATCTGTCATTATACTCTGCATCCTTGACAAAGTCAGGCTATCTAAAATACTTCAAGTGCTTTATGCTCTGGAGTCATGTATAAATAACCTCTTGCTCATGAGATACTATAGGCTATCTTGCCTAGCTCCTAGCTGTTGTTACTGAAGGCTGCAATTCCCTTGCATTCCTGTATATCTGTCAACCCTGAATATACATCTTTACTTCCCTGGAGTATCTCAAAAGTCACTAGACACTGATGTTCAGGCAACTGAATATTTCCCAAAATATTAAGTGGACTCCTTAAGTGGAGGAAGGCATATACCAGAGACACTGCTAACACCATGCAGTAAAACATTCCTTGCTACTATCTTTTTCTCAATTTTAAATTATGAAATCTTATAGAAAGAGACAAAAATATTGGATCAGACTTCTCTGCTCATTAGCACCTTGTTGCCTTGTTTTTTGTTTGTTTGTTTTGTTTTATTTTGTTCATTTGTTTGCTTTTAATGAAAAGGAGGTAGTTAATATGATATAAAGAGGAACATTCTTAGTAGTTGGTACGGCATGTCTTCATCCAGCTGGAGAATGGACTCATTAAGGCTATTAACATTGGGAGATTTACTGCAGCTCTTTGGACTTCTCTGAGTTTGAGAATATCTACAATATGACATTTCAGGTGCCCTTCACATCATTCCCCCAGAATGGAAAAAAAACAGGGTCATTTAGAAGTTCCTTGAAGCTCTAGAAGAAGCCTTCATTCTAGAGGAAGCCTTGTTTGTTTAGGTTACATCTCTCTCCAGATTATTTGAATAATGTTGTGTTGTGCAGATCTTTGTTTAAGATTATACAGGAAAGAATGTTATATAAAGGCTGTTTACTTTATCTACTACAGCAAATTATGATACTGAATTGAAAATTTAGCTGATTTCAACTTGTGTTTTGTTGTGTCTTGTTTGTTGCTGCACCCAGAGTACTCTGTTTCCTCAGATTGGTCATGTACAAATTGTCGTTATGATCTGGAATGCCACCCTGAAATGGCTTCCAGGAGTTGCTACCAAAGGTAACTGCCAAACTGAAAGACATTCAGAGCTAACAGTACCCTCTTTCCCTCCTTTACCTCCCCTGCAATCCCCTATACTACTACAGGAAATGTTAACCGTATAGTTGATCTCAGGAGAGTTGCTTTACTTTGCAATACTTATGCCAAAAGGCAGCACTATTTTTGCCAGAAGTTCTTTTTTATGACATCTACAGATCAGCATAAAGTATCTTGCAAAATTAATTGAATTCTTCAATAATTGTTTTAAAGCCAAATGCCATGCAGAGCCTTAAGATATATATGCATTTTCAAATGTCTTTGTAGTCTGATTTGGGCCATTTACCTCTTGGAATCTCAAATTAAAGCTGAGTGCATTAATGTAACTGTGAGTCAAGGTACAGTCCTTCTCTTTCTTCTTTTCTTTTCTTTTCTTTTCTTTTCTTTTCTTTTCTTTTCTTTTCTTTTCTTTTCTTTTCTTTTCTTTTCTTTCTTTTCTTTTCTTTTCTTTTCTTTTCTTTTCTTTTCTTTTCTTTTCTTTTCTTTTCTTTTCTTTTTTCTTCTCTTTTCTTCTCTTTTCTTCTCTTTTCTTCTCTTTTCTTCCCTTCCCTTCCCTTCCCTTCCCTTCCCTTCCCTTCCCTTCCCTTCCCTTCCCTTCCCTTCCCTTCCCTTCCCTTCCCTTCCCTTCCCTTCCCTTCCCTTCCCTTCCCTTCCCTTCCCTTCCCTTCCCTTCCCTTCCCTTCCCTTCCCTTCCCTTCCCTTCCCTTCCCTTCCCTTCCCTTCCCTTCCCTTCCCTTCCTTCCCTTCCCTTCCCTTCCCTTCCTCCCTTCCCTTCCCTTCCCTCCCTTCCCTCCCCTTCCCTCCCCTCCCCTCCCCTCCCCTCCCCTCCCCTCCCCTCCCCTCCCCTCCCCTCCCCTCCCCTCCCCTCCCCTCCCCTCCCCTCCCCTCCCCTCCCCTCCCCTCCCCTCCCCTCCCCTCCCCTCCCCTCCCCTCCCCTCCCCTCCCCTCCCTTCCCCTCCCCTCCCCTCCCCTCCCTCCCCTCCCCTCCCTCCCCTCCCCTCCCCTCCCCTCCCCTCCCCTCCCCTCCCCTCCCCTCCCCTCCCCTCCCCTCCCCTCCCCTCCCCTCCCCTCCCCTCCCCTCCCCTCCCCTCCCCTCCCCTCCCCTCCCCTCCTCCCTCCCCTCCCCTTCCCTTCCCTTCCCTTCCCTTCCCTTCCCTTCCCTTCCCTTCCCTTCCCTTCCCTTCCCTTCCCTTCCCTTCCCTTCCCTTCCCTTCCCTTCCCTTCCCTTCCCTTCCCTTCCCTTCCCTTCCCTTCCCTTCCCTTCCCTTCCCTTCCCTTCCCTTCCCTTCCCTTCCCTTCCCTTCCCTTCCCTTCCCTTCCCTTCCCTTCCCTTCCCTTCCCTTCCCTTCCCTTCCCTTCCCTTCCCTTCCCTTCCCTTCCCTTCCCTTCCCTTCCCTTCCCTTCCCTTCCCTTCCCTTCCCTTCCCTTCCCTTCCCTTCCCTTCCCTTCCCTTCCCTTCCCTTCCCTTCCCTTCCCTTCCCTTCCCTTCCCTTCCCTTCCCTTCCCTTCCCTTCCCTTCCCTTCCCTTCCCTTCCCTTCCTTCCCTTCCCTTCCTTCCCTTCCCTTCCCTTCCCTTCCCTTCCCTTCCCTTCCCTTCCCTTCCCTTCCCTTCCCTTCCCTTCCCTTCCCTTCCCTTCCCTTCCCTTCCCTTCCCTTCCCTTCCCTTCCCTTCCCTTCCCTTCCCTTCCCTTCCCTTCCCTTCCCTTCCCTTCCCTTCCCTTCCCTTCCCTTCCCTTCCCTTCCCTTCCCTTCCCTTCCCTTCCCTTCCCTTCCCTTCCCTTCCCTTCCCTTCCCTTCCCTTCCCTTCCCTTCCCTTCCCTTCCCTTCCCTTCCCTTCCCTTCCCTTCCCTTCCCTTCCCTTCCCTTCCCTTCCCTTCCCTTCCCTTCCCTTCCCTTCCCTTCCCTTCCCTTCCCTTCCCTTCCCTTCCCTTCCCTTCCCTTCCCTTCCCTTCCCTTCCCTTCCCTTCCCGATTGTAGGGCCAAGCTTTGACTGCCACGCAAAATCAACAGGTGTTTTCCTTCAATGGTAAAGTTTAAAGTAGATCTAAGATGTTAAAGTTGATTAAAAAATAAAAATAATATTTTGTGGATGGGAAGTTTTTTCTTTGTGTTTTGTTTTTAGTGTGGAATAGTCCCTATTATGACTATATAACACCCACAAAGAATTCAGATGTAAAGTATCAGTAGTTATTGGCTACATTTACATGGATAAGTAATTGAACATGTTGACATTTACATCTGTTATAAATGAAGTCTGGAGTTTTAGCTTCGGACTGCTTTAAGCATGATTCCCTAGGCAGAACATCCCTGCTATGATTATGATAGGTCACTGATTCACACCTTTATGTTCCTGTCAAGACATGAGTGCATACATGAAGTGACACTTTATGTTCAGATTCTGGTTAAAGAAATCAATTTTGCAATGGCTGAAACTACTAAGTGCTGAATCCTATGTGATTTCCTGTAGACAAAAGCAAATAATACAACTATTGTTTAATGCCAAATAAATGCATAAAAAATCTCAAATTTGATGTCAATAGCAATAGAGTTTATTCTTCATAAATCAAAAGGTACGTCTAATTGTAACTCCAGCTTCAGTGAATTTATTCCTAATTATACTTGAAGAAATGAAAAGCCAATATATCTGCATTTGAAGACATCGATCACCAAGGCTAGGAATTACACCATCTATTCAGTTGTCCCCCACATGCCTATTGTACTTGAAGCAGTAAAATACATACATACAAGCTTTAACTGGTGTAAGCATTTTTTTTAAGTTTTCATGCATTCATCAACTTGTATGTATGCATACTTAAAAAATATATTATTAGTTAATTAAATTATTAATCTAATACAAAAACTGTGATTTGTGATGTTAGTACTGTTAAGTCATACGTGTTGAACAGTAAGTGGCAATATATTTTTATTCTTTCTATTTATTAATTTAACAATTTTTATTTTTGAATGTAGTATATTTCTCATAGTTTGCATACTAGATCCTCTTTTATTATGCAATTTCCCCCTCCTATT
Source organism: Netta rufina (assembly GCF_964035555.1). Taxonomy (NCBI): domain Eukaryota; kingdom Metazoa; phylum Chordata; class Aves; order Anseriformes; family Anatidae; genus Netta; species Netta rufina. The sequence goes on along the minus strand of NC_140123.1, from coordinate 35,644,713 downwards.
TAAAGCACCACTAATTCACCTCAGTGCAGCAATAATGAGTAACTGGGAAGGAGTTTGGAAGGAGAGAGAGGGAGAGAAAGCTATTGAAGTAAATGAAGCATTACCCATGACTGCTGCACACACCAGTGTCTGTTCCTGTACTAGCATCATTTTCCCTCTTCTGCGTATTAGAAAGATAACTCATTTCCCAGAGCATTCCATGCTCAAGGGCAATAGCTACCTTCACTATAGAGAGAATTAGCACTGGCTGGTATAATTTTGGAAATATGTAGCAATTACTTGCAGCAGAAACTCAACTCGCAGAATCCCTTAATGAAGAATGACAAAAAGCTGGGTTCAGAGATGGTGGCCCAGAGCTGCTAGGTTCACTGTTCTACACTGTTAGTTCACAGAATCCCCATGCAGATCATATTCCCTTTTCTGTTTTGCCTCCTCCTTTCCACCTGTCTTTATGATCTGATCAAATTAACATTTCAACTGTATTACCCTATTTGTCCTTTGCACTGTGTTTAGTTATGATTGCATTCGGCTCATTTTTTTGACTTATAACAACAATAAAATGTTTAAATGAACTACGTTATATTGTTCCCTTAGATAAGATCACCGTCTTTCTTGTTTTTCTTGGAAGTTCCTAGGATACTTGCCTTTGGTTTATTTTATTGGTTTCTCTTTAATCCACAATTAAAATCTGTTTTAATTTGAAAGTCAAAGATGTATAACAGAGATGTGTAAGTTTTAACTGCTGCAACTAACCATGTATTTATTCACGTATTTATTCATGTTGTTGAGGGTAGTGGTATTAGATAGATCACATTTGAGATTGTGTTGTTTGTGATAAACTCAATCAAAAAGATAAGGTTAACCTTCTAAATACATGAATAATAATGGCATTTCCAAACTGACTCCCAGCAAATCTTAACACTAAGGATGATGCCTCAGCCTCTGTATAAGTTTCACTTTTACATTTACAAAAATAATTTTGACAGAAAAAGAGCGTTCAAAGCAATGTCTGAAAAATACTGAGGATAAATATCTACACTGTTTTAAATATATTTTTGTTTGATACTAAAGCTTTTCTTTCTGAAGGGATCTTGGAGACTCTTGTGTTTGAAACACTCATGATTAGAAATGATATCATAAGCACACTGGTGTCTCAGGAATAAAAATTTATTGAGAATGGAAAGATTATGGGAGATGGGAATTTTCACAGAACCCATCAGCAAGATGTTAGTTCTTGAACTGATTAAACTGAGGCTGGAATAACATTAGAACGTTTGTTAATAAGTAACTTAGCATACCTTGGTCATGATGTTTAGAAGCTGTATTTTCTAACTGAACATTTTTAAAGGTATGATGAACTTAAAGGTATGATGATCTTCTCATTAGAATGAGAAGATGGGTCCATCTTCTTTGCACCCACACTTCAGGTATTTATGCATATTGATAAGATCCCCCTGTTCCTTCTCTTCAAGCAAGCCACCTTCTAAGGAGGAGTCTCTGAAATTAATGAAACCATCCTGAATAGCAACAAAAGTCACATAGTTTTAGACCATAACAGGCTAATATAAATATGAAAGAGAGAACAAGAATTTAGAACTGTTACTGCTTTAAGAAGGCCAGTAACATTTTTTTAGCATTGCTAATCAAAATTTGTTGGGCCATTAGTGTTAGCACTAATAATATTTGTGATGTTTGTAACTTTTGTTTTAATTTTGAAAGCTTACTGTCTTTTCATTTTCTATCACTTATTGTCTTACATAAGTGTAACCTTCCAAAAAACATTTATAAAAACTAGGCTGATTTTGAATCCTGTTAAATAATGATAATTTGGTGTTCTCTCTTACACTAATGCTTTGCCAGCATTTTAATGTTTGTGGAGCAAATGAAGAATTTCTAAACAGTGCCAGAGGGGCATCATGTTAATTCTTTGAGAAAGAAAAGCCTTACAATTTTAGTATGCCTCAAGCACCACTGGTTTATGATAAGGTCTTTGTAAAATGCAATAAAGATGATGGCTTAGTTAAAATACTATCAATATACTTGGTTAGGAAATGAAAACCTCATCCTTCCATGCATTGTATTCAAACAAGTGAATCTTCCTATTCTCCCTTTAAGAATTTCAATGTATACCTGCCAAATCTGTTATGATTTTATTTTCATTATCAGTATGTTTTAATATAGAAATATTGCTGGAATTAAGAGCCAGCCCTCTCTGAAAGAGTCCTGTTCTGAGAGGAAGATGAATATATATTGGGATGAAGAAATACCATTGCAGATATGTTTTCAAATTGAAGTGCAAACACAAATGCCCATATTCATAAAAATAATGCAAAATAATGTTCTACTAAATGTCTTCATGCTTTGTGAAGGGAATCAATAACATGCAAACCCGAACAGATTATTAAATAAATAACTACATAAGAGTAAATTAAAATACTTTTTGCAGATTTTGTGATCCATCACATGTTATTTTCTTATTAGTTTCAGCAAAAGGTGCTAAAGGTATGTGGCACTAATATAAAGCAGGCAGTGCATAGTTTCTTTCCAGTGTCTTTCCAATGTTTGCTTTTGACTGCAATAGGCCACCTGAAGCATATGCAGGTAGTAGGTGCATAGGGAAAACAAGGATTTATATGACTGTTCAGGAAAGAGGAGTTCAATTGTCTTTTTCTGGATCTGTCATCATATGTTTAATATATGGTTGTAAAGTAATTTGATCAAAGTTACAGGAGCTTTAGATTTAGCAGTATGTTATGCATCATATTTTTTTCTTCCCACTAAAACCTAATGGAATGGCATAGCTTTGTATCCCTGATGATAAGGCCTTGTATGCATTCTGTATGACAGTGTGTATTTTAAGTGTGCTAACCATTCAAGGCTGGACATTATATATATATACTACTTCTCGCTGCAAGACACTCGCTACTAGAAGGACATCGAGGTGCTCGAGAGAGTCCAGAGAAGGGTGATGAAGCTGGTGAGGGGTCTGGAGAACAAGTCCTATGAGGAGCGGCTGAAGGAGCTGAGTTTGTTCAGCCTGGAGAAAAGGAGGCTCAGGGGCGACCTTATCACTCTCTATAAATACATTAAAGGAGGCTGTAGCGAGGTGGGGATTGGTCTATTCTCCCATGTGCCTTGTGACAGGATGATGGGGAACAGGCTAAAGTTGCACCAGGGGTGTTTTAGGTTGTATATTAGGAAGAACTTCTTTACTGAGAGGGTTGTGAGGCATTGGAATGGGCTGCCCAGGGAAGTGGTGGAGTCACCATCCCTGGAGGTCTTTAAAAGACGTTTAGATGTTGAACCTAGTGATCTGGTTTAGTGGAGGACTTGTTAGTGTTAGGTCAGAGGTTGGACTCGATGATCTTGAGGTCTCTTCCAACCTAGAAATTCTGTGATTCTGTGATCTTGAAGTCTCTTCCAACTTAGACAATTCTGTGATTCTGTGATTCTATGATACATTTATATATAAGTAAAGAATATTCCCAGGGCAGACATGAGTGTCCTCATTTTAAAAGTTAGTTTGTTTTGCCAACATTTTCTTTTTTTTTTTTTTCAATAAGTGGGGTACGGGGTTTCAGACAGATATGACACAGCGAACGGTGATGTTTTTCTTTCCTCTGATCACCTCAGTGCAGTAAATTTTAGCTAAATTGATTTTGATTTGCTACCCTGAGCCAACAACCTGTCATGTTTTTGACAAAATGCTGTACTTTAGTGAACTTTGCTCATTATAATATCATTATAATACCAAAACATATCTCCATTCCAAAAGTTACCTGCCTCCAAGATGCGACCACCTCTTACTGAGAATGTGCTCTGAATTTCTGTGAGCCTATACCTTTAAATGAAAGTGAGAAAACTTTGCACCGATTGTAACAAAGATGTGCATGAGTCACTCAAGCTCCACCTAAAAGATAGAAAATAATTAATAATAAAAATAATTAATAATAATAAATTAATAATAGAATTGGCTTAAGAGAGAGGGGATGCTAGGGAAGATACCACTGTGACTTCTGGGATCAGTCAACAGGCTGTCTCTCCTCCCTCCCCATCGGGAGGCCTCTGGGTAAGATTTGAACACTTGGTTATGCCAGGTATCTTCACGGGAAACTTAGAAATCTCTACAGAGTCTTTATACCTTTTAAGGTGTTTATAACCAGGCTGTGTTACTCATACTTTTAGTATTTGAATGTGCTTTGCAGACAGTGAATTTATCGTCGGCAATTCAAAGAACCTGTGTACCTGTTGCTTTAATAAATTGCACTGCTCATTAAATCTAGCCATGATAGTTCTCATTTAATGCAACCAAACTCTTTAAGTGTGGCTGTGGTAGTTCATAGAATGTGACTAGATTGAGGGTGTACTACATTATTTTTGAATCTGTAATCCTGATAGTTCAGTACCTGCAACGCGACCAGATTTATAATGGCTAATTTTGTATACCCTTAATGCAACAGCCTCCCTATAATATTTTTTAAAGTCACTTAAGCTGTCAGTTACAATATGAGTTGCCAGTATCCTGATGTTTTCCACGATGATGTTGGCTTACTGTCATTTATAGGAGTATTAAGTCTTCAGTCAGCTATTGAACCTGGATATTATGTTACTAACTGTTCCACTGGCTCCTACAAATATTGCTGTTATCTTCATGACTTCTCTGGTGCCATACCTTTGACCTTCTATTTATTTGGTATATTATAATGATTCTGCTACTGTGAGGTAACCACTACCCCAAGTCTCCAGATATTGTCAGGTATAATGTTTTTCCAGATGACAACGGGGACAGTATTTTTCTGTGACAAGATAAAAATTTTATTTTTTCTCCTTTTATTCAAGGACTTTCTGTAAACCAGAATGACAAAATTAACATCTGAAGAGCTGGCAGAAGACAGTACGTTAAAATAGATATGGTTATAATATTAAAATAAAATCTATTCAAAATGTATTGCTCTTTGAAAATATATGTGCAAACATATATGAAGCAAGTACCATTGGGTCCATACACAGTGGAACAGATTACAGGATGGGACCTGAAAATTTGTGCATGAAATTAAGTAAAAAGTTTAAGATCATAAATTCATAGAATAATTAGGTCAGAAAAGACCCTTAAGATCATGAAGTCCAACCATCCACCTAACTACAAGTCTACCACTAAACCATGTCCCTAAATGCCACATCTCTTAAATACTTCCAGAGATGGTGATTCCACCACTTTCTTGGGCAGCCTGTTCCAAATGCCTAACCACTCTCTCCATGAAGAAAGTCTTCCTGATATCCAATCTAAACCTCCCATGGTGCAACTTGAGGCCATTGACTCATGTCCTATCTTTTTTTCACCCCAAGAAAAGAGAGCAATACCCTCCTTGCTGCAACCTCTTTTCAGGTAGTAGTACAGATCGATGAGGTTACCCCTCAGCCCCCTTTTCTCCAGACTAAACAGCCCCAATTCCCTCAGCCACTCCTCATGTCTTATTTTCTATTCCCTTCATCAGCTTTGCTGCTCTCTTCTGCACATTCTTGAGCAACTTTCTACCTTTTTCTACTTAGAATTCAGTACTTCAAAGGATTAGACTCTACTCTTAGCAATAATTTGTTCTATGCCACCCCTTCCTGTTGTAGCTAGATACGGCTAGTTTTAATATTTCTTCTCTGTTTGTCATCTAGGAAAGCTCAATGAGCACAAAGTAGCAATCAATTAAAAGTAAATAGGTATCTTTGACAGCTTAAAAGAGTCCCAGAGAGGATGACAGGAAAATGGTACAAGACAATAAATAATTTATAGCTGGAGAAAATTAATCAAGAACCCCCAATTCCCTCCATCCCCACACACAGGTGCTCAATTAGAGTACCTCTAAAAAGAGGCAGGAGACCAATAACCAAACATCTGTGACATAAATGAATTTAACTATTAGGGAAGAAAGTACTGAAACATATAAACACACTGAAGTAACCAAACCAAATTACAATACAGTGTACATTTACTTTGTATAATGCCTTTCATTATATCATTTCCAGAACTCTTCATGTAATTAAATACAAACGCTATAGAGTGTAAGTGAGATACAGCAGTAGTAGAGAGATTTTCTAATGGAGGCAGAGTATTGAATCATAAGCTAATTCATAGAAGTGAAAAAAAAAAAATAGAGAAAAGCTGAGATAAAGTTAGTAAGTTAGGCCTTAGCACTGGAGTATTAAAATGAATGGAAGTTACTGCATTGTCCTCAGTGGAAGAAGTATAACTCTGTAGGGTAATGAGTTGTTTGCCAAAGGTATTGGAAGCATTGATGGAGAAGGGTAAAGACAAAGATAATGACAGTGTCTGGTCAGAAGACAGAACAGAAAGAGGAGAAAAGAGATACATGAGGTCCCAAAAGTATTTTGGAAACACTTGCCTGTCCTCATTATTGATCTCTTCATTTTGATGCCTGCATAATGCAGATGAAAATAAGTCAACTGAATTAGCAGACCAGTTTAAAGAACAGAAGGGACACAACAAGACAGCTTAAAATAATTCCTAAAATTACTGTTGATTCATATACATGTAGGGCTAGTCCTTTCTATTCCAATTGTATTTCCACTGTTTTATAACGAAGTAGTGTGTGAATCCATCTGGAACATTTCTTGTGACTTTTGAGACTCCCAGGGCTAATTCAGTGCATTGCTCACCTGGTTGCTTCACTGTTGAAACATAGCATGGCAACTACTCCTGCTGTTGAAGACCATTTCTGTTTGACTCCTGGCAAATCACTTAGGTAAGAGGTTACATACATAGTTCAATCTATTCACTTACTTTTATTTTTATTTTTTGAATTGACTAATCAATATGGTAGTCATACCTGCAGGTTTTTATAACAAATTTTTGTCTTTATGTAGGCACACACACAACACATATATATATATATATATATAAAACAAATTAAATTCAAAGCTCATTTCTTATTACCTTACCATGGAGGACATCTGGAGGACATCTGGAGGACATACTTCAATTTTATTTTTGGGTAGGTTTGTCAAAAATACTTACCTAAGACTCAGTGATCTGCTTTTTTTGCTTTGCATTGATTCTTCTCTGGCCAAAATAAATTTTCCTACTTTTTTTTTTTTCCTTTTTTTTAGATATTTTTATTTATTTTTACTTCTGTAAATGCATATAGATGGACAATTTGCTTGGCTGGTAAAGATTAAGTTTTTAAAATTTCTTTCTAAGGATCCCTGAATTTTTCTTTTCTTCTTCTTTCTTTCTTTCTTTCTTTCTTTCTTCTCTTTCTTTCTTTCTTTCTTTCTTCTTTCTTTCTTTCTTTCTTTCTTTCTTTCTTTCTTTCTTTTTCTCTCTCTCTCTCTCTTTCTTTCTTTCTTTCTTTCTTTCTTTCTTTTGTTCTTCCGTTCTTTCTTTCATTTTTTTTTTTCCTCATTACATATTATAGAACAATTATTTTGCTCTTATTCAAAATCAGACTTCAGCTTTTGTCATCTTAACCTTACCATTATCGTACCAATATAGTCAGCAGATTTTATTTCTACTCTATTCAGTTTATGAATCTCACTAATAGATTCATTTGAACCAAAAGGGATTATGACCTGCAGCTGATGAAGGTACAATGCATTACTGCTTATTATTTGAAACAAATAATTATGAATTAAAAAAAAAAAAAAAGCAGGAAAGGATATAAGCAAAAATTAGAAGATGCTACTTTTCCAGGACATGGATGACCATCCAGGATGCTATTCTGTAGTGCACAGGTCCCTACATCTAAATGAAAATCCTAGACAAATATTAACAGTCTTTTCTTTCTTTTCCTTCCTTCCTTCCTTCCTTCCTTCCTTCCTTCCTTCCTTCCTTCCTTCCTTCCTTCCTTCCTTCCTTCCTTCCTTCCTTCCTTCCTTCCTTCCTTCCTTCCTTCCTTCCTTCCTTTCTTTTTCCTTTCTTGGTTGCTTGGCAGAAATGGACCTGGGGGTACTAGTTGATAGCTGGCTGAATATGAGCCAGCATTTTCTCAGGTGGCCAAGAAGGCCAACAGCATCTTGGCTTGTATCAGAAGTAATGTGGCCCAGCAGGATTATGAGGAGTGCCTGAGGGAGCTGGCATTGTTTAGCTTTTAGAAAAGAAGGCTCAGGGGAGGCCTTACTATGCTTTACAATTACCTTAAAGGAGGTTGTAGTGAGGTGGGGATCAGGCTTTTCTTCCAAACACCAAATGATGTAAGAGGAAATGGATTTAAGTTGCACCAGGGAAAGTTAGGTTGGATATTAAGAAAAATTTCCAAATGGAAAGGGTTGTGGTACATTGGAATAGGCTGACCAGGGAAGCGGTCAAGTCACTGTCCCTGGAGGTCTTCAAGAAACTAGATAATCGGTTGGACTTATCAGTAGTAGGTTAAAGGTTGGACTAGATGATCTAGATGATTTTAGAGGTCTTTTCCAACCTGAATGATTCTATGATTCTATGTGTACTTGCAGCCCAGAAAGCCAATCACATCCTGTGCTGCATCAAAAGAAGCCTGGCCAGCAGGTCAAGGGAGGTGATCCCGCCCTCTCTACACTGCTCTTGTGAGACCCGACCTGGAGTACTGCACTCAGCTTTGGTGCCCCCAGCACAAGAAGGACACAGTCATATTAGAAAGAATCCAGAGGAGGGCCGCGAGGATGATCAGAGGGCTGGAACATCTCTCCTATGAAGACAGGCTGAGGGAGTTGGGGCTGTTCAGTTTGGAGAAGAAAAGGCTCCAAGCAGACATTATGGAGGCTTTCTAGTACATAAAGGAGGCCTACAGGAAAGCAGGAGAGGGACTCTTTGTCTGGGAGTATAGTATTAGGACAAGTAGTAATGGCTTTAAACTAAAAGAGGATAGATTTAGAGTAGGTACAAGGAAGAAATTCTTTCCTAAGAGGATTGTGAGGCACTGTACCAGGTTGTTCAGAGGAGTTGTGGATGCCCCATCCATGGAAGTGATCTTGTAGTTATGTGTAATTGGCTTCATGTTGAAGAGTACACAGTTATCAGCTAACTTGGCCTTATTGAGTTAACAGTAAATAAATTCAAGCAAAGCTTTGATGCCACACAGAATCAGAGAATCTGAGAATCACACAATGGTTGAAAGGGATTTCTGGAAGTTATCTGATCCAAACTCCTTCTCAAAGAGGGCCACCAAAAACAGGTTGCCCAGGATCATGTCCAGATGGCTTCTGAAGATCTCTAAGGAAGAAGATTCTCTTTTTCTCTTCTTTTCCTTTTCTTTTCTTTTCTTTTCTTTTCTTTTCTTTCTTTCTTTTCTTTTCTTTTCTTTTCTTTTCTTTTCTTTTCTTTTCTTTTCTTTTCTTTTCTTTCTTTCTTTCTTTCTCTTCTCTTCTTCTTCTCTTCTCTTCTCTTCTCTTCTCTTCTCTTCTCTTCTCTTCTCTTCTCTTCTCTTCTCTTCTCTTCTCTTCTCTTCTCTTCTCTTCTCTTCCCTTCCCTTCCCTTCCCTTCCCTTCCCTTCCCTTCCCTTCCCTTCCCTTCCCTTCCTTCCCTTCCCTTCCCTTCCTTCCCTTCCCTTCCCTTCCCTTCCCTTCCCTTCCCTTCCTTCCCTTCCCTTCCCTTCCCTTCCCTTCCCTTCCCTTCCCTTCCCTTCCCTTCCCTTCCCCTTCCCTTCCTTCCCTTCCCTTCCCTTCCCTTCCCTTCCCTTCCTTCCTTCCCTTCCCTTCCCTTCCCTTCCCTTCCCTTCCCTTCCCTTCCTTCCCTTCCCTTCCCTTCCCTTCCCTTCCCTCTTCCCTTCCCTTCCCTTCCCTTCCCCTTCCCTTCCCTTCCCTTCCCTTCCCTTCCCTTCCCTTCCCTTCCCTTCCCTTCCCTTCCCTTCCTTCCCTTCCCTTCCCTTCCCTTCCCTTCCTTCCCTTCCCTTCCCTTCCCCTTCCCTTCCCTTCCTTCCCTTCCCTTCCCTTCCCTTCCCTTCCCTTCCCTTCCCTTCCTTCCCTTCCCCTTCCCCTTCCCTCCCCCTCCCCCCTCCCCTCCCCCTCCCCCTCCCCCTCCCCCTCCCCCCTCCCCCTCCCCCTCCCCCTCCCCCTCCCCCTCCCCCTTCCCCTTCCCCTTCCCCTTCCCCTTCCTTCTTAATTTTTATTTTTATTACCCTTCTGGGATGATCTTCATGTCCTGCACACAAATTACATGTGGTAAACTCAGATTTGAATTTTGTTTTGTGTACCAGACCTAAGAATGAAATGATACAGTGTATCTAAGTTAGATAATAATTTTAGTCTAGTCCTCAAATTAGCAGATACCCTGCTTTACCCCTGAAAGATCACACAGCGAAGAACATTACACAGTCTTTTCTAATAGAAGTCTATATGAAGACTTTTTCTTCAAAACAGGTAGTTGCATCTAGGCCTCAGTAAATTGGGTTACAATGAAAATGAACTAGTATAGAATAGATATTCCATACAATATTTTATGGTTTAGACAATGTTCCCCCACTTCAGAAGTGCAATTCATAATCTCCAGTTTGTGTATTTGAATTTATTAAATTACAGTTTGACTCATCTGCTTGATAGAATATGTGTTTCTGTGTTGATTAGGAAACAGGTTTTCTGAGAGCTTTTCTGCCAGCTCTTCAGCATTTCTCATCAGCTAATAAATTTTGAAGCTTGATTTAAATTGCACGATTCAACAATATTAATCCATACTTAAGAATTTTCAATTAAAATTATAGAATTAGCACCAGCTGTAGTTTGTTCCATTTACTTTGAATAATCTATATGTCCCATATTATCAAGTCTAGTTTTAACATCATTATGAAAGAGTATAGATATTCTTTCTTTGGTAGATAATTTCTGTATTATTTTCCATTCTACAGTCGAATAGCTTAAATTATGTCAGTTTCTTTTGCACTTGCTTTAAGGAGCTTATAAAAGCAATGTAGGCCATAGAATGGAACTGTTCCATTCTTTTCTTACAGAAAGAATACTGAAAGTTATCAAGACCAATCTTTATATCTTTGAATTCTTAAAGCTGTGTTTTGTCATAACAAAAAAAGAAAAAAAAAATCAGAAATAAAGTCAATCTAGGAAAAAAGTTTATCTTACTTTTCGCCAATCAACTTTTAAACTGAACAATTTCATACAATCTTGATCCCTCTCTGCTATGAGAAAGTTCCTTATTTCTCTCATAAGTTGCTGGGCTTCATTTGCATTTGAAATTCCTCTTTTCCTATGTTTTTCTCTGCCTGCCTCATTGTGTTATTGAGATATTTCTTCCAGTGGAGCTTGTTCAACTTTGTTTTTGAGAAAAGGCCAAATCTTCTGGAGCAGGAAGATTTTTTACTTCTGGTCCACAGTAAAACTAGCATAACAAGGAGTAAAGGAGAACTTCCTCTCTTAGCCCCAACTACTTAAATTATTTACAGCTATCTTTATGTTTACATAACAAATACATAACATAAATATACTTTTTGTTAGAACATTTTGCATTTATGTACAAATTCGTTAAATCTCATTTGCTTTGCTCATTTTGTTCATTTGTGATCATTGTATGTTTAGAGTCTAAACTTGTTCAATGACAAATATATATATAAAGTAATGAAAATAATGGAAAAAAAATCTTACATTTTAATTGGTGAAAGAGGACTGGAAAAATATATATTTTTTGTTTGTTTGTTTGTTTGTTTGTTTCCTCAAGAATCAGAGAAGAATAGAAGAATAATTGTCTGAAAAAATAAAAGATTCTGAAACAGGAATCTCTATAGGTGGAAAAAATCTACTCTGTAAGATTTTATTACTGCATAAACCATTTTTTTTTTCTGTATGTGGAAATATTTCTTTTTGTTATCCCAAATATTTTTAATCACATGCATTTCTATTATAGCAATAGCGAATATAGTAAACTCCACCTATGCTATATGTAAGTGATAAGATTCAGGAGAGTAGTCCAGTGTTTTCAAAGTGAGTAGCTTTTTGGATAACACAGACCTATTTTCCTACTTAAGAAAATTACAACTGTATTTTTAAAATGGCTTTACCTCAGTGTTCTTTAAAATAGTTTTTCTTTATATTATATCATCTTAAAAACTCTGTCACTTAGCAGCACTGAAATATTTTGAAAGTCTCAGCTGTGTTACCCAAACCACTCTTCATGGAGTAAGGCACAAACTAAAAAAAAAAATAAAATAAAAAAATTATATTTGTATACACATGCATCTATATTTTTTTCTGTTTGTTGTTGTTGTTATTGTTTTGTGAAGTAATCATAGGAGCAGATTTCTGCTTTTTGTTTGTGTTTACAGACATATCAGATGAGGCCTAACACTGAGGGGGTATTTGGGATACAGTCTGGTCATGACACAATGCTGCTGTCAAACCAGTAATCAAGACAACGTATTTTGCAGGAAATGTTTACATATAGACTTTTACTGTGAAAGACTGAGTAATGTGCTTTGTTGTGTGATCTTTCTGGGGGAAAGAAGGGCTTTTAGTCATCTGATCACAGCACTCTAATTTCCTTTGTATGCTTATATATTGAAATAGCAAAAGCTACGTCAGCAGCAGTAGAACAGCCAAATGGCACGGTTTCTCATCCCACTACTTCTCCCAGAGTTCATTTTTTCTTATCACTAACTTCAATGTACCCCTGGCCTCTCTATAAGCAGACAAATAAATTATTCTTCCCCATAGTAGATTCTCCTGTTCAAGGAGATGCTTTTCCTTCTACAAAGACAGCATCTTCCTCAGATGTAACAAATACAGATTCAGCTTGCAGCACAAAACTCCAACTGTCTTACTAGAACTATGGAGATGGATAAATTTTTCCTTCCTCTAAATCAGACAAACCTCACCAGGGAACTCATTATCTTTGAGGGTCCTTTGAGGATTTTGTTATTTTGCCTTGCTGATCCACTCCATCTCTGTCATCAATATGGTAAAAGGATCAGTGATGTTTTGTCCTGTTTTTTGTTTTGTTTGTTTTTGTCTGTTTGTTTGTTTGTTTTCTTATAATATGACTGATGCTCTCAAAGTTTGTTTTGAGAAGAGAAACAACAAGGGATTTTTTTTTCCTGAGGTTTATAAATGTTAGATTCCAAAATGGTGTAATTGGATTTACAAAGTTTTTCTTCCTGAAGAATCAATAAGCAAAAAGTCAAAATCTGCTCCTGAGCACCCTATGTGAATTAAAATATGAAGATCTTGACATGAATTAAAAAGTGGGGATTTTAAAATCGGAATACACATCCAAGTTTACAGATGGACTCCAAACTATGATGAGACTAGTTCAAATCCCCAGAATATAACATGCCTGAACTTTGTAAGGGGAACTAAGTCCAGATCTGGATTTGAGTTTAGCTGGTGGAGCCCATCTGTATTTTGAAATCACATTACACGAGTGTGTGGAATGCATGTGAGAGTAGAATACTTGATGAGGCCTGCTATCAACCTGAAACAAAATAATTTTTATGAACATGTGTGCTCAAAGAAAAACTTGACAGGTGGCACCCTAATGGGATGAACCTGCACAAATTTGCCACCTTTAACCAGCACACTGTTTGTAGAAGGAAACCAACAGACCTGACTGGCTTTGCTTGACACAGCTTTAAAGCAGGCCATTGTTTCAAAGTTCATTAGCATACACATGCAAGACACGCTTGATTTCAAGTTTTTTTTTTGTTTCTGCTTTTTTTTTTTTTCTTATTTTTTTTCCTCTTTTCTTGTCACTGATGGTGCAGAACCTGCTCCTGCTCATCACTCTCTTTTAATCTGGCCCAGGGATGAAGCAGACGACTGGGGCGAGCTTGGCAGTTGAAGGATCCAGATGCTAAACTCCAGGATTAATTTCTCTAGCAGAGGCATCTGGGAGTCAGATCCTCTCCCCTGACTTTCCTGGCAGCTTGGTTTAACCCCCAGCAATCCAAAACGCTCATTTTTGTTTTAGACTGGGAGTTGTTATTCTGGCAGGTAAAAGAATGCCAGATTGCCTTTGTCAAATGAAGGAATTTGTATTTAAATATCAGTGCCTCAATTTTCCCAGGTTTGGGAGCTCAGTCATTAAAGACCTCTGTATTCAATAACGATGCTTTCCTCTGGCATCTTCCTCAGAATGTGACAAAAGAATGAAGTTGACATTAGTGAGAGAGAGCAGTGAAGAGGAGGAAAAAACAAAAAAACAAAAAAAAAAACAAACAACAAAGCAAACAACAACAACAAAAAAAAACCACCATAGATACAGTGACATTAAAACAGGGAAACACTATCCTGATCCATGAAGAGTGACAGTCAAAGTAGCTTTATTGATGTAGAAGTGTAAAATTGGTGTAAATGAGATCAGGTCAACATCATTTGACCTTAGCCTTTTCTTCTTCTTCTTCATTATTTTTTTTTCCTTGAGAAATGACCTTCTTTTATACTTCATGACAGGGAAACAATCTGCAACAGAACCACAGAATGAAGGAATCTTGCATTCTTCCAGTAAACCTTTTCCCCCTATAGCAGTAGTACTTCATGAAATTAAGCCCTGAATATTAAATTCATTTCAGATTTTACATCATGCATACTGTAGTTGCATTGACTATCAGTCATCAGAAGCCCTAAAGCTGTATAAACACAGTATGGATTTCTAGTGATAGTATGAATGTAATGCACTGGCTTTTTAAAAATAACTTATTTTTATTGAGCAATACAGGTTCAAGATGCACCACAAATATATATAATTTCATGGCAATTTAATTAGGAATAGAATTAAGGTAACAAATGAGATTGAAAGTGTGACTACTACAGAAAATACTTAGCAACAACTGTATGTAATATAGTGAATGCTCAGTTTCACTTTTGAAACCAGTTTCTTTTATATGACCATAAGTAAACTAATACATAAACTTTTGAAACATCGCATCAACTACTGGTTAAAACAACAATGAAAAAACGACGAAAAAACAAAAAACATATATAACAATGAATATAACCCACATAGAGCCAACATTTCAAAAATAGATGGCATTATGTTCAAACTTTTTTTTTTTTTTTTTTTTTTTCTCTTCCTCCTAATGGGTCATTCAAACACATTTTACAACTTCTCTTTATGAATACTCCTGTAAAAGAGGAATTTCAGTAAGCTTTGTGGAACAGTAGGAAAAATGGAAAGTCCACAGTTAGCATTGCTGGCACAAAGACAGAAGGTGATCTTAAATGTTACATTTATGTTAAAGAGTTATTCTGCTGCCTCTAGTAGTGTTCTTGTCTAAAAGGGCTCTCTAGGGGAGAAGTTAGAATCCAGCTCTGGCAGAGGAGGGAGAAAGCTACAGTATGGGATTACTCCTTTGCCTTCCTGGGTGAGTACATTCTACCTAGAACATAGACATAAATCTTACCTTGAAGGCAATCAGTGAGTTTATGAGCATTGTTTCCACATTTGTGTCGTATCCACACTTCATCTAACACGCAGTCAAGATCAGATGGATTTTATTTAAGATGATAATATTGTGTGCACAGTTTAAGTAGTGTGTCTGCTTATGTGTTGATCTGAAAGGTGATCTGAGAGTTTTTTGGCTGCTATCAAGCTCTAATATGATGCCAAGATCCATGAAGTTGTGGGGGCAGAGGTCTCAGAGTTGTTCATGAGCAATAAATTACATGCTCTTGATTAGAGAATTTAGGAGTATGGCTTCGGTCAAGGCCTTGTCAAGCAAAATAGAACCAAGAAATGATGGATCAGCAGAGGGATTAAAGTCTGATCTGGAGAAATACATTCAGGTGTCTCTGAGGATAATCAGATCTTTACTCCATTTAAAAATCACCAGTATTATATATCTGAGAAGAACATGAGTAGTCTCTAACCTGTGTTCGTGGCACTTTGTAAAATTAGAGTTTTCTTGCCTGGGGCGAGATCCTTTATAGCAAGTATGTTGCAAGATGGTATTAAGTCACCTGTTTGCACTTACTACAGCTCCTCTCCCTTCCAAGCACTGTCATCATGGGCTAAGTCCTGACACCACCAAAATCAAAGACAAAATTAAAACTAACTCTTCTGCTGCTATGATTATTGTGCTTTACATTACAAAGATATCTTATTCGATTTGTGATAGATAGGAAATTTTGCATATTGGACTGAATACGAGAAAGAAAAATCAGTGCTTCTCATTGAAAGGAGTTTATTTGTGAACTGTTTAGTTTTATGTAATTTGTAATTTTATCGATCTGCAGACAGCTTCTGGTGGGAATTTTGGTGGGAATGACACCCAATGTCTTTTAATTTTTAAGATATTTTGTCCTTTTCTTCAAAACTGCTGCAATTCACACTGAGTTACTCTTTAGAACATCCTAGCTCTGGTATCAGAGAACTAGCACAGAATATAAAGTCTCAGAAAAAACATTCCTCTTAAGGAGATCACTTCTGTCAAATAAAACAAGAAAAAACCTTGTCATTTTTAAGCACCTTTTTCAGAGTTTGTAACAGGAGGCATGAAATCACTGTGAATGGTTCGTCATGTCAGGATAGTGAATTATTCAGATATTTGAATCAGTGAACTAGCTATTTAGCACTCAGGTTTATAAAAAAGGACACGGGTGGTGATGTCACAGTAGAATTATTTAATTTAGTCATACCATTTTCAAAGTAAGAATTTGAAGGTACGTTCTTCAATCATGTCATTAAGGCATATAATCTCATTGTTTAATTTAGAGTTAGAGACTGTATGTTGTCTCTAAACAATGTTGATATTACTCTTTTATTCATTTATATGCTTGGCAAATTGCTACTGTGACAGACTCTGTAGATCAATTTAATTTTCAGTAAAACCTTGCTACAAAAACAACCAACCAACAACAAAAAATACTATCCTATGATTAATCCAGCGGAGCAGATAAAAACTGTAGGAACTTTTCTTAAGAGACATAAAATACTTCTTTTATCCACATATATAAATAAATTGGTTTGAATAAAGGAACATTCTGAACTATAGCAATCAAACCACCCATTTTTAATTGAAAAACTGAAATCTTGTGCCAAACTGACTTTCCTTTATCACATCTATGTCTGCTCCTAAAATATTTGAGAATTTCAATGCTTTTTGAATCAGATGCTTCAAGGTATGGGGTTGTGTCATGCTGGTTGGAAATCAATCTGAAAATGAAAAAATACTACATTGCATTTATAGAAGAAATGGAAGGTATAGTGGCTAAACATGTGTGAGTAGGCCTGATTTTTTTTTTTTTATTATTTATTTTTTTAAGGAAGCATTACGCAACATCTCTGTCGTTCTTCTATTGGTCTTCTAATTTATTTATTTATTTTTTTTGTAATACTTTGTACAAAACCACTAAATAGTTTTTCATTTTCAAAACTTTATTAAAATGAGATATTTCAATTTCTAGTTGGTAAACTACATTAAACAAGTGTGCCCTTGGTGTCTAGAAACTGGATGCAAGAACCTAAGATTTTTTATTTTTATTTTTTAATATATATATATATTCATTTTTTTCAGTGTTATATTCCAGAAAATGAAAGGGCCATTAGGTGTCAATTTTAACAGAATGTTCCTTCTTGAGTTGCACCTAGGAAGGATTGTCAATGAAAAATGTTCACTTGTGAAGTATTTCAGAGCAAATAATTAAACTGCAACTCCCTCTGTTCCATGGCTTTTATTTGGACTTCAGTTGACCGTGTTACCCGTTTACTCAGACAAATGCTGTTAAATGTTATTTTGAACTCTTATGCTCTAAAAATGCATTTTTCTTTAGTTCTCTTGACATACCAAATCAGCTGTGGAATATGAAAGTATAAGTGTATGAGATATGTATGGCATATTTTTCCTTCTTCCTAAGAAGAAAATATAAAGCCAATGGATCTGGCAAGCAGTCTTTGCCTTTTGATCCTTGAGAACATCTTTTACACATCCTTTTTTTCTTTTTTTTTTTTTTTTTTTAAATAATGTGTCATTACTAGGTTATTTGTGTTCCAGTAGTGCCAGTTCTGCAGAGTGAATGTCTGTCTGAATAAAATGGAATTGCATTCTTATTTCTAATAAAACAGAGATTTTTCATTTAGTAAGAGATATATAATTCCCTTAAGCATCAGATTAAACTAATAGATGTTAGCAGCAAGGGGTGTAAGAATATAAGGGTTAAGACCTTCAGCTGACAGAGGCAACTTTGTCCTAATGACACCTTTCATAAAAACATCTGCTTAAAAAAGTTAGGTTTTTGCCCCCTCATTCCTATTGGAAAGCAGTTCCGCAAACTGAGTCCTCTGTGTTAGAAACATTTTCTTAATTTCCAAACTAAATGTATGCATAGCCAGATAATATGCATTTGTACTTGTGCCAAGATCATCCTTTTGTTTAAGTATTTCTTATCTCTCTCTGGTGTTTACCACTGATGCACTTGAAGGAAATAGTCACAGCCTCCTGTGGCTTTCATTTTGTTATGAGAAAAAAATGGATGTTCATCTCAGGAGATAGTCCATAATCCCAACGATCCTACAAACTTGTATTTGTACCCATTTTAGTGTGAATGAATGCTTTTTATCATGAATGGCAAAAATTGTGCACGATAGTACACACAAGTCTTTACTAGTGTACTGTACAATGGTGTTTGTGATTTCTCTTATTTCCTGGAAATATGTGGTCTAATGCATCCTAAATTTGCCTGTTTTGCAGCTACATTGCCTTCATAGCCTATAGTCATCCTGTGATCAACTGAATTAAGTTCTTACCCTTTCATTCTTTCAAACTGAGGAACTCGCATTTGCTAGCAAGAACATTGTTATTCATTCCAAATTACATTGTACTCTATACTATTCACTTTAATTTCTATTAGTATAATTTACTAAATCAAATTTGTTATTGCAGTCCATATCTGTCACTTCTCCTTCATTTTCTTCATCTGCTAGTCATTTAAATGGCTATCATAATTTTAATGAACTTTTTTTTTTTTCCTTTTTTTTAATCTTATTTTATGTTTACTTTTGTCTCTTAACTCATGTTTTTCTTCAAATTAGTTCTAAATTAGTACATAACAATAATTATCCAAATAACTTTTTTTTTTTTTTCTTTTTCCTCAACTCTGGTGGTGCTATCTGGCTTGAAAACAACAGATACACCCCTCTGAAAGAGTTAAAATTAGATGAGATATCAATTCATCTTTCAGATAGTGATTATCCTGTCCTCTATTTTGAGTGCATTGAATATCTAGAGGGATTTTTATTTTCCACATCTTATTTATTGTAATTTACATTTAAAGACCCTGATTTCTACAAACTAGTTTGCCTCTTCTGGCATGCTTAATGCCCTCAACTTTACTGAAAACTGAGGCAAAATATTAATTCAGTTTTGGGGTCATATCTAGATTATATTTAATCTCTTTCCTTGATCTATTTTTAATTATGTGGATAAGGAACTTTTCAGTATTTGTTTTAATATCCTTTGCAAGATGTAATTTATCTTGGCTTTTGCAGTTCTCTCTTTTTCTCTAAACATATTGACCTGTAACACATAACTCTTGCTACTGATTAAACCCTTTTCTTTTTCTTGTAGCCTTACTGCTTTTCTCACTTTTAAAGACACTATTCATCCCCTTAGATCTGAGGCTCTTTTCTACAAGTTTCCTTTACTTTGCTTGTAAAGAAAATTGAAGAAAATTCCTGTACTTTTGACTAAGTCAGACTCTAAGCCTCTGCCACATTCAGTTCCACCCTGGCAAATTTTCTCTTTTGAATTTAAACCTTAATTATAGAGGTGCTTTTATTTGGTTCCCCTTCACTTCTGCTGAGTCACTCACAGCCACTTGATCCAAAGTTACATCTCTTACAACCACTTGATAAAGAGTTTTTAATAGTAGTGCCTCATCTGAGTCTCTACTGTCATAGAATTCCTATTAGGAAATATAATTAATATTAATTCACGTGAGTTTATCATAAGTAGACAGTCACCCCTTGTATATGTATGTATGAACAGCTGCATTTCTACCACTGTTAGAAGACTGACTCTATTCTCCATTTGTAGGAATGACCTGAGGAGGAAAACAAAACAACAAACAACAAAAATAAACAAACAAACAGGAAATGATCACTGAACATTGGAAATGACACAGTAATTGAAGGAAGACAGACAAGTAGTAGTGAAGAAAAAAGATTACTGCCACTGCACTATTCAATCTGTCAAGGCAGATTGCACCAGCAAATAAAATGTATTTTATTATGGCTCAAGGTAACATTTAGAATAAAATAACATAATTATATAAACAAAGAAAATGTCCATGAAAGAAGAGAATAAATTACTTAAGATCTAGGACTAGATCTTGTCCTAAGTCCTCTATCAAAAAGCTAATAGAAGAGCAGGGTCACTCTGCCTGTTGGTTTAATGCAATGCTAATTATTTGGAGAAAAGTAGAAAAACTTGTAGGAGAGATAGAGACCCTCTCTCATGAAAGAGTCAAAATATGCAGGAACCCAATTTACAGGAAGGATTGTATCTTTCATATATCATGGTGTAGTGGGTTTATGTGGCAAGGTTTTGGTAGCGGGGTCCATAGGGGTGGCTTCTGTGAGAAGAATCCAGAAACTGCCCCATGTTAGGTAAGGGGCCCGCAGCTAGCCAGAGCTGAGCCAATAAGCAATGTTGTCCGCGTCTCTGTGAGAGCAGATTTAAGAAAGGGGAAAAAAACAAACAAACAAACAAAAACTGGTGGAGTGAGAGGAGCGAGAACCAGCCCTGCAGACCCCAAGGTCAGTGCAGAATGAGGACAGGAGGTGCTACAGGTACGCAGCAGAAGTTCCCCTGAGGCCTGTGGAGAGGCCCCTGGTGGAGCAGGCTGTCCCCCTGCAGCCCATGCGTCCCACATGGAGTAGATCTCCACACTGCAGCCCATGGAGGAGCCCCCGGTGGAGCAGATGGATGTGGCCTGGAGGAGGCTGCGGCCCATGGAGAGCCCCCGCAGGAGCAGGCCCCGGGCCGGAGCTGCAGCCCGTGGACAGGATCCCACGCAGGAGCAGGGGCCTGGGGGGAGCTGCCACCCATGGAAGGATAGCATCCCATGAGAGGGACCCCATGTGGAGCAGGGGCAGAGAGAGACCATGAAGGAGCAGTGGAGACAAAGTGTTAGGCACTGACCGCAGCCCCCACTCCCCCATTTCCCTGCAGCACTTAGTGGGAAGAGGTAGAAGATGGCGAACAGGGAGGGGGGGGGGAGAAGGTAGTGGAGGGGGGGGGGGGAGGGGGAAGGAGGGTATTACTTCTTTCTTTCCTTTGCATCTCACTTCTCTAGCTTGTTAGTAATAGGCAATAAGTTTTACTGTCTCCCTACTCCGAGTCTGTTTTGCCCGTCACGATAACTGTTGAGTGATTTCCCTGTCCTTATTGGAACCCTTCAGCATTTTGCATCATATTCTCTCCCCTTTTCTCTTTGAGGAGAAGGACTGAGAGAGCGGTTGTGGTGAAGCTTGGCTGCCCACCCGAGTGTAACCACCACATACGGAAGCTCAAAAATTAACCTATTAATAAAATTACAGTAATTATTTCTTTCTCCACTGACTGAACTGTATGAGATAAGATGGGCCAAGAAAGGTAAAAGCAGAAGACAAAATAAGGTTGTCTGATAACCATTTTTACACTACTTATGTCTTCAAGAGGAAAAATTCTTCTACTTTTTGCTGATGTTATTTCATTTTTTTATTTTTTTTTTCAGAGAACCACTTTGTCTTTTGGTCATTCTAGTTCTAGTTTTTTTTTTTGTTGTTTATTTGTTTTTTTTTTTTAAATTATTATCTATTTATTATTATCTATTTATTATTATTATATATATATTTTTTTGGAGTTAGTTTGTCTCTTCCTTTCTCTCTTTTCTCTTATTATTAGGGCAGTCTGTTGAAGTTCCCACTGACTGAATGAGTGGAAACATTACCTTGATTTTTTAAAATGGAAAAAAGGAAGACCCAGAAAACTACAGGCCAGTCTCACCTCTGTGCCTGGCAAGACCACGGAGAAGATCCACATAAATGCAGGCTGGGTGGAGAATGAATTGAGAGCAGCCCTGAGAAGGACCTGGGGGTGTTGGTTGATGTGAAGCTCAACATGAGCCAACAATGTGTGCTTGCAGCACAGAAAGCCAACAGTATCCTGGACTGCATCAAAAGAAGCCTGGCTAGCTGGTTGAGGAAGGTGATTCTCCCCCTCTTCTCTGCTCTTCTGAGACCCCACGTGGAGTACTGCATTCATCGCTGGGGCCCCTGGCACAATAAGGACAAGATCATGTTAGAAAGAGTCCAGAGGAGAGCCACAAGGATGGAGCACCTCTTATATGAAGACAAGTTCTGAGAATTGGGGTTCAACCTGGAGAAGAGAAGGCTCCATGGAGACATTATAGCAGCCCTCTGGCAACTGACTGGGGCCTACAGGAAAGCAGGAGAGGGACTCTTTGTCTGGGAGTATAGTATTAGAACAAAGAGTAATGGCTTTAAACTAAAAGAGGATAGATTTAGAGTAGGTACTAGGAAGAAATTGTTTCCTATGAGGATGGTGAGGCACTGTACCAGGTTGCTCAGAGTTGTTGTGGATGCCCCATCCCTGGAAGTGCTGAAGGCCAGCTTGGATGGCTCTTTGAAAAACCTGGTCTCGTGAAAGGTGTCCCTGCCCATGGCAGGAGGGTTGGAATTAGACAATCTTTAAGGTCCCTTCCAGCCAAACCATTCTATTATTCTATGATTCTATGATTTTGTGTATCTAGAATGAGTCTCCTAGTCTTAGCTCAGCTGTATACTTGTTGCATAAAATTGAATGAGCCATCTAATATCTTGCCTCTGATTTACCACTTGTGGAATGGTATATTTTTTTTCTCTTTCTGCTTCTAAAGTGATATTTTACAGTATCTCTGTCTTTCTCTCTGCTCTTACTGCTCTCTTCATATTTTTCCAACTCTTGGATGATGGCAATGCAATGCTCTTGGCACTGTTGTTTTCTCCCAGTATATTTTACACATTACACTTTACATTTTAATCATTGAGTAGAGATCATAAATACCCCTGGGAAAAGGCAATGGTTCACTGGACTCTGCTCACATGTTTTTGACTTCTTGGCACCTTAATTCTTGATTCACAAAGGCTCAGTTTCACTAAATAGGACAAGGGAAGTATTTCCCTTTTTCATTTTTTCCGTACTGCCACTAGGCTGTAGTCTGGAGCTGAGAGTTCTGGCATTAGGGTTTGAAGGTTTAATCTTGAGTCAAAATGGGCCTAGTATCCAATTTTATGTGTAAACACTTGAATCAAAAGGCTGTGCTGTAAAAGGCCTATAGATAATCTCTTCCTTTTTATAAAGACCTTGTTTTAGGTGTGAGCTCTACTTAGCTGTTTCAAAGGCTAACTGATGATTAGGTTCTGTGCTTCTTAGCCTAGGTGGAAGTACCTTATAACAGCCCTGACTTAGAGGTCTGTCTGGGGAATGGACAAGATTGCTAACACATCACACAGATTCAGCATTTTTCTGTTGGAACGTCCCTAAATTGAACAGGGAGTGGAAGGACTTCTCCCTGGGCTTTAGATTCCACCCCATGCAGCAGATACAGGCTACTAGTATAGGACATAAGCCAATACGAACAGGTAAAAAAGGTGTACAACATCTGAGTATTTACTCAGAGAGGATGTAGCAGATGTACAAATCTGTAGATTTGTACAGAAATCTGTGAAAGCTGTTCTCAGAAAGGGGTGGCAGGGGCAGTCCTTGCTTACTATTGTTGGTAGCATTAGCACAATATAACTCTGTGGGACTTAGATTTTTAGACTGGGGAAAAAAGAAAAAAGAAGTAGGAAATACATTTATTTTCTGTGTTTAATTTCTTAATTGGACCTCTGAAAAGGATTCTTATTACTAAGTATGTAATCTATTAAATTTCTGAGAATGGCATTTTTTAGATGCCTTCAAATGGGTGACTCCTTTCTTAAGACAGGATAATGGTGGACTACGTATTTTACATCTGAAAGAGATTGTAGAAAAAGATTCTACCATGCTAGAATTTTTATGGCATGTCTTGATCTCTAATTTACTCACACATAGAATGCACTTAGCCAAGTATGTAAACAGCAAGTCAAGCAAAAAAAAAAATCTCTTTCCAGACTTATTATTTGGTACTGTTATAAATGAGGTCTCAACTCAACCTGAATTTTGTAATATTTATAAAACAAATATTTCTAAAAGGTATAAAAGGCAAGTAAACAGTGCTGGGTGTGCAGGGAGTCTACGCTCTACCAACACTCACACACAAGCATCAAACATTCTAAAAACACAGAACATTGCTTTACATATGAAACACAAGTATGCCTATACATACGTACAATCAGGAAAGGTAACAAACAATCCTCTAAGTTCCATGACTTACTAAACTCGAGTGCACTTATACGTATGTATGATCAGAAAAGGTAACACAATCCTCCAAGTTCCACGACTCAACAGTCTCCATTTTCCACTCTTTTTCTTGATTACATACAAGTCTCCATTTTCCATTCCCTTTGAACAATATGTCTCGCTTTAAGTTGTTAAGCAACTCGGTCTTCAGGCCTTATGTATCCCGTTCTTCCCGGATCAAAGAAAAGCATATCCATCTCCTTTTCAAGGCCAATAGGCCTGGGTCAAAAGGCACGTTCAGGTCAACAGGGGGCGTAACAGCAAAAGCCTTCGATGGCTGTAGCAGCAGAGGGGCCCATGGCGTAGCGGTTGGATCAGTAAAGGAGCCCGCAGTTCCCTCACTGTCTGGCAAGCCACACGTTTGTGATTGTGGCCCCACATGGCTCTTTAAGGCCTCAGAGATTGCTCACCAGGTGCCGAGCAATCCCACTGCAACCTTGTCGTTTTTAGTTGCAGAGTCCCACACCTTGACCTCAGTTTGGTCCCATATTTCAGGCTCATAAACTGTCCGATTGTTAAGAAGGAGAATAAGCTGTAAGGTTACCAGGACAGTCTTTGTTCCTAAGGACGTATGATTCCCCATAATGTGCAGCTGCCTACCAGCGAGAGCCAGTTGTGTGCACGGGTCCGCTTCTCTCAGCTTGAGCTTCTTCCCAGCTCCAGTGCGCCTATTTCCAGCGACTTTCTGTACGAGCTTCTCTGAGCAGTTTGCTGAGTTTGGCCGAACCTATCTTCATGAGGCAATCAAAGTGCCTGTTCCTGTCCTGGTCTCCATTCTGCCAGCCTGTTCCTCTTCATTTCTTTTTCCTGCTTCTTTATTGATGACATAACTTCATCGTGTTGCCTTTTCTTTATCTTGAGGGTAGGCTCCCCTCTTATACCCTTCTTTCCACAGCAGTTCTTTTCAAAACAACTTTTCATTGGTCAAAGAACTTTGAATGTAACAACAACAGCAAACACCCAGAAACATCCATGCCTTAACAGCTGGAGAACAAGAGACCAGCTGGAGAACAAGAAACGAGGTCTCTTCCAACCTAGAAATTCTGTGATTCTGTGTGATTCTGTGAAACCGGGAGACTGTATGGAGTCTCCTGAATCATCCTTCTTTGTTCCCTTTAAACTCTTTTCTATTCCTGATGGCCTCATCGTTAAGAGTCTAATGTTATTTCAGCCACGGGGCTTTCCAACCCCCATGGCCACATTCGCAAATCTCCCCTTTCTTTATTAATATCAACTATTTTCTCGACACGAATTACCACTCCATATATAACATTAGGTAAGAAAACATCATATAAATTGTGACTATCATATTAATTACATTTGATTGTTTGATGAGTTACTGGATGTATTTCTCAGTGCAGGTGGCACAGTTTCCAATATGATGCACTATAGCAATCGTGAAAAACTAAGACAATTTATTTATAATTTACTTTTAAAGAGTGAAATTTAGTTTTTAGAGAAAATATGTAGATCTTTCAATCATTAAGGAAATTAGAGCCACTTTTATTGTACTAATTTCTCTTTAATAATAAAATTTTGCTTAAGGAAGAAAAATTACTTGACTATAATTGATTTCTAGTATATTTTATTCTTACATGCTACACCTGTCATCTTATCTGCATATCTCTCAGATTTAAGACTACAGAAATGGCTGTAGCTGAAGGTGATATTTGTGATGTGCTGTGGATTGTATCGAAATCTTTTGAACTCATTTATGCTATGACATTCTATGGCAGATTAATTAAAATCACAGTTACTTCAGCCCGGGATGGAGAATGGGAAACTAGTCTCAGACGTAAAATGCACTCATCAGATTCAGTCATTGATTACTCTTGCATCCATCACATTTGTTCTGTGGTGAGTTAACATCAGTATTTTGGTCATGGAAAAAATGGGAGATGAATGTTCTTGTGGTAAAAAGACAAGTCTTTTCTCACTGGCAACACAAATACGCTTTCTGTATGCCTACAGAAGTGAGGTGAACAATGGAAAATACTTCCCTGTTTTAAACACTCTATCAAAAACTCTGTGCGATTCACTTTTGTGACCTGTTTGAGCCTCTGTGCAGCAGGGAAGCAAAAAGCAGGAGTTTGACTCTCTCTCAGCCCCACACTCTCACAGTACACTACTTTAGCCAATCTACAAGTCTGACCATAAACGGCCTGAAGAGATGACAACCTTTATTTCTCTGGGCATTTAAAATTCACTGCAGGAGGTAAGAAGTCATTGAGCTTTCTTTGTTTTATTGTGTCCTTCATAAATGCCCAAATTAAAGAGTTTTTCACAGTTATCAATAACTAGCAATCTTTTTAGCTTCAGTGGCCAACAGCTCTGAGTTTTTCAGGGAGGTGTA
The DNA here is from genome assembly GCF_964035555.1 of Netta rufina. Classification (NCBI taxonomy): domain Eukaryota; kingdom Metazoa; phylum Chordata; class Aves; order Anseriformes; family Anatidae; genus Netta; species Netta rufina. The sequence goes on along the minus strand of NC_140123.1, from coordinate 35,618,019 downwards.
TTCTGCAGTGAACAATGAAGAATTAAAAACTCATGTAATAAAGCTGATTTCAACTGTCTTGGAAGGGAAGATTTTCTCTGCATTTAATGGTGCCATATGACTCAGATGAGACTTCAAAAAATCTTTGTACTCATTTTCTCATTTTTCAGCTGAAATTCAGCTATACTGGGACATGTTGTTAGTGTGTTTACCTTCAATACCCCCTGCTGTTCTTCCAGGGATCTGTGATGACACATGTCTTTATCTGCTAGTTCCTGGCTTATTCTGTCACATTGCCAGAGTTAGAAACTGTGTTATGTGCATTTCAGACCTTTGAATGTGATAATGACCTTTGGGTCTGAGAAGGGTACTGAGATGCCAGAACTGAGATGTGATGCTTTACATTTGCAGTCTTTGATTCATGAGTACATTTGGGAAAGTTACATCTGAAGGAAAAAAAAAAAAAAAAAAAAAAAAAAAGATTGCTTTAAAAACACAAATAACTTGTTTGAGCCTGCCAAGCTTGTGAACCTAGGACATGTCTAATTGAACTCAGAAGTGAAAGATGTGCATTGTGGGGTCTCAGTCTGCTGTGTTGTACATTATACAATTTCAGTGAAGAAGTAAGCCCAAAAGCTGAATTTGATACCAAATTTGATCACAGCTGCTTGACAAGGTAATTTTTTCCTTATTTTTTTATTTTATTTACATTCTGATTCTAATTCCCTTAGCAAGACTAATTCATGTTTTACATATCCACAGTACTCTTAAAATGTGAATCAGTCTTAGCAACTCTTTATGACAGTTTGGCTATGGAGTCTGAAAAAGGGGTGGGAGGAATCAGACTGTAGTTAAAAAAGATCATAGAAGAACATTGTTCTAGAAATTGTAGTACAATTCAACTGTTCCCAGATATTTGATAAAGATGTTATCCCACATTTATACTTTGAGAAAGTGAAATCTTTTGTATTCTAGCACTGGGTACTCCAAAGTCCTCCAAAAACTTCGTAGTCTTTCCTAATTTTTCATGTGCATTTTACTTAACATCATGTTCCCATGTTAAAATTGAGAGGAAATAGAATTTTTGTTTTGTTTTGTACTGTGACAGTATAGACAGTCTCAAGACAAAATCACAGCTCCAGTGGCTAAATGCAGAACAAATATATAGCCAGACATAACGTGTCACAAAAAGTGGCAATCTCAATTGGCACACTGGGTTCTAAGTGAATATTGCAGATGTAGAGACACATTTTGGTTACGTGAATTTACTAGGTGTTCTTCCTGCCTCCTGGCAGAGAGATATTATGTGATTTAAGTGGACAAGCCCTTGTTTTGGATATTATGGAATCTTCCCATTAGGAGGAGAAGTTCATGACAAAGACAGATGTTTATTTCTTGCCACCCTGCTCACTTAGATAAAATGAGGCCTGTCTTTCTGTGAGCACAGTTAGGCTCCAACAACAGGCAAATTTGGTTGCTTCCAAATCTTTCCTTATTCAGAACTGTCTTTAAAATCTTAATATTCACCATAGACTTGCTGAGATACTTGACTTAGTTCCTCTTTCAGGTATGCATAATAGCAGCATGCCATGATGAGGATGCCTGGCTTTGGTATCTGTTAGCTGTGGCATCTGCATTGTACTCCGATGTAGATGTACACAGAGTAGACCTATTGTTCCTGTGCTTTATCTAAAGAATTATCAACACTACTCTCACTTGTTTTTCAGTTCCCTGTTGTTTCCCACAGGCACAAATATGTTCAGTGGTCAGTAATCAATAGCTGGCATTTGCATTCATCCCTCAGCAATATACTCTGCTCTTGCATATAGAATCTTATAATGGTTTGGGTTGGAAAGGATGAGGCCCCCTTTAGGTACTGGAAGGCTGCTATAAGGTCTCCCTGGAGCCTCCACTTCTCTGGGCTGAACAACCATAACTCTTTTAGCCTGTCTTCAGAGGAGAGGTGCTCAAGCCCCTTGATCATATTTGTGACTCTCCTCTTGCTTCTTTCTAATATGTTCCTGTCTATCTTGTGCTGGGGGCCCCAGAGCTAATCACAGCATTCCACGTAGGGTCTCATGAGAGAAGAGCAAAGGGGGAACCTCCCTCAACCATCTTGCCACACTTCTTTTGATGCAGCCCCAGATATGCTTGGTTTTCTGGGCTGCAAGTGCACATTGCCAGCTTATATTCAGTTTTTCCTCCACCAGCACCCCCAGGTCCTTCTCATCAGGGTTGCTCTCAATTCATTCTCCACCCAGCTGGTATTTGTACTTGGGATTGCCCTGGCCCAGGTACAGGACCTTGCACATGGCCTTGTTGAACTTCATGAGGTTTGCACAGGCCCACCTCTCAAGCCTGTCCAGGTCACTCTAGATTGCATCCTTTCCCTCCAACCTGTGAAATGCACAACACAGCTTGGTGTCATTGACAAACTTGCTGAAGAGTGCATTCAATCCCACTGTCCATGTCACCAGCAAAGATGTTAAAAGTGCTGATCCCAATACTAACTCCTGAGGAATGCCACTTGTCACTGATTTCCGCTTGGACACTGAGCCATTGACCACAACTCTCTGAGTGCAGCCATCAAGCCAATTCCTTATCCACTGGTCCATCCATCAATTCATGTCTCTCCAATTTAGAAACAAGCTTGTCACATGGGGGACAGTGTCATATGCTTTGCAGAAGGGCAGGTAGTTAATGTCAGTTGCTCTTCCCCTATCCACCAATGCTATAAACCCATTGTAGAAGGTCACCAGATTTGTCATGCATGAAGATATCTATATCAATTTAACTGGTGTTTTGTAAGGTGTTCTATTTAATAGGCGTTCGGCCATTTAAATCCAGGGGGGGCTTACCTGCTCCCTACCTCTATCCCCAGTGACACAAAGCTGTTCAAGCTGTTTTATTAGCTAAACTGTTATAAGATGAACATATTAGTGGTGCTGTATGTTGAGTGAAGTTGTATGTTCTTTACCCTATGTGTAGAAACATTTCAAAGCTTCAACTCAATTTTTTTTAAGCTTCAAAATGACCTTTTTCTTTTTAATCACATTATGGATATTTTACACACTGTGATATTTTTGTCCCAGAGTGTGACTGGATTGCTCTTTTAGGCCCTGATTCAGCAAAGCACTGATACATTTCCTGCTTTAAAAATCTGCAAAGCACTAGTGTATTTCCTGCTTTAAAAAAAGATTAAAGTAATCCTTGGAAAGTCTGCTCCAGCTTATTGAGAATTTTATTTAAAATTCAGAAACTCTGTTATTCTTCAAACATATTATTATGTCTTATGTCTATAATCTTATATGTCATAACTTAAACATATTTAATGAAGGAATATGAAGCTTTCTTTCTCATCCGCTATCTTTTGTTTTCTATGGGAAGGTTCTCAAGGCTCTGATGGCTCATTTATTTGAATTATATTGCTTATTTGTAAGAAAATGTAAGAGCCTTACATCACAAACCATGTTCTCCTGTCAGTTCAATACACAAAAACACACAGGTGATGCTGAAGAAATAATTAATAGTATTTGCTTGTTCCTGTTAACTACATTATTTCTCCAAAGAACAAAATTAAGATACTGGAAATACAAATCTCAGCAAGGAATTTAATTGTCTCATGCTTTTGCAGACACTGTAGCTTTTCAGAAATGTGTTTTCCCAAGATATTAGTCACTGGAGAAGTTTTGTTCTGTAAAACAGGTGTCCTATAGAATTGATCCTTGATCACAGTACTCCCTGTTGAAAAGTTCATAATAGTATTTCATAAAGTAAATTACAGATTAAATTGTTGTATCATGAGTTTTTGCAGTGGCATAATAAAGGGGTTGCCAAATCAGCTGTATGACTCCCTGCAGAAAAGATACCATTTCAGAGCAACATTTAATTGACGTACAGCTGGCATTGCAAGTGCAAAAAATGCATGTGGACAGGATTAAGCTTGGAGGGATTGTCCCTTGCTGTTCCCAACTTGCTCTTTCTATCAAAGGGCTACTGCAGGCACTGTTTGGATTTGAATTGCTAAACTCCATTTGGATGCTTGTTCTTGCAATGCTAGAGCAGCATTACTCTCAGGCACTGGAACAACACCCAAATGTTATAGCAGCACAACACAGATCAAGAGGTTTATAATAAAGAGATTTCATGCAACCAGAGTTGTACACATAACACAGAAATACTGCTAAATAAGAAGAAACCAGATTTCAGTGTCCTTCTTTTGGCCAAAACTCTATACTCCTCAGTGTATAGTGTTATCACCGCTGTAAATGACAATCTTCCAGTTATATTTAAAAAATGAATGCATAAAATATTTCAAGTTTTTATTTATGTATTTATTTATTATTTTATTTTTATTTTTTTCCTTTGGAATATATGCTCCTGGCATAACAGTAAAGTGAAAAGCCTTCTGAAGACAAAATAAGAACTGAAACAATACTATCATGATCCTTTCCTTTGCAAAGCCACAAATGAGACGTTTGGGAATGGAAAAATGTTTTGAGGGAACATTAAATCGGCCAAGAACAAATTGCTACAGAAAATGACATCCTCTTCTGAACATCCATTAGTTTCTGATAATCATGAATTCTCGGATGCTTGAACATTCTATTAGTACGAAGCAGTGAGTTAATTGTAATAATTATCAGCAGTTTTAATTGTTTTGTTATAATGTATTTTGCAGTTTGTTTGACAGTGTGAAATCAATATTCACCTCTAGGAAAAATATCTAGTACAATAAAATTAGGCTCTATTACACCTTCCAACCTTAGAATTAAACTTTATACATAAATATGTATTTCTGTTTGTGGACATAGACTAATTATACTGGATGAGTAGAAATGCATAAATATATTGGACTTCCTTGTTAAAGGGGAAAATGAAGTCTCTTCTTAAGGGTTGTTTTTGTATTTCAAACTTTTGATTTTCAGACTTGAAATCAGAAAGATGCTCCTATCTCTTCAATTTTATTGAATATTATTTTGGATTACAAAGAAGTACTTCACAAAAATATAACCATAATTTCTAGAATACCTTTACCGATATCACTTTAACAAAAATGTGGTGAGGTACATGAATATTAATAGTAATAATGATTTCAGATAGGGACCCCAAAGCACTTAGAGAGTATAAAGAAATAAATGTTGCAACACCCTTGAGAAACTCCTATTTGCAGTTTAGTACATCTGGTGTAACAAAATCAAAAAATTTTGAAAAAATAATTACCTGAATTTACATAACAGTCTTCAATGCAATGAGATCTAAATCACAGACATTTGAATTCCCATCCTGCACTTTAACTACAAAATCATATTGTCTCTCTCACACACAGTGAGATTGTTACATATACTTCCTCAATATCTGTCTTTTTTTATATAATCTTTATACTGTTCCTGAACACTGTATTCAGGAGTCTGATACTGGAATGGGATTCAGTTTGAGTTTATATTTTGAAGAAGATGTTTAAAAATTGTAGTTGGTGCAGAAAAGAGTCATGAGAATGTTTTTGGTGATTTGTTTCTAGTGTTTTGATTCTATTTTTGTGGGAACACTTCAGAAACCCTACTTGAGGGTTTTCTAATACTGTAAAAAAAGAAAAAAAAAAGGTTGGTGGGGTGTTGGAAAAAAGAAGAAAAAAAGAAAAAAAAAAAGAACCAAGGGAAAGATGCTGCAGTAGTAAAAAATTAGACTGGAAATAAGTGCTTGTGTTTAATGCTCATTTTCATGAATGGTTAAGTAGTGGAACAGACTACCAAAGGAAGTATGGTAATTCTACATTTCCTCATTTCTTCCAGTTAACTTGCTAGTTCTGTTTTAGTCTAATGCGAGACATAAAGGGGTTGCAGTGGGATGGTCTAAGTTATGATGGTTTGTGATATACGAGATGTCAGACAAAATGTAATGATTCCTTATGCTGTGATCCAATTAAAAGAGATTATTACCCACACAATTTCTGCGCAGCCCCCACACTGAAGTCTCTTGGCAAGAGACATAAGTGTCTGTCACCGTCTTGAGAGTGTTAAAAACTTCATTACTGCTTGTTCTTTTTGTTTGTAGAAAAAGACAGTCAACACTGTGATTCCTGGAGAGACTGGAGAGGGGAAGAAACTGAGCTGGATCCCAGAGGAAGACACAAGTCATCCTTCATCCCTGCATGAAGACGGAAATCAGGGAAGGCAAAAAGTTAGTGAGGGGAAGAGACAACAGACAGAATGGGGGTGAGGAGCAGTGAGACCCACCTAATACAATTTGTGACTACACTTGGAAATGAGATGAGGTTTTGGAACTAATTTCCTACAGTCTGACTTGCATGTGAAATCTAAAGTAAGGGTTAGTGCACACTCTAGCAAGAATTTACATGTATGTAAAAAAAAAAATCAGCACACCTTTGCACAGTCACCACAATGAATGAGTACTAACAACATCTTTGGCTAAAAGCTGGTGTCACATTTTGAGGATACAATTGGAAGAAATGGACATAAGTAGTGAGTACTGTCTTTCACTGCTGCTCTGCTCCTGTGATCTATAAATAAAGAGAACTTTAACCTTTTGTAAGCTCAATGATGAGCTATTTGTTGGAGCAGTAATGTGTTACTGCTAGCTGATTCAGAAATGGCAACTAAGGGGCAAGCAGGCTATGCTTCATGTAAAACCCAATTGTAGTGCCATCATTATAAGGGAGGCTTGAGAGCTCTGTTGTCTTTTCAGTAGCTATCACTTCATTTGTCAAGGGCTTCATCTGTATTCAGAACATATACCTTTATTTCCTTATAATGACTAATGATGATTCACATTTTTCCTTTCCTCTGCCTTAGATTCCAACAATGCATGTTTTCAGACCTGATGTCTTAATTTCTTTTTGTCATTGTTAAGAGAAACTTCTAAAGCAAGTAGACTCATGTCTTCTACATACTGTCAGCCTTCCAGAGGGTCTTCAATAGCTCAATAGGTTTCTCCCATTTTTTAATACTGACCCTTACTGTTTCAACTATTCTACCATCTTTGAGGTTATAATTACTGCTGTCATAGCTGTAGCAAGAGCCTCCTACTTGGAAGCTATTGGGGAATGCTACAGAGGGAAGTGAGCTGCACCTCCTCCCTCCCCTGAATCCAGAAGGGCAGATCCTTCTCATCCCTGCTAGTCCCAAAGGCAAGAATCGTCTGGCTGTTCTTTAATCCTGACCCCTTGCTTTGCAGAGGCTAGATCTGAAGCCAAATCACTGACGTGACAGTGTATATAATGCCTTACTTTATGTTATTTACCACATTTTAAAACTCTGTCACAATTTCTTGACTATTAACAACATTGTCAGCTTTTGATGGAACTTGTTTTTTTGTTTTGTTTTGTTTTGTTTTTGTTTGTTTGTTTGTTTTTTCTCTCCTTAGGGATACAGGGGACTGCAGCTTCTGATGGTTATTGCAAGTGACTTAACACATTTATGAAGACAATTGGTACTATCTTCTTTCTCTGCCTCTCTTACAGAAACTGAATTTATTTTAAGATCATTTCCCCCTCTTCTCTCTCCCTCCCCCCCCCCCCCCCGTCTCTCCCCCTCCCTTTTCCTTTTTTGTTTTTGGACTACTGGGAGGAGACATCTAATGTACTGTCTTCATATTTCTGAAGCTAATTATTCTGAGACTGTAGCTTTGATTTTATTTCAGGGTGTCACTGCTTTCCTCTTATAGGGAAAATCCACACTGAGATGCCACATTGTTTTGAGAAAATACCAAAAATGCCTACAGAAGGCTTCTCCAAAGAAGGAAACCTATGTAAACACATCAGTGGTTGTATTCAGAGGCTGCCTAACTCATGTACAGGGCACAAACTAATGGATATGAAAAGAAAAAAGAGGCTATGGCTTGGGGGAAAAGGATTGTTTTTAATGGATGATTTTTGTTCTGAACAAACTGTTGTTCTGTACAACTTATGTGTAGAAATTACATATTACTTCAGAATCCAGGTCTTTTCAGGAATAAAACTTGTGCTGGTACTATGTGATGTCAGAACTGCTGCAGACTTGAAAGGATCTTCGATGTGTTTTATTATATGCTTAACAAGAACAGACGAGTTTCCTCCCCACTCCCAAGAAAGAGGCTACTACTTCAAAACCTTTCTCTACAAATACATGAGAGCGGGGCGGAACTTCCATTGGACTAGACCTGATGAACTAGTGTAACTCACTGAGGAGCAAGAGTAAGCACCACAGGAGTATAACAGTCTCACCAGGTTGCAGTATATCCATTTATTTTTAGATTTCTGTGCCACAGCTGGAGCTGACAACTTCAGGAATAGCAGTTCTGTCCATGAAAAGTAAAGAAAGCCACATTCACAACCCATCCTCTGGAATACATTAATAATAAAAAATAGAGCAATGTAAGAAAGCATCCTATTTAAAGGATGCTTTCAGGATGGTCTGTGTACTGGCAGACTGAAAGTAGAGTAAATCTCTGAGGCAAATTTTGTTAACAAGATACAAGGTATTCAGAATGTCACACAGGCAATATCTAAACCACCATTTCCAAGGGTGGCTTAAGTGAGAGGAAAACAAAATGCAGATGTGCCTTTCCAGTGTCTTCTTGCTGTATTAAGTGTCCCCATGGTATTTTTAAGTGCATTTTCTGCATATTTTTCCATTCATAATATTAGGTATCACATCCTTGTGTATGCTCAAAGATGAACAAATTAGAAGGCTTCACAGCATACTGAAATCTTTGTACAAACTCTAAATAAATCATCTGGGAGGAAGAAAGAAACCTTTCTGTGTGAAAGAATAATTTCTTTATAGTTTCATAAAAGCAAGAGGCAGTTCTCAGTCTACTAACCTAGGAGATCTTAAATAAAATGAAGACAGCTATATCTCAAAGTTAAAAAGATCACCAACATCACTTCATCTTAATTGGGAAAGATATACTTTCTTTGCTATACCTCAACAAAGAAATCAGGCTCAATTTTTTTCCCCCCGATTTTATGTTATTTCAATTTATCTTTCTTAACTTCCTCACTTATACTGCTAGAATAATCACACTACAAATAAACTATAGAACAAAATCTGGAAACTACCATAGTCATTGCTCACCTGTGACCAAAGCAATACCAAAGATGTACTAATTCAAAATATATGCTAACTCTGTTTGGTGTGACACTAAGCCTGCTCTGTAAAATCTGCTTCAGCACATTTTTAAAGTGATAAAAACATGACCAAAGTGACCAAAGAAAGCTTAGAAATGGATTTAATATTTTTCTAAAATACAGTTTTCTAGATAATTTTGACTCAAAAGCCTAAACTTCTTTCATTCAATCAATTTATACATCTTTCAACATTTTAAAACTTACAATCTGCATGGATTTATCATATAACAAATATGGTGTAAATGTTCTATATTTCTAAATGATCTTTAAGCTTCTAAAATCTCTCTGTCTTGTATTTTGATGCTTCTCTTCTTCTCTCTTGCACACCTAGAAAAGAAGATTATGGGTTGAAAGAGGAAAAGTGGAAGTATGTCAAAGAAGAAAGACTCCATTATAGTGAGCTAATCTCAAGTATACATGTATATTGGTATGTATTATATATTAAGTGCTTACTAAAGGCTTTAGAATAGGCTGTGTTGCATATTTGCAGTGAACTACAGCTGTTTCCACACTGCAGCCTGTGAATTTTGTATTTGTGTAAGATGATAATAAGAGTAATGTAAAGTATTTTAAAATATGTTACATGATTGTGCTTCTATTTATTTCTTTATTTAAAGAAGAGGATGATTCTTTATTGCCATTACTGCAATGTTTGATCATCTTTCAGGATTAAAAAATACTGTGCTCTTAGTATAGTTTCTTCTCCCAGCTCTCCAGGAATGAATATGCTAAATAATACTCATGACTATTTTCCAGAAATGCTGAATTTCTCTCCTGAAAACCCATATCAAAGAAAGTGGGGTTTGCATCTGAACTGCACATTTGTAGTATCTGTGATTATTCTTGGCTCTTCTATAAATTAGTTCCATAGACAATATTCTCTTGCTGAGTAAGCACAGCAGTCACTCTTAATACCTCATCCACAGGAAGCAAACGAGAAAAATTAAGATTCTCCAGAAAGCCAGTCAGACAAGCAAAAGCAAACCACTTACATGGTGTCCTGAGCTTTAACAAGGTCTAACAGATAAAGTTTTAGCATCTGTATGTAATGAAACTGATACACTGTATCAGTGAGCACAGTAATATTTTATTCAAGGTGTGTGTGGTCACAAGTGGTATCAATATTACTAGTTACTCCGATTTACACAAGACCTGTGTATTAGAGAGACTTTCTGACCATGTAGCCTCCTTCTTCTGTCCTCATGCCTTAGAAAAGAGGGGTTTCTATAAAGCATCTTTAAAGATCACTGCAATGTGTGACAATTGCTGATACTTCTTCAAAGATGTAAATGGTATTAGCAGTGTAAAACGAGTTACTTCTCTGAATTGAATCTTACTTTAGTTAGTGTATACTGAAAGCAGGAATTGCAGCTACCTTGGACAAAGCCTAGTGTTCATGAACAGTTTGAAGCCAATAGAGAAAACAGCTCCCCTGAACTTGTCTCAACAGAGGTAAATTGGAGGACTTTGAGCAACAGGACTATAGAAGAATCAAGAACAACCAGGAAGTGGAATCATGGAAAATATTTTAAATTTTCTTTAGACTTGTGTCTTTGTTGTACTAGCTAAAGTGCAGACTGAAAAATCTGTTCAGTTTTACTACTACCTGTGATGGCTTCTTAGAAAATTGATGCTTAGAATGCATGAGCATCCACAGAAAGTCAGCACTGACCAGGTGTGAGGAGAGGTGGAACAAAGGGAGAGAGATAGGGCAGTTGGGTCATTACATCTCATTTCTGTGAAGAAGAATGAAGAGAGAGCTGTGTTTAGGAAGTGTGCAAGAGGAAATCTGGAAAAAGAACAAAGAAAACCAAAAAGGATGTGAATTTGATGCAATAGCAGCCAAAGGCAGCAGCCTGATGAAAATCCAACTTGGGAGGTATTATCTGGGCTATATAGCAGAACCCATGTATTAATAATCAATGGTGAGAGTTTCAAATGAAATGATCTCATAAGATATTAGTGATATGAAATATCCCTATAAAATGAGAGGAAGATCTTAGCTAAAATGAACATAAAGAATGATTCCTCCTCACAAGCTTCAAAAATGATTTTTTAACCCACTCTGAGCATGAAAATTTAAAGAGGGGCTGGATGGAAAAGTGTTTCTATGTTTCGTGGAAGAATGTAGAGCTAGATCTGTGAATAGTTATTTTCTGTTGCCCATTATGCTTCCTTCATCTTCACTACAGTTAAATAGAGAAAGAGAAGGTGACACTACTAGTTGGAGAAGGTAAAGAAAAAAGTGCACTACCTCTTTCCACTAATTTAATTACCATTTCAAAACTATTAGTTTGAACTTTCAAAATAGGCATCGGTATGATGGTTGAAACCATTAAAGACTATTTTTTTGGATAGGGTATTCAACTGGAAAACTCGCCTCCGTGAAAAGATGATACTACCTCTCCTCCACTGACTCATTACTAATATCAATTTCTCCTGATTTCCATTGGTAGACAAAGTAGCTGTTGGCCAGAATTGACACAAAAGTACAATTTCAGAGCTTAACTCTTGTAAAGCATATAAAAGTAAAGAACAGAGAGATTATTTGGAACTGAGTAATAAATAAAAATAATTAAAAGAATCTTGTGATCTCTTTAGCCTGTGAATTTGTAGCAATATTACAGATGTTTAGGTAGTGAATGCATTGCTGGGATTTCTTTTCTTTTGTTCATGGGAGGTCAGCATACTGGAAGCCAGAGCTTGTGTCACCTTAGGAATGAAGCAGCAGTAGCAGTAGTTTAATTGAAAAGATTTCTTGCATGTTATGAAAATATCAGTTCTACAAATACTCCCAGTCTTCAATATATTTTCTCTCTGTCTCTGAAGCTAGTGAGAATCCTTCAGACTGACAGGAATTTTCAAAGTATGGCTGCTGGAGAAAAGCAGCAATTGCTCTTTTTAGAGCGAGCAAAGTTGGAATAAAAAATAGTATGTGGTTTTGATTCTGGCAGCCATTCAGAACACATAGCCAGTAACAGTCAGATAAATAAATAAATTACAAAACATAACCAAAGAGAGATATAATCGGTGTGTTAAAACTTTTGTTAGGAGAGATCAGATATATCTAACAAAACAACACTTCCTGCTAACGGCCACTGTTGGAAACTTAATAGTAGAAATAGATGAATCATTGTCTCATCTAGCATAACACTTCCTCTGTTCCCTGTTGTTAAATTAGCATACTATTTTTAAAACTAAGAAAAACAGTATTTAAATATAGGAAGTAGACAGTGGAGAAACAGTTTATTCTAAGAGACAAACAAATTTCCTCAAGTTTTTTGATGGATGTGCCATTTCCTGATCCAGGAATAGTACTTTTTGGTAACTAGAATGTGTTTAACCCCTTCCAGGTTGAATGCAGTAAATCTTTTTTTGTGCTCTAGTAATCTTGAAAACCTGTAATTTATCATGTTGTGGTGAAATTAGGTTATATTGCACAGTGAAAGAATAGTTTTATCAAATACATTAAAGAAGAAGCATGTTTTCATACAAAGCATCTGAAGATTTTGGATTTACTTCCGCCTACACCAAATAGAAACAGTCCAAATGTTGTGTCCTCTGTTTCAATACAAAGGGCCTTTCACCCCCATGGCTGGGCTGCACAGGTCTCTGAATAGGTCTAGCAATCAAGCTCCTTTTAGCTCCTCTGTTGGTAAAGTATCTGGTCATGGAGAATTCTACAGTGTTTTGTAGAATAGTGTTTTGACTATGGTGAGACACTGATAACTGAAGCATGGGCTATGACACTGACTATTATGCATTATGATTATGATAAGGTTCCTAGTATTGGTCAAATTAATACTCTTAAAAAGGGGATTTTTTTTTTTTTTAATGAAGTTACATTTAAAAATCCAAATTCTTTTGTAAGTCAGTGGGAATTAGGTAGCCAAATGTCTTCTGTGCCTTTGAAAATCTCTGCATAAGTTCATAAATTTGATCACAACAGTCCCTTTTGGCCCTCTAATCTATGAAACTCTTAACCTTCCTATCATGGGATTTAAACTAATTTTCAGCTCATAGATTGGTTACGCTGAGATCCACTTCATTTACTTACTGATGGGATTTATTTTTCCCTGTTTTATGCTGAAGGAAATGTAAAACACTCTCCTTATTCATGGCAGCTACTGTTGACTTTGTTTTCTGGGAGTTTGTCTTGCAAGTGTGTTGGGGGGGGGCATGGATGACCATTTCTGTATGTGTTATTTAAAACAAATAACATGGTAAATCAAACAGCTTACATTTTTAATATTATTTCAAAAGTAAAAAGAGTAGGTAATCAGCAAAAAGAGAAAGTAAGCACATTGCAGTGTTGGAAGAGAAAGTGTACTTTGATTTTTCCCTCCCCAGTAATGCATGGATCAGAGGACATTATGGATTCATACACGATTGCTGTGTCCCAGGAGAACTCCAAAGTGACTTCTTTCTCTGTAAGACCTACTCATGAAACAACAATGTGAGACAGAGAATGCAGAATTCAATATCTTTCTGTGCATTTCTTTTCTTGTCCTTCAAAAGTATCTTGAAAAATATTAGGATTTTTCCTGTGAAATTTAAGGTCCCATGAAATTTATATTACTTCTTTGTGTTACAAAGAGAACAGTTTCCAACCCTGTAAATAGGACTAAGAAGACTAATCCCCACAAACCTTGCATTGCACAAAACTTTGGCTCACCACCACTGCTATAATATTACATGACATCATGATAAAAAAACAGATTTATCTGAAATATAAAGAGTTACTCATTTGTTTTTAATGCCTCAGCCTGCCTCCTTTTAACATCATTTAATTTGCAAATCTGTGAATCATAGGAATAATACATTCTGAGACGCTTCTAAATGCATTCTAAATGATTCTCTAATCCATAGACTCTGCTTGCTCAAGGTGAATCTTTACAAGTACAAGAATCTATGCAATTTACAGGAATATATTTTTATGGTAAAAGAAAAAAACACCACCTTTCTTGTGTTTAGAATATCTGTTTTCTGGTTAAGAAAATCCTCACTTACAGCCATTTCACTGCTTTTAGAATTTCATTGTAAATGAAACTGTGTAATTTCATTGTAATTGTAAATTGTGAATATATATTTTTGCCAATAGTATGTTTTAATAATATATTGGGGGACAATTATTTTGACATAATAGAGATAGTTGTTTTTTGAAACAACAGTAATAATCATGGAACTAAATTCTAGGCTAGTGTGCATTCACTCTGACTGTAAAAATCTGGAAAAGTGTTTAATCAAAGCTTTTTAGCAGGATACTATGGATTCAATTCAGTTGCCTAAACTCAGCTGAGTGTCACCTGAGATACCTTACAGTGTGCACCACCAGACCTTCAGCAGGTGCAGGATATTGAGTGTTTTACATTTGCGGGGTTGGTCTGTTCTCCCACGTGCCTGGTGACAGGACGAGGGGGAATGGGCTTAAGTTGAGCCAGGGGAGTTTTAGGTTAGATGTTAGGAAGAACTTCTTTACTGAAAGGGTTGTTAGGCATTGGAACAGGCTGCCCAGGGAAGTGGTGGAGTCACCATCCCTGGAAGTCTTCCAAAGACGTTTAGATGTAGAGCTTAGGGATATGGTTTAGTGGGGACTGTTTGTGTTAGGTCAGAGGTTGGACTCGATGATCTTGAGGTCTCTTCCAACCTAGAAATTCTGGGATTCTGTGATTCTCTGATAAATACCTCTGGTTGTCTCAGTGGTGCTAAATACCTATGCACTGACAGCTGAATCAGGGGTTCTGTTCCAGTCTGTAATTAAGAATGCTCTGCTTGCATGCTAACTGTGTGCTCATCTCCCATTACAGAAATCTGATCAATACAATCAGTGGAGAACAAATCTTCATATGCTAGTCATCTAGATTTGTTCAGGTAACTACAGTTGTGTTGAGTAGCTCTCCATGAACTAACTGTGATTATCCTACACTTCGTCTTTTTCAAGTTGGAAAGAAAGCCAGTGAACAACACAACAGAATGAGAGAGACTGAATCACAGCATAGCTTTGTTTTGTGTCTGGCACGGGATGTGTTTTAATAGATGTCTGGATACTCCATTCTTGGTCATCTGTACAGTAGCTGAGGGACATAAATTGTTGCTAATTTTCAAATGGGGGGGAGGGGAAGGAGGGTAATTAGAGCATTTTTGTTTGTTTGTTTGTTTGCTTTTGTTTGTAAAAAATTAATTGTTACATTCAGTCACAAATTGAATGTACTAAACTTAGACACTTAGTTCACACGTAAATACATTTATGTACTCAAATCAAATATTGTAGAATCCTGAGCTGATTTCTACCTGATTTCATTTGAAGAAAACTAGGTATCAGTGGAGGTTGCTATCTGATATTCAGGTAAATTGTTAATGTTTTCTTCTTTCATTTAACACACATGACCAGAGAAGGATTAGAACTGATATATATCTATCTACATACACACACACGCATATATATATATCTGCATCAATATATAGAATCATCAAATCATAGAATGGCTTAGGTTCTGGGGACCTCAAGGATCATCGGTGCTGGGGCCGGTCCTGTTTAATATCTTCATCGATGATCTGGACAAGGGCATTGAGTGCACCCTCAGTAAGTTTGCAGATGACACCAAGTTAGGTGCATGTGTCGATCTGCTCGAGGGTAGGAAGGCTCTGCAGGAGGATCTGGATAGGCTGGACCGATGGGCTGAGGTCAGCTGTATGAAGTTCAACAAGGCCAAGTGCCAGGTCCTGCACCTGGGGCACAAAAACCCCAAGCAGAGCTACAGACTGGGAGAGGAGTGGTTGGAAAGCTGCCTGGCGGAGAAGGACCTGGGACTATTGGTGGATAGTCGGCTGAACATGAGCCAGCAGTGTGCTCAGGTGGCCAAGAAGGCCAACGGCATCCTGGTTTGTATAAGAAGCAGTGTGGCCAGCAGGTCTAGGGAAGTGATTGCCCCCCTGTACTCAGCTCTGGTGAGGCTGCACCTCGAGTACTGTGTTCAGTTTTGGGCCCCTTGCTACAAGAAGGACATCGAGGTGCTCGAGTAAGTCCAGAGAAGGGTGACAAAGCTGGTGAGGGGTCTGGAGAGCAAGTCTTATGAGGAGTGGCTGAGGGAGCTGGGTTTGTTCAGCCTTGAGAAAAGGAGGCTCAGGGGCGACCTTATTGCTCTTTATAAGTACATTAAAGGAGGCTGTAGTGAGGTGGGGGGTGGTCTATTCTTCCATTCTGTCTATTCACACCACTCACCACCAGCCTCCATTTGAATATAGATCCATTGACCACCAGTCTCTGGGTTTGACCTTCAAGCCAACTCCTTATCCACTAAATGGCCCACCTATCAAATCCATATCTCTCCAATTTGTAGATCAGGATGTCATGTGGGACCATGTCAAAGGCCTTGCAGAAGTCCAACTTGACATCAGTCGGTCTTCCTCTGTCAAATGATGCAATCTCTCCATCGTAGAAAGCCACCAGACTGGTCAGGCACAATTTAACCTTGGTGAAGCCATGCTGACTGTCTTGGATCACCTCTTTGTCTTGCATGTGCCTTGACATATAATCAGTATATTATTTTTATATACATTATTTTGTCTTCCCTTTGGCCCTTTAGAGAGTGTCAGATAGTACCTATAGTGGGAATTCATCTTATGAAAATCTGCTTTTATTTTGCCAAATGCCACTGGAAAAACATTGTTGTCTGAAGGAAAGTGTCTCATGGTTCAGAATTCAACAGGAACACAAAAATGTTTAGAACAATTGGAAAATGTATGTAACAACAGCAGGAGTAAGAGTCCCAGCACTATGGTAATGTAAGTATATAGTTTCTAGGACATAAACTGTTATGTCTGCATGATACTGTATTGTTCCCCATATGTACAATCAGCTATTCTGTAGCTTGTTTGAGTAGAAATACCCAATTCTGTGTCAAGGAGGAATAAAATTGGTTCACTTTGAGGGAAGATTTTGTAATGGTTGACTTCGTATATACATCCAAAGGAATTTGAACATGTGCTTGAAATTACTGAGTTTGAAATTAACTCTGAGATGCCTTATGATACTGAAAAAAAGACTAGGGATTAACAGAGCACTAAATTTAAGCCCAGTTTCTTATAATGAGAAAACAAAGGATATGAAGTTTAAGAGAAGTTAAAAAAACAGTGATTTAGAGACAAATAAATAAAAATATTTTATTGGGTATTCAAAGTTCAGAAAAAGAGTATGCATTAATTCTCATGGAAAATAAAATACAATTTAGACCTGCTAGGATCTCTGGATCTCCTCCTTAACATCTTCAACATTCTCTTTCCCTCTTTCTCCCCCCTCCCCCCATGTTCAAAGACATTGATATTTAAAGGAATGCAGGCTGAATGACAAGTTAATGTTTACGTTATACCAAAAATGTAAATACATATATAAAAATTTGATTTTTTTCATCTCCTCCCACTTATACATCACTCCAAAGTTAATAAATGCCTAGGGTAAATTTCAGTGGCTTAAACACAGTTATTTAGTGCTATTCCAGATATTTTGTATATCAGTGTTTTATATGGGGCTGACAGGTGTAACACAGGACCCACTGGGATTCAGTTCCCTTCTTCTGGAGTGACAAATGATCAGGTGCAATATGATAGCATATCTCAAGTGATATCAATTTTCTCTAGTTGGGAAACTGAATCGCACCTTTTAAGACAGATCATGAGTGAGGCAAGAGCAAAAGCTTTCACTGATTTCCTTGGAGCAATAGTTATGCCTCATGGCTTTAACAGTGGCAAAAATTTTGTCACAACAGTTCTTTGATCACAAAATCACAGGAATTGCTTTGATATAACAGGAATTTGAGCTTCACTTTATATCTTCACTGATATAAAGTGGCATTTGATTCAGGCTCTTCTAGCATAGTCCAGTAGCACCCTAATAAAAAGTTAATAATATAACATAATTTCAAGTGGATTCTGAGCATCTATAAAGTATTTGAAGTCCCAGAATTTATTCTGAAAAAATAAAAATAAAAATAAAAATAGGAAATGTAGCACAACGTCAATGATCCTGAACTAGATTACTTGCTTCCTTCAAAAGTAAACACAGAGGCATAGAATACTAGGTGGCCAACCAACTACAGATTTCTATTGTTGTACTGTGCTAATAAAATGTCTATCAGTTCTGAGAATTAATTTCAGCCTAGACATTAGGATGTAGGCATTAGAACTTCCTAATGTTCATTAGAAAAAATTAGAGAACATGAGAGAAGTACCAAAGAAGTACACTGAAGTAGTTAGGTTGATGTCAAATTAAAAAGAAGGGTAAAAAGAGGAAATGTGAACTTTCAGCGCAGAATTCTGATGCTGAGAACAAAATTAATCAAGACACCAAAGGATAAAGAGAGAATAAATTCTTTAATCTTTAATTGCTTATACACCAATGTTAGGAGCATGGGTAATAAACAAGCAAAATTGGAATTGCTTATTTATGAGCATAAACATAACCTGGTTGGTATAACAGAAACCTGAGGGGATGGTTCACATGACTGGAATGTTAAAACCAACATTTATGTTTCTTTTAGAAGCAAAATTTAAGTAAAAGACAAAGGGGTGTTGCACTTTGTATTGAAAAAGGAAAAAAAAAAAAGATTCTATCTTTTCTTGTGTCATCCAACATACTTTGGATGATAGTCAGTTTTTATATGCTGAAGTCTGGGAAAGAACTGAAGCTACAAATATATACTGCTTAGCAGATATGCAGTAAGAACAAATTTTAAAATACCAGATCACCACATCTTGCTGTAAACTGGACATCTGACTCTTAAGTACATAAAAAAAATCCAGAAGAAATTAAAAACCAGAAATGGCCTTCAGAAGTCTAAGGCCCTTAATTCTTCATGGCATAAAATAGAAACCTCAATTTACTACTGTTAAAATATCACTGGAATTTCTTATTACTATGTAGGAAATATCTCTGATGTCCCCTCAAAAATGCCATGAAAATAAACTAGAGGGGATCCATAGTACTATGAACGAAGTACTAAGTAAGTAAGAAGTACTAAGAACTAAGCAGAGTAGGACATTACTGCAAAGTGAAAAACTTCTGATATTAGGATTATTTATCTCACCAAAAGGAAGATTAAGAATGAGTCTATGATGGGCTATAATCAAATATAGTTAAAAGATAACATCTCACTATATAAACAGAGCTTATTTCCCACTGTTCAACATTCCCTTTGTGTGCCTACGCTATATTTTGGCCATAATGTGCTTGTGCTTAGGTGCCTGGATGACCAGAGCACAGATCCCTCTGCTTTCAGCTTTGTAATTGGGAATACAGCTCTTGCAAATGGAAGACTGTTATCCCAGAAGTGGGGTAGCTTGGAAACTACTGTGCTACATTTTCAGGCAGTTTTAGGTTACTTTGTCAGTACAACATGACAACACCAGTCATTGCTCTTTTTGATTCGTAGGTTTTATCCATCTTTGATGAGAGTGTTTCTCATAGCAAAGTGTGTAGGTCACACGAAATACTAGCAAGTACTGACTGAATAATGAATATCACCTCTGGATAATTAGAAGTCTGGTACAAAGGCAATGGGCATACTGTAGTTTGGTAAGGCTATATTTTTCTGTAGGTAAACTCATTTGCTTTAATCATACAAACAGTGACATACTGAAGTCCTTATCTGACTGCTTTACTATTAGTTTATCACACCACCTTCTTCTGAATGGGGTTATGTACATTACACAGATTTCATCTTCTCCTATACTAGAAAACTTCTTTGTCAACTGCTATACATTTCATAGCGATGGAAGGATAATGAGACAAAGTGCCAAACTATATGAAAATCAAATTGCTGTACCGTGTGTGAAGGGCTTGTAAACTGTTCCTGCTCAAAAGTTTTCATGAACTTAAACCAACTGTGTCCTTAAACAGTAGTATTTAAATACCAGAGGCTCTATTCAGGGTGACTAAGTATGTTTGGGCTGTGTTTCCATTAACATACAAGAAATTCTTTTAAGTTACACTAAAGTTGTGACAAATGTTTCTGCAATCCTTTATTTAAAAAGACAATTGTCAAGGTGTTTCTTATGATTTTTTAAATCTTTTTTTCTTCTTCTGCAGTTACAAAAGCACAATGGGTATGTGAAATGGTAATGGTAGTATAATAAAAGTGATTATAACTCCTGAAAACTGCTGATATATATTAGAAATAATTTGAACTGTAATAAAGAATAATTAGCAGCTGGAAATGAAGGTTCTTTCTAGATGATCTGATGACCTAGTTACAGACAAAAGGGACTATGACAGCATCTGAATACATGAGAGATGTATGAAACTGAATTTTCTAAGTTGAATTGCACAGTCTTGTTAAACTTGATGTATTGAATAAATATAGAAAATCTTGACAATATAGCGTATTTTTTGACCAACAAAGTATATATCCTAGACCCTGAAGTACTCACGTGGTTCTCCATATGTAGACTTTTACATTTTTGAAATAGGACAGTTCATGTTCTGATTCTGATCTCAGAATTTTCAGCAGCGTTTAACTGACGTTCTTTCCTAGGTGAGATGTCAGATTGAAGAGTACAAACAAACTGGTGCATCATGTAATATGTACCTCAGTCTGAATTTCAAAAGACCTGTGCTGCATAGGCACAAAATAAGTTAAATCATTTATGTGTATATTGTTCCCATTACCCTTGCTATTTCGGACGTTCAGCACATAAAAACAAAACACATTTAGATATTCAAAAATAATAACTTAAGGCAGGTCACCTTCAATTCATATCAGTTTCATTTCTAAGAAAATAAACTATTTTCCTGATTTTTACATGTAAAATATTGAAAGACATAGAATGATCATAGAATGATCAAACAGGAGTTTGATCATTGCTTCTAGAACAGATACAATCATAACACAGTATTTGTCTTAGAAAATGAACGTAGGGTTTCTAATTACAGCTGTATATCAAAAGGACCAAAAATATGGTGACTTGTTCTCTTTAGAACAGTGTCTAAGTACTTGTTGTGTGCTCTACATCTGTTACATGACAGGTTGTTAATGATGTGTGTGTTCATTAAAGGTAAAGTGCCTCCTGTGTGTTGTAGTACTTAAATTTGTCTCTGAAATCCTTACTTGAGTACCCATGGTACATTTTCCTAGATTAGGAAAATTTTTGGACCTTTGAGAGGTCCAAAGCTGCACTAGTAGCTGCACTATTCTCAATCAGTTGTTCTGTCAATGGTCACCATTGTTCATTTCTTACAAGTCACAGATTTCTGACAAAGTTGCTGAGTATCCAGAAGATGAAAGGTTAGCTCTGATATAATAGGATTTTAATAAAGCATTAGAATAAAATTTTCATGAAATCTTACTCAACAAAGTGAGATCAATAAAATGTTTTTTTGTAGGCTGAGAACTGAGGAATTATAAACAAAAGACAATAAGGATAAACAGTAATATATCAAGTTGCAAATTTAAGGATTTCAATTCTTTCACTAACAGTTATAAGAGCAATAACAATGAGGGTGCTGCAAGAACAGGGAAGAAAAGTTTATAAGGAAGTAAGTTTGTAAGTTCCACTGCCATTAAAAAAAAAAAAAAAAAAAAAGTATAAAGAAACATTTGAAAGTATTAATAGGTTTGCCAAAACCAAATGCTTACCAGAGGTAAAAAGCAGTTCTGAAATATTGCCATGCATGTTACTGGGGCCAAAATCTTACACCAAGGAGAGGAAGACTCTTAAAAAGTCTTGTAAGATTTTTACAGTTTTACTGAGTGCAGGTGCCCAAGTGTTGGTGGCAGGGGCTGCAGGGCAGCCTCTGTGAGGAGAGGCCAGGGCTGCTCCACACCAGACACAGCTGGTTCCAGGTGGTCCCAGCGGTCTTGCCGTAGGGCAGGGCTAGGCCCAGCAGTTAAGATGGAAGTGCCTTGGAGAAAATGACAGAGAGCAAAACTCTGCATGGCAGTGAGGAGCAAGGAAAATTAAATATGAGAAACAATCCCACCCAATGTCAGTGAAGAAAGAAGTGAAGAGGTACTTCAGGCACCAGAGTAGAAGTTCCCTTGCAGCCCATGGAGAGACCATTATGGAGCCTCCATTAAAGAAGAGTGGAGAAGAACATGGTGAATTAGGTGGCCCACAGAGAGAAGCAGGGGAAAAACATGAGGATAAAGGAGTGGCAAAGAGAAACTGCTGTGGTTTTCAGACCATAACCCCATTTCCCATCCACCTGTGCTGCTTGTGGAGTGGGGAGGTTGAGGGAAAGGAATTGGAAATAAAGGAGTGAAGGGGAGCCTGGGAGAAAGGGGATGGGAGTGGGGGAAAAGAGTTTCAGTGTTTTTGTTTGTTTGTTTTTGTTTGTTTGTTTTCACTTTGTTTTTCACTGACCTATTCTTTTTACCTGGCAATAAATTATATTAATCTTCCTGTAGTTGAGTCTGGTTTGCTTGTTACAGTAACTGGTAAGTGGCCTCTCTGTCTTTATCTCAATCTGTGAATCTATGTGCTTTTCCATTGTATGTTCTCACCTATCTTTTTCAGAATGAGCAAGCGGCTGAGTGGGCAGCTGGATTAGGTCAATCCACCACAGCAGGTAAATTAAAAGAAAATATAGATTATTTATGAATAAATTATTTATCTCTAGCTGTAGAGAATCTCAAAGGACAATTGTGATAGCCCGATTGTTTGAAACATTAAATAGTCTGTAAAGAGTCATAAAAAGTCTACTCTATGGAAGATCTACTCTGTGCTGATAATGGGATTGGTTGGAGAGTTAATTCATCTTTTCAGCTCTGACCTCAGCTATTTATAAGGATGTTTCTGCCTTTTGTTTTTTCATTGACACAGAAGACTGGGAATACTATTGTGATGGAATATGCATAGTAGCATCTGTTGCATGTGTCCAAATTTAAGCAGTATGTCTTTTATTTGTTGAATTAGAGATAAAACAGAGTTGTTACCTTGTAAGAAATTAATTTTCAACAATAGGGTTTCTTCATGGAGGTTGCTAAATTGTAATTGTTACTGCTGCAGTGCTATCAATGTTTATTAAATGTCCCAGTCTTATGAAGAGGTTGAACTGAAGTAAAAAATTTCTAAAAGCAGAACTGCTTGATTTTTTTTTTTTTTTTTAATTGAACCTACCCTGTAAATCCTGCTTTGATGTAGCCTAAATTTTTCATTAAATCACTTTAAGAAAAAAAGTTACAAAATGTTCTCTAAACAAGAAAAACTTGTTAAAATGTCTTATTCTCCCCCCACCCCAATTCAAATTACACATACATATGTGCATATACAATATCTAAGAAAATACATGTAAATGTTTGTTAATTATCTCTGCTGAATGGAATACAAAAAATAATCACTTATTTTATATATTTTTTTTAAATTTTAAAAGTAAAAACAAGTCAAGATACTTGATATAGATAACATTTGAATTTATACTTTAAGTTGTATCTGAGTCACAGTGGAACAGCTTTACCCTTGGTTTTAAACATAAAGACTACTCATTTTCTCTGGTGGAAAATCTCCCCAGGTTCCTTCTATAATATATAGAAAGAGAGAGGTTCTTCCTGAGGGCAAAGCAGAATCAAAAATTAGATTTAGAATCCCTCTTCTGAGTATTATAGAATCCTCTTCTGAATTGTCTCTAGAGATGTTTTTGTCTCTCCCTCAGCTATAGTGGGAGTCTTGGGAGATTAGCCTCCATGAGTTGGTGTTTTAAAGCAGTGCTCTTGTCTGATTTGTTAAAGACATCTCAACATGAGCTACAAGATTTCTGTTCATTACTATGATCTTTGGATCTAGATGGGAAGGTACTCATCTAGAAATTGAGATCTTCCACCCTTACTAAGTCACATTTATTTTAATATTTTAAACTTAAAAAATGGAATATTAAAGACATAATATACCATAGTACACAGCATCACATTAGGCACTTCTTGACAAATAAGAGAATAATGCTCAAAGAATAAAGTAACTAAAAAGTGAACACAAACACAATAAAGTTTCATTTTGAAATAAAATACATTTTTTTCCCTTAAATGAAATTGTAAAAATCCATTTCTACACATTTATATATATATAATACTAATTTTTATATAAATGTGTATCTCAATATAAATACTGAATATTTCATTTAACTTTTTTAGGAATGGAAACCAGTTTTGAAATATTAAAATGGGAATTTTCCTTGAAACCAGATTAATCACACTTGGCTGTTTGTAATAAAAAAATGTAGGCTGCTGAGCAGTGCTTGTTTAACTCTCCAAAAGACTTCTGGCAGATCTCTGATATTTAATAACTGTGTCCATACTGCTAAATATATGGTGGCCATGGACTGAACTTCAGATCTGAGGCTAAATGTGAATGGATTCACATCCATGCTGATTTACAGAAACTCTTCTGGAGTTGAAAAGCATTCACTTTACACAGCACATGGCTATCAGTCTCTTCACCGTGTGTGTGTTTGCCCACAACAACTTTTTTTTTTTTTTTTTCCTACAAAACTAAAGAGTTAGGCTATATGTAGCGTGCCCACTGTATACTGTGTCTCCAGTGGTCAGTTTACCCAGCAAAGATTTATTTGGGAAAAAAATAATGGAAGAATGTTTACATACAAAACTTTAAAAAACGCATGGCAGAGGACAGAAGAAATGGTGGTAGGTGTAAGGAGCCAAAGTTTTAATGGGCAATGTCCTCAGTCCTAGTCCTAGCTTTCACGCTGTACAGCTAGGTTATATTATGCCACGAATGGATGTAAGGAATCTAATAGTAAAACTCACATCAGTTAGATACAGCAAATTAAAATATAAATTGCAAACCAATCTCCCCCCAACCCTTGTTGTTGCAGGGTAGGCCCTTTCTTTTAAAATTTATTCTTAATCCAGATTATGGATTACAACAAACTCTACAGAATGCCCAATACCACTTTATTTCTGTCACAGCCAAATGCGGCTGCCTGTCTGTGCCTGGGTTCACAGACTCACAAAATGTTACGGATTGGAAGGGACCTTGACAGATCATCTAGTCCAATCCCCCTGCCATTGCAGGAACACCTAGATCAGGTCACACAGGAATATGTCCAGGTGGGTTTTGAATGTCTCCAGAGAAGGCAACTCCACAATCACCCTGGGCAGCCAGTCTCAGCATTGTCACCGTCACCATGAAAAAGTTTAATCTCATATTTAAGCGGAACCTTCTATGTTACAGCTTGCACTCATTGCCCCTTGTCCCATCATTAGATGTTGTTCTTGCTCAGATGCAGGACTCTACACTTGCTCTCATTATTTCATTATTTTTCTCAAATAATTTTTTTTTCCCAATTCTCGAACCTGTCGAGGTCCCGCTTGATGGCAGCACAAGGTTTCCTTAACAACATTCTAGACTTGACTCCTGATGGTGGCTCATGGGATCTTTGTGCCTTCTGTTTCCCCTGCAGCTCCTCTGGAAAAGTGCAGTCTCCCCTTCTTGGAGTGGTCATACAGTTGCAGAATACAGAAGTCAAGGAAAGATAAACTTTGGCCTCAGCTGCTTGGTTACATTGGACTTCAAGACAGAAAATACAATGAATGCTGAGCAGCCAAGTTAAGCAGTTACACAAATTATCATCCAAGGATATGTAAAATTTTGTGCATACAAAAGCTTTGAAATGTTGCTTGAACATTGCTTCATGGGATGGAAAAAGATGTTATACCTCACAGAAAGCAGAATGGTCATCCAGTCTGGGCTGAGCTAGGACAGTCAGGTTCATCACCAGAGTCAGAGAGACTGCACCACACTAAAGCAGGTGTGTGTGTATGAAGCAGTTAGCAGTTGTGTTAATAACTGCAGGATCTCAGTATTGATGAAAGGAAGGGGAGATCAGCAGTAGAGAGTGGAGATTTGCATCTGAAAATAAAAGTATAAGGATGCTGAAGAGTAGACAGCATAAAAATGTGTAGCTTTTCCCAAACTTGCATTCTCCCAGGAATGCAATCTGTGGATATAATGATTGCACAACCTTTTGTTCACACAATTGTGTAAGTGTCTGAATGTTTTTCCGGGGCTGTTCAAAAAAGCCCACCAAGCTCTACAGATTGGAACTTTTGAGTTTATTCTGCTGTGGTCTGCTAAGAAGTGTGTGCTGCTTTCATCATTTGGTGTACAGGAATAGCTAGAATATCTTGACATTTAGTAAAATACTGGGAAGAGTAATTGAATGCAAAAGAAGCTTATAGCACACATTTAAGCATTAATTTTGATATTTGAAAATGGAGATTACAAACCATATCTTGCTTTTAAAAGCAGGTAAAATTTTATAAGAACACTGCTTATAAAAAAAAAAATCTCATAATTTTACTTAAATGTTATCATGTAAGTCATATAAAGTGAATTTGAAGAAGCATTTTCAGTTACTTTAGACCTGGGTAGCATGCCACTGGGAACCTACATATGTACCTTTTTGCATAATGGCATATATAGAGCTTGTTGGCTATGCTTTTCCTCTAGTGCTGTAGTCAATGTTAAATTTGTAGACTTGAGCTCAGTATGTTTAGCATTAGGCACTAGGAAGAAAGAGTTCATTACTGATTAGTTGCATCTACTATCCCCTTCTGGAAACCTAATTCTGAAAACTCCTTTCATCACAAAAACCTGAATCCCTCTTTAGAAAGCACAGCAAAAGAAAAAAAAATATCTGCGAGGCAAAAGAAAATCTTTTTCTTTGCTGAAGTCAAATAATACTAACTTGTGAATAACTATTATTTCATACAAATTTTTGTCAGGATTTAAAAAAGGAAAGTGGTATCATTATAAGCAAAACCTGTGATAAATAATTGAATCTCGCTGAGATATTCATTTTAATAACATTTGTTCTGACTGCCCATGAAAAGCATAATGACTTCCAATGAGCTAAGTCCTTTAAAACTTTCTTTAGACCTTCCTATAACTCAAAGAGAATAAGTCTGGAATATTCTTTGAAATTTAAGCCTTATATAGCTAATTGTATCAGAAGTCTGCTTCAAATCAAAATTTGAAGATGGTTTAGAGAACAAAAGTGGATAATGCCTTTGCTTCTTCAAATTTGCTTATAAAACCAAATATTCCTTGTACATTTTCAAGATAATATTGGTTTAGGAGCAAAAAATATGCATTTAATCATATTAGGCAATATTATCTTTGATATAAAAATATGCGCTAAAATCTAACTCAGCCAGTACATAAAGCTGGAAGTTGGACTCAATGATCCTTGTGGGTCCATTCTAGCTCAGGATGCTCTATGGTTCTATGATAAAAATGTTAAAAGGGATTTTTTCCTTTTATCTGTTTTCCTTTTATCTAAGGAACATTATTTTTTGTTTGAAAGTATGAGAGACATTCATTTAGTACGTATAGTATACATGCAAAACTGTTCACTTCTTCAAAAAGTTTTTACTCATTTTAAACAAAAAGGTAATATAAATTTATTTTTAAAATGTGTTGAATTAGTATCACCAGTCATCAGTTAATTTTATTAACACAGGCTTATAAAGGCTTATACATAAGGCTTATACATAAGAAGCAGGTTTTAGCCCTTTCAGAAAACCTAAAGAAACAACTTTGGTATCCAAACGTATAGAACTGTGAAAGCATAAAGTGTTTCATTTATCATTCTATTAACAAGAAAAATAATGCCAGATAATTTATGAAACACTGTCTAATTAATTCATTAGCTATTATGAATATTTGTTATTGAAAGAAGTGTATCTGAGGGAAGACATTATTTAGATGGTTAAAGTTGAAAAGTATTGAAGAAGGAATGTTTAAAAAAGTAGTCATTTAAATGTTTGATATACTGATGAAACAATACTAATAATGCAAGTTTGATGTTTTGACATGTACTTGCTGGATATGTCTCTACCCTGGTAAACAAGGAGCATATCAGCCTCATTTAACCTGCTGTAGCAACCAGGTTTAATTAATTTTTTTTTTGTTGGCTCTCTTCAAGAAGATTATTACATTTCTCTGTCAACTGTTATTTTTTGAAAATACAATTAGACCTAAACCTTTCCAAGAGCATTTTATCAAATTTGATAGCTTAAATGAGAGACATTGTCCTTTGCAAATTCATATGTTTTCATTAGTTTAAAAGGCCTCCCATCAGAACTTTTCATTAAATTTATATGAGATTTCTGGTGTGTAATTCTGTGCTTAGCAATATTTGTTTTCTTCTGCAATATTACCCAAACACTTCTGTTGTTTGTTTGTTTGTTTGTTTGTTTTTTAATTATGATTACATTTAGTGTTATATTCCCATCCTTTGGTGCTCTTATGCTGAAGGAGATGATAATTTTCTTACTGAATTAGATGTTTGTTAGCATGATAAATTTTTGCTTTAACCTTTGCAAATTAGAATATTAATGTACAGAATAATACTATTAACCCTAACAGAAATAACATTAGTGACTGTAATTCCATTTTGATCAAAGACAACAAAAGATTCAGATTTGAATCTGTTTATGATGGCAGCAAAAGAAGTGCTGCCTGGTGATTGTAATGTCATTCTCTGTTGAGACAGTTAAGGTAGGGGCTTGCTACCTGTAGAAATCCATCTTTTAGCTATGTAATGTCAATCTTGAAAAACTGTCTATGTTTCTGTTACATCAAGATTAAACACCTGTGTTGTACACCTAACTGGATTTACTTTTAAGCTTATTCTTGCAGTGGGAATGTTATAATGGTTCTACTTGCTTGTTCCTCAAACTTGAAGTGAGGAAGTTGACCAAGCTTGCCTCTCACACTCTTGGGAGAGATTAGTTCTCTCTTCTGTGATAGATCATTGAGTTCTGTCAAGTGTTAAAATATGTTTCACTGATACACTACAAACTGGCCTTGTGCTTTTGAGGCCAAAATTGTCAGTCAGAAGTAACAAAATAAGAAAAATTCTCTAGAAATTCTGTGTATTTGATATTTCTGAAAAGAAACCAGATATTTATGATGGGTAAGTATGGAGCTCATGATTTCGGTAGATTCTTTGAAAAAATAAACTGCACCTTCGCATTCCTAAAAATCAACAAGAATTCTTTGCCTACATTAAGGAGGTAATCTTATACATATATATATAAATATATAAATAAATATAAATTATATATATAAATATATATATAGGTAGGAGTCAGCTACTTGAGCAAACTTGTTGCTTAGAGAAGCTGAAATTAATGAAAGGGCCCTGAGAGTTTAATGTAGTCAGACATCGTATTCCAGAACACTGGAAAGCAATGATTTCCCACTGGAAATCCCTTTGATATCAGACTATCAGCAATGAACTTAAGTACCTATGGCCAACTCTTTCTCCTGGGAGGCAAGCAGACTTCCCTGACACCTTTTGATATCCAATACAGCAGTCACTGGGATAGGGCTGAGTCTTTTCATCAAGTCGCAGTAGCATAGCTTAGAGCAGAAACATAAATTCAGGCTATCTACAGACCATGGGAAAAATAAAAAAGCAGTCTATGGGGAATTAATAGTTTCATTATTTCCTCACCAAGCTATTCTGTTTTTCTAATAAATACATGTATTTGTATATGCAAAACCACCACCACCAACAACAACAAAAAACAACAAACAACTAAAACAAAACAAAACAGCCATCACCCCCAGCAACCTACAAAGAATCAGTTTTCCTACATCCCAAGTAAAAGTTTGAGCTACAGAACCAATAACCAGTCACTTATTTTCTTTTTCTACCTTTTTGTCCAACCAGTTCATACCTTAACAAGCCCTTGGCTCAGGAGATTAATTAGAAGTCTGCCCAAGTATAGGGGAGACCCATGGCTCCAAGACACTCATCAAGGTCAATATTTGGACAAATATATTTGCCAACATAAAGGCATCTGTCTATCTATGTAGGTGGCAGTATGACTTTAAAGCAGAAATGTAGGCAACATAAGGGAATGAGGCACTTGCAGCACAAAGTAGTATCTGTATGTGTAATGTGAGACTCAGCAACTTCTAGGCACTGTGTTTAGATGCATTGCCACAGTCAGACACCTACATTTCTTCATGAACTTACCTCAAAGAGGTAGGATTTTCAAAAATGTGTATGTGGAATAGAGTCATAGATTTAATTGTCTTTCAATGGTGCATGTACTTTGAAGTAACTTTGGTGCTTTTTGAAAGAAAAAAAGTCACCAGATGAAATCAGCCAACTGTCTGGAAAGGGAAAGGCAGATACTGTTGTTCCTAAACTACATACATTCCATCCAAATGGGAAGCATGTTCATTTTGCGTATCGGCCACTGCTTTGTGCACCAGAATCAGTTTGTAAATAGACTTAAGGGATTCATCCCCCTTAAGGATTCACTGAATATAACTAATATGCTCAGTGACACTGAGATGATTGTGCTTGGCTGACATCTTTTCCATGTAGATAATGGTAGGGAATAAAGAAAGGTAGTATATCTTTCCATGCCAGAATGGAGTTGTTTTTTTGTTGTTGTTGTTCTTTGTTTTGTTTTTTTTCCTTGCATGTGTGCCACAGTCTGTAGAGGTGTATGGTACAGGCTACAAGGTTTTGGAAAGACATGGACTATGTCTTACAACCAAAGCCTGTATTAAAGAGAATGTATATAGTGAGGAGTGGTATTTGCTTAGTGGGACAGCCTGAGGACCTGACAAAACCTGTCTGATAATGGCAAATACAGTCATTACAGTTCTATACAGTAAAATCCCTACTAATACTGGCTGTTTAGCAGGTAAGGATGATTTTTTCTGAGTTTATCAAATCTACTCTCTTCCAAGCAAAAGGCTTACAATAATAACCATTTCCTTTTCAAACCAACAGAAGGAAATTCTTGTCTCAAGAGTCTGTTATTTCTCTTGTGATTGTATTACTCCAGGATCCTCTTCATAGCATTTCTTTCTTCCCTTAAACAAATTTTTACTGTTGTGCTTCCAGAGCAGAAACTGTTGTCAGGAAATGAACTCTTTTATTGTTGTGATCATAAACAACAACAACACACAAATGGAGCTCTCATGTATCTTCTTGGACACTGATGCATGACATGAGGCAAAGAAGAAACGGACATGAATTCTGTCTACACAATTGTCCTCTATGTTAACATGGTATCTTAGGTGAATACTTGTGCACCATAAAGCTAGAGTGCTCTTTTGTGTGTATATAGTAGGTAGTTCTGATTTGAAAAAAAAAAAGCACATATATCCACAAAGTTGTTTACTGTTTGTTTGTTTTTTTTTTTTTTGTTTTATTTATTTATTTATTTATTTATTTATTTATTTTTATTTATTTCTACCTATGCATCCCTGCTACGGAAATGCCTACTAGTTATCATCTGTTATCATCAAAACACATTTTATATTTATATTTTGTCTTGTTAAATTACTTCTGTTGTATCCATTACTTCCAGTTAGCTGATTTGATTTATGTGGAGTCATGGAATGTGGAATCATTGAATTTATAGAATCATAGAATATCCCGAGTTGGAAGGAACCCGTAAGGATCATCGAGTCCAACTCCTGGCACCACACAGGTCTACCCCAAAATTCAGACCATATGACTAAGAGCAAAATCCAAATGCTTCTTAAACTCCAACAGGCTTGGTGCAGTGACTACTTCCCTGGGGAGCCTGTTCCAGTGTGCAACCACCCTCTCAGTGAAGAACCTCTTCATGATGACCAGCCTAAACCTTCCCTGCCTCAGCTTGACACCATTCCCACGGGTCCTATCACTGGTGACTAAGGAGAATAGATCGGCACCTGCCCCTCATGTAGGGGCAAGGCATTGTTGTCTACATGTAGCTGTAGACCACAATGAGGTCTCCCCTCAGCCTCCTCTTTTGCAGGCTGAACATGCCAAATGACCTCAGCCACTCCTCTAGGCCCTTCACCATCTTTGTAGCTCTTTTCTGGACACTCTCCAATAGTTTTAAATCCTTAGATCATGTTTTTTCATTTGCATGAAGTTTTTCAGGTTAAAAGTTATTTAAAATAAACTGAATTTCTCTTTCACATTAAAATACCTTGGATTTTCTAGATTTCCATTTTCCTTTTTTATTCTTTTCTGGTGTCTCTCCAGTATTTCTGGATTTTTTTTTTTCTCATGCTTATTCTCATTTTCACATCTTTTTGTCTTTAGAATTATTTTATGGACTCCATGTTTCTGGTCTCCTATTCATTACATTCCAACTCATAAGGTAGATCCTGCATTTCAGTGTGCAAACCATCAACACAGTTAACCACTTTGTTGTGTTTGCTTTACTTCTTTCTGGACCTCATAGGACTAGCAGGTAAGAGGCAGCCTTACAGAAAGTGCCCATTAAATCTTTCCGAAGAATGGAAGATTTCATATTTACTGAAATCTAATATCCAGGTAAACAGTTGCAGTATTTAAAGCTCTGAACAATAGTCCTGCAAATAGGTAATAAAAAATATTTGCATAATCTGTGAAAATTCCATGTCACATATAAGACGTTGTTTTCCATTATTAGATTCCTCGGAATATTCTCATGCCAACAGGGCCTAAAAACATAAGGGGTCTGGGGACAGATAAACATTCAACTTGAGACTGAACAACATTGGAAACTTTTTTTGGCTGTTCTCCATACTAAACTATGTTCTAAACTGTGTTGGCAGAAATCAAGAGAGGTTTTACAACTGTCACATGCTGTTTCAGGTCTGTGTCTGTGTGTCATTCTGTTCCTGGGCAAGTGAGTGGGGCAGTCTTGGTGAGATGACCAGATGATTGGAAGCATAGGACAGTAGGAATTGGAGAACAGCACCCTTAAAGGCTATAAAATGTCCAGAAAATATTGTTTCAGAAGCCAATAAGGCTTTTGAAAAACTCGCAGGAGACTCTGGTATGACAAGTGATTACCCTGCTTGTCAAATAAGCAAAGTGTTGCCAAAAAGATTGAGATGGATTTGAAAGTGGGCTTCAAATACAGTTAGGTATTTAAGCTCTGAAAATCTAATCTCTTGTCCCCACAGGCAAGAAAGCAAGCAAAATGTTCTATGAAGTCATCTATTGATCTTTGCGTTTCTGAATTGGGTAGTTCCACACAACTGTGCGTAGGGGCAAATATCCTGTGTCATACACACTTTAAGTGAATTTAACTTGATTTTACCATGTAGTCTGTACCTAGAGAAGTATTTACCTGCAGTGACCTGTTTTCACAATTGGGTGTCTGCCTGGCAGGAGTACTGGGAGTGACTTTTGAAATATCCATGTGGTTTAGGAGCATGGACACTATTGAGCTTCTAACTCTCCTTGACACTACTGGAAACTCTTGCATTGCAAACACGTTATAGGATCTGCTGGGATGGTACTGATTTAGTTAGCTCTTCTGAAGAGCTAAAGCCTGTTTTCCAGTTTGCATTTGCCCCAGTTGAAATGCACCTCACTGTGGTAGGAGTAGAAAAGCAATCTGTTAGGGTTTGGTATAGAAGCACTCATACACACTCATTTTTATGCTCATCTTTTGATCTCTTCCTTAAAACCCTGCACGACTCATGAGAATGTGTTTATAGCTGTATAACCCTGAAATGTTATGTTGCTGATGCAGATTGACCTCCATAAATAGCACGTCCTCTATACCAAGATCCATTTTCTCCACTCTCTACTGCTCCTTTGAGATGATTTTTACTGTTGTTCCTAGCTCTGGGGATTTTTGTTGAGAGCCTGTTTGCAGAACACATACCACACATACCTTTCAAGGCTCTCTGACTCTTATTACCAATATTACTTTTAAAAATGATTTAGTGAAGGCTACAGATGTGCTAAATGGTTTGGCAAAAAAAAGTATGGAAAGCCTCTGAACAGGGGCACCCACCTGCTGGCTTGTGAGTCAGTGCTTCTTTGGTTTTACTGTGCTGAATGTAGAATAAATAGCAGATGATGAGAAATGTTGTACACTGCAATAAAACACAGAGAATGCATGTTTCATGACAGAAAAGTAAATCACTGCTGCACATTTTGTTACAAAATATGCACTCTACTATTCTGTTTCTTGAAAAGGTTTAAGTGAAAATGCAAAAACCTCCTTTTGCAAAGCACTTTAATTTCAGATTTCTCATGCAATCCTACAGCCTCTCTGTCCTCTCTCCCAGGATGGAGCACCTTTTTTAAGTATTGAATCACAATTGACAAGAGCCTAACCTGAAGTATTTTACTGCTATTAAGTTCCTTTAAAAACAAGAGAGAGAGAGAGATTACTAACATCAGCATCATATGCTGCTGTTTAGAAGGAAACTAGCTAAACAAAACACATTTGGCATAGACACAGTTCAGTGCCACAAACTGCACTAATGTGATGAGGTAAAGAAGGAAAAATAAAGGAGTGTTGTTTCATCCTCCCCTGGATTGTGGTTGTGCCCAATAGCGGGTTTCTTAATGTTTCCATTACATCCCCCTATTTTTAGAAGTTAATAGCTCGGCTATAACAATTTGCTTCAGGCTGAAGCTTGGCGTACAAGGTCTCAGTCAGGGAGCACATTTAGTGAAATAGAAGATTACCCATTTTAGAGCCATATATTTTTTTCTGTCACACAATCTAAAAATATTCTCCATTTCAGAAATTACATTTGGCATCTGATTTATCTATAATGTAATCTGATATCTTTTTTTCACTGCATTTGACCAATGAAAAACCCTGTAAGAGAAAAAAAAGTTTTTTTTTTTTTTTTTTTTTTTTTTTTTTGTGTATCTATATGAGAGTGGTGGCCAATGTACTGCCCTTTCTCAGGGTTAAAAACAATCTGTTGCCATTTGTAATTCAGGCAGACTTACACTGTGTACATTATATGACATCAGTTTACCATGTGAGTTTTGTACTTTAGTATAAGCCATAGCAGGAGAAGATGCAGGACTAGATGGATGGAGAATCTAATCTAATATTGTTCCTGTTTTTATGTTTCCTAGATCTTGATCATTTGGGCACTTCAGAAATATCTACCTGAAAAGATATTTCTATAAAGACAAGGTGTTCTGTGTGAACAGACCATGAAACTTAAACAGTATGATACCTGCTAGTCTTCCATAAATTTGTTTTTCTACATTTGTAGTTATGCTAAATATAGCAGAACAAATGGTTGGAAGAAGGAGTGTTTTGGAGAAGAGACAACCCCCCCAAATCATTTATAGAAATGAAGATAGTATTGTAAAAGTGATAACACTTGTATTTACAGAACAAGTTATAAATATTTCAAGGATCAAAAATAATACAAATAACTGTAGAACTTTTTTTTTTTTTTTTTTTTAGAAGGTATTTCTGTTTTTTGGAGGTACCTTTGTTTTTGTTTGTACTGTGGCTAAGTCAAAATGAAATCCCCAAATTATATTATTGCTTTGCTGCATAATACTTCTGTGGATTTTCTGGGCTGAAAAGCAATAGAAAAACTGTGTTTATTTCTTATTTCTTGAATATCAGTTCGTTGTACTTGCGTCAAGTTGACATTATTTATTTATTTATTTATTTATTTATTTATTAAAAGAGATCAAGGACTAAAATACATCAGAATTGCATCAAAATAGTCACAGAGAACACAAGACATCCTGTCCCTCAGCCTTGCACTGGTGGTTGGTGCAGCCCAGCACTCTGGACACTAACATGCTTTTTTGGGGGGATATGTTTCTGTTGAGCAGCCCATTGATTTAGTACAGCAGCATGCCAATGTTCCTTTTTCCTATAGCATCTGGACCAACTCTTGATATAACCCAGTTAAAAAGATATCATCAGGCAACTTTTACAGACCAGAAAAACTCTCCATACTTCAGAAATTATCTTACTCTTCTTTTCATGCAATACACTTTGTTGTCATGGGCTTCTATATCAACTCATTACCTTTTG